>NC_059501.1:20730725-21458951 GCF_914767665.1 Harmonia axyridis
TGCTAACGAAAGCCTTACTCAGATCTATGCAGGATAGCGTAACATTCTCGACACTATTATATCCCTCAATATTCTTCTCGAGCATGTTGGGATTGATAACGAAAAAAAATTTTCTCCAGGAACTCAAACAAATGGTATTCATAGTTCCCTTTATTATCAGGATATTCTTTCTTCAACATTGTTATGGTCGCAATTAAATTGTCTGGAAATGTTTTCTTTACAAAGCTGTCATTTATGATCTTGCACTCTCTCCTAGTTCTCTCAGGGGAATCTTCTTCAATAGCATTCAAAACTTCTTTCTCAGTAACAGTATAAAGATATGTTGAGAAGAAAGGATTCACTTTAAATTTCTTCAGCATATGATAGTTATTATATATGATACTATAGCCCAATGGTCGAAAAATATTCTTTACTTTAGAATACTACTCTAGTATTTTTGCTAGGTGATGTCTCCTTCATCCTTGTTTCCCACTTTATAAGCTCCTACGTTGCCCGACGTTCATTAGCATCGTTGTTGAATCTTTTTGTTTTGCTCATATTGACAAACTCGTTTATTTCTTGTCAGAGTAAAAAATGAAGTACCTAAGTCTAGGTATAAAATGAACGTATATGTGTTTGTCCTTCATGTATGGCTACACATTCTATCCTATTGGAATAGAACTTTGGGAAGTTCTTGATTACACACCTTAAAAGGATTCTTTTGAAAAACAATGCTGAAACATTTTGTCAATTCAACAGGAGAAATTTCAAATTCGCGCATTCGCCATTTTGTCATAATAAACAATTCACACCGCTCAATGTGCAATCGAATGTCCTTTCATTTGATATATCATAATCTATATATCCTTATTTGAAGAAAACAGTAGATTTCAAAGAAGCAAAGAGAGACCTGATTTTGAAATTAAAAATTCATGGGCTCTTGGAATTCCCTTAATAATAATTAATGAGAGAATATTGGTCTGATTGCAGTTACTCTCTAAGCACAAATTGTTAATTATTTTCTAATTTTCCAATGAAAAATGCCACAAACAATTCCACCTTTATCCACATTGCTGAATAGGTAATCAAATTACCTCTCATTTGATGTATCACAATCCATATATTCCCATTTGAAAAAAATTAAGTAGAAGGTGAGAAATATCAAATTCAAAAAAGCATACAACAAATTGCTTTTGAAATTGAAAATCGGCGGGTGCGAGGATTTTCCTTAATTCTTCTTTGTGAAAGAAATATTGACGAGTTACGTTACTTTTTTGCAACTCAAGATCTCGACTCAGTCGGATCTGTTGTCACTGAAATATAAATGGATATATTTCGATATTCAGCAGAAATTTTCTATGCCTTAGGGCGGGCTCCCAGGGGACACACCCAACCAGAATTTCTAGTTATAACTTTCAATAGTTGGAGAAATAATTTCTTCAGAAATATATAACTTATTTTGCGGGAATAATCAGCGTCTCTCCCCTTCTAATACAGGTACTGAAACGAAAAGAATTTTCCATGATTTTCCGGAAATCGTAGAGTATTTCAAGTTTGAAACTTCTTTCGGTATCGATTCTTAAATAAGTTGATTTGTTGCACATTTTATAACATATGTTCTATCATGATATGCACATTTATAGAGTAATGAACATTGGGTCCCCTTAGACGATGTTGTCTGATTGTCATATATTTTCAAATGCACAATTATTCTATATTATTGTGAATATATATTATATCGGATGAAATATATTTATTTTTGTTATTTCCGATCAAATAGGAAAATTTGGAATTTGCCGTATTTTCCCTAATTGTGGAATTTGTTGTGAAAAAAATATTTATTATTTTCTGTATCTACCTGCAGATATTCAAGCTTTAGTACCTAAGTTTTATTATTTCGATGCTTATAATATTTTTATAAATTGTTTGGTTTTAAATTGAATGAGATAATGGAAAAAATATATAAGAATACACAAATTTTACGTCAGTTGGCTCAGGAGCCCGAATTCTGCTGACAAATGTAACAACTGACCCAGCACCCAAACAAAAGTAAACGAACAAACAAAATTATTTTTCAACATTAAACCTGAGAAATATCAGGACCGCTTAGTATTGAGGAGAAACCTCTGGGCTCGCCAAAATTTCACCTCAAAGATCTTTTAAATCTTTTACTTGCCCTTATCTTGCGGTGCTAGGACTGCTAGGTCCCTATGAAGGTCGTTCCTAAATCGATGTGCATATTGTCTTGAGATAACGGAATGTGGACACATGAAATAATTGGATGGACAAACGTGGACCTACTATGGACAAATGATCCTGAAATTTTGACCTCAAATTTCGCATTAGGGGCTACCAACTTCAGAGTTCCCATAGTTTCGAACAAAAGAATTTTTTGGTTTCTGGGGATGGACAAATAAAATTATTGAGTGGACAAAAGTTGATCTACGATGAACAAACTATCCTGAACTTTTGACCCCAAATTCGCATTTGGGGATGCCAACTTCCGTGATTTCGAATGATCGATATTTTGGTTTCTGCGGTTGGACAAATGAAATTATTGGGTGGACAAAAGTGGACTTACGTTGGACCAATGATTTATGCCATTTTACTTACACTTTTTTGCAATTTGGGTGTACAGTTCAGAAAATGAACGGTGTTTTTCGAATGGTGCCTGGACTAATGAAAAAAGAAGGTAGACAAACGTGGACCAACGATGGACAAACGATCCTGAAATTTTCATTGGGGGTTGCCAGCTTCACACAGCAACGTATGAAGTATTCTTAGTGTGACAGTTGTAGGAAAACAATCGCTTGAAATAGTGTCCATCCAGGTTGTCACGCAAATTCGACAAAAATTATTGGAACGTGATTCAACAATCCAAGAACTAAATGAAAAGTTGAATCGAACAAAAATTCATCAGCGAGGAACAGCTGTAAATATTGAATCTACGTCGTCTTGAAATCGCAGTTGAGAGATCCCAAAACAACTAATAATATAAAATTTGTTTAAACTGATACTAACAATCGGGGAGTAAATACTGAATCTGAAGTCATTAAACAAATTGATCCCTTAGAATCAGCACAGGTATTAATTACTAATATCCTAAACTTTGTAAAGGACACTTCAGATGAAAATGGATCGCTGAAACAAAACTTTTCAAATCCCACTGAGCTGAGTGAATCAATGTTCGATAAGGAATCTATCTCGACAAAGCTCAAAAGCACTGAAACTATTCAAGAGGGCTTCAAAGTTGTTCAAAGTGAAAGAATTGGAGATTTTTAATTGGACGCAATATTGAAAACAACATAGTTCAAGCTGGAAGACTTTGTTAAATTACTAGAGAAGCGTTGTTTGTGAGAGTCATCCTACCAAACACCTTTCTTCTATGAAAGTCACGATGCGTCGAGATGAAATGACGAAGGCTTGGAATAGTGAAATATGGCCAAGAGGTGCAGTTCTCATTTTTTTTTAAGTAAGAAGCCACCATTTCAGGCACAGTAAATTAGCTCCTGGGTTGTCACCTAAAAATGAACAACTAATATAACTAATATATTTCCAAAATTGAAATTTCATTGATTTTATTAATTTCAATTTTCCCAAATTGAATTTGAGGAATTGTTCCATGTTAAACCAGATAGCTTTTCTCATATAAACAAAATGATGATTTTTATAAAGAATTTTTAGAGAAGAATGATGAAGATATTGTTGTTCAACTTTGCTTCCGCTGTTCTGCAATAGAAGTGGTAGTCGAAATAAATAGATCGTAGATGTCATATTATAAGCTGAAATATTCGTTAACATATTGCCATCGAAATATGAGTCGATTTGTGTCTAAATCATGAAGTTATTCTCGATTAAACTTGTCAGCTCACAATTCAAATTCTCGTAATATGCGGGAAGTTTTAATTTTCTGCTTTGATATGCAGAAATCTGAGGCTGAGGCTCATCGAATGATCTCAAATACGCTATGACTGAAGGAGTGTACCCAGAGTGGTTTCGACGTTTCGAGAACGGTGATTTTGATAGAAGACCAGCATGGCAGGGGAAGAGAGAAGGTTTTCTAAGATGCAGAATTGGAGGCATTACTCGATCAAGACTCCTGTCAAATGCAACAAGAATTGGCAGGATCATTGAGAGTGACGCAACAAGCCATTTCAAAACACCTGAAAGTCATGCGAATGATTCAGAAACAAAGAAATTGTTGAATAGTTGAAGTTGAGAGATGTTGAACGGCGTTTGCTTGCTTGTGGACAGCTGTTTACAAGGCAAAGACGGAAGGGATTTTTGCATTCAATTGTGACAGGTGACGAAAAATAGGTTCAATGCGATAATCCTAGGCGCAGAAAATCATGGGGATATTCCGGCCATGCTTCCACGTCGACGGCCAAATAGAATAATCACTCTTTCAAGGTCATGCTCAGTATTTGGTGAAAATCGACTGAAACAATCACAGGCGATCGTTATCGAACGCAATCAATGGATTTGAGCCGAGCATTGAAAGACAAACGAGATACAAGATAAACTGCTCGACCTCATATTGCAAAAGTGAAAAGGAAAAGGAACTCCTACCCCACCCACCGTATTCTCCAGACGTTGCTTCCTTGGACTACCACTTGTTTCGATCAATGGCACACGTCCTGGCTGACCAGCAATTGGATCGATTCGTGGATGGCTTCAAAAGATGACCTGTCTTATCAACGCAAGTTTCGTACGCTGTCTGAAATATGGGAGAAAGTATTTGTATCATAAATTTATAACCAGTTTTTCACAATAAAGCCTCGAATTTTTGAAAAAACGGATTAATTAATTTTTTATGCTAAGAACGAGAAATTTTTGCAATTTCCCATTATATAATTACCATAATTATTTTTTATTTATTTATTTATTTATTCACAATAATATACAAGTGGTGTTGATGTGGAAATAATATAAAATAATGAATAAATATTGAACAGAACTATTTGGTTCAGAAATCAATAACACGATTTTGTTCATTTCATATTATTCCCATCATATATTCTCTGTCAAATATATTTCTGATTTTTGAGAGTGTAGTTTTTATTCGTTATTTTCTGGTAGAAATCATTACGTAGCATCGGTAGAGACATACTTATGTTCTATTAACGCAACAAGAATATTAGTTTGAATTTGTTCCTTCAGTCTTGTTTGAATTTATTCAAATCAATAACTGAGTTTTCATTTAATTTATTTGTACTAATGTGTTATTTGATTTATTTATACAGGGTGTTCTGATTTGTTTCCGACAAACTGAAACGGGTGATAGATCACATCATTTTAAGCAAAAAAGTTCTTATGAACATGGGTCCGGAAATGCTTCGTTTCCGAGATACAGGGTGTTAAAGTTGAAAAAATAATTCGCGTTTTCTTTAATATCTTTCGACTGATTCCAAATAATTGCATGAAAGTTGGTACATAGGGTTTTTTGAGGTGAGAAATTCAAATTTGTGGTCGATTTGGTTGTATTTTCTAGAGGGCGCCACTGGCAATCATTTCGTCCCCTTTAAACCGTAGCAACTTTTCTGTGCTACCCTGTACGTCATTCTGGACTGAAAAATTCGATTCCACTGACTTTTCTAGTTAAAAAAGGTATAACTCATTTAAGTTGGTAGGGGCAACCGTTTCAGAGAAAAACGCATTTTAAGCCAAATCCATATTTTTGTAATCTCTAAGACATGTAGAAACAAATTTGTAATAATTTTAAATTAAATATTTTTTAGAAGTAACAATTTAGAACAAAACAAAATAACATAATAATTTTTTAAGAAGGTGTTCGAAATGTCCACCGTTCTGTTGAATGCACAAATGACATCTTCGAATGATTGATTGTTTTACATTCAACAATTGTTGCGGCAATAGATTTAAAATGGCTATACACAATGACAGATTTAAAGTTTGTTAGGTTCAGATGTCATTAATTATAATTATAGTTAACTAAGTCAATAGCTTATCAACAAATACAGGAAAATGGTTTTGGTTACCAAAGGCCCGAACGAAGCATACAAAGAAGAAATCATCTACAGAGAAATAGGATTTTACAGACCTTCGAAGAAAATAAAAACTCAGTATTGGTAAAGCATCCCAACAACACAATATTTCAGGAAACAGAATATTCAGAACACTTAAAAACAACAATTACATAGCATACCACTTCTACTTATTAGTGGGCAATAGAAAATCCGCATGCATTTCGCCTTAGAAATTTTCAAAATGAATTTAAATTTAATATTTCAATAGGAATAATTTCATGAAAGGATTTCGAAGCAGTCAGAACATATTAAAGAAAACGCGAATTATTTTTTCAACTTTAACACCCTGTATCTCGGAAACGAAGCATTTCCGGACCCATGTTCATAGGAACTTTTTTGCTTAAAATGATGTGATCTATCATACATTTCAGTTTGTCGGAAACAAATCAGAACACCCTGTATATACTATTTAGTACATATATTATTGAATTCAACAGTATCCTAATTTTGGTTATTAAAATCTTATCTATTCAATTTTAGTATCTAATCTAACTAACTTCATCATTTCAACTGTACCTTTGATTTTTAAAAATGAACGCTCGGAAACCATTTCAATTTGGGAACTATTACATTTCAGTGAGATATTTTTTACCGAATGTTGCGCCACTGATATATTATGTTCCCATTCCCTTCCTTACGTCAAGTTTGATTTTTCATGTTGGCGACAAAATTCGCTCACAGAAAATGACGTATACTCCTTCTATCTACATTCATTCTCTGAGTGAACAGTCCATGGGATGGGATACCCTTTGAGCAGTACCACGTATCCCGACTCCTTTCTTGTGGATATAAGACCGTGAATTCATTAACATAATCTATTTCGTCCGAAAACATCAAACCAAAGTATTTAAGGGACAGTTCGGGATTCGCCTGTGGTAGAAATTAGCCAATTGTTAATTTATTGCACAGTGTGGGCGATATCCTCCGAGCAGGGCCGTCGCATGGGAGAGGCAGGGTATGCAGTCGCCTAGAGCGCCAAATTCAAAGGCGGCATTTCAAGCTATATTAACAAATCTCATATGTGTTGAAATTCGAAGTACCAAATGAGATTCAATTCGGTCAGCAGCAACAGGGAGGGATACCGACAAATTTAATTAACTCCAAAAACCATCGGAGATGTCGTATTTCGCATTATACTCATAAATATCCAGATGTTGCGTAATCCCCTCATAGAGCTGGGTTACATTGACACTTAAAAATTCATACACTTATCAGACTTGTCAGCGTTCGCTTTGCTGAACGTTGCCGAATTTTATTGCTACTTAGGGCGGCTCATGGATTTTTTTTTCTTCCCTTGAAGGCATCGATTGCTACGATCATTAGCCTCTAACCTAACCATCACCGACATGTACAGGGTGGGCAAATTTCGATGTTTTAGTACTACAACTTTTAAACCAGAGTAGATAGACAAAATCTGATACCCCATCCTCGGTCTCTTTTTCTGAGAAACTAACAAGGGTAGTATCATTTTTGGCCACCTTCTTTTGTTTTCGAGTTATAAGCTAAAATTGGAAAAATGACGATATTGAAAAACATTTATATCTCCGCTAATACTGATGATAGAGCTCTGAAATCAAAACATTACAAACCATACAATGTCATATATTTTTGAAATCAGGAATAATTAAGCTTTCAAAAAATGTCACAGAAATCTAGTGTTCTCATTTGAAAAAACATAACTTTGGGTCATAGCTTCGTAATTAAAAACCCTTTTGGAAAGACGTGCACGCCACTGGATTCTACGTGTAAAAGTGCCTGTATAATGTTTTGATTTCAGAGCTTTATCATCAGTATTAACGGAGATATAAATGTTTTTCGATATCTCCATTTTTCCTTATTTCGAAAACAAAAGAAGGTGACCAAAAATGCATACTTCCCTTGTTAGTTTCTCAGAAAAAGAGATCGAGAATGGGGTATCGGATTTTGTCTATCTCCTCTGGTTTAAAAGTTGTGGTGCTAAAACATCGAAATTTGCCCACCCTGTACAAACCAGGACCTAGCCAGGATTCGAACCCGGTACCTTCGGCACCACTATGGATTATTTTTCTTTTCAATTCGAATGTTGATTCTCAAGAATGGAACGGAATATACGGGAAACAATTCCATTTCACCATTGCTAACTTATCATTCTTAAGAAAAATATAAGAAGTTTGTTTTTGTGTCATACCACATTCCATTATATTATATTATTTTTTATATGAAATTAACTAGTGTTGTGTGTGGGTGCATTCGAATTTGAAATAATAGTTCATCCTCTCCATCCGATTGTTTGACTCGATACTCATAAAGTAAACAAAAAACAAATGATCAAGTTTTTTATGAAGTCGAATCTTAGCAGAAAAACCTGAAACCACAGGACACGCTATAGATGGACGGCAAATGATGGTCGGCGGCATTATCTTCTTTTTCCAAAAAATCTGGGTTCCTGGAAGAATGAATTGAATATTTTTCTTTTTTGATTCCAACGAATTCCACAGTTTTTAACGAATTCACTAATCTTGAATATCTCTGCATCGAGAATTCGAATTAAAAATAATTCTTTCCTGCTATTCCCTCTTCCGTTTCCTTGTTTTCCTTGACATCGTTAGAGAAACCCACGCCAGTTGAAGAATTTTTCTGAATAATAAAATTAAAAATTATTTAAAAATATCGGAAAAGATCTTTTATTATCGCTGCTTTTGATGAATGACAAATCCCTCTCTGTTGATTGACGGTATGTTGCACATTGCTGCCCTTCTAAATTCAGTCTTATAACCTCAATTTCATATTGTATAATGTTGGAAGAATAACGTTTGCAATTTTTATTAATTGTATATTTCATCTTGCCTGATTATGGTTGTATGACCGAAATTGATCGCCTACAGAATAATCATTTTTAAATAGAAAACATAGTGTGTTTCTCATTATCGTACCTACAAATAATGGTTCATCCGCAATATACTGTTCTTTTATTAAATCATATTGAAGAAGAAAAAACGAAATGTTTGAGCGTTTTATGAAGTCGACACTCAGCAAAAGAATCTGAAATTGAATTCAATTAATATATTTCATCATCTTTTCATTAGAATTCTATGGAGCACGTACATTGTTTATTATATCCCACGTTTCCTGAATCATCTACCTATTCGATTTAAATTCGAATCCATAAAAAATACATATTTACATTTGAAATAAATTTTATAAAAAAGAATGGAGTTTTCCACACTGAATCTCTGAGTACTAATTCACCAATACCATCAAATTCAGCCACCTGTGTCCTGTATTGACAATTTCATAACTAATTTGAACAACTACGTTGTCGCTGTCCCCCTATCGAATAAATCAAATCATACCGCTCAACTATTCTCTTTTCCTATTAGAAAAGTCCTTTTTGAATCTATCAGGACGTAAATTCGACTAATAAACAATTCAGCAGTTGAAATTTTATTGGAATTTCTTTCTGTCGAAAATTGGGACGATCGCTCTATCTAACATAGCATTGTTGATATTGAATCTCATTTGTCGCCATGAAAGGCCAATCATCCCGAAAGAAATATGTGGATAAATCATCTGAGGTTCAGGAACTCAAGAAAAAATTGGAATGCTTATGCACAATTTCACCTTGAAATTTACCAAATTCACCAGAATACAAATAACAAGTGCATTAAATTGAAAAGGAAGAAATTGCTGATAGAAAAAAATCGATAAATTCAATAATAAATCTAAGTTGATTTGGAAAGTGGTCAATCAAGTTATCGACAGAAAAAACAAGTATAAACAACAAAAACTTGCCTTCTAATTAGCACTTTATCGGTGACCACATCTCACTGAATACTTAATCTTCTTTTCGCAATTCAGTTGTTTCAGATACCACATCAACTCGATATAATTAAAGGTCATTTTTCCTTTTGAAATAACAACAGATGAGTTCGTCAGGATTGCGAAGGCAATTCAAAATAAAGGATCTTTTGGATATAACGGAATACTGATGACAGTGATCAAAAGATTCATTGAAATTGTAGCTTAACCGATGGTTAATTTAGATAACCGACGGTTCAACCGTTGCGTCAACTATCACATTCTTCTCTAGAAATACGAAATTTGGTAGTTGACGCTCGATTCAACCGTTGGTTATATATAATATATATAATATAATACCAGTCCTTAGAGATGGCAACTTCCCAAGGTCTCTCAAGCGGACATATTTATATATACTGGAGGGCTTTTTCATCCAAACATAATTTTTCTCATCCAAAAGTTGACCAGGCATATATTACAATTATATCTGGAAATAAAAAAGAACATTATGTACGACATTATATAATGACAATAGGAATCATAACAATGAATTGCAGTACGAGAAAGAATCATTCGAAATTTCTAAGCTGAAGAGTACGAGGAAGTTTGTAGATAGGAATATATTAATGACGAAAATATTACAAATATTTGGAAGAAATATTAAATACTTCGTCAATTTCATCTATCCGGGCCAATTCAACATTACTAACTAATGAAGTTGAAAGTGAATACGCGAGTGGCAACAGATGCAAAAAATAGGTCATAAAAAACGGGGAAATAAACAAAAAGAAAATAAATAATAATAAAATAAAAAAACGGAGTATCTATCAATTCTCTTTGAGCATATAGTTCGGTACGTTTCGTGTATTTTTCCTAACTCCTGTTAGAAATATTTATGTCTACCTTTCATCGCCAAATACGGCAAATGGCAATGCCACAAATTACTAATTCTTTGGTGATGCTATGTTTAGCGCTGTAAACTACAGAATTGCATTCAATTCATTCTGAAGTCACATATTATTCCGATTAATTAAACTGATTTTGTTCATATTGTCAACTTCTAAATAATAATAATAACAGTACGTTGTTGCATATGCAATTGGCCATCGACCAAGGGTCCTTCAGCCTGTATTTTAACAATTTTTGGTACATTCAATTTGTTTAAGGTAAAAGGTTATTAAGTTATATATTTCGTTTTTTCATATCAAACTTTTGATTTTGCTATTAATGAGAGTTCTGGATGTTTTCTCTTAGATGTTTTTCTTCTGTCTTCCTGAGAGAAATCACTTCATCGAACTGAAGTAACCTATTATAGAATGCCTTATTCAGTCTGTTCATTCGCAATAGGTTCTGTTCTGGTATTAAGATGAAGTAGACTGTTTGGAGGATTATGAAGTGGATTTCTAGGATGTCTCATTCGGGTTATGGTTCTCAATGCGGTGCTTTCTGCTACTGTGAGATTTTTAATTGCTGGAGGCTTGCAGTTGGCAAACACTGAGTGTGCGTATTCTAATAAAGGTCTACAGATTGTTTTATATGTGAACTAATTTGGAAAAATATTTGGCTCTTGATATGGTTTTTCTCTTCATAAACTTGGTGTGTAGGTTGAAGTCCAATTTATTATCAATATTATAATAATAATATAATATTATACGTCTAAAGGCTCATTTTCATAGTTATAGTTACTATCACGATAATACTCGCACTAGTAGGTACGATATTAACTATCAACAGTAGTTCCTGATTTATTGCTATATTTCATTTATTTTTTATCCATTTAACATAAACTGGAATCTTTATAATAATAACCAAATTATAAGGATTCACAAAAAAAAAGAAATCCACAATTGATTATGAACATAACTATCAGACAAAAATCTCTTTAATATCATTAATACCACAAAAAATAAACAAATTAGTTATTTCTACATGAGTACAAACATATTCTTTCCCTGAAAACAACTGGGGAAATGTTAAAAATATCGATAAAAAATGTCCCAGTTATAAAACCGCATGATACTTAAAAAGATAGAGTTGTAATACAATGATGTGCGTGCTCTTGAGACATAAAGAAGTTCTCTACGCGACGACCGGTAAAAAACGTTCTTGTTCAAATAAACGTCGCTGATGAGGGCAAATCGAAGTGACCATTCATGATTTGATATAAAACGAATATAACCCTTCTTTGCTCAATGTAGAATAATCATTCTGTAAACTCTCAACTTTGCACCATAGAGACACTCAACATGCCTATTCCTGAATTTGTAGTACAAGGCTCTAGTGAATTTTTTTGTATTCTTTCTATACGATTAATATATTTATAATAAAAGGTATTCCAAATCGGGGATGCATATTCGACTAAACTGCGGACTAGTGAAAAAAAGAACCTATCCTCACTTCTAAATGCACGCGAAATTCTCAGAATGAAACCGAGCATTCTGAAAGCTCTGGAAACAAAATCATCTATATGGTGTTCTAATGATAATTTCGAATCCAGATATTTTTCTAGGTCCTAAACTGCTTTTACTCTCTTCTGAATCATACTATTCAGAGATAGGGAAGTGCTTAAGATTTTGGTATTTTTAGTAAACGATATTAGCACTTGTTACCATTCAAAAACAAATAGTGCAGGTAATAAAATTTGCAGATATCTTCAATATATAATATAAAAAGGAGTGGTCCCAAATGAGAACCCTGCGGCACTGCCGATTAAACCCTGTGATTGAACGAAAATGCATAATTTAAAATGACGAATTAAGATCTTTCGCACAGGCATGACCCAACCCAACTCTACATATTCAATCCCACGCCATAATGGAGGACTTATAAAAGTGTTTCATGATGAATTTTGTCGAAAGATTTGGATGAATCAGTGTAAACAGCGCCCACTTGGTTACCTTGATATATAGCGATAGATTAGTGAGAACTGATCTACCCCTAAAAAATCCATGCTACTTAGTGCTGATTTTCGATTGAAGCGAATAAAATGAAAAGTCAGTTTCAATAGATCTGAAAAACTTGCGTGATTGAAATCACGCAAACCTTTATGGACTAATACCTTCCTTGAATCCAATGAAAGCGACAAGGAAATTTGGCGTTCGGGATGGACTTCTTCTAACGTCTTCAACAAAAGTCTTGTCGGTGATCCCTCAGAAAAAGTTCTAGGTTTCAATCTT
Source organism: Harmonia axyridis (assembly GCF_914767665.1). NCBI lineage: Eukaryota > Metazoa > Arthropoda > Insecta > Coleoptera > Coccinellidae > Harmonia > Harmonia axyridis. Next base: position 20,743,705 of record NC_059501.1, read on the forward strand.
CCTAGGAAAATTTGGTGTATTTTGAATCGACTTAGAACTGGTCATGGTCGTTGTAATAGTACCCTCTTCTTCAAATGGCATTCTATTGATAGCCCACTATGTGAGTGTGGTGTAGAAGAGACCATTGACCACTTGGTGAATGATTGTCCGATTTATAAATTTCATGATGATTTCCAAGCTATCCATTCAGTTTCAGATTCTTTCTTAGAATGGGTAGTTAACTTCAAATCGATATAATGAAAACTAATATTTAGTATTCCTTTCTGCTTTTTTTTTGTTTTTGTTTGTTTTAGGATCCAATTGGAAATTATAGAGTCGTCAACCGAAAAGAGAGGATAAAGAAAATTTTGTTTTGGTTGAAGAGGAAGTCCTTCAATATAAATTATGTCAGCTTATTCTGTAAACGTTTACACAAACCAGTCACTACACCGATACGGGGAGACGGAGTTTTTGCTGAGGTTTTTATCTGTTCTCTTGTATCATACGTTGAAATGTATGATGCCCCGTTACATTTCCTCTGCTAATACTGAGATTCATCGACACATATGCTTGATTGTTTGAAATTAATATTTTTTATTGCTCTTTCTCAAAAGAATATATATATATAATAGTTGGACACTAAATTCGTTTTCCCATCTTTGTGAAAAGGAGTGATTGTAGCAAGCTTCCACTCTTTGGAGAAACCTCCAGTACGCAGTGATTGATTGAAAATAATATGGAGTGGAGTGATGGGCGAAACTGCAAAAGACCTAATCTGTTTTCATTTTTAAATTTCATTTAAGATTTCGTTTGAACCGATCAGGGTGAACATATGTGGAATCCGTCATATTCTCACCATCGGTTCTTTTGATAACGAGCTTAAGGGGATCCTCGAAAACATCTGCGAAAAATCTACTTGCATCCCCTCTCTGCTCCTTTACGATTTTCCGAAACATGACCAGAAGTTTCCAGGATTATCCACAATTTTTTTTTTTACACGAGAAATATAAGCTGTGAAGTCTCTCCAAATTAATTCTTTGCATACTTTGCGTAAACAAGAACATTTTTCGTAATTTACATAAGTTTTGAAATTTTTGACGTTACTTACGATTAGTTTTTGATGGATGATAGATGAAATTAATTTTTGAATTAGAGTATTTAGAACATTATAAAAAGTTTCCACATTTACATCAACATTTTCACCACTTAACAATGTATCCCAATTGATCAGCGACATCTCGTTATTGATTGTACAGTGCATCCCATTTTGGGTGAGACAGCCAGGTTTCTCGCTTGTTATTTAAGATAGAGCCTTGCGGTTTTCATGTTCCTGTCCTACTTTTTCGTGAAACTCAAGTTGGTCTAATCAGATTTTGCATAACTGTTTCCGTTCAAAAGATACAGGGTGATTTTGGAAATTGATACTTTTCGGATCCCTGCTTTATCTCCGAAGTTATTAGAAATAATGCTGAGGTAAAAACTACGTCTGAATCAGAATTCTGCGTAGAATCCAGTGGCGTACTCAATATTTTTTTTCGGGGTATGGTTTTGAAGATTCAACACAAACCTATGTTTTTTTTAATGGAACACCCTATATATCATTACTTCGTTGAATTCGTTATTTTTTTCCCTTCAAAATGATATATGACACTATGTAGGTAGGATGTTCAGAAATGTTTAAAAAACACTAAAACATCAAATAATGATGATTTTTTGTTAATGGGCAATGGATTTCCCATAGAAAAGGAGAATCAATAATGATAACAATAATTTATAGCGATGACAGCTAGATCAGATTGGTTTTTCCCCTCCAATGCCTACTTGATGAAACAATGCTCCCAAATGCATAGTAGCCATAATAACAACAAGGATGTTTGTGTCATCAATGACCTACTACTTTTAAAAATCGAAAGTAATAATCCTCTTATTGAAACAGAAAATTCATGGCCCATTTACAAAAAATCATCATTATTTGACGTTTTAGTTTTTTTTCAACATTTCTGAACATCCTACCTACATAGTATCATATATCATTTTGAAGAGAAAAAAATAACGAATTCAACGAAGTAATGATATATAGGGTGTTCCATTAAAAAAAACATAAGTTTGTGTTGAATCTTCAAAATCATACCCCGAAAAAAAATATTGAGTACGCCACTGGATTGTACGCAGAATTCTGATTGAGACGTTGTTTTCAGCTCAGCATTATTTCTAATAATTTCGGAGATAAAGGAGGGGTCCGAAAAGTATCGATTTCCAAAATCACCCTGTATCTTTTGAACGGAAACAGTTATGCAAAATCTGATTAGACCAACTTGAGTTTCACGATAAAGTAGGACAGGAAAATCGCAAGGCTCTATCTTAAATAACAAGCGGGAAACCTGGCTGTCTCACCCAAAATGGGATGCACTGTACAGTAGTTCACGTTAAAAAATTGTTTTGATCTTCTAGAATTAACCATTTCGCCGGCAGATTCCACTAGAACATCCAGAACGGGATGATGAGGAGGAAGCTTGGTCAGGTCCTCTGTGGTGATACGAGCAATTCCTGAAATTTCATCCTTCCTCAACAAAAACCTTTTTATTCTGAATCCGGCCATACTTGTAACCATTCTCCTTGGAAAACATTTCAGTAACATTGAAAATTCTCTGGGTGTCCTGAGAAAGACTTTAATTTACATAAATAGTACTAATGTGGAAAGGCTAACGAGGGGATTGTAATAACACAAGGAGAAATAACAAGGAGATACCCTCAAGAGAAAGCACTTTTCCTTGAGGGGATTTCCTTATTCTTTCTCCTTATAAATAGTACTCTCAATTTCGACAAAACCGATTTCGCTCGTTTTAATACCATCTTTGTTACCCTTATAGGCTCGCAAGGAACAATCTCGGTATGACTTGCTCCTGAAATCTATCAAAATAGGTCTGCTCCTGTTGTCCTTCTTTGGCACGAAATGAATCTTATGGAAACTCTCAATGAAATTTTTTACATCAGAAATATTGGATTTCAGTGCGATCTTCTCAGTAATGCTCAGCACATTTTCATTTTTCTTTTAGGGAACGCCGACAACACCCACACTCCTTGATCTCAACTGCTGTTGTAACATATTGATGTTCTGATGCAGTTTCTCGTTTTCACTCTCCAAAGTCTCAAAGGCGCACTTCAATCCCATCTAACCAACGGCTCATTTTCTCAGAGATAACTAATTTAGACTCGAAATAGTCTATTTTATTTCCATAGAAATTGAGAGACATCAAAATTCAGACTGTTGATATGCGACAGAAGCCAAATCCAATACCATCTTATCAAGCTTTTTTCTTATATTTTATCTGCTAGAATTGGCCGATTCTGAAGAGCATCCCCCACTAACTAATTTAAAGAATCCAGCCTTACATAGAGTTTTCAGAGAATCAGTCGATACTCCAAGGCGTGTGAGGTGAATTTCGATAGTACATGAAAAACATTTCACAGCTGGTTTATTTCTGCTGGCCGTAGTACCATATGATACACACTTTACAGGCATGTTTTTCTTTTAATTAATGAGTAACGTCGCTCAGAATATCAGTCAATTGAGAATAATTACCCAAATTCACTCACTGAAAGTGGAGGAATTCACAATGTAAAATAGCACATGCAACAAGGGCCACAAAGTTATAGTTTTTGAAAATAACAACTTGAAAAAATATCCAAAATCGCCAAAAACTCACGGAGGGCACGATAACACGTCTAACCCTTCTAGGCCATCATGTGCACACAAGGAGAATCGAGATGTATCAGAAAAGACGACCTGATGCCATTCCACATTCCAATGTTGACGTTCTCTACACCACTGTAATCGTTGCCGGCGATGCTTAATCGTCCAAAAATTGCTGCAGTCCAAAAATTCTTATCCGGCGGTAAACAGTTCGGACAGTGATAGGATGGTCTTGTCCTCCTAACCTCTTACCACCAAAGATAGAGTTGTCGCAAATCAGTTTGTAATCGGCTTCAGACATCGATCTTGAACTTCATTGTGCCGCTTCGACGTCCGGTGCCTAATTTTCTTCGATTTTGGGCATTACCAAATCACGCTTGACAACATCTCGTAACAGCGCACTTCTGGTTGAATGGCTACGTCAACAAACAAAACTGCCGCATTTGGAGTAAAGCTAATCCTCAAGTGTATGTCGAAACACCGTTACATCCAGAAAAACTGACTTTTTGGTGCGCTTTATGGGCTGGTGAAATCATTGGTCCGTACTTCTTCAAAAACGATGATGGCCAGAACGTTACAGTCAATGGTGATCTATATAGAGCCATGATTACTAACTTTTTCATTCCTGAATTGAACAACCATGATGTCCAGGAGCTGTGGTTCCAACAAGACGGCGCAACATGTCACACAGCTCGTGCCGCAATCGATTTATTGAAAGTAAAGTTTGGTGACTGCCTAATTTAACGTTTCGGACCTGTGAATTGGCCTCCAAGATCTTGTGACTCAACACCGCTAGACTACTTTCTGTGGGGCTATATGAAGTCATTGGTCTATGCGGATAAGCCACAAACCCTTGACCATTTGGAAGACAAAATTCGCCGTGTTATTGCCGATATACGGCCACAAATGTTGGAAAAAGTCTTCGAAAATTGGACGTCTAGATTGGACTACATCCGAGTCAGCCGTGGTGGTCATATGCCAGAAATCATATTTAAAATGTAATGCCACAAGATTATCTTGCGTATAAATAAAATTCAGCTCAATCGAATAATCTTTCTTTTATCGCAATTTAAAGTACTATAGCTCTAAAAAAAAAACACTCTTTACATAACTGACCACACTCAATAGAATATGGCTCAGAAATTAATTTGAACCCCCTGTATCTTGCTTATGTTTCGAAAACGAGGTATATGTCATGAGGTAAAAAATATCCCACGGTCACCTACACGACTTTAAATTTTTGTCCAGTTTATGATGAAACACTTTGTATATCCGTAATCTGTACTTTCGACAACACAAACAGCACTAATTCTTTTCATCATGTTTCATCTATTCGGATGTTCTTATGTTAATATAAAAGTTAAAATCCCTTTTCATGCGATCAAACATTTTGCCTTCAAAATCACCAAGCAGAACACTCCTATCTTCCGCTTAATAAATTCAAATCGAATCACCTGCAAACTTCGCACCCGATTCTATTACCATTTCCTATAATTGTTTGACAGAATTAATGAACTTCTCATTCCGCTAATTTTTTTTCGCTAATTCCACTGTTAAACGGGCAACTGTCGACCTCGTTTCTGTCGGCAAAGCAAAACACTGCGCGGCGGCAATACCGCGTGGAATTCTATCTGCGAAGTGGCTCCAGTGCTTTGCGAACCAGCGGTGGCAACACAAGGGGTACAACAGGTGGTTGATCATACCCGTGCGTCGTTTAGCGATAAGTTTGAGATGTAGTATCCGGCATGGGGGACCAAAACGCGTCGGTAATGGAGTGTTTAGAAGCGAATTTGGGACCGCAGAGAGGGTCTCTCTACATCGTGGTGCCGGTCATAGTGATTTATTCGGTGATTTTTCTCACTGGGGTGGTGGGTAACATAAGCACTTGCATAGTTATTTCAAGGAACAAATCCATGCACACGGCAACTAACTATTACCTGTTCAGCCTGGCAGTTTCGGACCTGCTCTTGCTGCTTTTCGGACTTCCTCAGGAGGTCTACCTTATCTGGTCCAGGTATCCTTACATCTTCGGAGCTACCTTCTGTTTCCTCAGAGGTTTATTCGCTGAGATCTCCTCCAACGCTACAGTCTCTATCATAACAGCGTTCACCGTGGAGAGGTACTTGGCAATATGCCATCCTCTGAGGTCTCACATGATGTCCAAGTTGTCTAGAGCTGTGAGAATCATTTTTGGCATATGGTTCTTCTCTGTGTTCTTGGCCGTGCCACAGGCTATGCAATTTGGGATAGTGGACCATGGGAATTGTGAGGTTTGCCAGCTAATAGAGCCAATGATTGAACACTCTTTCGAAGTGAGTTCTCTGGTGTTTTTTATTGCACCAATGACTGTTATATCAGTGCTGTATATATTAATCGGATTGAAGCTTCATCAATCCAAGATTATGAGAAGGAAGAATGTGAGTATCACTGGACATAGGAATTCATCCAGGAAGATCATAAAGATGCTTGGTGAGTATTTGGAATGATAATTCATTTTTACCAACATTATGTTGATATAATCTGAATGGAACTAGAAGGAAATATCATTCATCTTGATGCGAGAATGGAATCAGTTTTTCAGTTTATATTTTCATAGTTTTTAGTCCCATTTCGTTATGATGGCTGTAATTTTCGAATTTTGAGCATAACGATAAGATTTGCCTCACTAATGACAAATCCCTATATCTCAGGGATGTTACGGATGTGCATTTGCTTGATTGACCGGAACCAAAGTCGAAAACGGAGTTTTCAGTTGCGAGTTACCGGAAATGGAACCCAAATAGGCAGGGGGGGATGTCTCTTGAATTCAATAATAATATGAACACAAACATTATTTTGCTCTTTTAAATAACTTAGATTGATTCTTCGAAATAATGTGGAATTCATTTATTGTCCGATAAATACTTACATATATTATCATACCGCATCGCATTGTCAGGCCTGTCACAAAAGTTGACCATTTTGAAACTCCAAGAATTTAGAAATTCCAAATTTGGGTGCTTTCAAATGCTGTACTTCTGTCTCAAATTCAATGCTCATTGAAAGCATCTCAAGAATGATAAGACTTAGAGAAAAAATATTCAAGAACCCCGAGCCCATTTTTCGAAATAATCAGATATTAGAAAGGACATCATAGATATCTTGATTCGTTCTCAAGTTACAAGGCGTTTCGGGAAAATGACTGTTTCAAATATTTCGCTATATCTTAGTTTCTGTTCGAGATATTCACAAAATACTAACACTTTTTTTTCAGTAATTTTCATGCTTTATGTGATATCCATAACAGATCATAAAAATTAATTTCCGTTTCAGAGATATGAAGCAGAGTTAGTGTTCTTTTAGTGGGACACCCTATATTTTGCAACGAAGTTTTATCAAATGTAAATTTGTCGAAAACTATTTCCTTATCGGTTTCTCAAAAATGTCATCCGTTTCAAAAATATTGGGTTTTTCGACTCAGTTTTTCGATGCGACACCCTATATATAAATATTTTTCACATATTTGGAGATTTAATACTATTTTTATTCATTATAGAATTGTAGTCCAGACATATAGAGGGTGTCCCTCTATATGTCTGAATCGATGATTAATTTCTAAATGAATGGTAACAACCTATATTACTGAATTATAATATGAATACAAAATGAATTGAATCTCGAAATTAATGAAAAATATTCATATATGAGGTGACCTATCAGAAGAATAAAGACAAAAAACTCAATAACTTTGAAAAGGATAACAGACTATTTTTCTGATGGGTGTATCTGAATAACATCAAAACAATATCTAGTGGGATTCTCTGATGAAAATTAAGCTGGGTATTTGGTATAAAATTTTTGGAAAACCGCCCCCCGGAAAATTTACACTCCTCCGAAGATCAACAATTTTCATATGTTTATTGAGAGTAAGACACGAAACTTTGTAAATATTATTTTCCACGAAAACTACACATTTCGGAATTTTATCAACCTTGAAGTTTGCTTAGAAGGGGTTGAAACAACCAACCCCTAATATATTTTTTGTTATTGTTTGTTTTAAATTTTGGATGAAAATTTTTCTTTTGAAAAAAACATGTCTGAAAAGCCCAATTTATTTAACAATATTTTGTTTTCTACAAGTTTTCTCGAATTCTTGAGCATATACGAGAACTTGTATTGTTAGGCTAGAGCCAACCAAATTATGATTCTACTAGGGTAAAACAATAGTGATCAAACAGTTAACGAAAACCTGTCGAATATCGAAAATATAATTACAATATTTATTAGAATTTTATTTTGTTAATCTTCGGAGGGATATAACTTTTCTGAGGTGAGGTCACCCCTCACTCTTTTGGGGTCCCATTCAGATACACCCTGTATAAATATGTTCAATTCATTTCGATATATAATTCATTTTGTGTCCTTCGTATAATTTTAATCAAGTCTTATGTAGGGTGTCTCATTTGAAAAACACCGACTCCATTTTTATCTTTGAAAGAGTTATGTTTTAAATTGAGAAACCAAAAAAATATAATCGTTTCTAGTTTTAACTGAAACAGAATGAGATTCGTGGTATGAAAAATGCACTAGTGAAATTGAAAAGCTGCCAGATACTTTATTGACTACATTAAAATTTTGCGGTAAGTCGATATAACTGAATATTTACCTGGCACTATATTTGATCTCTGTATAATGCCAGTGAGTGTAGAGAGCTCTGAGAGGAGTCTCTCAACATTGAAGAGGTTGAAAACTTGACTCCGATCAACAATGGGCCAGAAAAGATTGGCAGGTTTGGCCTTATTATAAATCTCTAGGGAAATTGAACTCGATATTGATTCTGTGATGGAATGGTTTGCGAATATGAAGAGGAGATTCTGAGAAAATTTTGTTGTTGTTTACGGAATGTTCTTTGTTGGGTATACAGGGTGAGTCTTTGACTTGTACTTATATTTTAACAATAGATTCTTGAGGTCAAAAGGAACACTTTTTTCCTATACCTACCATAGTTTTCGATTCGATCTAGGTCAAAAGATATAGCCATTTTGAATTTTTATAATGAGCTATGCCACCCTTGAAACCTGCACACTAAAGTTTTTCCAACCATAAGAGAAATTTGTTTCAGTATTATAAACTCTACGTAAGTACCTTAGAATAATCTATGCTCAGAGATATTCACACTTTAAGTTTTAGACTGCCAGTCGACTGAAGAGTTGACTGTGGTGTCGAAGGTACCGGGTTCGAATCCTGGCGAGGTCATGGATGTTGTACATGTCTAGTGATGGTTAATGAATTTGAAAGAGTCTTCTAGGAAATGAAATGTTCGTTGTGTCGATGGCGAAAGCCAAGCACCTATAAAAGGATAGAACAAATTTTGTTTAAGTTTTAAGGTTATGTTATATACGAACTTGTTCACTGAATAATGATAAAGTGATAAACTTCATGAAATTTAAAGAAACCCAACAAAATATTGAGTTTTTATACATAATTTCAAGACATTTAAGACAACTGAGTACTACTTCCCAAAAAATTGTATGGATACAAAACAAATAACTATAAAATAAATAGTTCATACTTCATTGAGACAGAAAACAATTACTTTAATAACTCTAATAAATGGAAATAATTTGCGTAGTTACATTTATATCACATGAAAATATTAATTTATATCACCATTTCAATATTTCTGGAGCTATCAGTAAGAAAATTCAAACCACAGCCGTCTTTATTGACAGCTATGATTCAACGATGGATAAGTTGGACTGCATTCGTGAAAAAAATAGTTCTTTAATGACCTACACCAGAACTGCAGTTATATTCAAAATTAATCAAATTGATCTCTGTACTGTAATTAACACTTTTTTATGCAATAAAGAATGTAATGATTATTACTTCTGGTAATGAATATTTTGTTTTACAGGTACTTCTCAATTATGTTTTTTACATTATAGTCAATTCTACTACTTGATTCATCTTGATTTTGGCATTGAAAATAAAGTATTCAATATAAATATCCACATTTGAATATTATGCTTCTTTCAACTGATATAATTTGTTTTCACATTGAAACAATTATGAAAGTGTGTCAATCATAAATGTCCTAGAATGTAATAATTGAATTTCAAAAAATGGAAGTATCCAAACAAAAATTTGTCTAGTATATAGTGGTATGTTTCTTCATATTATCAGAGCTGTTCTAAAAAGCAGTTATTTGTGATTAAATTGTAGGAGTTGAGGTGAACTTTCATTTTCAAACTAAGTTGGCCAGTGTTTCAATTCTAAAATTCGATTTATGACAACAGGGCAAATATTCATTTCTATGTTTTTTTTACAACAGGCATTTGGCCAAAGTACCCAATTTTTAGAATTTCACACTTAAGTACAAATTATTTGAAAATGGCGCATTTCACGAGAAAATATGAAGAATACATTTATTTTTCAAAATGATCAATAATCCTTCAATGAGCGTTCAAATTACTTTTAAGTGTTGGGTTCTTTCAATATTTGGTACTTTCATGGAATGTAATGGTCATAATGAAGAAACTGGAAGGTTTGGAAGAAATTTTGTAAGGGGAGAAGATGCATCATATCAATTTGAAATTGTATTCCAATAATCATTACCCTCCATAAGATCTTTTGGGAGATATAACTGAAAAATATTTTCTTTATTGATATTCAACATCTCTTCAACAGAGCCGAATCGGAAAAAATGGTAAAGAAAAGAAAGTTTTTTTTCACCTCAGGAATCTACTGTTAAAATATCAAAACTCACCTAGTATACGTCTTAGGTATATTGTATTCATTTTTAATGTGCACCTGATTTTTTTTTCTTTTACCCTCAAAGAAAAAATTAGACCTACGTCCTTGTGGTCAATTCAAAGTTCGTGCAAAATTTCGGGTTTGAAGTGCCTTTAGAACCATAGAAAATTCGAGCAGAAAATCGAAAGCAATGACGAGAAGTCAGTAGCTCCTTTTTATTCATGCGTCAATTGTACTCTTGGAGACCACATATTCACCTATATTTAGTTATATGATCTCCATTAAGGATGCAATATACGCATGATTAAAAGAGCGTTCAAAAGCTTATGACTTCAGGTCACTGCTTTTTGATTTAATTTTTTGTACACAAAGTTCATTATTGATAGAAATATTCAAAGTAGTACCTATTATTCACCTGAAATAGTCAAGGTACCTACCTATAACGAAACAATATTCGTGAAATAATAACTAGCGGAAGTTGAATAATGTTTTTATTTATAATTTATGGAATTATTTGTTGACATAAGTGTATTGTCACGGAAATGGACTTACTTTGAATTCGATGCAATGCATTTAGATGAGTAGTACATATTTTGAGTTTCAGTGACCCACTCCTGGTTATAATTCGACAAATTGGCATAATTAAATGAATGTAGAGGGTGTTTCATGAATATGATTTCAATGCGAATGCAGAACAATTTGGGTAGACAAAATCGGTATCAGTGGCGTAACCAAGGGGCCATAAGGGGGTTATATTATCCATTATAGGTCACAACGTTTGATAATTCAATACTGAAAAAATTGAATCAACGAATTCATCAAAGGGCTCGATCTTATCCAACTGTCGTCGGTATATTATAAACATACAGGTTATAAATGCCAAATTTATGATAAACAATCGCTTAAAAATTAATGAGATCCTGAAGTAAGAGCTCCGAACGTCTCAAATTGGATTGGCCCACCCTTGAGAGCAATTTCTCCAATTTTTTAGGACCCTAAAGTAAATAAATAATATCAACATAGGTATATCTAATTATCCCTTTGTCGCAAAGTATCTCTTTGCCGACACTTTGAATTCCATTACTTACAGCCTCAACATTACATCAACATTCATTACTTACACCTCACTCACAAAGATAGATCAGGAGGTTAAGCATTTTCTGTTGATTAGTTTGAGGTGGGTGACCTTAATATCTAGGTGAAATCTTTCACCTTGTTCCTCACCTATGTCTCCTAAATTTTCTGGATAACGGTCTAAATGGCTGTGTAAATAGTGTATTATAATACTCAAATTTCACCCTAAGGATTTGAAACTATTAAGCATCTTGATAACCATTTCAACAAAGTATTGAGCTTTATGTTTTCCTAGAAAAATTTTACAACCCCAACAAATGATGTCCAAGCTTCTCGTTCAACTTGATTCATTATTATTGTCTTATTTGTGGGCCGTCAAAAGCTTTGAGTTTTTCTGTGCTCAAATGATGCATTTTTACCCCTATATATGCTAAATATGACCCATTTTTATTCTTCACAAATTGCTTCATTAAGTCCAAAGTTATAGGTATGTAACGGAGGAAGTATGATTTTTTCTCTTTTAACCAAAGCGTCGTTATTGGCATTCTTTTCCCCAACGTCCATGTTTTCTCTCTGAGACCAATCTTTTCTAACCCGATGGTGTGTTTTGTCCCTACTAACCTAGAGGCACAAGAAACACAGGTATTTCTTGTAACCACTCTGCTGCCCAAGAAGAAAGTTTACCATTTTTGAGTTTACACAAATCATCCATTGATGTTCGTGATACTTCATCTTCAGCAAGACCAAAGCTATGGTTTTATATTCTCCTTTCAGTATCGTTGAAGGAGCTAGTGGTATTGAACCCTATTTACTCTATTACAGACTGAAAATAAAACCATTGTACCTACATTAATGAATATATAATAATTTGAGAACTCCCATGAATGAATATACTGAATTAAACCCACAATTTATCCCAAATACGAGTATAATTAAAATCAGCTCTGAAATGCCAGGCACCAAAAAAAAATTTTTTTCGTTGCCCTGTGATAATTGAATCTAATAAGTACACGCATCCAGAAGGCACACAGTTTTTGTAATGGTTGGGAAAAATTTTTATTTTCGAATTCATGAACATAATAAGTGTGCTGCGTATACGCTAAGAGGAGAACAAAAGCGGAATATAATTCGTTACTTGACAGGTTTCCGGTAAATTTAATCTAATCTTAAGGTCTGAGTAGTCATACGCACGTGAGTTGAAAATGAAGAATATTTGCATATCGAAAACTTCAGACGATTTTTTATCTGGAGGGGATGGAAAAAATGTTTACTTGATTTCCCCCCCAGTCAGATTTTAAAACGGAGTGGGTGGAATGAAATTTGAGATTTCACCTTCTCTCAGCATTTGTGGACCTGTCAAGCACATATACTATCGGAAAATTCGGAAAGGAAAATCGAGGGATAATAAGCCAGAAGCGAGATCGGGAGAATTACAACGCTATTGATAAAAAACGAGTTTTGAGGTAATTTTGTTTGTATGACGACAAAGGCCTTCCATCGATGCGGGACACCTTTTTTCCAATAAAAGGCTCCTAATAGGGCCCATACTCATATGCGATACCAATTTTCGCATCTGAGTAAGGGTCCTACTGGATCATTATATCAATTGATAGTATGATAATCGGTAATACCGAAAATAGTGTGATCCTCAGAGTAATGAAATGAACTATCAAATTTGACATGAAGCGCGCGGAAATGGAAACATATAAACGATATTTCACTCAATTCGCGAGTTTCTCTACAAAGAACGCTCTGCTTATATCCCATAGTGAATCAACGTTTCATATTAACTCAAAATATATTGAAATGAATACCTAATTACCTAAATATATCAGAAATTCAGAAAACAAACTTCAAGCGCGCCAATAGACGTGAAACAACCGATGACACTAGGAGAGCAAAAGTTGCCAAACCTTGGATTTCAGCAGGTAGATACAAAAAATATTAAATATTTTGCTTATTATGATTTCGACAATTAGAAAAAATATCGGATTTCAAATTTGCATATTTAATCGGGAATCACTCAAATAAATATATTTCATTCAATATACATTCATAACGATATAGTGAAATTGTGGATTTGAAAATATATCACAATCCGATAACGTAATCTAACCACGTTGGGGACATAAAAAAATTGCGTATACTCCCTCTATATATGTTTATTACTCTATGGTGTGCTCTAACGACAACTTGAAACCTTAATTTCACAACTTTTCCTCTCTTCGCATTCCCGTAACTGCAAGTTATGGGTGAAAGTACAACCCTTTGATTTTGATTAGGTATGATATTATCGAGTACTCTATCTCATCCTGAAATTCCGCTTCAAAATTTCCATCAATAACGAAATAACAGGTAAAATAGTGGAAGAGTAATTACTACTGAATACCTTTGAAATGTGTCGTATACGAATAATCTCGAATTAAATTCCACATTGCTTCTTACACTATTTCAAATGTTATTTTGTTATCGATGTACATTTTGAAACGAAATTTTAGGATCAGCTAGTACTCGATACGATCTTCAAAATACATAGGCGTACAATTTTTCTTCCGCCGTTTTTTTTCCGAAATTCCATGCTATATTGTAAAAAACTGATTATAGATTTATAATTCGAAGTATTGTCCATCGCTGACCACTACTTTCTCCCATCTTTCGGGCAGCGTACGAATCCCGCATTGAAAAAACTGGTCATCTTAATCTGAAGCGATCCACAAATTGATCCAATTTCTACTTCTTCATAGGACCTGAAGTACTGGTCAGCCAGGCCGAGTGCCATTGATCGAAACAAGTGATAGTTCGAGAGAGCAACGTCTAGAAAATAAAGCGAGTGAAGTAGGACTTCCCATTTCAATGTTTCCAAGTATGTCTTGAGCACTTTCGCAACATGAGGTCGAGCATTGTCATGCTTTTGAATCCCTTTATTATTAATTGCGGCCGTTTGTCTTTCAATGCTCGGCTCAAATGCATTAATTGCGTTCGATAACGATCGCCTGTGATTATTTCATTCGATTTTAACCACTCTTTATGCACTACGCTGAGCTGGTCATACCAAATACTGAGCATATCCATGGAACCGTGAATATTCGGTTTGGCCGCCGATGTGGTAGCATGGCCGGAATATTTTCATGATTTTCTGCGCTTGGGATTATCGTAATAAACCTATTTTTCGTCTGCAGTCTCAATGCGATGCAGAAATCCCTTTCGTCTTTGCCTTGTAAGCAGCTTTTCACAAGCAACCAAACGCTGTTCAACATATCTCGGCTCAACTCATACGGCACCCAATTTTTTTGTTTCTGAATCATTTCCATGACTTAGAGGCGTTCTGAAATGGCTTGTTGAGTAACTCCCAATGATCCTGCCAATTCTTGTTGCGTTCGACATGAGTCTTGATCAAGTACCTAATGCCTCCAATTCTGCATCTTGGAAAACATTCTCTCTTTACCGCCATGCTGGTCTTCGACGTCAGAATCACCGTTCTTGAAGCGTTGAAACCACTCTCGGCACTTTCTTTCACTAACAGCTGCCTCACCATAGGCATTTAACAGTATTCGATGAGCCTCAGCAGCAGATTTTTTCGTATTAAAACAGAAAATTAAAACCTCCCGCAAATGACGAGAATGTGGCTCGTAAGCTGACATGTTTAATCGAGAATAACGATGACGTTATGTTAACAAATACCTAATCTTATAAAGGGTTTTTTTTTAGAGCTATAGAACTTCAAATTGCAATAAAACAACAATGGATTATTCGATTGACATGAATTTTATTTATCCGCAAGATAAATTTGTGGCATTACATTTTAAATAATTATGATTTCTGGCATACAACCGCCACGGCTAGCTCGGATGTAGTCCAATCTGGACGTTCAATTTTCGATGACATTTTCCAACATTTGTGGCCGTATATCGGCAATAACACGGCAAATATTATCTTCCAAATGGTCAAGGGTTTGTGGCTTTATGACTTTACTCAGCCCTACAGAAAGTAGTCTATACCTCAAGATCTTGGAGACCAATTCACAGGTCCAAAACGTGAAATTAGGCGGCCACCAAACGTGTCTTTCAATAAATCGATTGTGGCACGAGCTGTGTGACATGTTGCGCCGTCTTGTTGGAACTACAGCTCCTAGACATCATGGTTGTTTAATTCAGGAATGAAAAAGTTAGTAATCATGGCTCTATACCGATCACCATTGACTGTAACGTTCTGGCCATCATCGTTTTCGAAGAAGTACGGACCAATGATTCCACCAGCCCATAAAGCGCACCAAACGGTCAGTTTTTCTGGATGTAACGGTGTTTCGACAAACACTTGAGGATGAGCTTCACTCCAAATGCGGAGTTTTGTTTGTTGACGTAGCCATTCAACCAGAAGTACGCTTCATCGCTTAATAAAATAAAATGGTCGTAGTGCGCGATACGTATTCCGCACAGAACTATTATTTTCGAATTAAAATTGCACTATTTGCAAGCGTTGTTCAGGCGTCAGTCTATCCATGATGAATTGCCAAACCAAACTGAGAATAAATCACTTGACAGCTGTTGAATCGGTTACCATCTTGAACAGTAATGCCAACTTAAAGTTATACATCTCGAAAAAAAACTCCCTATAGTATGACCTCTACGATCTATTTATTTCGACTAACACTTACCGCTACAGCCAACTATTGCAAAACGGCGGAAGCAAAATTGTACATCTAATAAGTTATCGCAACACCCCTTATCCCTATTCAAAATAAAGGGGCTGTGCTCACCCCCGTCAGGGGAAGAAGTTACGATATAAAAATGCGGAAAAATTGTTACCCCTCGAAGCAGAAACTGACGGGTCCGAGTGATTTTCCACATTTTTATTTTGAAGTTGGATAATCGATGTGTTCAGTTTTCGTTGGACAACCCTGTATTTATGAATTAGTATGATCCAGACTTATAAGGAGGACAAATATTCGCATTTTTCGTGTTGGTTTGTATGAGACTGAAGTTCGATTTGCGAATCTGACCAAGATTCAACTATAGCAATACAATACAACTTTACGTTTGAGAAGCAATTAAGAATAAAATACATCAACTTTGTCAGCAGAACAGCGGAACACAATACAGTCTCACTAAGTCTTATTTCGAAGGTGCAATCTTCGATTTCGTGAATAAATAATGAGTAGATATTGAAAATTCAGTTGAAATCCTTAGTTAGACGACACATATCCTCTTTGGCTAGCGTCGTAAAACCATGTGCCTCACAATTTGGGTTGAAGCGGGATGAAATGATCAACAGGGAAATTTTCAATTCGGAAAGTAAACAAAGTTCAGATTTGTACTGTTTTCATACAGATCAGATGACATCTTATTCTAGTCTTTTTCACTAACAGAAGGAAGTGATGTTGAATTGGTAGATGTTCAAATTTATTGAGATTACCTTCAATATTCTGTTGGGTTTCTTCAAATCTTTGATGTTTTCATTCTTGTTTTCATTTCATGATCATTCAGCTCTCGGTGAATATGATAATACATAAAAATAACAGTGTAAATATCTTAGGCTAGAACATAGATTATTTTAACTTCTAAGGTACCTATACATAGATTTAGGAATTTTTTGTCATTATAGTAGTATTCTGGGTTTTCCAATTTGGTAACACTCGAAATTTAAAGTTCAAACTTCGAACGTTTACAGATAAATATTATTTATTTATGTATATGAAAATGCAAGGTTAAGTGGTTACTCCTGTACGAAATGAAATGCACAATGATAATAAAATGAATGAACATAAAATAGGTATATCAGAACTGATATAGATAGTTGTAGGCTCAATTCGTTATTATTATAGAGAAATTGAGAGAAGAATATTAAATATTTATTGCCATACCTTATTAAAAATTATACTCATTATTGATATAATAATAATTATATCATTGTAAATACTACTTCGTTCAACAAATGGAATGAAGTAAGTTTATGATGGTTTTCTAATATAGTAGCTTATTTCTAAAATGGTTTATCTATAATGCTTGGAAGAAGTTCAGTGTGCTGGTTTCTGAGGGGTATAGCTCATTGTGAAAATTTGAAAAGGCGATATCTTTTCATCTAAAAATTGTAAACGAAAAAAGTGTTTCTTTTTACCACAAGAATGAACTGTTAAAATATTTGAACAAATCAAAGACTCACCCTGTATAGTATTGTATGATGTCGTTGCGAATTATATTTTCGAAAACTATAAGTGGATCTACAATATCGCTGTACTCAAACAGTTGAAGAAGTTTCGAATTTTTAAAAAAACTTGAAGAGTTCTGATACGGACTAGGTAGTGGGATAAGTATACAGCGAATGATTTTCTTTATAAAAAGTTGAAGTGGCAGCGGGCGATATAAGGTGTTGTACGAGTGGATGAAGTATATTTTGAAGTAACTTTGATGGATAGCATTTAGTTGCGAGCGATGATTGAGATCCAACAGTTTCCAAAATTAAACAATGTCTATTAATGAAGTAAGCTAATTGATCAAACATTGGTGCTTCAGTTGATCACTGTTGCAACTCAAACCGAGTGAAAGTAGAACTGTAAAGGCGTTCCAACGCATCATAACTATGAATATTATCATAGTATAAGGAAAGAATAGTAAGCCAACCGCCGTTTGACGGCAAGGAAATAGTCACCAGGGGTCTTTACTGTAGTTGGATTTGGATAAGTAACTCGCGCTGAATCATGAGCTATAGATGGCGCAGAAATAATACGATAATTCATTCAGTGGCGTGGTTGAAAAGGGGTCGCATGACATTGCCAACAATTTTTATGTTATTATTAAGTTACCACTACATTTGAATATTCGAATATTCATTGAATATTTATTCGAATAATTGCGTTTTGCATTACGATAAAAGTATGAATGATCACTTAACTCTCTATTCAGGAATAATTAAAACAAATTGATAGATACAATTGAATTAAAATTATTCATATAATAGTAGAAAGGGGTTTTCATCCGAAGAAATATGAATAGAATTGGGATATTATCAATGAAAAAAATATAAAATTGAATATAAGATTCAAACATATGAATTTAGCAATAAAGAGTTCTAATAATAATAATATAAGATTCTACATTCGAAAATATTCATTTCAATTTTAAATATAAGGTAATATAAAAATAAAACATGATTTTATTTATTTTCAACATAATTGAGATATTTTAATATAATTTGGTTGTTCAAGGTGTGCTTTTCTTCAAATATTCATAAAAACATTGGCTGATATTTCGGTCAGAAAAAATGATTACAGGTGAATAATAAAATACATAACTCGAAAAAGGTTGGGAAAAAATGATCGAAACCAACTGTCAAAAGCTAAATATAGCTTTTGAGAAATTTCATTGGAACTTGCGACATTAGGAACTCAATGTTGATAGAAACTTTACCTATTCTCACTCAATCTATAACAAAATAATATCAATCGAATATTCTTCAAACACATTCAATTGCAATATCGATATTCCGGAAAAT
This sequence comes from Harmonia axyridis, assembly GCF_914767665.1. Lineage (NCBI taxonomy): Eukaryota > Metazoa > Arthropoda > Insecta > Coleoptera > Coccinellidae > Harmonia > Harmonia axyridis. The sequence goes on from NC_059501.1 coordinate 20,762,675, forward strand.
GGAGTTTATTCCATTCATAAATCCTGAAAAAACTTAGAGATATCATTTCATGACGACTGCATGTGATTAGTGATTTCATGATAATTTGTAGCATTGTATTTTTTATCAAAAATACACACCATAGGCGTGTATTTTTTATCACAAATACACACCATAGGCGTAAGTGCTTATTACAGAGCTGAAAAAAAATCAAAATATAGAAATCTTCGGACCACTCTATTTCAAATATTTTATTTCTTCAAAATAACACCAATTTTTTCAGAGGGCTCCACTTTACGGACCAATTTTTGACAGTAAAATTTGATTAAAACGTGAGTACAACCAGATGGCGCTCAACATCAACAAAATCGAAAAAAGCACTACACTGGCTTACTATCTTTTCCTTATACTATGGTAATATGAAATCCCATTCTTCAATCGGGAAATTGCGATTGTTCAACGTGGCAACATCTTCAGTGACAATATCGAGTAATTTTCTATAAGCGTTTGCAATTGGAAGATTGACATTTAGAAAATTTACTTTCTCAGTTCAAAAGCTTTGAGATTGCAAACGGCGGTTTGAGAATCTTTCGACTATGATTTAATATACAGCCGTATAATTTGGAGCAGTCAGAGACAACGTTTTCACTAGAGATAGAGCAGGACCTTGTACAGAACTAATTAAATATGTAAACTTTTCAATCGGGGTTAAAGATGAATTATTATGTACTAATGCATCGAATTGATCGTGACATGACACAAATTCTCTATAAACACCATTGAACTCAAATAATTCTATTTTGGTAAACGAGCATTCAAACTATTATTGGAGGGAAAAACCATAGTGCTAGTGTGACTAGGTCCAGGAAATCAATATAATCCTCGAATAATTCTGTATATATTTTTCAAGGAATAATCAGTGAGAAAATTATCTCGAAAAGAATTTTCAGTACCTGTCAACATCTGCCTTGGCATCAGTCAAAAAAATGTTCCTATATAAGCCCTTTGTGATTTTAATACATTCATCATATATTGTTTGAATATCCTCGTAATTGCGATCATATACAGGGTGAAGTACCCTGACAAACTTCAGCAGGTGATTCCTAACAATATTCTAATATGAATTGTCAAAATAAATATATGTCTGGAAACGCACCGTTTCCAAGATACAAGGTGTTAAAATTTTAATTTTATCTACGTTTTTTTTTGAAAACATGAAAAACATTTTGAAGAAAAACGTAAATTGAAGGAAGATATCGACTCTTTGAAGAAGCAAGTTGAAAAGAGAATATATAAAAAATTCATGGAGATGTATACCATTAGAAGATACCAGAAAAATTTAGATGAATTTCTTTAACAACACAAGATTGCAACTGAATGTGATGGAATAGGGCATTTTAAGCCCGACGCAAAGCCAAAAGCCCTCTTAGGGAAATTATCAAGTTATGAAGAGAATATTGGAATAATGAAAAAACGAAGGAACTTCAAAGGCATAAAAATCCTCATCAACGATGTCCAGACAAAAAACATAATCGAACTTAAGGAAAATATGTATTCGAAAGTGTAAAAAGCCTGAATGGGAGAATATATGCTTTCATCAACGAGATGAAAATCATAATTAAAACAACGGATTGTTTATCTGAATGGAAACGTATATACAAGTACATATTAGTATTATGTTGAATAAATATCGGAATGTATGTTTATAAAACAAACTCTGATATTCGGCTTGAACAAGGGATTTCTTCAATTAAGTTGGTTTTAATAAGCTGCCGAGGGTAATCGAATAAATAAGATTAATTAGAGCATTGCTTCATAATGTTAGAATACGTAGCTCAAATATTGTTTCAGGGTGGATAAATACATTGTTGTAAACTATGGAGAATTGAATGAAGAAAAAAATTATAGAAAAAATGAAAACTGAAATGAATGTTTTACATCAAAATATAAGAAGCCTAGGGAATAATTCCGATGAATTTCTTGTTAATTTAGAATGTCGTGATTTTCACAATGGTGTAATTATTTTAACGTAGAACGTAAACGTAGAATATTCAGAATCAATAATATTTCAAAATATGTACCAAATTACATATTACAATTATGCTCATCTGAATCAATAATAAGTAGAAATATTCTACAGTACCAACACAAGATAGATAGATAGATAGATATGTTTATTTTCATTGAAATAAACAAAAACAAGTCACAGAGATAATTACATATATAACTTTCTGTACGTGACTAAAATAAACTTCATTCTACAGAAACTAAATACACTTTAACCAACTCCAAAAGGATAAAAATCTAATACACATTATTATATTCTGTATCAAAAAAGAAACAAAAAGCATCCTCTTAGGACTGTTGCTCCATCCTGTCCGTGCCATACGTCGCATATTGGTGATTCTTCCATTCCATCTTCGTCTTTACTTTGTCGCTAATCCGGAAATACTGTGATATATTATTTTTATATTTTGCACCGAAAAAATTAAAGAAACGTCATCTTAGGATTATTGCCTCGTCTTGTCCGTGCTATATGTCGCATATTGGTGATTTTTCCATTCCAGTTCAGTTTTATTTTGTCGCTTATCTATAAATTTTGTTAATATTTTTTTTTTTATCTTTTTGATTTGGTGGGTTTTGTTCATATTTTCGTGGCCTATTTCAGTTCCGGTTGATAATATCTGCTATGAAATTTCTTCTTCCATTAATCATCCATTGTTTGATACTGATCTTGAAGGTTTTATAGATTTTTATATCTTTCAGTTGTTTAGGGAGTGAGGAGTATAATTTTGGGGCCAGATAATTGCATGACCTCTGACCTATTCTTCTCCGGCACTTCAATGATTCAAAATGGATATCTCTGTTTCGTGTACAATACTGATGTTCAATTTTTTTGATCGAAATTTTACGTTGAAAAATACTTGGGAAGATCTTAAAAGCATAAAGCATAAAGCATAAAAAAAAAGGAGATATTCGTGTCACAGGTGCAAAAGCTATTTGTAAACTCAAACATTTTGAAATTTGAAAACTTTGAACTCTTTAACGAATAGATCATTGAAATATCTGGAACAAACGAAGTAGTCAATATGTATATTCAACTCCTACTCAGCTACAGTTGGACAAAAGATGGCAAAATGATCAACAATCCGAAAATAATTGCTTTCTGAGATCAATGATTTCGAGTCCTTTTACTTCCTTCGAAGTCTTCGATACTATAAGGTGATTGACAAACAAATCATCCATTGGAGCTGACCTCATAAGTACAGAAACAGGCAATACAATCTAATATCATTACTAGTTAATCTGATAAACTTCAAAATGAACCTCAAGGGGGCGCGTATCTACATCACCACGGACAGCCAAACCACGCTGAGATCCCTGGAATCGTGTTGCCAGGGGTCTCTGCTGACTTGGAGGTGCCGTAATACCTTAAAGCAACTGGCTAGAGGCAATTAAGTGACCCTTTTATGGGTACCAGGGCACTGTTGGGTTGGAGGAAATGAAAAAGCTGATGGACTTGCAAAAAGTGCATCAAGGTTGACACCTGCTGGACCTGAGCCTTTCTGTGGGCTAGGAAAAGACCAATATAAAGCTGCGGTCCAGCTATGGGAGTTGAACAACTGGATAAATGTTGCAAATACTGTACTAACACTCTTAGACTTGTTCAGGCAAAGAAATTCGTGACGATTTCACCTACCTACGCCAAAAAGCTTTTGAAGCTGTCACAAGCCGAGCTTCGGGTGAAGGTGGGACTGCTGACGGGGCACTGTCGGTACAAACATCATTTGTACCGTATGGGAAAGTCAGCAGACGAGATTTGCAGGCTCTGTGGATCAGAAGCATAAGCAGCCGAACACATGGTATGCAAGTGTCCGGAGCTGGCTGGCTTAAGAACCATTCACATGGGTAAGCCGGTCCTGGATACCAGAGAGGTAACGTTCAAGGACCCTAAGGAGGTTGTCAGTTTTAATAACGTCATTGACGACCTCCTTGGGTTTCCATGAATGAGTAGGGTAGCTAACAAAAGATCTACATGGTCGCAGTTCCTGGAAGGCTTACCAAAACGACCCCAGTTCAAAGTAATAATAATAATCTGATAAACTATGGTTCACAACAGGTCTGTTCTCAATTGTCTTAAAGCGAATATAAAAAATGAGATAAAATTTATTCTAAAAATTTTGGATCAAAGAACGTGGCACATAGAGAAGCTGGGGAGTCTTTTTGGCTGAACCCCCTCTCCCCAAAGATACCTACAAACATCGAATTTAATAGTAGAAATGAGTAATAACGTCGAACGAACTCTATCTCAATAAATACACATTGACTCATCATATAATACTCAGAATCTAATCTCTGATATTTATACATATGGGATACCCGCTTACCAATTTTAGTTTTCCAAGCTTGCAAGTTGCTTATTGAACCGTGATTCATTTGTGGGATTGTCAGTACTCCTTGGAAATGTTTGACAATGGAAGAGCCATTGGGCATCTAGGACCCTTCCTTCCCTTTTGGAAGTGGCGCAGTCGAGCGCCCTTGATTGGTTTGCCTCTAATAGACTCGTTGTTAATAAACAAAGAACTTAGGATGCTTCTCAGCTTAGTCACGTTAGTGTTGAGAATTTGTTGGGGATGTGAACCCCCAACCCCATTAATCAACTTTAGTTACGCCACTGTTTATTTGGGCTCTATTATTCAGTTTTTTTTTTAAACTTTTGAAATGCGGTTTCTTGAATTCTCTTTGAAAGAACCCCTGTTATTTTTCATCTTTTTAATTTCATATGAAATTGTATTTTTGAACTCAAAATCACCTTTGTCCAGTTCATCATGGGAGGTTTAATTTATTTCATCAAAAATCGACCTGAATGATTTGAAAGTATCAAGCTCTATGGTAAAAAGACGTCGCAGTTCTTGAAGGCGCATTTTAGTACCTATATGTATTTTCATAGCTAGTTGACAGTGCCTATTCAATTTTTTTCAATTTAATACAACGAGGGTATTTTCACGAAGAAAATATTTTTGTGTTGAAAAGTATGTTTTGTTTTATCAACTGACTGCGCCCCGGCAAAATGTCCGGTATGCCGGTCCTGGCGGCGTCCTTGCATCGAATTTGGGATACTCGATATATTATTTTCAAGTAAAACAAGCAAATAAACTATATAAACTGCTCGAAACGTGCTTTATTGGTGGTTTATACATTTCCGTGATTGTTTAAGAATATCCCGAACTAATTTCAAACACAATGGGATTATTATTTATTTGTCTGCTATCTTCTCGTATTAAGCTGATTCTGAGTATTGATTCCAGTAGAATAAACAACAGATTTTAAACGACCCCAAAAATAATAGAGATTACATGATAAGTTCTTGAATTACGAATAAATTGAGATTCATGCAGTTATTATTCGCGAGTCCATAGCAGCCATCTACTAAAGTTTATTCTAGGCATATAATCCCCATCCTTCAATATCTGTTTTTGTTGATCCTCATCATATTCAACAACATCATCGCCTGCATCTTCATGCAGGCTATGTTTTTTTAAAACGCCAAATTGCGGTATGAGGTATATTTAGGGCATTACTAATAATTCTGGTGCATATTACTGGATCATTTTGAACTATAGTCAAAATATTATCTTGCCATTATGACTCCTTTTATGATTCGCCCTTTTAATCGCATGTAAACTTCTCCTATATTCAATTATTTTCATAATGTATGCAGTTAGTCCATCCCCATTACAAAAAGCGTAAATAAACAAATATTCAGGATATTTTCCATTTGGAAATGGAGAAGACATGTTTGAATCAAAAGTTACACACAAAAATCTTGAAAAACATAAATGAACTAAATTATCTTTTGTCGAAGTCGTGAATACCTAGGTTTAAGTTTTAATGAGAATCTCTATGATAAAGTATTTGTACAACATGATTTGAATATAAAACAATAAGAATAAAACTCAAATTAGGTTTATAACTTTGCTTCCACCGTTTTGCAGCAATAGATGACTATAGCGGTGGTAGTGGAAATGAATAGACCATATATGTCTTACAATAATCTGAGGTATTTGTAAACATAACTCCATTGAAATATTAGTCGATTTCTGTTTGCATTATAAAGCTATTCTCGATCAAAAATGTCAGCTTACGAGCCATATTCTCATAACTTGCGGAAGGTTTTGATTTTCTGCTTCAGTATAAAGAAATCTGCGGCTGAGGCTCATCAAATGCTCCCAAATATCTATGGTGAGACTGCTATTAGTGAAAGAACGTGCCGAGGTTGGTTTCAACGCTTCAAGAACGGTCATTTTGACGTCGAAGACTAGCATGGCGGTGGAAGAGAGAAGGTTTTCGAAGATGTAGAGTTAGAGGCATTACTTGATCCAGACTTGTGTCAAACGCAACAAGAATTAGTAGGAACATTGGGAGTGACGCACAAGCCATTTCAAAGCGCCTGAAAGTTATGGGAATGATTCAGAAACAAGGAAGTTGGGTGCCGTACGAGTTGAAGATGAGAGATGTTGAACGGCGTTTGTTTGCTTGTGGATAACTGATTGCAAGGCAAAGACGGAAGGCATTTCTGCATCGCATTGTGACTGGAAAAATGGGTTCATTACGTTAATCTAATACGCAGAAAATCATGGAGATATCCCAGCTATGCTTCCACGTCGACGGTTAAAACGACTTTTGACGGTTCCAATGTCTTGCTCAGTATTTAGTGGGACCAGCTCAGCGTTGTGTATTATAAGTTGTTAAAACCGACTCAAACAATCATAAGCGATCGTTATCGAACACAAATAATGAGTTCGAGCCGAGCATTGAAAGACAAACGGACGTAATACAAAGAGAGACATGATAAAGTGATTTTACAGCATGACAATGCTCGATCCCATGTTGAGAAAGTGGTCAAGACATACTTGGAAACGTTTAAATGAAAAGTCCTACCTCACCCGCCGTATTCTTCAGACGTTGCTTCCTCGAACTATCACTTGTTTCGATCAAGAGCACACGGCCTGGCTGACCAGCACTTTCGGTCTTAAGAAGAAGTGAAAAATTGGATCGGTGCGTGGATTGCTTCAAAAGATGTCCAGTTTTATCAACTCGGGATTCGTACGCTGCCCGAAATATGGGAGAAGGTAGTGGCCAGCGATGGACAATACTTTGAATAATAAATGTATAACCAGTTTTTCACAAAAAAGCCTTGAATTTCGGAAAAAACGGCTGGAGCAAAGTTGTACGCCTATGTATATTTTTGAAAAGGGAAGAAAGCAATTTCATTTTTGGTTTTTATGGTTAACATTTATAAAACACCACTTTGTAGTCAGAAAGAGTTGAGCGATCGCTCGTTCATAAAACAGTTGCGCCCTTGGTCTCCTGGGTAGCAATTGGCGCATGAATGACCTAGAGCTCAAAAGCTCTTAATTTCATGTTCACACATACTTTATTCTTTGATATTCTGCTTGAATATACTTCAAGAAAAATACACAAAATTTCAACGCGCTCCTTTAGGCTCTAACTGAAATATTTAATGGATTCGGTCCTTACTTGGCGGAAATTCATTATAAATAAAATAAAACGAAGTAATTTCCACTATGTTATTTAATTGTTAGCAACAATTGTTTCGCCACACTGTGGCTTCATCAAACAAATTTAATTAAACAAATAGCTGTGAATAACTGTTACAGTCCACATGTTATTGATCAAATTTTGAGGAATAAACAAAGAAAGCAAGCTCTGAGTCTAACATACCCTAAGGTAAATTATGGTATTGATACTAAATTTTTTTCGTTAACTTATGTTAATAATATTTCTGAAAAGATTGCTAAATACTTGAAAACAAAATTCAATTACACAATATCCTTCAAAACAAGTAACAACTTAGAGATGTTCATTAAAAACAATAAAGACAAAACAGATAAAGAAACTAAATCCGGTGTCTACAAGTTAACCTGTAATGATTGCCCTATGGTTTATATTGGACAAACAGGAAGATCTTTCAATAAAAGGATAAAGGAACACCAAAAGAGTTATACATCTGATAGTTCGTTTTCAACCTACGCGAATCACTTAAAAGAATGGGACCATACCTTCAATAATAACTTTAAAATTCTTCATTTAGAAAACAAGAGCTTAAGACTAACACTCTTAGAATCCCTAGAAATAAACAGGTATAATACCCAAAATATTCTGTTGAACGAACAAACGGATGTAAACTCATTCCCTTTATTGAATTTCTTCCGATAGTTTGGCAATCTCAGGCGGTAAATGGTCCAATATAACTTTGTAATTTATACCCTTTCGAATATTTTAGTGTCAATTTTGTTCCTATATAAGATTCCGAAAACCTTTGTACTCTTATCAGTTCAGAAATGTAGCCTGATGAAGCCACAGTGTGGCGAAACAATTGTTGCTAACAATTAAATAACATAGTGGAAATTACTTCGTTTTATTTTATTTCTAACTGAAATATTGGGACTTTTCCATCTTGAATTTTCCAGGGTTCTAATGACGCTATTCACACGAAATTTAACGGGGAGTTCGACACAGTTATTCGAGAATTATTCGCCTGAATTCAATCTTGATTAACTTTAAAGTTTTTGACCAATTTTGATAATTTTTCGGCAGATTGCTGATGCTTTCATCTTCATTATATCCAGAGTTCGACCACAGATTCATTATCAGTGAATCATACCCTGTAGTTTTGATAACAAACTCGTCTTTCGTGAATTATTCAGTAATCTGATGGTATGGCGTTGCTACTTGCTTACGCCAAACTGTTCTAACTACTCACCAGTTTCGAAGTTTGTTTTGAATAATCCATTTAATTTAATCTCAAATCGTTATGGAAGGGAAATAACGTTTTTTATCCGAACACATGCCCAAAGTACTTCAATATTCCACAGGGCCCCCGCAAGGGACATCAACGCCCGCGTGCGGAACATATTTTGGCGCCCCTCGAAGGAGGGAGGTGGAGAAAAGTACTACTGTATAATCGGAATTTTTTTTTTTGAAGTTTTGTTGAGAATTTAGTATAGAATGGTTAAAAATCTATCAGCAACCTTCATTGCCTTAAGAACTTTATGGTGTTATTTGTAACATAATACATTTCAAATGTGTTTCAAAACTTAAGCTGTATTCTTCTATAAATTATTCATAAAGGCATAAACATTTAATTAGGATCAATCCAGAAATTGAATGGCTGTTTTTCTAGATTTGGCTGCTGAAAATTCTGTTATATTATCAATCAATCAATTTCATCGAGTATCTCTTGCTCTATATCTAAGATTGCCAATCCAGAAAATCTTTCTTGAGACATGGTAGACTTCAAATAGTTTTTAAAAATTTTTAATTCAGTGAATGATCTCTCACCAGAAGCAACAGACACAGGATACAGGTGAAGTGAGAAGGATTCTTGAGGCAATACTAAGATTCGGTAGAGAAGTTAGATTATTTTCAAAAATATATTGTAGAATTTCAAGAGGATTTTCGCTTCAGATAATGAAAACAATCTTAGGGCTTTTATCTCGTTGAATAAATCATTTTCTTTCATTTCAGTCTCTTTCTTTCCTGTCATCAGTTAGCTTTTGTTGAAGAGCATGACATCATTTCAATAGATATTTGTCATTTAATTTAAGAATATCACAAATAAAACAAAAAACGTTAACGTTATCTACTATTTAAGGAACTTAGTGTTTGATCCATTATTTTCTAAAAGAAATTTATTTTAAAAGCGATTTTTGGATCTTCCGTCTGTTCATAATCGAACAATTTTGGTTTATACTTTCGTCTTACAGTATATAATGGAGAAAAATCTTGATCTATCTCAAGAACAGCCGCTAGTTTTCCAGCTCCCGCAAGTTTTTCCTCGAGAACATTATCATCCCTATAATTTTTGAAATGATCAACTAAATTCTTCAAATGGTTCTGGCACACTTTAATGTCAATCGCTACACTTTGCATCATGTTGCTTACAATATTAATCTGGATTCTGGAATGAAACATCATTAGAAATTATGATACTTCAAATAAATTTAAAAGAATGAATATTTAATAAAAGAGAACTTGCTTTATGTCTAGTTTTTATGTTAAAAGTATCATTTTCTGCTATTTCTAAAAGGCTATCACATATTTGAATAAAATGAAACTTTAGCATCGATTCTACTTGACCATCTAGTATCACTTAGGGGTTTTAGACGTAACTGAGGATCATGCTTCTTTATAACATTCCAATTTCTTTGTGGATGAAGAGAAATATATATAAAGTTCTTTTACAATATCAAAAGAGTCCACTGTTTTATTTGAAACCTTAGCAGCATCATTTTCAGTTAAATTTAAGCTGTGCGCAAAAAATGCCCTAGGATTAGCATCAAGTATGCGTTTTTGTAAACCAATATCTGGCTATTTCATGCCGATTGCGACGTTCGGAAACTTGTATACATTGCAAGAAAGAAGTTTTGAAAAAAAAATTGTTGAAAAATTTGAAAGAATCTTTTTCGAAAACCTTTGGTCCATCGGTTTTGGCGCCCTTTTAGAGTGGCGCCCGCGTGCGGTGCACGCGCGGTTGCGGGGGCCCTGATATTTCATGTATCTCACCCAATGTCACGAATTAAAAATTAGGATAACCATCTCTTGATGAAGACTGGAATTTTTTACCACAAATCTTTTCGGCATGTGAATCTCACCCTTTCTCAAGCCGATCGAGGGAAAATTTTGCATTTAAGTATGAAATAGAATTTTAAAGCTTCGTGTTTCTTTTCTCGTTCGAGTCACCAGAAGTGGTAATTTTTCGTCATTAGCGTTTTATAGTTTAACAAACTCACCCAATTTACAAACCCATAACTTGTATATTTATTATATTATATGTTGCATTTGAGAACATCGTAAGAAAAAAAATGAGAGAGATAATAATCTCAACAAGTAAAATCATGGATCTTCTTTCTTACTCTTCTGTGAAATGATTATGCAAATCATCAATTACAATAAAAATGATAGATTTCAAGAATTAAATTCTATCCTTTGGTTGGTGTTGAGTCTATTCAATATATGATTAATTCAAATTATGAATTTTATAATTTTGTTCTACTTGAATTTCCAACTGGGTTAATTCAAACTATACAATCTCTTAGAAAGCTATCTATATCAGAGGAAACAATTTGTACAAGTTGAAAATGAAATGAGTTCAGAAGAGTTAGTTCAGTTTGGTGTGCCACAGGGTACTATCCTTGGGCCACTGTTGTTCTCGATATATATCAATAATTTACTGAACTTGAACACTACCGGAACTATAATCAGCTTTGCAGATGATACTGTGATTGTATATGAGGATAACAACTGGCATGACCTGAAGGAAAAGGTGGAGTCTGATATGCCACATATAATTGAGTGGTTTAATCATCAACTATTGACAATAAACTATGAAAAAACGAAATTTATGACTTTTACAGCTTACAGAAATCACTTACCAAATTTCAACACCCTCGATATACGGAACAACGAATCGGTTATTAATGTTTCCAGAACGGATACTATCAAATATTTGGGTGTAATAATAGATAGTCATATGAGATGGGACGTTCACACTGAGAACGTTACAAAAACCTTAAGAAGTATGCTGTTTAAATTCAAATATTTGAGTAAATTACTTGACATTCACCAGTTGAGAATCATTTACTTTGCTCTGGTGGAATCTCGTATTCAATATGCCATATTGAGCTGGGGAGGGGTTGCTGCTGCTCACTTAAGAAAGTTGGAAACGATACAGAAACGAATTCTGAAAATTATGTATGGAAAAGAACCAACCTTCCCTAGCAATTTACTTTTTTCACTAGCAAAAATATGCGATGTAAGACAAACATTTCTTTATAACATACTTACACATATACACAAAAACAAATATTTATTGAATAATATTGATCATGAACATTTCACTAGGCAAAAAAAAGAACATCATGTAAAAACATCTCTGAGTAGTACAAAAATCGGACAACGAAATATATCCTACCTCAAATTTTCAATTTTCTGCCCTCTGAACAAAAAAAAAATAAAATAAATATAAACTCTCTTTACATGTTGAAAAAAAAATTAAGAAACTACGTGCTTAACTTGAATAGAGATCTAGTTCGATCTCTGATCGACTAACAGACTTTTTTCGATGTTTATGTTGTTGTTCTATCGTATGGATCAATATATAAAATGTCAATTCGATTATGTAAATCCACAAATTATTTAAAATTTTGTTTATTGTTAGATTATTTTTTTCTCGTAGTTGTATCTGAAATAGGTTAAATGTCAAAGTGTTAGGAGTCAAGTATTGTAGATATCATATACATAATATATAAGAAATACTGTAAATTTAACTGTGCAAAACCCACGCGCAACTTTAGTTTTAGTGGGATTTCAATGTTTATTTACATCTCAACTATTCTTTTGTTATCTATGTAAAACATTTTTTTGGTGAATAAACTTATTATTATTATTATTATTATTATACACTGTGTCAGTAAAGTATGGAACCGATTCATTTTTAGCTGAACAGACCATTTTAAGAAATAATCCTTAAACAAGTCGATTTTTGATTTTAATTTACCGTATTTTAAAAAAATAATCTAATATACAAGGTGAATTTCTTTAGAGTAATGACGTCACGGTCATTCTTTTTCATCGAACACCCCCATTTTGTCCCAATTTTCCGATTACTTTAGATGAGCCGATTCCAAGAATGTATCACATGTTGATTCCAATTGGTACAGGGTGGACAAAAATACAATAGTTTTGTGTGTGCTCATAAAGTAACGCGTAACATTCTTTATTAGTTAAATAAACAATATTATCAAAAATACTTATTGTCTAGCGGTAATTGGTTTGAATGTAACACCCTGTAGTTTGTTACATTTTTAGATGAATAAAAATGAGCTGTTTCCAAACATGATTGGTACTTGTGTTCTAGCAGACAGAATATAAAAGAAATTATTTCCTATCAATTTAAAAAACATAGTCGCCTAGTTTTTTGTGTAATATCATTAATTGTATCGTAATTTATTGGTGTTCAATGACAGTTTAGTACTTCAATATTTTTGGTATTCGTGAATGTTTTAATTATTGCTTAGATTTAATTTTTTATTTTTGTCCACCCTGTACCAATTGAAATCAACACGTGATACATTTTTGGAATCAGCTCAGCTAGAGTAATAGAAAAATTGAGACGAAATTGAACGAAATTGTGGTGTTCGAAAAAAGAATTACAGTGACTTCATTATTCGAAGGTAATTCATCCTGTAGATTAGATTATTATTTCAAAATACGGTAAATTGAAATAAAAATCGACGTATTTCAGGATTATCTCTTAAAATGTTCTGTTCAGCTAAAAATGAATGTGTTCCATACTTTACGGACTCGCAGTGTATTGTAATGTTTCTTGTCACTGGAATCGTTTGAACTACAAATGTATGAGCGTTTAAAATTAAAATCTCAGTACAATTCCCCGAATTCTTTTTTTTTGTGTCTGTGGAAGTCATGGTTTGGATTCTGAAACATGGAACATCAAATTTCATATGAATACTCTCACCACTGAGAGAATTCTATAGTCATAAAAACCGCAACATGCGGTTTTATGAAATCAACTGCAAAGTTCATCATCCAACCAACATATTTCATTCGATTCTGATTGGAATTTCAATTATTTTTGTTTATCCAATGGAAATGTGGCTTATCATGGCTGATGAAAATCTTTTTTGAAACATTTAGGAGCATGTAATATTTGATTGAATTCATCATGTGAAATAGCCCATACGGCTTACTGAATGCATTAGCAAACAATCCAATAAATTGACTGATTCGTTGTTTCCTTGTTAAATTCTATTTTCTAGGAAGTATTAGCAACCTTCGGAAAGAGGTAAACATATTTACTTATCTCTTTCTTCGAACTACACCATTTCGACAAGAGTTAGCAATGGTCTCTGACGATAAGGTCCAATTCTTGGATGACGAATCCGCAATACGGTAAGATTTCACAAATTAATGATAAGTAATGAACCAAAAATCTTGTATTGGATAGTTAGTTAGTGCATTGTGTAGGAAGGACACACAATTTTTCTTAGAAATCCAAATGTATTCATCAACACCTTCGAGACCTCTACCTATTCTTCATTCACTTTTTCATTAAAAGCACTTATCATTGTGGAATCTAATCTGAAGAATGAGCTGTATGGTCGACCAGTTGGACGCGAAATCCCTTCAATTTGACTATGGTTTTCATCGATTGGAAGTGAGTTTTTCTTTTGCATTTGAGGAAGTTTTTTCTTAATTTTTGCCCTCAATCGATTCAAAACACTGATGCCATAAGTTTGCTTCTCATTCTTCTGAGACTCTTTTTGACTCAGGAGTGTAGTGATATCTCGGATTTTTTCACATTTAGGTATAGGGCACATTGGGTATGGATTTCGAAAGGCTAAAATATACAGGGTGATAATCAGCTTCCCAAGGAAAGGTGATTGATGTCATAGAAATAGTCAGAGATGAGTATATATCTGTATTGGATATCAATTGGTCAAATACAAGTCTTCTATCCGATTAATGAAAGGTGTTTTTTTAAAGCTATAGAACTTTAAATTGCAATAAAACAACGATGGATCATTCGATTGACATGAATTTCATTTATCCGCAAGATAATCTTGTGGCATTACATTTTGAATATGATTTCTGGCATATGACCGCCACGGCTGGCTCGGATGTAGTCTAATCTGGACGTCCAATTTTCGATGACTTTTTCCAAAATTTGTGGCCGTATATCAGCAATAACACGGCGAATGTTGTCTTCCAAATGGTCAAGGGTTTGTGGCTTATCCGCATAGACCAATGACTTTACATAGCCCCACAGAATGTAGTCTAGCGGTGTTAAATCACAAGATCTTGTAGGACAATTCACAGGTTCAAAACGTGAAATTAGGCGGTCACCAAACATGTCTTTCAATAAATCGATTGTGGCACGAGCTGTGTGACATGTTGCGCCGTCTTGTTGGAACCACAGCTCCTGGACATCATGGTTGTTCAATTCAGGAATGAAAAAGTTAGTAATCATGGCTCTTTACCGATCACCATTGACTGTAACGTTCTGGCCATCATCGTTTTTGAAGAAATACGGACCAATGATTTCACCAGCCCATAAAGCGCACCAAACAGTCAGTTTTTCTGGATGTAACGGTGTTTCGACATACACTTGAGGATTAGCTTCACTCCAAATGCGGCAGTTTTGTTTGTTGACGTAGCCATTCAACCAGAAGTGCGCTTCATCGCTAAACAAAATAAAATGGACGTAGTGCGCGATACGTATTCCGCACAGAACCATTATTTTAGAAATGAAATTGCACTATTTGCAAGCGTTGTTCAGACGTGAGTCTATTCATGATGATGAATTGCCAAACCAAACTGAGTATAAATCACTCGACAGCTATTAAATCGGTCGCCATCTTGAACAGAAATGCTAACTTAAAGTTATCATATATACCTCGAAAAAAAAACACCCTATATAAGGTTACTCACTTTATATGTAGATAAGTAGATAGTTTTGCCAAAAAACTCCACATGGCTCGTAAATTTAAAAAAAGCAACAGAAGAATTGTCTATCAAGAAATTGAACAAGAATGAATCAAATCACTATTCAAAAAGTTTTGATACTTATAGCAATAGCAATCATAACATATGAAATATCACCAGATGAATCGAATGAACATCAAACAATGTAACTGCGTTTAGTATCTCCATCGATCGCAATAGCTCTGGAAACTGAAACTCAGACGCCAATATCGAAAGTTCTTATTTAGCACTTCAGCGAAATACTTACTGCTTGGTTGGCTACTTTTACAACCCGCATTCGAACCATTGAAGTTTTTCATTTCAAACCATAACACTTCAGAATAGAGTAAACGTAAAGGAAATAACTCATCATGATAACCGTATTTTTGTAGCTTGCCTATATATTGGTTCATTATTTTCAATACCCAGATAATGAAAAGATTATTTCATATTGAAACCCCCTTGAGGTATACGTGCTCATTTTCGTATTGGGGGAAAATTATTCGTTTGATTGGAAATATGTTTTCTGACAGGAGATTTCTTATTTTTTGTTGATGACAAAAACAGTAGTTTCAAAACGTTGAATAATAGCCTTCCACAGGATAAAGTTTTGTCCCCATACTTCTCAATTTATTTTTGTTTATCATTCCTGTCACCTCAACTGAGAAATTCACCTCTGCCGATGATAATATTGCTGTTGTATTTCGTCATTCTGATTCCAGAGTTATTGAAAATACCTCAAATGAGGATTTAAAATTTATGAAAAATTGTATATAACAAAACAGAAGTCTCCAGTTTTCATTTAAAGAATCAAGAGAAAATAAAAAAAAAAAACTTTTAATAATTCCATCTTGAATCATGATTATACCCTCAAATATCTTGTATTTAAACTTGTTTCTTCTTTGAATTTCAAGGAAATTCAGCCTATGAATCTGAAGTCGAGCAAAAATGTTCTTCAAAAATTAGCTAGTTCTCCATGGTGTGCTGATTCCACTTCCGTCTTTGTTTTTTTTCCTGCTGCTGAATAATATTATCAGTGCAACCATTAGATCCACACCTTTACATTGGTTACCAATGCTATCACATATACTTCCACTTATATTCGTAGACAGGTTAGAGTAAAGAATCTTAGGATAAATTTCATTTCTACCAGAACTTATAGTTAATTGTATCTTACCTCCAAGATACTAGAACAGACAGATTAAATTCATGTTAACCTTCATGGATTAATACCTTCCTTCAATATAATGATAGTGACAAGGAAATTTGGCGTTCGGAATGGAATTTCCAACGAAAATTGAACCTCCAGAGAAAGTTGCAGGTTTCAAGCATGCTAGGAAAATTTGGTTTATTTCAAATTGAATTAGGACTGATCATGTTCGTTGCAATAGTTTGCTCTTCAAATGGCATTCTATATAATGCTCACTATTGTATCGTATAAGTGTGGCGTGAAAGAAACAACTTGGTGAATATATTTGTTCAATTATAAAATTTCATTGTGATTTTCTGGCTACCATCATGCGATAGATACTCCTTTCCATTTACCTGAATCAATACTCTCTGGATACGATTTTCGAGGAAGCCACATATGACGTGCAATTATGTATCTCTTATATCATAGGCATGCAGTTTTTTCAACAACAATCTAAGATCAACACTATCGAATGCCTTGAAGAGATTTAAGAAAATTACCACTGGAACTTGTTTTTGGCGAAATATTTCGGATTTGGAGAGCATCGCCTTTTTTATGAACTATAGCGATCTCAAAGCTATCTGGGAAGAAACTATCTCTGCAACAGCAATAATAGATTATGTAAGCTATAGGCTTGGCAATCAAGTGCATTGATCTTTTGATAATTGTCATAGGAATATCGTATCCACGAGACCTAGTATTTTTGAAAGATTTTACCATATATGTAGAATTTCTCATTCGGCGACTTCAAACATGTAGATTGACTTGGTATTTTCTGCGATATTTGAATGAGTTTGATCAGTTGTGGAGTTATCAGACCACTGAGCCTATATTTTCTCCATAATTCCAAGTACCTGACCTAACATTACACAACCATATAAGTACTTTTATATGTGAAGATAATATTCTGACAATTCAAAACACCTTTCCTGATGTTAATGGAAAAAAATCTATGGATGAAGAAGTGATTATACGTATCACAAATGCATCGGTGAGGACCTTTATTTCTAATACATAAACAACAAGCTAAAGGAAACACCGGCACAATACCGAATTTTCTTCAATAGGACATTAGTATAATACGAGGTATAATACAATACGAATTGTAAAACGTTGAACATAAATTTTCAACGAAACTGACTATATTTCATTCATATATTTATATGGATGCATATTTGTTTTCATTCTGATATCATTATACGGTAACTACTTATTTTATGCAGTTGTATCGAGTAAGTAGTGACATATTATGTAGTATTTGTTGTTGTAATTGCACCAGCTACTCGTTTATGGGTGAATGAGTAAACAACTTTCATGCGTCAATTCACTTGAAAATCATCTTCCAGAATTTTGTTATTGTCAATCTAACAGATGAGATAAAATTAATTTTCACATTATTGTGGGAAACTTAAAGACTTGAAAGAACCTTCAGAAACAAATTTGCAGCCAACAGTAAAAATTTCATAATTTAAGAAATCAAAAATCCCAATAGCGGGCGAAAACTTTTAGTAGTTTGATAGAGTGTATGATGCCCTTAAGTGGCCCTATATCGCCTAGGCATACTAATCAAATTCTGGAATTGTTATTGATGCATAACATATTATGTCTGGATTCTTGTAGAGCCGCAAAGAGTTCATCTACACTATGAAATGGATTTTGATCATGCGTAACTCTTCTTTGTACATTATAGCATATTCCATGCATGCCTAATCGGATGCGAATCAAGTGCTTTGCTGACCAGGGCAAAGTAGAAATTCCTTGGTCATCTAGAGAATTGGTTTTTCGGACCACAGTATGCGGGCAGGCATTGTCATGCATGCAAAAAAATCTCCTCGCTTATCCAATAACAACAAAACGAAATTTTTTCTGTCATGAAATTCTGCCCCATAGGTACCATAAGAGTTTCCCTAATGCGCTTGTGAGTTTTTTAACTTCCTGCAACTTTCCAAGATTTTCTGACATTCCCCAAACATAAACTCTCCTTGAATCTGGATCGAGTGCAAATCTGGAATCATCAGAAAATGAAATATTCGACTAATTACCAATATTACGCTCTAATCTGCATGTTGTTGAGCCTATCCTAACCTAGATGTGCGATTTCCTCTTGTTAGATGTTGAGCTGCACAATACCTTCTTGAGTGCAGGTAAACTTCTCGTAATCGGTTGCCTACCAATGAAACACTAAGCTTGATATAATTGTCTTCTAAGCTTAATATACCCAACACAGGACCGTCGCTAGGGGGTAGGCAGTTTAGGTGTCAAAATTTAGGGGCGGCTTTTCAAGCTTGATCAAAACAAAATCCCATTTAGAGAAATTCAAACTAACGAATGCGAATGTAATTCATTCAGAAAAAATAAAGAGGAATACAGACATATTTAACATGAAACGTCATAATTATCCCGCACTACACCTTTTTCAATTGAAATTCAGAAAACGTAAAATGTAATTCAGAATAGTAAATTGAATTTCAGAAGGTGGAAATTGTAATTCAGAATAAGAACTTTATATTCAGAAACGGTAATTTGAATTTCAGAATAGTGATATGTAATTCAGAAAGGGTAAATTTGATTTCAGAAAATATAAATTGGAATTCAGATTTGGTGATTTGAAATTCAGAAATAGGAAATTGTAATTCAGAAAAAGGAAATTGTAATTCAGAAATAAGAAATTGTAATTCAGAATTTCAAAGGAAACGAAGAGACTAACACACTAGCCAGAAAAGGAGCTCAAACGCCACTTACTGGCCTTGAACCTTTCTGTGGTATAGGCAAATGCACCTATTAGAAAGAGTTTCTGGAGAAGGAAGAAACTGAAAGAGAAGCACTCTGGAGGAATCTTCCGGGAATGAATCATTCCAAAAAGTTCCTTCGGAACTTTAAAACTGCAAGGTCCAAAAGGTATTTGGATACTGTTCTGAATTACATATAACATTTTCTGAAATTGAATTGATAACTTCTGAAATACAATTTTCCTTTTCTGAATTTCAATTCACTATTCTGAATTACAACTTTGTTTTTCTGAAATCGAACTTCCTAATCTGAATTTCAATTTCGTTTTTCTGAAATTAAATTAACTATTCTGAAATTCAATTTCTCTTTTCTGAATTACATATTCCTATTCTGAAATACATGTTCCCGTTTCTGAAATTGAACTTTGATTTTCTGAATTACAACTGAAAAAGGTGTAGTCATTAATCTCATAAATGTAGAATCCAATTATTATTGCTTGGAGACCTATTAGTTTCTTTTAGTGTCGAGGGCATGACAGTTTCAATTGATTTACAGAGAACGAATTGTTATTGTACATAATGTAAAAAGGATGTGTTATTCTTCGAGGTGTCGAAGATATGTCAAGAGTTGTAAATCTTGAAGAGATTTATTGGAGGGTTGATAAGGTTCGAAGACAACACGGTCGTACCAGATGTGTTACAACTGTTTATCAGGTTCTAGTCCTTCTACAATATTCGATTTCCAGGAATCCGCGAAGATCTTTGTGGGTGGTACGGCAAAGCTCTTATTGGACTAGGGGATGGTACTTTTCCTAAGCGTGTGTTCAAACCGAAAAGAAGGGAGGTCGATATTCGAGACAGGGTAGTTCCAATCGGTAGAGAGGACAGTTCAAATTAAGCCGAAGACAGGAACAGTTTAACTTAAGTAGAAGACGAGTCAAGTTTGGGCGGTCAACTTAAGACGTAAGACGAAAAAACGTTTCGCGGACTAGATTAAGACGAGTCGCGAACAAGTTAAAGACGAGACGACCGAAAACTTGAAGTACGACGAAGACGTGATAATCCAAGACGTTTCGAGTAATCAACAAACGAGTTAAAGACGAAATTCAGTACCATAGTGAGAAACTTGTAATTGAGACGTAATTAAGATCTTCTCAATACTGAGTTTGTACTGTATAACTGTGGCTTTGAAAATAGATGTAAATAATTCAAAAGAGTAGTTTAATTATTACAAATCCAACAGAGTCACGGAGAAAAAGACGAAAGGCCAGGTAATCGAATCATACCTCTAGACGATCGAATAACCAAGCCTACATAAATACCTCAAATTACGCGTAATTCCCCTCTTTTACCACTTATTGACGCTAAAACTCGTGCACTCATCAGGCTTGTCGTTGTTCCCTTTGAAGAACTTTGCCAACTTTGGGGCGGCTACTCGATGTTTCAGGAAGGAATTATTTTATTTTCAATTTTCCAATCAAAATGTTGGTTCCTCCGAAGAATGCGAAATATTGAAGAAACGAGCCTTCGAAATTGCTGAAATCAATTTAATGTTTCGTAGAGGTTTGGAATTGTTGTTTTTTTAATGATTTTCCTCTATTGATTCATCAACTTTTTTCAAAATTATGTCATCATTTTTCACATCTTTTGGTAGAAAACCCTGAGTAACAATATTATCCTTTTCCTTTTACTTCATCAACGGTTAACGAGTTTATAATAGAATCTGAAAAAAAAAAAACTAGAAATAAGTGATAGATGTTTGTTTCCATTATATTGAATTGAAATTCGAGACCCATTCTAAAAAAGAATCTGAACTGAATGGTTAGCTTGGAAACCGCCATTCAATGTATAAATTGGATAAATATTGATCAAGTGGTAATGGTTTCTTCGACACCCCATTCACATAGCACATAGTGTGCTATCAATAGCATGCCATTTGAAGAGCATACTATTGCAACGACCATGACCAGTCCCAAGTCGATTTGAAATGCACCTAATTTCCCTAGAAAAATAGAAACCTTGAACTTTCTCTAAAGGATTACATTACAAGAATTCCATTCCGAACGCCAAATTTCCTTGTCACTTTCATTAGATTGAAGGAAGGTATTAATCCATAAAGGTTTGCGTGACTTCAATCTGGCAGTTCTAGTATCTGGGAGGCAGATACAAATGGAAATGAGTTCGGGTAGAAATTGAATTTTTCTTGGCTGAGACTTGTCAACGAATATGCGGCGGAAGTATATGTCATACCAATGG
This sequence comes from Harmonia axyridis, assembly GCF_914767665.1. Lineage (NCBI taxonomy): Eukaryota > Metazoa > Arthropoda > Insecta > Coleoptera > Coccinellidae > Harmonia > Harmonia axyridis. The sequence goes on from NC_059501.1 coordinate 20,784,398, forward strand.
TAACCAATATAAAGGTGTAGATCTAATATTTCCACTGCCAATTCTTATACAAACGTTAAGATGTGCATCAATTTCATGAATGTGGCCACTATTGAACCAAATAGAACGAAGGTATTCAGCAGCAGAAAAAACCAAGGCAAAAGCTGTCGTAGTAAGAGTGCTGGAATCAGCAGCCCATGAAGAACTAGCTAATTGTAATTAATGATATGCCAGCAGGCATATTTGAAAGGGAGAGGAACCCATACTGCCATTTTTGAATCCACATATAATAATAAAAATTGCAGGCCTTGTAGGAGAAAAACCATGTAATCGGTCTCTTTTGGATGTTTTTTTAAGTATGTTACTTTTTGATCTGATGGGGTTGTGACCAATATTTCAGAAGATTTGAGGATTATTCTGTAGAAATTCAATTTTTACGGTTTTTTTCCTAAATTACGTTCAAAGTTTTCATAAACTGTGAGGTCTACGAACAATCGGTAAGCAGTGTTGGAATGATTGATCCTCAATGACCCGAATTTCGCTTTCATCCGAAAATTTTTATATCGAAAAATTTGCCTCAAATTTTCTATACTATATTTGAAAAAAAAATTTTTTTGAAAGTTCCCACATTGGAATTTTTTTACAATTATATCAATGAATTTGTTAACGTTGATGACGAAAATGCTTGCAGTTCAGCGATTAGTCCATTATTTCAGTAATTATAGGACGAAAACTGAAATTGTCAAAAGAATTTTTGATATAATTCTGGAGGATAACAATTCTCCTTGAGATATGGTACCACCTTGAAACTTCAACATGTTTTAGATCACAGCTGGATCTAATAGAAACATTTTTATTTGATGGGGTTGTGACCAATATTTCACGAGATATAATGATTATTGTGCTGAAATTCAATTTTCACGGTTTTCTTCCAAATTTCGAGTTCAAAATTTCCTTGGAAAAAATGATCCTCAATGAGCCGAAATTCGAATTCATCCGAAAATTTTCAGATCAAAAAATTTGCCTCAAATTTTCTATAGCTACCTTACCCTTAAAAAAAAAAATTTTTTTTTAAAGTTCCCACATTCATTTCCGTTGACAATTTGAGTTGTTTATCATACAGATGATAAAAATATTTTAATATCGGCTTAAGACCTGAATACCTTAAGTCGGTTCAAATAATATTTTCGAAGCTTTATCAGATTGGATTTCTAATGAGAAGCTTCTACCGAATCGAAATATATAAAACTGACTGTGTTATGTTTAAAACAAATAGAAGCGATTTTGATTATCCAGGTCCAATCAGTTTAAATGGGGTATATATTGCCGTGTGTACTGGTGCAAGGTTACTGGGATTAACGGTTGATGAAACTTCATCATCATCATTCAAATGAATAAACTCAATTAAAAAGTGAATTCGGTGTGCTATACTTCGAGGGCGATGTCACAATTTGAGCGAATGTGCTTTGAAAATTATTCATTCATCGAATTCTGAATTATTCATTAGATACCTACAGCTTATTTTTTTATGGAAATATCAAGGTTTCAGATGCAATATTTAAAACTCATAAAGGGCAATAAGAATTATCAACAATGTCAGCTATAGAGCATCTTTTGAAGTTTTTAAGAAGAATAGTGTGTTGATTCTTGCAGCAATACATATTGATGAATGTCTCATGTTTCTTTTCAAAAACCTAGAATATTCCAGGGAAAATTTCACATTCAGTCTCATAGTAGTAGAAACAAGTGTACCGTATTCACAGACTGACAAATGAACAGAAGGGGCCAAGTATGTTTGTATAAAACTTTTAATGAACTACCTCTAATATTTGAGCGAATGAACAACGAATATGTCTTCAAAAAAGAAAAAAAAATTACACAAACTGTTGATTGATTCTGAGCCTTACACGATTCTAGAGAACCTAAATGCCTCTTTGTAATTGCTTTAATCATAATTAATTTTTGTTCTTTACATTATTTCATTCTGATTATGTATATTGATACCTATAGATATATTCAGTTTGTATTTTTCGAAATGAACATATTTAAAAATATAATTATTAATTGAAATTTTTTCAAAGAAACCTGAAAACTGGATGAGAACAATAAAGTAGCAAAATATTGTCAACAATATGATTAAGGGGAGCTTAACGTACAATATTTCATCAAATAAAAATTCAAAATAAATCAAATAATTTGACAACTTTGTGTCTAATCCTTCACAATAATATATCTGTATGATATATTCAGTTTATTTTTGTCTTGGAATATATTCCAATTCTAAAAATGACAAATTTAATAATCAACCAAAAGAAAAATTCAAAATGACTAAAATTGTACAAATTGAGCAAACGGTTAATAAATTGAACAACTAAATTAACATAAAGACAGACGTACGTTTCGGAATTTTTGTATTTAATAATACAATTTTTCCTCATCAGTGCCTCATAGTTCAACGGAATTATTAAATTTACCAACTTACCACGTGTATATCTACCTCAACAAAACTGCAAGCAAGAAACTACAAACTAACTAAACGTCACAGAACAAGCTATTACCTAAGGTAGTCATAGATTTCTTACTTGTTATTCTTCTGAAATACATATACAAGTCGACATTTACAATTGAATAAACAATTTCAGAAATTTTAAATTTATCAATTGGTTGATACTGACTCTCTAATCAATAAATGATTACATCAAATTATAAAAGTTTAATGAGTCTTCTTGATGAAGGATATTTAATATAAATCAAATAATTTGACAACTTTGTGTCTAATCCTTCACAATAATATATCTGTATGATATATTCAGTTTATTTTTGTCTTGGAATATATTCCAATTCTAAAAATGACAAATTTAATAATCAACCAAAAGAAAACTTCAAAATGACTAAAATTGTACAAATTGAGCAAACGGTTAATAAATTGAACAACTAAATTAACATAAAGACAGACGTACGTTTCGGAATTTTTGTATTTAATAATACAATTTTTCCTCATCAGTGCCTTATAGTTCAACGGAATTATTAAATTTACCAACTTACCACGTGTATATCTACCTCAACAAAACTGCAAGCAAGAAACTACAAACTAACTAAACGTCACAGAACAAGCTATTACCTAAGGTAGTCATAGATTTCTTACTTGTTATTCTTCTGAAATACATATACAAGTCGACATTTACAATTGAATAAACAATTTCAGAAATTTTAAATTTATCAATTGGTTGATACTGACTCTCTAATCAATAAATGATTACATCAAATTATAAAAGTTTAATGAGTCTTCTTGATGAAGGATATTTAATATAAATCAAATAATTTGACAACTTTGTGTCTAATCCTTCACAATAATATATCTGTATGATATATTCAGTTTATTTTTGTCTTGGAATATATTCCAATTCTAAAAATGACAAATTTAATAATCAACCAAAAGAAAAATTCAAAATGACTAAAATTGTACAAATTGAGCAAACGGTTAATAAATTGAACAACTAAATTAACATAAAGACAGACGTACGTTTCGGAATTTTTGTATTTAATAATACAATTTTTCCTCATCAGTGCCTTATAGTTCAACGGAATTATTAAATTTACCAACTTACCACGTGTATATCTACCTCAACAAAACTGCAAGCAAGAAACTACAAACTAACTAAACGTCACAGAACAAGCTATTACCTAAGGTAGTCATAGTTCATTCCCTATACAATTCTGTCCAAAATAATGCAATTATAGATTCACTTTATCCTGGCATTGAATATTTTCATTATTTAGTATCCAACAAACCATTTAACTGATGCAAATGAATTGGCATCTTTTATTAAAACAACGAAATACAATCTGGTGCTGAATCTGCTTCATTAATATAGTGATCATAAAATCTTTGTGATAATTATTTAATATTGAATAATTTACGAATATGTATCTCATCCTGATAAAAAAGAAATTATATCAAAGTGGAAAGATCTATATGTATGAGAAAAGATATAATTATTTGTGAATTTTATAGGGATTAACTCCACAAATGATTAATCTTTTCGGATACATTTGGATGCGTTTTGATAATTTTTTTTTTCGATAAAATATCAAGTATTGTGTACCTAAAAAATGTGTTTATAAAACTAGAAATAATAGTATTTTTGTCAATTTTCAGTTTCGAAAATAATGTTTTCGAGCTCTAGTTTCTCTCTATCATTTTGTCACAATCCCTGTATTTTCTCTGAAATTTGAGCCGGAAATTGCCTGAAACGATAAGCTTCCATTCGGTGATGACAAATCCAAGTTCAAATTCAATTTCGTCCAAACGTAAACACAATAGTTATCGAATGGAAAACACTTTCAGGGTAGGTTCCGATTGGAATGCAACGGCTGAATTTATCCTGAGTTTATTACAATTTTAAAAAATCATATGATTCTCGGAGTCTCAGCTTTTTTCCAATAGAATTAGTCCCGTTATTTGAATATATTTTTTGCAACGATATTTCTCTTGTTATAAACTGCCCGAAACAATTCATAAATGATTCTGTGCTCAAGTTCGAAGCTAGTTCCAGATGAAGTGCCTTTTTTGAAAGGCAAACAAATGAGCATAAATATGCATTGATGTATTCTGCTCTTTCAATCGGAAGGGCCTGTGAAATTTACCCCATGATTAATAAATAAGGCTTTACTCTATATTCTGGTAGATCGCCCATAATATAATTCGAGTTTGAAGGTTCAGCGCTGAATAGCTATTGTGTAAGAGCGCAAAATGATATAAAGGGTGTTTTTTGTGATCTATAGAACTTTAAATTGCAATAAAACAACTATGGATTATTCGATTGACATGAATTTTATTTATCCGCAAGATAATCTTGTGGCATTACATTTTAAATATGATTTCTGGCATATTGACCGCCATGGCTGGCTCAGATGTAGTCCAATATGGACTTCCAATTTTCGATGACTTTTTCCAACATTTGTGGCCGTATATCGGCAATAACACGGCGAATGTTGTCTTCCAAATGGTCAAGGGTTTGTGGATTATCCGCATAGACCAATGACTTTACATAGCATAACAGAAAGTAGTCTAGCGGTGTTAAATCACAAGATCTTGGAGGCCAAACTTGTCTTTCAATAAATCGATTGTGGCACGAGCTGTGTGACATGCTGCGCCGTCTTATTGGAACCACAGCTCCTGGACATCATGGTTTTTCAATTCAAGAATGGAAAAGTTAGTAATCATGGCTCTATACCGATCATCATTGACTGTAACGTTCTGGCCATCATCGTTTTTGAAGAAGTACGGATTCCACCAGCCCATAAAGCGCACGAAACAGTCAGTTTTTCTGGATGTAACGGTGTTTCGACATACACTTGAGGATAAACTTCACTCCAAATGCGGAAGTTTTGTTTGTTGACGTAGCCATTCAACCAGAAGTGCGCTTCATCGCTAAACAAAATAAAATGGACGTAGTGCGCGATACGTATTCCGCACAGAACCATTATCTTCGAAATAAAATTGCACTATTTGCAAGTGTTGTTCAGGCTTGAGTCTATTCATGATCAGTTGCCAAACCAAACTGAGAATAAATCACTTGACAGCTGTTAAATCAGTCGCCATCTCGAACAGTAATGCCAACTTAAAGTTACATATATACCTCGAAAATAACACTCGTTATTAGCGATTGATAGAGACCGAAATGAATTTGCACTCGAATTACATACAAGACATTTTTACAGTCGTGTATTGTTCACATATCCAAAAATGTATTCAATTTTTTTTATAATTTCTGATTGCAATTCCAAACGCTGAAATAAAGTCTAGATGAGTTTGAAATCGTATGTTTCGCCATTATTACTGATTCAATACCTAATTTACACTTTGGCAACGGGTTTCATAAAACTCCGATTGACCGATCAACTTATTGATTGTAGTTTGAAATCTATGGAAGTGTCAAAAATGAACTGTTCGAGCAAATCCCCACGTTAAAGGTTTTATGAAATCCACAATAAATGATTCACCTTCTCCTGATATTTTCTGTTCCGGTACAATTTCATTATTTAATGCTTTCTCCAATATATCTTTCGGCTGTGGAAAAACTTTTTCAACCTCAGTTTCAGTTCGATGATATCACCTTCTCCATGAACTAAAAGAGTAGCTGACGTGCGACATAAACTGTGACCTGTATATAATTTACAATCTGATAAATTCAAATGGGTACTGGACGTTTTCACAGGGTTTTTTTCCAATTATATTCAATCCCACCACTTGTTCAGAATATTTTTCGTTAAATTATCGTAGAAGTAGATGATATGTGTGTGTGATCTGATGGTTTCAACGCGATATACCTTCTTTTGTTTTGTTTGTTTTCATTTGAAATTATAAATTTTTATGTGAATTGTGATTTTGAGATTCCCCCTAGACTACTACGCCTATGAACATTCATTTCAGGTCATCCTGCTGTCGGCATATTTAACAATGTGTTGGTAGTTGAAATGTTTCTTCCCTGTCTTTCTCGGTGTTTCTCGAGGTTATAATATTTATGTCATTGCTATTATTGTCTGTGATCCACTTAATTGCGTCGTTGAAAAGATATTATATTTTGAAATTTGAGCTTTGCCCCTTTTTGAATGTGCCACACTTACTGCTGTAATACTTGTACTTGCTCGCTGACAATAAAGATGATTTCCTGGACGGGTAATTATTTTGTGTTATTTATTTGGTGATTGTGATACAACCTCATTTGCCCTTCCAAGAATGGTCTTCAATTAGACCGAAATTGTTTGGTTTTTCACTCAAAATAAATCACACTGAAGTACTCCTGATTTATTCATTAATCCTCTGGTGAGCACAGCCATCCCTGCAAGATAAAAATACAGTCTTTCACAATTAGTAACAGTAAAGACACGACTTTTTCATGATTCAAGTCAGAAATTTTTACTATTAATAGCGAATCTTTGTCTTTTACTTCGATGGTCATCTCGTCAACATGTATCGAATACTCCCATAATGAATAGGTACTTCCTATCAATAAATTATTCATTTTTACAGAGTAATGATTAGTGATATTTGCCTTATTCCTCGAAAGTATTTCATCTGACACTTTACAGCGGAATTCGAACAATTCTGTTTTGTTGAAAGTTCTTGACTTTTTCTTTTGTATTCTACAGATTAGCGTTTTAAGTGTACGAGGTATTAACTTCGTAGATGTCAATATTGATTCTTACAGATAACGCATATTATAGAATTGAGTCAGTAGACCGACCAAACTATAGCAGATTTCATAGTTTCAACTTTTCCACTTAAGTAAGGCATCATAACGTTTTCAGTTCACCTTCTAACTCTCTGCTAACTCACTCTACAATACTTCCAAGGTCACCTGCTCACCTGTCAACAATCCGATCGAGTCAGGTGGGTATTCACCGGCTAAGCTGAACAGTGGATCCCTATTAGCTATTAAGAGGTGTTCAATGGGTGGCAAGTAGATAAAATTAACAACAAATACCCTATAAAACTACTCTCAATATTACCTACCCACCAAGTATTGTTGTATTAAAAAAAAAACGAAACTGTTCAACAATCAGCAATTCTTTACATGCACTTAAGACTGGCCTAGGAACTCCACAATCTTCAAACGTCAGTTGAAGAATACGAGGAAATAAGAAAGCCTGTAAGAGAATAACATCTCATCAGTAAAAATTCACTACTTCTTTTGAAACTATTCACAATAATAATAAATAAAAATGATAATTTATTCAGTGAATTTTTCAGGTCCCAAATATTAAATAAATACTACGGTAAATAAGCTACAAGCTTGTGCATACCGCAGCACCCCACTGTTACTGAAAATCAATTCAACAGCAAAAGAGGAACAAGAAAAAGAAAAATTCCCCATTCACTCATTTCAAACACTTCCACACCCATTCCAGAGAATTCAGAGAGGAGAGTCTCACAATTTGGCCAAATACCAATGAAGCTTAACATTACTGCAATTACATGGCGTCAATGAATCTACCGCTATTTTCTTTCACGAACATCATTTATGCTTTTCTATTGCTTTTATTCCCTACATCCACGATTTTCAAATAAGGCGGCAAGATGTTGAAAAACATTGGTCCAAAAAAATAGACGTTGCGCTGGGACTTCTATAGAAACGGGGAACCTCTACTGACTCTCCACTTTGGTGTTTTGTGGAGTAGTTGTGCCTCACATAATTTCCAGAGTTTCTGATTTGATGTATAAGACACTTATAAATATATCCTTATGAGGTTTTACAGCTGTTATTTTGGATCGTACATACATACAAGTTACTGAGGACCTTATTACTGTTTTCAACCTAATAATCAGAGAAATAATCAACGAACGTTTCAGGCAATTACATGAATGAGATACAAGACCCAATATTCCTTGTCAAATATTCCATTGAATAATTAATCCGCTCCTACAAGGTTATAAAATCTCAGCACTAACAACACAAGTTGATGACCAAAATGAATGAAAGGCTGACAGCTAGCAATCATCTGACAACATCACTTCAAAAGTGGCTAAACATATTTTCGATATCTCTAGTGATGACCGTATTGTGTTTCCGAAAACTTGGTGTGATAGTAAAAGGTGTAAAGGTGTATCCTCAAGTTGAGGCCAAACCAGGAGAACGTTATTCAAGGAAACTCCCATGCTCATTGTTGCAGACCCATCGAATAATACTTCACACTTTTTTGAATTAGCATCTATTGTTGTAAAATTGCAAACCATCTGATTCTCCCTTTAATTCCCTTTCCTCTCATTTATTCGTCCTGCTATGATCCAACCCAACCTGGTTTTTTGTAGGGTTGGTTCCACCTGCCAACATTGATCTGACCCGCACAGATTAAATCCCAAAATATAGAGACACCCAATATCTCATCGTTTTTATCGGGTTCTGCAAGAGACTCATCTGTCAAGTTGATATTTTTCGAAATGTTGAATCGACTTGTTTCTTGTTGGAATACTGTTTTATATCATCTCTGTAACTAAAAACGTAAAATTCAATTTAAAACCTTCGAATGAACCGATATGTTTTCAACTTCGAATGAAATGACATGTTTATCGAATGTCTTTTTTGAGATGTTACGTTTCCAATACCAACAACTGGTGTATATACCCGACAACGTGACAGGTTCAGTTTTTCAGCGAACTCTCTCGCCCTGAATCTGAAAGTATTCTACCCCGATATAGATTTCTATCAGAATCTGCAATGTAAACAATTGCCGTCAACAGAAGAACGTCTGATCCCTGTCTCGCCGTAAAATTATAAGCCGACTTTTCCTTAACGACTTTAAGAAGTCTGTGTTCTCAAGACCCCTAATTGAGGGACGCTTTACCGTTTCACTGAAAAGAATTGTGGGAGGCGTCGGAATATCTACGAAACACTTCACCTCCTCGTTTGCAGTCTTGCGCCAAATGTCTCTATTGGAGACAGTTCCTATGGATTTTTGAATTCATCATTTTTCGTCATTCATTGATTGACAGTCCCAAGAAGTTTTTCAAATGAATAAGGGAAGATTTTCGTTGAAAACTATACAGGGTGATTCACCGGCATTGCCTATTAGAAGTTTATGGAAAACTGATCATAATTTTGAGCTGAAAATTTGCATATTGGGGTTTGAGACAATGATCTTCCTCTCTTAAATATTTTCAGATCTTTAGAATTTCCGGTTATACCAGAAACAGACTTCAAATTCCGTATGTCAAATGGCACACCCAGTATATTATTGCATCATTAGATGGCTTTTTTGATGACAATTTCGGCAATATGCCGTACCTTGGGTAAAAAATCAACGGTTCATGAATTATTGGGAGAAAAATGGTGGCGTATTCTTATAATACTACGTATTTGCAAAATGGAAAAAGAAAAAAAAAATTTGAAAAAAGCTTTTTCTGCTGAAATATTCAAAAAAATGTGAGTCCTCATCACCACCATTTTTCTTATAAGAATCCCAATAACTCATGAAACATTGAGTTTTTGCCGAAATTGCTATAAAAAAATCTAATGATGCAATAATAAACTGGGTGTGCCATTTGAAATAAGGAAGAAGTAGTATTTTTCCGGTATAACCGGAAGTTGTAGAGATCTGAAAATATTTTAGGAAGGAAGATCATTGTCTCAAACCCCAATATGCAAATTTTCAGCTCAACATTTAGTTTTCCATAAACGTCTAATAGGCCATCCCGGTGAATCACCCTGTATATGATTTGAATGATGGCATAAACGCTTTTGATGTCTCAATTTGGCTTATTGTTCCACACCCCTGTTTTATTCGTGTCAATTGTTTCAAGAAAAATGCACTTTTTCTCTAGAAACTGTACAAATTTTTCCTTCTTTCGAATGTGTTCACTTTACCCAATTTCTGCCATTCCTTTCCTTGTGATAGGATCCAGTTAAATGCAGCAAGGTTAATCTCTCGTGATTTCATCCAAAAATTTCCTGATTTGACAGTATGATTCCTTTATTATGAGCGGAAAGTTATTCAAGGTATTTAATGCAATTATTTTTGTTTTCAAATGTAGTCTTAAGCAATGACCAGGCTTTATTATAGTTGTCGTACGAAATTTCTAAGGACCGAATAACTTCTGCAACATCACCTTGAAGAGCATTCTTCTTATAAGGGAATTTTTGGATATCTATTCCTTTCTTTCTTCCCTTGTTCGCTATTAAGGAAAGAACGTGCCGAGAGTGGTTTCCAGCTTTATGGTGGAACAGAAAATATTTCGAAGAATTGCATTACTCGTGTCAAACGCAACAAGAAATGACAGGGGAGTGACGCAACAAGCCGTTTCAAAACGCCTGAAAGACATGGGAATGATTTAAGACCAAGGAAATTGGGTGCCGTACGTGTTTAAGCTGACAGATGTTGGACGGCGTTTGTTCACTTGTGAACATCTGCATGCAAGGCGACGGCGAAAGGAATTTCTGCATCGCATTGTGACTGAAAACGAAAAATGGGTTCATTACGATAATCCCAAGCGTAAAAAATCATGGGGATATCCCAGCCATGCTTCCACGTCGACGGATAAACCAAGTATTCACGATTCTAAGGTCATGCTCAGTAGTTGGTGGGACCAGCTTGGCGTAGTACACTATGAGTTGTTAAAAACGACTGAAAAAATCACAGGCGATCTTTACCAAACGCAATTAATACGTTTAAGCCGAGCATTGAAAGACGAACGGCCGTAATACAATGAGAAACATGATAAAGTGATTTTACAGCATGACAACACTTGACCACATGTGAAAGTGGTCGGGACATACTTGGAAACGTTGAAAATGGTAAGTCCTAACCCACCCGCCGTATTTTCCAGAAGTTGCTCCCTTGGACTATCTCTTGTTTCGATCAATAACACACGGCCTTGCAGACCAACACTTCCAGTCTCATGAAGAAGAAAAAAATTGGATCTCTTCAAAAGATGATCACTTTTTTAACGCACGATTCGTACGCTTATAGAAAGATGGGAGAAAGTAATGGCCAGCGGTGGACAATACTTTGAATCATAAATGTATAATCAGTTTTTCACAATAAAGCCTCGAGTTTAGGAAAAAAACGGCGGAAGCAAAATTGTACGCCTATGTTGATGCGAAGAAGCTGCCTTCATATCTACGCTGTGACAACCGTGACATGCACATAGATACACCCCCTAAATACCACCAGAACGCCAGATCCCATAAATAAGGACATGTCTAACCGAATTAATGATTTTTCTACCAGATTTGCAATAACCATTGAGGATAAGTTACTTTGAAGTCAGAGAGAGAGACACATAATATCTTCTACCAAACCAATATCCTTCGAACCTACGCAAATTCCAATAACCCGCCCCCTAGGACTTGCATAGCCTTGAGGATAAATACATCCCTCTAAGCTTGTGGAAGAGACGGACTACCGACTACTTTCTGAAAAGAATAACAGCACATGAAATCGATGATCTCAACCCGGAGCTGATTATCTACACTTATGGATCTTAAGGCGATCATAAACTGGCTTACATGCATGTCATTTTTGCTCGTTCAGTGATGCTTGAGCTTGACAGAGTATTGATAAAAATCAACAAATAGGTGTGAAATATGCAAGAATTACAGACTGGACTGAATTAGGACAAATATGCAGCAAGAAGCTTGGATTCATAGTTATCTATTTCTCTGACAAACGAAATCAAAATATTATGTGAACAGGACGAAGAATCGAAGAAAAGTTTTATATATAAAGTTCTGTAGAAGAATATAATAAATTCTTCATTCATCGTTCACATTCAGACTGACTGATATGTTTGAAAAACAAAAAGTTTGGTCTGTGTGTTGGCCATCAATGACAAGCATAGATTGATAATGACCATATGTGGCCACAAGAGGGCTACTGTTCATTTTGAAAATAATAATAATAATGAAACCTTTCCCAAATTACCCCATCAACATAACAATATTACGAAAATGGCCATGATACAAAATAAATTATGAGCATATCGAAAAATCAAAGACACTAATGATACAAAAGACATAATTCGAATAGAAAATAAATTTACAAAAATGCATCGAATAACAAAATTAATAAAAGGTTATCTATAACTAAACTCAAAATATTCTTCCATATTATAGGGCTTACAGTCAATTATTAACTATATCCAAGATTTTTTAATTTTTTCGGTACATTAATTTGGTGGAAATCGTTGAACAACTTGAATGCAGTATACTCTGGATGTGAATATTATGGCATAATATGGTTCTAATCGTCTAGAGTTATTTGTATTCTCATAGGAACTAAAAGGCTGCTAGTTTTTATGGAAGAAAATGATTCGGATATATAAAAACCATAAAATCTCAGTATATTATTCTTCCTAAATTCCTCTTCTTTTTCTCACGATAAAGATTGTTGTCGTGTTAATGCTTTCCCAGCAAATGATACTGAAGGACATTTTTGATTGTGCATTTGCATTGCAACACGATTACAATGTATTGTTTGTGTGCAGAAATCCAGAAAACAAGAAGAAAACATTATAAGCATTCGGTTTTTAACGTTTATTACTAGTTGCAAACTATTGACTCACAAGATTCAGAATCTCTTTGGTTGCTTCGATTAAAGAAGGTATATTCTCATTCTTCACTAAAATATTTGTATCGTCCGTCCGCATACATAACTAGATAAAATCAATTATTCCTGGGAAGTCATTGATGTGAACAACGAATAAAAGGGGTCCAAGGTTACTGTCCTGGGGTACTCCCATCAAATAAATATGTAGTGTCATTAATATTGTCAAGAAGGGCAGTAATTCTACGTCGAAGTATGTCCCATACATGCTCAATCGGATAAGGGTTCGGAGTTGTGCGGGCCATAGAAATAGTTCAATTCCCCCGTTTTCTTACCAGCGGTTTTGGGACGAGTCTTATCATGCATTAGGCGAAAGTTTGCACCAACAGAACCGGATAATAAAGACATAATGGGTAAGTAAAACGAGGTCGGTTCTTCCGCCGCCTACAATTATTTCGCCTGATATCATTATTGTACCGCCTCTGTATGCGTAAACATTTCTTAAACGTTTCACATCCCCGGATCGTCTCTACACTCGTGTCCGATGAGAATCTGGATGAAATCTAAATCTGGATTCATCAGTAAACAAAACTGTTGCCCAATTATCTGCATCCCAATTTTCATAATTTTCGTACTAGTTTACTTTGGCATGGGGATTTCCTCTAGGGAGAGGTGGACATCTAATTGGTCGCCGACTATGAAGATTACCTCCGTGTTTACGCTTTCTCACTGCTGCAATTCCATAACCAATACACGTGCTGTAATTGTTGGGTACTTTCTAACACTAAGCAAAGAGAATATTTTCTAACTTGTCTCTGGACAACGTTTGTTAATTGTCATCGTAGTATTTTTCACATGTTTTCCGAACAAATTGCGTATTCAAAGGATGCAAAAGTTGGGCAAATTTCGATGTTTTAGCACTACAACTTTTGAATCAGAGGTGATAGACAAAATCCGGTACCCCATTCTTGTTTTTTTTTCTGAGAAACTCACTTAATATTTATTTTCGGCCACATTTCTTGGTATTCTAGTCATAACCAAAAATTGGGAAAATGGTGGTATCGAAAAAAATTATATCTTCGCTAATACTGATAATAGACCTCTGGAATGAAAACATTAGACAGGCACTTTTTACGTAGAATTCAATGGTGTGACCGTCTTTTTAGATGGATTTCTAATTATGTTGCTATCACCCAAAGTTATGTTTTTAAAAAACACTAGATTTCTCTGCCATTTTTTGAAATAGAAGAAATAGATTTAGAAAATGGTTCAAAACCCTTTTACGTCGATGCTGTTAATAAAATCGACGACATTAGTTCGTCGACTTAGGAGCCTCAGCTATTACTTCGTGAGTATCCAGAAATGACTTTTCCATATGAGTGGTTTTTACGCCAGTCAGCCCCAGATATTTTCACACTATGTTTTCGGCTATTGCTACTTCTTTTCCACAGAGCATGCAGACTTACCCAGGCAGTACAAAAGGTATTTACACCGACAGTGTCCTGTCAGCAGTCCCACCATCACCTGAAGCTCAGCTCGTGGAAGCTTAAAGAGCTTTCTGGTATAGATCGATGAAAGCACCACAAATTTCTTTGCCTGATCAAAACCCGGAGTATTCCTCCAGAGGGTTTTTCTTTTCTCCCCCTTCCATTGCCTTATATTGGGATTTTCCAATCCCACAAAAAGGCTCAGGTGTCAACCTAAATGCTTTTTCGCAAGTTCATCGGATTTTCAATCTCATCTACAAGTTTATTAATTCAGTCATTCTTAATTTTCACAAAATTTTAAATTTCAGGATTTTTCATACACGAAGTTTTTCATTTTTTGAGTAGTGAAAGGTTGATTATTTCTTATATTAACTTTACCATAAATAAGGATAAGGATATCGCGTACATGTAGGAACATATTGATTCACAGTCCTATTTCAATTTTTAATGACCATTTTAATATTTAAAGATATATCGATTTACCCCTTATTATGTTTTGTATGATATCAATAATGAAAGTTTTCATTTTCGGTTTTTACGGTCATATCAGATCTCTCTATATCTTTGCACTTTTCATGAGAATATAAACAGTATGTCCTGTAAATAGAGGAGCAACGGACTGTCGGTCATAGAGGGGGTTATAAAAAACAACGAACAATCAATTTTATTTTTCTAGATCCAATTGTTTCAAAGTTATGATATTTTCAAATTATCATTCAATTTTCTTCACATTCCATGGAAAAACAGTTGAATTTATGAAATGTTATTTATTTTTTTGGTGCTTTTTTGACAAGTATTTCTGAGAGGACATTCGTCTTCAACAATATCAAAAGTGGGTAGTAATCATCATCATAATTCATTCAATTTTTCAAAAATTTTTTCAAATGTAAATACTTTGAATGTCTTACTCTAGCTCTTATTCATAACGAAGATCTTATCAGAAAATTTCTTCACTTCAGAAACGCATTGTAATGTTCGTTTCAATTATTCTTTATCATCATTGATGCTTTTATGGACCGTCTCTTTGAATTATGCTAAAACGAAATAATCCAAAGTTTTCATCGGCCACTATACGATCATCCATAATCTCACTAAATTCTTGGCGGTAATCTAAATCATCTTCATTCAATTCATGTATCCGATGAAATTTTTAGGAGTAAAATTTAATACTTTCGAGAATTTTTGGAATAACCGTTCCACTGATATTTGTTTTCTTGTGCTCGATGCCGGATCAGCCCCAACTCGTCTTAGAACTTTAATAACAGACTTTTCATTTCCTACCCGGTTTTCACGATTAGGAATTTGGGATTTCTCTTCTTATTAGCCACTGATCCATTTTCTTGGAATTTTTGTACAAGTTCTAAAACGAACTTTCTGTTGACGTGCTTTTTTGGGGTTAAATTAATTAAATAAATCTGCTGTACCAATTCCCGCATTTGTTATTTTTGAAAAATAAATAAATCATATCTTTCTTCCAAGGAATGAACCATATTTACCTTAATTGATGATGAAAGTAGTACACATCAATTATTTGGTCGATAGGTAATGATTACCATCGTAACCACAGCATGAATTATAACGAAATTACCAGTACTGTACAATTTGAATATCTCGAAGACGAATTAATTAAATAATATAAAAAAAATAATATAAACTCGGTGAAAGTAGGTGATTCTTTGAAAAGGGGTAATTTTCAATTTTTTCTCATAATTTGAAAGCGAAGGGGATATCCATTTGTGGTTTTCAGTTTTTTGCAAGATTTTCTCGAGTTAATTTCGAAGGTGTGTCGTGTGTCCTCTCATTGAGGATTGCGGAGTTTCATCTAGAGATCACTGATATGGAATCATCAGTTTCGTACTCAGTAGTAGAGTATGTTACGGTGGGTTCATATACCCAGCGGTGCTGATTTGGAGACTGATGCGCAGCCCACCACGCCATCTCACAGGCAATCACAGAGTCACTACAAGTTTCACTAGTTTCCCTGAAATGAGCTCGAAAATGTGATATTCATTTATATCTGCATTAGTTCTGAAGATATCGATTTTGGCTCATTTTCTATACAGGACTATTTAATTACTCGTATCGATTTGGAAGCTATGGCTTAAGGTAATTATTATCACCACATCTAATTATTTGAGATTTATAACACATAATTATTTATTACATATTTTGAATAAGTCCCACAAACCACACTGATGTCTTGTCTAGAATGTGACTCTATACAAGGCTATCTATCTAGTCATTACTGGCTTTTCATGGACCTCAAGAGAATGTTCCAGCAAAGGAATTTTTTTCTGATGAAGAAGTGGTTGCTGAGGTTGAATCCTATTTCGAAAGCAAAGATTAATCTTTCTACAGAGAAGGTATTAATAATAATAAATATCTTTGTTTGTCCATAGAATTCACAAAATCATACATTAAACCCTTCCGTACACAAATTAATAAATAAATCAGAAATTCAAGCAAACAATGAAAAAATATAATATCTCATATTCATTCAACCATCTAAGGATAACCTTGTGTATGATTGAAGCAGTTGCAACTGACATAATTTTTACATACTACTGAAATACATATTCTTGACACCTTTTTTATAAATTGTGTATGCGTTTAATCTTCCCAATGTTAACGGCAGACAATTAAATACACAGATATAAATAACTTCGCTGTCTCACGGCTTTATTCTATTGTGGGACATTTATATTTGAGAGCTCCGTGTCATATAATCATGGGAAATCACTGACTGTCGATTTGAGAAAAATCAAGTCAGAACTCAAAGTAATAGATCTGTCTCAGGTCCAACAATCCAGCCTCCTCATAAAGAAGATCCGAAGAGTAAGTTATAGTCTTTCGGTATATTATTTTGAGAAATATTTTCTGTACTACCTCCAAACTCCTGAGTATAACCTAGTGCAACCGACCCCAAACCAATATTTCAATTAAATTCAATTTAAAACAGAGTGCACAAGAGCAAAGAACAACTTACATCCATTTTCACCTCACAAATTCCAATCAGATTCCTGAAAACTGGCAAGAGGGTCCGCAACTTTTAACTTGAAAAGTTCAAAGAGCGTGGGAGTGAATTTATCAGCCTAAAAGATGGCTATGTTGATGAATAAAGTCAAATAATTGAGGAAAAATGTATTTTTATTGGAAAGGCCTAAGGCTTATTGATGATAAATATACAGTGTGGTCCAACCAAAACTCATCGATTTTCCAGCTTTGAAATGAAAATGTAGAACATCGCTCGGACACGTCAATTTCTGAATAGAGGGTGAGACAACTTTTTCTCTCTTGCTCTTTGCATCCCTATAACTGCAACCCCCCTAACGGGCATGAGCACAACCCCTTGATTTTGCTGTTTTTTCATTATCGATAGATATTTTGAGGCGAAATTTTAGGGTCAGATAGTACTCCATACGATCTTCAAAATAAGTTATCACCCCCGTTAGAAGGTTGAAGTTACGGGGATGACGAAAGCGGGAAAGTTGTTCCCCCTCGAATCAGAAATTGGCGGGTCTGAGCGATTTTCCACACTTTCATTTTAAATTCGAAATATCGAGGTGTTAAGTTTTCGTTGTACCACCCTGTATAACTGACATAGTAGGTAGCTTCTTCATGATCGTTTGAGTAAGTGTAAATCAATTTGAATGTTTTTATTTATGTAGGATTAACTTGGTTAATTTATGAGTCAATAAATATTTGGGTACAGAAACCAAAGTGTCTGTAAATGTATTTTATCAGGGCAAGAATGTGTTAGGTAATTAAGACAACGAACGATATAAGCACTGTAATAAATGGAACACGAGTAAATTGATCACTAAGCTATAAACGCACCTCATTTCCTAGAAAGCTATTAAACTAATTGTATATGATTGCCTTGTTTGAATTATTTTTTTTTCAATATAACTGATGATTAAGGCATCAGATGGTTAATTTTATTTATTATCACATCAATAATTCGAAATCCATGTTCTCTTTCCAATTATAATCATTGTAAGTTTATTATTTTCCTTGCACTTTTTAGTGATTCAGACTAATTATGATAAACTACAAATTTTTCAGAAGACGCCCCTTTACAGTTTAATGAAAGTGGATTTGCAAAAATTTGAACTGAAGAGTGCCATTGCAAGAAAGAGATCTATTATTTTTAAGATTTTTTCAAGGATATAAATATTGAATAATCATCAAGTTCAACAAAGCGCCACGTATCGGAATTGTTAATAAAAGGTCCATTAGCGATGAAGCGCACTTCTGGTTGAATGGCTACGTCAACAAACAAAACTGCCGCATTTGGAGTGAAGCTAATCCTCAAGTGTATGTCGAAACACCGTTACATCCAGAAAAACTGACTGTTTGGTGCGCTTTATGAGCTGGTGGAATCATTGGTCCGTACTTCTTCAAAAACGATGATGGCCAGAACGTTACAGTCAATGGTGATCGGTAAAGAGCCATGATTACTAACTTTTTCTTTCCTGAATTGAAAAACCATGATGTCTAGGAGCTGTGGTTCCAACAAGACGGCGCAACATGTCACACAGCTCGTGCCACAATCGATTTATTGAAAGACACGTTTGGTGCCCGCCTAATTTCACGTTTTGGACCTGTGAATTGGCCTCCAAGACTAGTTTCTGTGGGGCTATGTAAAGTCATTGGTCTATGCGGATAAGTCACAAACCCTTGACCATTTGGAAGACAACATTCGCCTTGTTGTTTCCGATATACGGCCACAAATGTTGGAAAAAGTCATCGAAAATTGGACGTCCAGATTGGACTACATCCGAGCCAGCCGTAATGGTCATATGCCAGAAATCATATTTAAAATGTAATGCCACAAGAATATCAAATGGGTAAATAAAATTTATGTCAATCGAATAATCCATCGTTGTTTTATTGCAATTTTAAGTTCTATAGCTCTAAAAAAACACCCTTCAATCCGGTGAATCGATTAAAACATCCCCAGAGGGTCAGGAATATGATGCTTGGAATTTTGTTTCTAAACGGAAGAAACCGAACAAATTGAACACGATTCCCGATGAGGGTTCCAAGCCATCGGTCATTTCACCTTCAAAAAGAATAGTATTACACAAGAAAGTCAACAAGCTTGTAGTTGGAACATTGAAAACGGATTCACTTAGGGTTTTTAAAAAAGGATGTTCTCCTAGCCCTATAATCCCATTTCTGTACTAGATAGACGAAAACTGATGTCCCTGTCTGAGGGTCAATTTTCATGAGAAATTCATTGGCGAAAATCGCAACTCCATAGCTGTCACCGTTACATAGTTACAGGTTGTTTTTCGAAAATGTCTGTTTTATTTCTGTGGAATCGTATTGAACTTTTCACGTATAATTCAATGACGTCAATTGAATTTCCCGCAAACTGATATTTCATGAGATATCCCTATCAATTTTTTTCATCAAATGGCACACCCCATTTATTTCTAAATATTTTGATAGAGCTGAAAATGGTCATTCCAAAAATATTGCTTAATTCAGCAGACTCCACAGTTGAGAAACAGTTGTCAATATTCTGAACGCATTCTATCAGTTTCCGGTTGGTAGCGAATTAATTTTATGTTACTTTTTGTTAACATGTTGAGTAACTGACATTAGTGACAGTGATTTTGGGAAGAAATTTAAATTTCAAATATAGCAATAATGGAAACGAAACAAATACTTTTATTAACATACTGAAATGATACTCTGCATAAATTTCCCATAAATATTGAAGAAGAAAAAAGTAAAAACACCGAAAACAAACTTGGAAATAAAAATCGATATTTCAACAGAAAATTGTCTCTCATCATAACATAACCTTCAAGAAGGACCTCACAGATCCTTATTCTTTCAAGAAAAGGAGCAACCCTTCCCGTTACCAAACAGATACCTATCAGTTGTGGAGCTACTTACGGTACCGATCTTTCTGCTGAACAATTATATTGTTCTGTGTTGATCAATGACACGCATGAATATCAGACATGTTTGTCAATTTTTCATTTAACGCATGTATGCCAGTTTATGGTCCCCTCAAAAATGCAATTCAAACAAAAAATAATAATTGTAAAGACATTAATAAGAAAAAGAAAACTCAAATTTATGAGATATAGTCCAGGGATTTTGTGAACTACTCTGGTAGGATATAAATTCTCTGTCACAGTTTATCCTCACAGTAATCAATTATACGGATCACAATAATAACATGTTTACTTCTGAACAGATATCGAACAATATATTCAGCAAATTCATGAAGAGGCACGAATGATGAATCTGACCAATTCGGCCAACTTGAACTCTCGGGTGGAATGGTGACAAAAGGTTTTGCTGAATAATAACGTTCTATACTAGTGTATAACTGGGACCTCCGGATTGTTTCGAGAGATTGTAATTAAGCATTTCGGTTACCTCACTATTCTATTCAATCCGAATCAATCGAAACATCACTCCAGTGCTACTGTTTCCGTAAAATAAATATAATCGAATCCCACATTTTTGATTGAGGAAATTTTCCTATTATTATCTTATTCAGCAATCGGTACATGAATCGGCTTTAAAAAAAATTTCAAGCTGATTTATGTGTCGAGGTTCCCAATGGGCACACGTACATTAATTCAACGTTCATTCAGTGTTGTATCGTTGAAATTGACGTCACCGTTTGAATTTGGTTTCAAATTGGTTTCAATTGGTGTTTATAAAGTTATATTTTTTTTACGGTTGATTTTTAAACCAGTTTTGTAATAACTATAATACGTTGTTTTGTATATATCATTAACATATTACACGTTTTTTCAACATTCAATAACCTATCTATAGAACACGTTGATTTTATGTTTTCTAATAACTATATCATCACGTTTTCATTCAACGTTGATACATATCATCCATACTCTCTGTTGTTTATTGATTGCTGTAACATATACGTTTCTGTTCTAATCTTCTAATCAACCACTCAACCTTTTTTTTTTGTCTCAAATGGGTGATTGTGATAATAAAATTTCCCTTTCGAATTCATTATGAAACAACGATCTAGTCAGTCACCATATCACGTTGATATATGCGTTATTATCCTTAGTTATTTGTACAATATAAAGCAACGTTATTTTTCCATAGTTCCAGAAGCTTTCAACAAATTTTCTATTCACGACAAAACCGGAAATTCCAGTGACAGAAAAATTTGCAAGAAAATGTCTCTAAACCGTTTAATTTTGAAAACTCAAGCGGTTGTTTACTATTTTATATATCCACTTCTTGTGCATCGCTGCTAGTTCAGCAAAGTCACTCATAGCACGCTGAAATTGTAAGTTCACGTTAATATACTGAACAAATAAAAATGTCTAAATGATGCCGTTGATTGGTCAGTTCTCTGTATATCGCCATGTTAGGAAGAAAAGAGATAAGGGATCCGTGTCTTACCCAGTCGCCAATATTATCTTAAAAATAACTTTAATCAATGAACACAGCAGTATTTCAGACATCTGAATGACATGTTATTTGTATATCTCACGTTGATGCTCAATAGTGATTACACATTTGTAAGCTTATAACCTGACTGCTTTCGAAGCCTTGAGCTTTCATGTCATCGACTAGAAGATATATAAGCGCAGAAAAAATTCAATGAAATAGTCAAAAATAACATTTCCTTGAAACGGCGAGACAGCCGCTTTAGGCGCCATTTCGCAAGAGGCGGCAATCCGGCTAAGTTCGGTGACCGCCGAATTACAATGTTTTTCTTTAATCAACCCTCAACCACCGGATTCCAAAAACAGTAGCGATTTCACCGTTATTCGGGGTTTGCTTTCCAAAAAAACATTGTTTCTCTTCATTTGATTTCAAGAAGAAAATATGTTGAATGTTAAATATCAGTCAATTTCATCAGGACCTCTAAATATTATCCAATTGACGGGAAACGCTTTTATGAAAAAAACAAAATATTAGATGAGTATTCTCAAAACTAGAAATATCAAAGATATCAATAACGAAAAATCTGTCATTTCAATATTAGAAAATTCGAAAATTGCAAGCGGTGAATTTCTCAAATATTATTCAGTACGAATGTACTAAGCGGCGTTCAATAAGCTCATAGTAACACAGATTTTATATTCAAAAAAGAAACTCAAATCAAAGGAAAAGTTCAAGGACAGATCCTTCAAGGAGATGAGCTTCTCTTTGAGGGATGTGTTCTTAAACTTTCCCACATATTGGATCGCTAGAATTATGTTAGTTTGTTAATTATTAATAAATCCTATATTCTGAGTGAATTAATTATTGAATTCTTGTAATAGTTTATTCATAAAGAGCAAATGTTCGTTAACTACCAGTTGAAAATTTGTTGACACTGAATATATATTATTTGTGGAGATAACGTAAGTTCATATAAATTCTTTATCACCGAAATATATTAAATATTAACAAATACCTTGTAAACAAATATTTTATTCTTTATTAATAAACTTTTTTGAATGCATAATTTAACTTTTAATGAATATGTCAAATATAAATCTGCTGTAATAGTTGTGAATAAATAACCTCCAAATAAGTGCTTTATTAATAAAAAAATATGGATTTCTCTCAGTGTACGGTATTTCTGCTTAGTTAGGTCAAAAATTTGAAAGCCTTCTTAATGGTGTTGCATTGTTTATGTCACATAGTATATCAATCACAATTTGTGATACTGCCCAAAATGACCACTATTATGACGTTTAAAAACAAAATCTAGGAAACTTATTTTAATCCACTCCTGTACCAAATAACTCTCAGGGAGTTTGTTTTGATTCTGCCATATTTAGCTCAAGGACAGAAAGAAAACTCGACGCACCCCATTTTCCAACTGAGTGAAATCGCACGTTTAGACAAGTCTTAATGATTCTCCGAAATTGTTCCCGGCCAGCATCAACCAACCAATCCAACTCTAACTCCGATAAATCTCAGCGATGTCCCGTTTACACACTACGATATATTCGAACAACTTGATCGCTCCAAGAAATCGCTAAGATATATTGGAGCGTGTAAACGGGGCTTAACAGAATGATTTCCTTGCACACACTGACGGATGAAGATGAGACAATTTGAAGGTAATGATGAGACGGTGATAACAGACTGAAATGGAGATTAGTTGGAGCGAATCAAATTTATGCTGTGGTCTCACAGATTGCACTGCGGCGGTTAAGAGTTAAGGTGACTATTAATTAGGTACTGGATATATATTATTTTCCGAAATATGAGTGCACATCGCTCACCGTGTTTTCCGAGGGTATGGATGCTCTTCTCGGATTTCCAATAAGAGGTTTCATCATGACATTGAAAAAAAAAAATTAGTGAAATGAAGAGGCCAGGAAACTTTTCTTGAGGAATTGATTTGTTGCTAGTGTGGAACATAGCGCTGTTTTGTTAAAAATAGACGCCGTCCACATCAATATCTTTCTTTTAGGGAATTAGTGGGTGAGACAGTTGTGGAAAAAGTTTTTGAAAAATTCAAGCTAAGCAGATTATCATCCAACCATTGGAGCAACTTTTTAAGGCCCAACTATACTCTCTGATGAGTTTCTGACCATGATGACCATTTGAATTAGTGGTTAAGAGTCTGTTTACACCACACTGCTTGGGAAGCAGAGGGGTCGCAACGTGAAGGGGCAAGAGCGGGTGGGCGTCGACTATCGTAGTAAAAATATCGAGACCGTATTAGGCCCTCAGCCCAGAGATAGAATGAATTTGTAACGCATTGGGATGATCTCGTTTCTTTCTCGAGTTCTACTTGTGCGTGTCGGAATATGCAGCCGCATTTTCGACATTTTGATGAAATGAAATGATTGTCAAATAGTGACCTATGATTATGGTTGTAATTGTAAAGACGGTTTATTTATAATAAGAACAAAGTTGAGAAACACGAGCTGTTTTTTAGGTCTTGAAAAAGACTCTACTTTCCATAATTACTTGATATCGAATTGAGAATCCAAATACGCTTTGACATACCATTATCCTCATTTTTTGAATTGTTAAAAACCCTTATGAATTAAATGGAATGAATTTTGAAATATCTAATCCGAAATAAAAAAGTTTCATTGAGAATTTTGATGAACTCATTTCATAAATATCTTTTAAGGAATAGTACTTTGTTATAATTAAAAAAAAATCAGCTTGGTTCATAATGATATAATTCAAATCGCCTTCTGTTTTCTTCAATTTTTTTTATCCTGAAGATCTAGTTTGTATTGAGGATCCTTATTTTTAAGCCTCTATGTCTTAGGCCAATTATTACAGGTAAAACACAGTTCTAATGAAATTTTCCTTCGAAAAACTCTTCATCGGTGTTGACTTCGATGAATAAAGTGTCCTTCAAAGTTCACACGACAAAAGCATTTTTCTCTTTCAGCTATATTTAATTGTCCCTGAACTTGAAAATAATAATTCTGACTTTGTTTCAATCGATATTCCTGATCATAATTTTTTCCAAATATGTGATTTGTTTCCTTTCAATAGCGTCCTTTATAATATTATTTCTTGCTAAAAAAGGACATTTGATTTCAATTGAATGATTACTTTTTTCAAAAATGCCATCTAGAGAAGGACCTAGACCTTTTTTTTATTAATAAAAAGGCCACTGTTTGTGATCTTCGAGCACAATTCATTCTCTAATAGACGCTTCGCTCGATCTTCATTATTTTTCCCCAATCTATAGCTTTTGCAGAAAAATTTTTATATAAAATGCTTTCAACTGTTGAGCAACAACTTGACATAGGAGGCATTTTACATATTTTTCCAAATATTGAAGCCGTCAACAATTTCCTCCTCTGCTGATGCCAATCAGCGGAATCAGTTTGAAGCCGTGTTTTCAGCTCAATTTCTTTATGAGCTTCTTCTGTTTTGATTAAACCCCTCAAGAATTCAGTTCTATATAATTGGAATATTTCCTCATCCATGTCTGGGTTTTCACAATTTTCTCAATAATTATTATCTGGCCCTGCACAGAACTGTAGCTTCCAGCCCCTTCTTCTTTTTATTTTTGAAGACACTACTTCGTTCCATTCTCTTCACCGTTTGTCCTGGACTACGACCTATCATATCTTTGTGTATAGCGTATAGCGGTTTTTTTTATTCTTTGCAACAACTACTGCCTAACAAGGACTTTGGTAGCATCTTCTCAAAGCGTAATTAATTCTTTTACATCTTACTCTTTGATCATAGTTGTTCCACAATGTTCGTTGTTACATTTTCTATGAGACTTCTGGCATGTGTAGTGCTAAATATCTCAACGCCTGCATAATTTTCTCCTCTATATCGAACTGTCACAAATCTTGCATATAGTTGTCTTGATCAGCTACTTTTTTCTCACAAAAGTAGTCTAATGTGGCACAATTCTTGAGTTCACCAAATATATGACTGACGCTATCAATAATATCCATCTTCAAAAAATTGATTTTATCTTCATGCGTTTTTTCCTTTTCTGAATTGTACAGATTTTTATATAGCCGTTCTGCATCGTGAAATATTTTTGCTGATCACATTCTTCAACGGCCCTAGAACACTAGGTGCTTTCGAGAGTTCTCGTAATTTGTTACAGTAGTTTCTCAGTAAATGATTGGTACATTCTATTTTCTGAACTGTACAGTTTTCATAAGGTCTACTATCAAGAATTTTTTGTAACAACCATTGTCCCCATCGGCAATCATTTTGCTGTACATAGGTGAACTGGAACAAAATCCTTCAGCTTCCATGGCGGTCGAAGATGAATTCCAATTTTTATAGCATGTATGCTCTGTTGGTGTGTCATTGTTAGTTTGAACTCTTTGACATATTATGCAATACTTTTTTTCACACCCAAATATAAAATTTTTCCAGTTTGCATCCCAACAATTGTAGGAACTCCGGAGAGTGAATTATAATTTCCCCAGTTTCGATAAGATCGTTTAGCCCAACTACCATCACAAAATACCGTTATTGAAGGTGTACCATTTATGTCGATACTTCCACATTCGATCGCTTAGTTCACTTCTTCTGCTGCGGCTTCTTCCATAGATTTCAACGCTATCTGTTCCCAGGCATTACATACTTCATTGTGTACTCTTTTATTTTGAAATTATTATAGTTAGGATCATTGTAAAAAATTTTGAATGATTTTCTGTTACCTACTTCTGAATAAACTTTCTTTCTTCTTCTTTCTTTCTTACAGTGAAAATGAAAAACAAGGGATATTCTTATCATTCCTATTTTCTTCAGCTTTGCATAACCATCACCAGGATTCATGACACTACTGACGGCGGATGTGCTTATATCAAGTATTTCTGGATGTTCTGGACAAGTACATATTGTTTTCGAAATTCTACACATATCACGTACGAAAACTAATTTCGACTGAAACCCAATTTTTATTTCCTTCACCAAACGCATATTAGATAAATTTCATTAAAAAAAAAACGGAGTGATTAGAAAGTTCTTTCAGAGAATCTATGAATTGCAGAATATAAACAATTCGGAATTCCATGAGGAATCCATTTTTTCATTCGAGAAAGTTACATGAAAATCGGTCGTATGGCTCTAAAGATAATCAATGCTGCAATAGAAACATGCAGGTATAAGCGGCAAAATATTTTTTTTGTTCGTGACAAATAATTCAGGTTTACAAGAATATATTTCCTAAAAGACGGTCCTGATAGCTACAAGCCACGCCCATCAGGGAGGAGCAACGATTTTTAGTTCACAATTCTGGCACTTGAAACAGATTTTGAGTAGAATTTTTAGAATTTTGAGTAACTATGATGTAATATATTTCTAATTGGTATCATTGGAAAGAAGAAAAATAGGCTATGACCATGTTGTATTAGATTTTCGAATTTAGGTCAACTGAAGCGACAATAAATTATTCAAAATTGGTATTGAAAATCGTACTTTCTACTTCAATAAAACAATTAATTTGCAACTTAAAGTGAAATTATTACCTAACGAACATACAAGGGATAAAGACCTTTCAATATTGTTTTGAATCATCTCGATAGCGTTTACCGTTCCTGAGAAAATCAAGACGGAATTAGTTAAGAAAACGCCTGAATTTGCGCCGCGTGAACGGACTCTTAAGAGTGCTGTGAAGAAACTATAGTTGATTTTCTGTGAATTCAAGTAACGCTTTGCTTGTACCATATAGTTCCCAGATTCGAAGTTATAAACAAATGTTAGTGATATGTTACAAGCTAAGCACTACTTGTACCTAATCACAGAAAATTCATTCTTATTTCTCCACAGCACACTTGACCACGAATTTAAATGAACGCTTTGTACGTATACCTACGCTTTGAAAGATCACTTGCTGAGCTTGGCACCCCTGGCCTAACAGGGCGAAGGATAATTCGAAGAGAATCGGAACGCTCTGCTAATTTTTCCTGAAAATATTTTCGGTGTGAAAAGCCAGGAAACGTCAGCACCATTGTGTCAAAGTAATAATAGTATTTTATTTCATGAAGAGGGGAAATATAATTTTGCATGGCAAGCTTGTGCAATAGAAGGCGAGCCAAAAACATTTACTTCTCCCCCGAATGAAATATGTTATTTTATTCAAACGTTTTAAAATTCATAAAAATCTGGAGATCCTCCTTCAAATTAGATTTATATTTATGATGGAAAATTTGGTCTCGTTACGATTGTCATGCAAAATTAATTTTCCCTCCGGAGGATGGAAAAGTTGTTCATCGTTGGCATTGCTCCTATTACCTCCGACGGAGGAGAAGTAGAACTTTTCGAAGATCCTATCAGTCAAAATTTTTTTTTTAGTAGAACTTTTCGAAGGTCCTAGCAGTCAAAATATGACGTTGTTATTGTACATTTGCAGAAAATAGTATCTATATCATGAGGAGAAGTGTCACTTTTTTTCGAAATAGAACCTATAGTTTCTATTATTTCAGTCAATTCTACGTGTAGAAAGAGGGGAGGTTGTTCAATCAAATCCTATACCTCAAACAAATACTTTAAGAGTTATCGAGGAAAACTTTCAATTAGGAAAACTGCAATTTCCTACTGTGTGGAGTAGTCTGTGACTGCCGGAAATACAGAAAAAAGCGAAAATTGCATGTTTGGATAACTGAATTCGACAATTCTATTGGGCAAAGGTACGTTCATAAAACGTTTTGAAATGATTGTGTAACCAACCATTTGTTATCAGGAAAATTATCGTGGTGAATAATTTATTTGCTCGAAGTAATATATCAATATTTTACGTCGTTTTCCAAACAATAAATATACTTGAATATAGAAACAATTGTTCATATATGGTGTTCCTAAGCGGTCACCCATCCAATTTCTACCCGCGCTTGGCGCTGCTAAGCTTCAGTATTCTAAAGTGAACTTACAATTTCAGCGTGCTAGTGGTAACTTCGCTGAACTAGCAGCAAGTTACTCAAGGATTATAGCGTATATAATAACGTGATATAGTATCATGATTCATTTCTAGCTTCATCCTCGATATGAAACATATATTCCATCATCACTATCAACCATTTGGGTCAAAAAAAGTTTGAAAGGTAGATTAAGAAAGTATTTTCAACATGAACTGTGAAATAATGTTGAACACAAACGTGTATATTAAATAAACGCCAAAGAATATGAATCAAATGTTTATATCAACGTTGAATGGAAAAGTGAGGATATATTCAGTCGTTAGAAAACGTGAAATCAACGTGTTCTAAAGATAGCTGGTTATTGAATGGGTTCATTGCAATGTTGAAATAACGTCTAATATCTGCATATTAATTATATTTAAACAATAAAGTAATCTAATTATTATTTACAGTAAGTTACAAATCAAGTTGCATACCTCATTAGCAGGCAGATCATTCAAATAAATGGGGAACAATATTGGACCCAAAATGGAACCTTGTGGAACTCCTTTGAGTACCCTTTGGAGTGATGATTGTTTTCCACCTGAATCCACGTACTGAAATCTGTTACAATGAAATAAACAACCTGAGCGGCAAACCTTTAATGCCATAGATTTCTAGTTTTTGGACAAGAATTGAGCGGACAACATAGTCAAACGCTTTTGGCAAATCACACAATATGAGTTGAATTTGGTTCTCATCATTTAAAGCCTGCACCACCTGCTCAACGATATCCAGCAAAGCTGAAATAGTTGATCTATCACTTCTGTATCCATATTGTTCCTTTGATAATAATTCATTGCGTTCCAATTAAATCTGATTGAATCCTCTGAGTACAATTGATACGAAGTTGTTTAAAAATTCAAAATTCAAAAATTAGTCTTTCAATTAAATCTCGATTTTATTATATTTGTATTAGGAATTTTGCGAACCTTTCCATAAGCCAGAACGTAAATTGAGGCACGATCACATTATTTGGTTGTCTACAGTTTCTGTGAAGGAGTGCTCATATTGAAGCACAGGGAAATAGGCAGATTACCACTCATATTGAATGCAGCACTTGTGGAAGAATACAAATACCGTGCAGACGGGTGGATAGAAGATGCAGAACTGGTAATTAATTTTACTCTACTTCATACAAAGGAAGGCTGCATTGTTTAAAATTGATTCCGTCTCGAATCGAGCCCTTGTTAATTAAATCGACATGGATTCACATAAATTGAAAGCCACCGGCATTGAAATGAATTTCTTATTGAATTAATGATAATGTACAGGATGGTTCAGATTTGAGTTAACCTAGCCGTCGGATAGAACAATTTCTTCCATATAAACATACATCCTAACCAGCTGCGTTTTCGATATACAGGGTGTTAAACTTTGACAAAAAATTTATGATTTATATCTCTAGTACCTATCTTACATTCATTGATATGATTTTTAGGTATTGAAGTCAAGATAATGTTCTGTTTCGAATTAGGTAAGTGTCTCCTGCCAAAATCATTCAGTGGCGTAGATATAAAGCTGCGATGATCTTTTTCCTGTTGAAAATCTACGCCACTGTCTTCTTTTCGAGAAAATTATTCCATTTCTGAAATCAACAGAGTTTTACTTAGACAAAGGTCTCCCGAATTTTTTTCATAGGATGTACTGTTTTCAAGATAATCGAGTAACAAGCAAACACTGTCCACTAACAAAACATTATTCGAATTCATTCCAATCCATTTGCCATTAATTGGATAGACTTAATTTTGACATTTTCATAATATTAATATGGATTAAATTCCATCTGGAAAAGTCATTATAAACTACTCCAATTCTTTATTTCCATTCATCACTAATGGGAAAATTAATTAAATTAAATTATTATAATTAAATGAATCAAATAATTAGTATCAAAATTTATTTTTGTAGATTTTTGTCGCTAATGTTCACTTTGTACTTGATTACTTCTATTATTATTATTGTAATATCACTGAATCGGGGTCGTTACGGCTCTGTTAGCCTACCGGGAACTGTGATCAAATTGATCTTTTGTTCTTAACCCTACCTCTTCTTACTGATCCAGAACTGACATTTGCACACTATGTATTTGGCTGTTTCTTACCCCTTTCCACAGAGCTTGCAGATCTCATCTGCTGGCTTACAAATGCTGTACAAAAGGTAGTTACACCGACAGTGAGCTGTCAGCAGTCCCACCATTACCCGAAACTCAGCTCGTTGTAGCTTCAGGAGCTCTCTGGTATAGGTCGGTAAAAGTACCACAAATTTTCTTGCCTAAGCAACACCGGGATGATTCCTTCAGAGGGTTTTTCTATTGTTCACTCCCCTTGTTGAACCACTGCCTTGTACCTATTGGTATTTCCCAACTCCACAAACGGTCTCAGAACAAACAAGTGTTAATATTGTTGGACTTTTTGCAAGTTCATCGGCTTTTTCATTTCCTTCAATACTACAATACTCTCTTATTACCTCTGAAATGGTACATTTTATGAAAAAATTCATGAGACATTTTTTTTTATTGAAACTCTGTTGATTTCAGAAATGGAAGAATTTCCTCGAGAAAAAAAAGGTATTATAGATTTTCAATAGGAAGATTATTACCTAATTCGAAACATTAAATTATCTAGACTTCAATTCCTGTAATGAATGTATTAATACTAGAGTTATAAGTTTCTTATCTCAAACTTCAGCATTCGTTATCTCGAAAACCAATCATGTTAAGATATATGGTTAAAAAACTTTTTTCATGAAGAGAGTTATTGAATTAAAAATTGAACCATCCTCTATGTATATGCATATGGATCGAATGATCTCTCAATTTTTTTAAATACATACTTATCAAAAGATCTTTCAGCAAAACGGAGTATTTTTATGTTCAAAGCTCATTCACTAACCGATTTCTATATTCCCTGTGTATGTATTTCGATGCATTAAGCTGATGTCGCTTCCGAGTCTACCGAAGATATCTGTCGGAGTATATCTATGTTCCCAAATAACTACCTCTAACAGCGTTGAATTCTATAGTTTCCATCCGATTTCAATGAAATTCGTTATGGGTATTTGGATTAGACAGTATAAAACAGTCATTGGATCAATATGAATATGTCAGCTTATTTTGAAGACAAATACATAAAACCAATCACTACACTTATACAGGAAGACAGAGTTTTTGCTGAGGCTTTTATCTGTTCTCTTGTATGTTCACATTTTCTGTGTTAAGACTGAGATTTATCTACACATGCAGCATTGTTTACTGAACACCGGGAATTTCATTTGAAAAGCCATAGAATTAAATGTCCCACTTTATCTTTGTTTCGTAGGCTATCTGGATTCCTTTGAAGTGAACTGGTGCCAGAGCTGGAACATATTGGAGGAAATGGGAACAGCGAAACACCTGGTTCAACTGATTCTAAACCAATATCAGGAAAACATCGCGAGAGTCGGAATTGACCGATCTCATTTAGAGAGGTTTAGGATGAATGCAGATGTCAGACAAGGCTGCATTCTATCTCCTATACTATTCATCGCATGCACCGAATATATTACCACACGTGTTCTGGATAAGGAGTAGAGCGGCATATCAATTAGTGATAGAGAAATCAACACTACTGATCACGGCGTCAAGCATACCAGTACATTGGCACTGTCTGGGGATGCCCAAGAGATGGCGTTATGGGCATCGCGTCACACTTTGATGCGGCTCCCTTTCTAGACTTACGCAATAAATCATTCTTTTGTGTACAAAACTTCACCAGAATAAGTATAATCGTTCACAAACAAATTTCGGTATACAACTTCATCAACCAATGCATTGGGTATCTTGGTTGTCCATGACAATGATAGCTGGATCTTGTTTAGTACATTTCGTATGATTCACTACAGGTCCCAAGGATTGCAAGAAGAATTGTGCTGGCATTCAGCCACTACTTGTACTATTCACACAATCATTGTCTCTAGGGTTGCACCATTCATTAATGTATGCTATAGTAGAAATTAATAATATTATCTCCTGATGCACTGAACTCTGCTGAACTGCGTTGAAATGTGCGTCAAGCAATTAAATTATTGACAAGGAGGATTGGAAAAATGTTGTTATACTATCTTTCAAAAACAACTTTTTGGATCATCTCTATATTTTGAAACTATAAAATACTGGCGTACTACGTATCATCTATATTTTTTGTATAATTCACTAGACTAGATGTTCAGTTTTAGAGCATTCAACGTATTGAGCTTTGAAAAGCATGTGTACTGCTGCTTATTCCGACCATCAATACCAAGTTTAAATTATATAAGATATTTTCGTGACTAACAAATGATTGCGAGTATTCAGACGTGCACTCGTTGAAATGTGCCTCCTTCTCTACTAACAACTGCAATATTTCAAATAAAACACCCTGCTTATTATTACTTTCTTTGGTTCGCCGTATTATCATAAAGCTATGTTATTCAACAACTGAGGCCAATCCAACAATGAAAAAAACGAAAGACCATTACTGAAGAAACATACATTATTCATTAAAAAAAAAACAATTTGTGAAACTGAGCATGAACTGAAAAAATCTAACATCGCAATTTTCAATAGAGGCGCAACGAACCCAGAATAACCTTTTTATATGTATAGGAAGGTGTATAATGAAAAATATCTACGATATTTTGAATCGACATATAGCGATGATTTACGCAGGCGAGAAAATACGAACGTTCTTACGCAGAGAAAACAAGTAAACATTTCTGAGCCTACGTAATGGTCTGTATTATGTAATGCAATAACTGACGCAAGCAATTAGGGGAAGTTAATTAAGTATATAATATTTCTTAGAAATAAAATGCTTAAATGGGTTCTACGTCATTCGAACGAGTTGAACTTAGGGGGGAAACAATACCTTTTTCACTAGGTTCTTCTGGTTTGAAATCGCTTATCGATTATTACAAATAAAAAAACTGCAGTATAGAATGAACCTACTGAAATATTTCAATTTTTTGTTTTCTTTCACTTTGAAAATTGAAAGATATTCAATCTAAAATAGAAATTGCAACTAGAATTCCAATCTTACTTTGAGTTATGGATTACTGTTAATTAAATTTTCGAAATATTTTGTTTTTGAAAAGGAATCAAAATGATATATTCATTTCAGAATTGAATTTTTTTTTTCAATTTTCAAAACTCTCTCTCAGTTCGGTTCAAAATAAAAAATATATTTTTTCAAATAAAAATGAAGATACTTAACTAACTCACTATTTGATAACCTTCATCTCATTCAATTATCGTATGGCAATTCAAACACTGTAAATTTAAAATACTAATTCACATATGTTATCTAATAAAAAAAACTTTAGGATTTCACAAACAAATGTCAAGTCGGTTAATATAATCTATCGACCCGGCGGTTGCCAGCAGAAAGTCTTCAGGATCCCTTGTAGGATCCTGTGGGACATGATGTGTTTAAACGTTTGATAATCTCCACAGTCTGAATCAATGCCTCTTCAAACCAGCATCCTTTCCAATCATTAGTCTTTATCTATTGTCTCTTTGTTCCATATCCAAACTTCAATTTGAAATCTCTTCAGATGAGGTGTAGTAAAAAAAAAACATTATTTTCACATGATATACAACAACTTGTTGCCATTTTGAAGATAATATAATTATGCCCCTCTCATAGAAGCCCTCAGAAACGATGGCTCTGTGGTTATATACTTCTGTGTTACTATTCGATTGGCCGAAAGGATACATTCCATTATTGTTATTGAAGGAAGGAATATCGCTTTGATAATTTTGACCTTTATTGGTAAATTTTATGTTTTGTCAATAATGTTCTTCATATATTCTTGTATTTTAGTATTTATTGATATAGTCGTAGATAAAGTATACTATTGAACTTGATAAATTATAGTATTCAACTCGCCTGCGGCTCGTGCTGCAAACTTCATCTGCGTAAGTTATAACCTAGATTACCGCTTGTTGAATAATATACTATTACATTTTCAGTTACCTGGATTACATTTCCGCCTTCATCAAAGAAAAACTGTGAAATATAGTGTATTTTCTGTTGAGGTGTCCATTTTTGACGGACGCTCAAACTCAGCTGAGACAACTAATCACAAAATAGAAATATTATTGTACTACAAAATCACATCTTTCTAATAGCGTATTCCACTGGCTGCACCAGTGCTAATTAGTTTAAGCTAATGATGTCATTAGCTCGACAAAAATCCGAATTAATTCGCACTGGTGCAGCCAGTCGAATACGCTATAATGCATTTTTAGTGGAACTAGATCGGACTAAGAGAACACGAAATAAAGATAACTGATGACATATATCGGAAAATAACGGATTTTTTTTTTAATACACCTAATATTTCTCCTTATTTTTTTTTTCTTTCTTTCTTCTTCGTATATCATTCAATTATTCGATATTTTGTTTCACTTCGACTTATATATATTTTATTCAGTTAAAAATATATCAGAAATCGGTTTCAAGATCAACAACTATTTTCACTCGACTTTCTGAATATTTTATTATTTTCAAGTATTGCGAATAAATTCCTTTCATCAAATATTTCTCGGGCAGCTGGATACAATATGAGGCAATGTTTTGTTAAATCCTCAAAAATTCCAATTTTAGATCCCTCCAATTCGGTAACGTTTTTCACAATATATCTCTTTGTTCTAAGGTTATCAAATCTTGAAATAATTGGACGGTTTCCTTGTTTCTTCAATCCAACTCTATACCATTGAACTAATTCATCTCTCTATTCATTGATTCCCATCCTTTTTCTACAGTGCTGAAGCAAATTATATTATGAATATTTTCATTCTAATCCTCAGGCAAACCATAAATGTAAATATTGTTCACTTTTTCGGACTATTGAATGTTTTCAATGGGATTCTGCAGCTCTTTCATTTAATCAGAATTATCACGTACAAATGTTTGTATCGCATCGATTTTGTCTTTCACCTTGATAAGTAACCTATTTAGAAAATCTTCATCATTGAAGAAATCCTTCAATGCTTCCTTTATAGTTGAATAGTTTTTCCATGAAATATTCATTAGCATACAACAAAAAATGTTTTACAAGCGATTCCCATAGTAAAATGACCATAATTAAAATAATCAAAAGTTCTATGGCTTCTCATGGCTATCTGAAACAAAATGTATCTTGATATTGCCATTGGAATGAAAACTTGCTTTTAATTAGAAAATCTTACAACTTAGGTATATAAACATGTTGTATCGTCTGAAAAGAAATTTCATTTTCTTTCAATCTCATGATATGCAGGTCTTTTCATTTGAAAAAACGCACTTTTTATCATTTTAGTATCTCTTGTTGAAGCTTGCGATTTTGAACAACGCTGTATGATTAGGGAAGCTTTTCATTATTCGTAAAGGATACACTAGATATTGGTAATCCATACCTGTAATTTCTTCCTTCTAGGGTTCCAAATACCGAAATGATGAGTGATTTTTCGTACAAAAAAAGAAGTGTATCAATCAATTACTCGGAAACCGCTTAAGATAGGGACAACGAAATTCAATCGAAAATAATCATAAGGCTACGGAAAACCAAAAAAAGTATCTAATAATATAGGTGTTCTATTTGAAATATCGATGTGGTTAGCACATTTTGGTATAAGCGGCAACACTGCAGCGCTGTAAATATCGATAGAGCAGTGATTTGTACCCAAGAAAACAAATTTTCAATAAAATCATACCTTTCGTTCTCCCTAAGGCCCAGTTTCACCAAAAGCTTTAATCTTGACTTGGCTCTTAAGTGAGGCCTTAGATTACGATTAATGTAATGTAGCGTTTCACCACACTCCGAAGCGCCATTTAATCGACCAATCGCGATTTAGCACTAATCGGCCATTTTTGGAGGATTATAACCTTTCAAGTTGAGATTAATCTCAAATAATTATTAATAATTATTTATCAGTATGGAACTCTTGTCTATGTAATTATTTTTCCGGAAATTTCTAATTTTTGGGTCAATTTTATCGAAATATGACTATATGAATAGGCTCAATATTTCCCATTTAAAAAACTTTGTTTTTGTGTTTTATGAAATTTATTGCAAAGAATAATTTATTGATATGTTTGATTGAAATATTATTCAAAAAGCAGTTAAACTTGTTAATAAAAATAAATAAGTTAATAAAATTACTTATATAGTTTTTTTTCCAGAATGTGTGGTTTTGTGAAATGGGATAATTTCTTTTTAACTTCTGCAAGTTTCCGACATTTCGAAGCACATCACTCGACATTTCCGGCAAAAATTAACTTTGTTATTTATTTACAAGATGACAAATGATTTGAAATGTTATGAGTTATGAATGAATGACACCTGACACCTAGCGCCAATGGTGGTCATCACTGCTAATACGATACAGAACACTATATAACTTTTTGTTCACAACGTTGCCAAATGGTTTGACTATTTAATCGCGGTTTGGTTAATCGCGATCATCTTCGGACGGGTTGATGCTTGGTGAAACAGAAAACACTGTTAAGTCTGCTTTAGCAACAAGCGGAGTTTAATCAATCTGGGATCAAGTGCTGTTTGGTGAAACTGGGCCTAAAAGTCTAGGAGGATTATCCGTGGCGCACCCTGTATCGATTTCATTCTAAATATTTAGAGATCCATATTATTGATTCAGTTTTTACCACAATTAAAATTAAATTAAACAACATGGCGATGGGTGGAATTCTTTTTTCTAATCAAAAATGTTTCAAAAGGAACTAGGTGTTTCTAGTATGACCGCGAGTATTACTGCATAAAATGAGAAGAACTTAACAAGCACTTAATCTACGGTGTAAGACAATCTGTGTATCAAACCTTTCTTAAAATTAAAGATGGACATAAGACAGACTTAGATTCGACTGTGCAAGTGGCCCCAAGATATACAAGCATCAGTTTATAGTGAAAGTGTGCACTGACGATTCACGAATCTGCAACATTTGAAATTACCCAAATTTGTGTATATCTCGAATTTCTTCGGTTGTTTGGAAACAGTTTTGCGGCAAGACGGGCTCAGTAACGCATATTTAAAATCAAGAACTCCAGAAGCATGGAATAAATTTGGGAAAAAATATGAACCAGTTTCAAACTAGGTCGAATTTTGTCAGGAAATTAATGATTTCAAAGAGCAAGCAGTAAGCACCATTCGTACTTGCGAATATAAGAAATTTTAATGCTTTTTGTCCCTCACGAACAATCAATAGTCATGATTTGCAGGATGCGTTTTCCAATATTTGTTTTGCACTTAGAGATTAACCCTTCGCTATTTACCACATCGGCATTCTGAGAGCGAAGTTTCAGCAAATTTCAGATTATCAAATATTATCATCGGTCATCGATGAGCTAGGATCGTTTACCAAGCCACCTAATATTAAAAGTAGAAAATCGAACAACTCCTGAAATCAACTATGACCAAGCCATAGTTTCGTTTGCGGAATAGAAAGCTCAAGAAATAAACTCATTATTTTGTGAGAGTGTAATATATAATCACTTCAAATCCTCTCCTAGATAGATAGGTAGATATTTATTCATCGATCACTCAATACAAGATTCTTGATACGTCATAAAATTACAATATAATACAATTAAATATGAGAAGCAAAGTTGATATGTACAATCACTAAGATTGAAATAACCATATCTATATATACAACAATATAATAGTATATAGTACACAGTTTTAACAGAATTATTTATACTTAAAGAGCAAACATTTTCTCAAATAAATATTTCAAATATGAGAACATAATTGTCTTCTTCGTGTCCTTAAATTACATTGAAATATTGCTTTGCAGCTTGAGGACAAAGCAAATCAAACAAATCCTTGTTAAAGTGTCAACGTTTGTCAAGGTTTGGATCTTTATCTGAAACTTAGACTGAAACATTCCAAACAATACAATAGTGTATAAAAATTCTTTCTTTAGCAACACAAAATATAATATCCAATCAAAATCAAGGCAGCCAGATGCGTCATGACGAAAAATTTGAATGTATCTTAAATGAAATTTTTATACAGTATTGTATTTTTTGTGTAGGGTTGATATTTATACAATAATAAATCTTTCAATCTGGAAAAAAAACTAAACCTGTGATCGAAACGTTGACATTTCAACAAGGATTTCTTTAATTTGCCTAGGACCTCAAGCCAAATCCATTATTTCAAATATGAGAACAATAATTACGAAATTTGCCAATGAAATGAAAATCAATTTCAGCTAGGAGTGAATATATTTTTTATCTGAAAAGTTAAGGTATCCCAGATTCTTTTATATTAGATGGTAACAGATTATATATTCGATCGATTTTTCAGTGATTTGTCTAATGACAAACACGGCATCGGTGCATGATCTTCCCGATCGGAACCCCTGTTGTTCGGCCAGCTTTCATGTGTTTCATAGATCTAGAGAAGGCATTCGATCGCATTCAACTAGAAGATGTAATACACATACTTCACGATAAACAGATACCCTATAACATTGTAAAAACGATAGAAAATATATACAAGGCTAACAAGATCCAAGCAGAAATAAACGGCGAACTGACCGAGGAAATAGACGTAGACAATGGCATTCGTCAAGGTGACTCCCTCAGCCCTCTTCTTTTCAACATCATCATGGACGAATTGATAAAGCAGATGGTTAAACTAAAAGGGTATAAATTTGGTGGTAAGGAAATCAGAATACTATGCTACGCCGATGACGCAGTGTTGATTGCCGAAAGCGAGGATGATCTTCAGAGATTGCTACATCAGTTTAACGTAACAGCAAAAAAATTTCATATGGTAATATCATCATCAAAAACCAAATGCATGACCACATCGAAATATCCACTCAGATGCAAACTGGAAATTGATGGACATATCGTAGAGCAGGAAATGAAGCTTAGATATCTCGGCGTAGAAATATCTGGGTGTGGGGATGTCGAGGCCGAGGTGAGAGGACAAGCCATGAGAGCAGCACGAACAGCCGCATGTCTCAGCAAAATCATTTGGAACAACAAACATATAGAAACTGAAGTAAAATCTAGGATCTATAAATCGGCGATTAGATCCATCCTCACCTACACTGCGGAAACCAGACCAGAAACATCAAGAACAGCTCAAATATTGGAAGCAACCGAGATGAGGGTGTTGCGCAAAATAACAGGTAAAACGCTCAGGGACTGCGTACGAAGCGAGAACATCAGAGGAATGTGTAAGGTTGATAACATCAATGATTGGGTTTTAAAGAGGAAGCAAGAATGGAACGAACATATCAACCGTATGGCCGAGGACAGACTAGTGAAGATATCTAGGGACAAGTCACCGATTGGACGCAGGAGCGTCGGAAGGCCCCGCAAACGTTGGAGTGACAATCTCCCACTTGAATAGGCACAAGGCGAAGGAACGAAGAAGAACAAGCAAATTGCTTATTTATGAGAAGGAAGAAGAAGAAGGTAACAGATTATATAAGGGACATTCCTCATACTTGGGAGATTTTTTGTACATTTCTTGTTTCTGTCGTGGCAGCGCAAAATTGATATCTTATCTAGTAGAATGAGTGTCGATATCAAGCAAATTTTGAGGGAACTTTTTATGTCATGGATGAGGAACAATGGCTTATAGGGCACATCACACACCCCATCATCAATTCCTCCTTGTATGAATTCAACGAAGTCAAATACATTATGCTTTGTTGAGAGTCCTGGCCTGAAACCGTACTGACTTGGGGTGGGCAACTTACATTTCTCAAGAAACGGCGTATGTAATCCGATCGTAAAAAACACCCTCAGAAACCTTTGATATTGTAGGCAAAAGATATATCGGACGATAACCGTCGACGATATAGTTTTCCAATTTTTTACGTATGGAACCGACTACGTATCGAGAGTTTCAACAATTCTGGAAATTTTCCTGCATTATACCCTTTTAACAATCTTATTCGAACATCATCCTATCCACTAGAAAATTTGTTCTTTGATGAATTAATAATTTTAATAATTTCATGTGATGTAACAGTAGAGGAACTCATCGAGTTCGAATGGATGAAGCCAGATTTAGTACAAGTTGTCGACCAATTATCATCAAACATTTCGTGAAGTTTATTCTCCACGTTCGATTAGAAATGTGATCCAAACTCATCTGGTTTTGATTGATGTGTTTCAACCACAATTCCGCTTTGCTTACCTAGCTTGTGGCGTATCCAAGGGCGGATAAGGGGGATATATACTCCTCTCCTAAGAGGAATATCCATTTAAAATCACAATATTCTTTGATTTAATTGTGCAAAAATGGAATCAAAGTACTCAACAACCATAGTGGTTATATCAAAGTTATCGATCTGATCCGACCGTCGTCGGCAAGATCATTATCTACATACAGGCTATAAAAGCCAAATTGATGACAAACAAGCACGTAAAAATTTATTAGATGCTGAAGTAAAAGCTCAAATTTTTTAGGACCCTAGAGTAAGTAAATAATATAACCACAATCGTAATAACATCGTAACAACAGACGAGGAATCAAATTGACTCCATCCAGGTTCCGAATTTTATTTTCCTCCCTAACTATGATGAGTAGGTGTATGTACCTCAGTACTTGTCAGTCATTAACAAAGAAGACATCTGCGAATTAAGGTAGTTCTTTCTAGAGATCCTATATCAAATATTACGTTCGAAAAATTTGAAGGGTTCAGAAAGACTACAACTCCGCGTTTACGTAACTGAATGGAGAGGAAAGTTTATCTGTGAGACATACATTTCAATGCAGGAACCTGAACAAGAATTAATATAAACAATACAAACATGAAGGAGATATTAAATGGGAATTCCGCCACACTTAACATCCTTCTAGAGTTTTTGAAAAACGTGGGCCGGATATGATTTATGATTCTTGAGACATACGGTGCTAATAGCCATAGATGCTGATGCACCGGAGGAGGGTATCTAGTGAGTATGCCTGGCCTGGAGTCCCAAACTACCAGCACCGGTGGTGTCCTTAACGGATTTCCCCTACTAACGGAAACAAATAAAATTGAATGATGTTGCGAATCGAATCGATATATACGATTTATTTAGATTTGATCTGTCATCCAGGGATTATCACACTTTGATATCAACTGAAATGGAACGAAAATTAAAACCTAACACGCGAAGTTCGTTTGTGTATCGGAAGAATTCCAAAAGTTAAGAAGGATAGTAATGTTATGAAAAATGAAAAACTAGAAACAAGAAGAACATGTAGGAGATTTTGTCCCCTACTTTTATTGTCAAAATACATTGATTTTAATCTATTAAAAAGAAAGGGTTCTAAATATTGGATAGTAAAGTAATGCTGAATACTGATGAAGATGAACAATTTCAGATTTTTGTGATAATTTCGATATTTCTATTGAGGGAGTCAAAATGTCAACACGTCTGTTTCTGCGTGACAATATTTTCACGTCTTCGGTTAAGGGTTTTATGAGATTATCTCTTTGTCGCAAAGAATCTCTTTGTCAGCACTTTAGACTCCATTACTTACTGCGTTAACGCATTTTCACACACAAAGACAGGTCAGTAGGTTTAGTATAATCTGTTGATGAGATTGAGGTGGATGACGTGAAATTTTTCTATAAAATTCTGTATTAGGTATATTCAGTGTTTAACTTTTAAAGTGTGTTGTATGATCTCAAAACTAATAAAATGATATTATAATGAGAGAGCAAACATCTTTGGAAAAATTCTTCAAAAGAAGGAAAACAGACAAATCTTCAAGTTGACACTTCGTGACTTCGACTAGGGAAAATCAATTTCAAGAAGTATCTGTGAATTCAAAGAACATTGTAATTTGTGGATCAACATGTTAGCAATGTGAAAGATATGATTAGTTCACTTTGAGTTTCACCACGTTTTCTTTCCAAATATTTTTATGATTTATTTGATTTGGCTCATCCTTCTCTGATATTATTCACAGGTGTTGAGTAAGGTTGAGTAGTCTTATACCTTCGACTTTTGCTTTCAGACTAGCCTATAGAGTCAAAAATAATTTAAGCTTATGCGCCGAGTAATGTAGATTCCGTCAAAATTCGAATCATTCTCCTTGCCCAAAATTTCCAAGAGTTATGGAGCACCTCGTATATACCAGATTCATCCAGAGATATTTCAAAAAGTGAAATTAAATTGTGGCATATTTATCTAATCATCCCGATATCAGAGGTAATGGTCGAGCTTTGATTCATCTGGAATTATGTGATGTAAGCTGTTTAGGTTCAATAAACCTGAAACATGGCTCCATCATTTAATTCCGGAGTCCTATCGGCAATCAGCTGAGTGGACTGCACACTATAAACCGAATCCAAAGCGAGGAAAACACAACAGTCAGCTGACAAGGTTATGGCATCAGTATTCTAGGATGCGCAAGGTATAACATTAATTGATTACCTCCAGAAGGGCCAGACCATCAACAGCGATTATTTTATAGCGTTATTGGATCAATTGAAGGTTGAAATCGTTAAAAAAACAGCCCTATTTGAGGAAAAAAGAGTGTTGTTTCATCAAGACAATGCGTGTTGTCACAAATCAATGAAAACAATGGCCAAATCGCATGAATTGGGCTTCGAACTGCTTCTGCATCTACCGCTTTCACCAGATCTGGCCACCAGCGACTTTTTTCTGTTCTCAAACCTCAAAAGACTGCCCGATGGAAAGAAATTTAGCACCAATGAAGATGTAATCGCCGAAAATGAAATGAAAAAGTTGAAAGATCGCTCTGATCGCTGTATCGCCCTCGAAGGCAACTATGTTGAATAATAATAGTATATTATATACCGCGGGACTGAAGTAGTACATTTAATCCTGAAGGTAAAGTTTATGGCCCGATCGCAGGGAGGGCCATAATTTACCTGAAGGATTAAATGTACTTCAGTCGCAAGGTATATACGATACTTTTCGTACTTCCGGTATGATTTTATTAATTATTTCAATAATTTCAATCAGTTTTTTCTCTCTTCAACTCATTTAATAAACTGTCTTTAAAATAAGTTACCATAGTAACATTGCGTTGTGACAATTATAATTTAGAAACATTGTCATTACTAGTTTCATTGTAAAGAAACATTGTTATTGATAATTATTGGTATCATGAGTGAAGAAGGTGTATCTGATATTGATAAAAGAGCAGCCGAAGTAGGTGAAGAATTGTTACCACCGAAATCTAGAAAACTATACGAGCAGCAGTACGATGCTTTTAAAAAGTGGTGCCGCTTAAAAAATGTGAGACAACCTACTGAAAATGCGCTGTTAGTCTACTTCAATGATAAATCAAAAGCGGTTTGTGCCTCAACTCTCTGGGCACATTACTCAATGCTGAAATCGGTTATTAACATTAGAGAAGATATTGATATAAGTAAATTTCCAAAATTATTAGCTTTTTTGAAGAGAAGAAATGAGGGATTTAAGCCAAAGAAGTCAAGAATTCTCACGTCTGAGCAGGTAGATCAGTTCTTACGGGAGGCTCCGGATGATAAATATTTAATGCTTAAGGTAAATTTGGAAATTTGTTTATATTCAGAAATTTTAAGAAATCAATTTTTTTGTAGGTTGCACTTATTTTGGGCGTTGCGGGAGCTTGTCGTGGAAAAGAGTTGGTTGATTTAGAAATCGACGATGTGAGAGATTTGGGCGATTCCTTCCTAATTGCGATTAGAAACACCAAAAATAAAATTGACCGAAATTTTGTGATCAAAAATTCAGAAAACAGTGCCATCAGTTTTGTGGCGATATTTCGAAAATATGTGGCATTGCGAAAGACAGG
This sequence comes from Harmonia axyridis, assembly GCF_914767665.1. Lineage (NCBI taxonomy): Eukaryota > Metazoa > Arthropoda > Insecta > Coleoptera > Coccinellidae > Harmonia > Harmonia axyridis. The sequence goes on from NC_059501.1 coordinate 20,829,052, forward strand.
GACACCTCATTCAAAATTTTTTGTTCAATACATCAACAAAGAATGTACTACGCGAGTAGTAGGAAAAAACATGTTTGGTACATTTCCACGGCAAATAGGAGCTTTCTTGAAATTAGAAAATGCGACGTCTTATACGGGACATTGTTTTAGACGCACATCTGCGTCTTTGTTAGCTGATTCGGGAGCAACAATAGACGTGCTGAAGAGACATGGAGGATGAAAATCCTCCAACGTGGCCGAGGGATATATTGAATCGTCTATTAAAAATAAACAAAAAATTTCAGATAAAATATTTGGTCAAGTCGCCGATTCGTCCACTATAGTTATGTCACAGTCCTCATTCTCGCTTCCTGTTTCCGCAGGATCCTCGAAACAAACACCAGTTCAATATGAAAAGGACCTATCTGTTACTCGTCAGTTACCTGGAGCATTAACCCAGGAAAGACTGGTCAATATGACGAACTGTCACAATATTAATTTGAATATTAACGTTAATTACCATTCTAATTAATTATATTTTTCAATAAAATATCCGTTAAATATCCCGTTTGTTTGTGATTTAATCGTTCCGGGAATTTCGTCAATAATTAATCCCGAAGGGATTAAATGTGACACTTTAGTACCTGTCACAAGGGAGTGAAGTTGTCACTTTAGGCCCGGAAGTACGAAAAATCTAATTTTGTTAAAAAAAATTGTTTTTTCTGTGACGGGAAAAAAATTTCACATTTTATCTCTGTTGACAGGTAACAAAATATGACTTTTCACGAAATTACTTATATATTTATCTACATATAGATAAAGGAATAATAATAATTCGACCACACTGTTGATGGCTTTTGTTGTTATGCCAGTTCCAAAAAATAAGCCAATAACACTGTCTCCGAGAAAGAACTGCATGTTTTTTTCATTTTCCATTCCATAAATCTTGAATACGCGGTTTCGTAAATTTTCCGCGATTTAGCTGGCAATAATTTTCGTGACTCTACTTGCGCTGCTTCTATCAACTCCAGTGGAGTCAGAGAAAACTCGGAATCAGACATTTTTTAACTTTATATTTTTCAACAAAATAACTACTAAACAATTACTGAGTTCGCAATTTTTGAAACAAAACTAAATTAAATTGACAGATATTTTATTACTTTGAAGTTTCCCTTAGCAACGCAGGTCTAATTGCAGCTTACTAGTTTAAAAATTCAAATTTCATATCGATAACATTCTGACTTTAATATATTGTAATGATATGTTCTTTCACTATTAAATTGTCGTTTTTTTCTGTCACAGAAAAAAATAGTGTATTATACACGGGAAAAATATTAGATTTTAGCTCTCGGTTTTTTGTCTCCCTCCGCTTCGCGTCGGGAGACAACATAACCTCGAGCTAAAATCTAATACTTTTTTCCCTTGTATAATAAATAACTATTTACTCTGGTAGACCGGGGACTTTTCGATTTGCCTGTTAGATCTTTTCATTTAAAAGTTATCGAGTTTACATCGAATTCTGACCAAGAATATTCCGAATTCCGAAAATCGCAGACTAGATATTTATATGATTGAAACGAGCGATGAAAGGAACTTTTATCGAAAAATATATACAATTCAAATGGTTTATTGCCGCAATAACAACGCAAATTCTCAATTTCGTTAGGATTCACAAACGAATAATTCCGTGTTTTCAAACCTGCAATGTAATTTAATGGACCCTCACTTGATGGAATTTCATTATCAAATAAAATAAAACAGAATTAATTGCCACAAATTTTCAATATAAGCAACAATTGTTTCGCCAACCCTCTGGATATTTTAGGTTACCTTTAGATTTCGAACCGATAATTCGAACCAGAAAAAAGTTAATTCATGTAAATTTATTTTATCAACAGTTTGTTACAGATTCATTATTTTGCGATAATTACGAAGAGCTATAGCATGTCAGGAATAAATTTACCTATCTTCATAGAAATTAATATAGTAAAAGCAAGCAACTCTTCATTATTTAGGCAGGATCGTTTCCTGAATAATTAATGGTATTCATCAATTAATCCATGAAAAAAATGGATTTTTATTCATATTACCACAATATCAAGTCGGCTAGAGTAAACACTATTTAGAATGAATATAGTTCTTCATTTGCATATTGGTTGAATGGATACCCACGGTCCCGTATCAGGAAATAAGAAGCCATAATCATTAATTAGAAAACAAGAACTTGTGCGAAAAGAATAAATTACATAGCGAAATTCGCGACTAGTTTTTTCATCTAACTACTCTACTCTACCGGGCAAAAAATTGATATATCACAATGATTTACGAAATTGGCAGATAAAAGTAGCTTATGAAATTAGACTGTTTGGATATTTTGAATTGAAATTTCTTGATTCTGATCGGCCTCGTTTATTCTGCACCTAAGCAGTGTTTATAAGCGTTTGTTTTTCGCCTCACTCAAAATTCAATATCAGTTTGTGAAATAAATGCGTGTAATTGAAAAAATAACGAGCTCAAAGTCCAGGCGCATATTATAATTATATAAGTATAATTTTCACATAATTTTTAAATTTATTGAGTGTTATACTTTTTTATATTATCTGGTAGTTAGTTGAAACTACCGACTCACGAAAAAATCTGTTCTGTTTTCAACCAGAACCATGTTTATTTAAGAGAACAAAATCGATCGAACGGTTTTCTTCGAACATTATCCATTCACAAAAATGTTGATATTATTCAAGTACAGTTATCAAAATGGATGATCCCAATTCCTTGGTATCGTCTTGTTCAATCACTGATTTTGCAACAGTTTCTTCAATATTTTCATCACTCATTTTTCAACATTTACTAAAAAACACTTGGGGAAAACGCTTAGGAAAATCAAACACACTATAGATCTACACAAAAGCAATATGGCTATCCTCATTTATCAGCCGTCATGGCAACCAAAACTCGCATTGTTTTCCATACTGATTTTTATGTTTTTGAATTAGATCATCAATCAATTAACACTAATTCAATTGATATTGCTGTTACGTGCATAATTGTGTCGTGCAAATATCGGAATATTTTTTCTCACAATGCTTTCTAGCGTCCTCGGACTATAAGAGCACCTCGAATGAATGATGAAATTTGTTCCCACAGCGTATGATAATTTACTATTATATCCATCTTATTGTAGAGCAAGTATGAAAATTTGAATGTATAAAATAGTTCACACATATCGTTTCAGCACATATTCTCCGAGAAAACATAGACACCCAATCGACATAATATACTAACTGCAACACTCAGAAAGAGCCGTTTGAATATAAAAATTTTTGGTAAAATAATTTTTGTTACTGAAATAGTGTAGTCATTTTTTGCAAGTTATTCAAATTTTACAACAAACCATCTGATCGAGGATATCCAAAGTCGATTTTTAGTTGTTCTCAAAATGCCTAGAGAATTTATCGCCAGCTAATTGAATTTGAAAGACGTCGAATTATTGATCTACAGGAGCCGGGGTTGTCATTCCGAGAAATCGCTAATCGTATGAACAGAAATCCAACTACTGTTATGAGATGTTTCGAGCGTGATTTGATGATGCCAAAATCGAAGAAGAGTAGGAACCGGACTTCGAAGGGGCACAAATGAAGTTCAAGATCGATGTCTAAGACTTATGGTCATTAGAGACCGATTTGGGACAAATCGATCTTTGGCTGATGAGTGGTTAGGAAAACAAGGCCATCCTCTAACTGTCCTAACGGTTTACCGCCGGATAAGGTCTTCTGGACTGCAGCATTATCGACGTCATCTTGTATTACCTCTGACAGTTGAGCGCCGGCAACGATCACAGTGGTGCAGAGAACGTCAACATTGAAATGTGGAATGGCATCAGGTCATCTTTTCTGATGAATCTCGATTCTCCTTAGGTGCACATGATGGCCGAAGAAGGGTAAGACATCGTCGGGGAAAAAGACTTAAACCTCAGTTTGATGTTGAGCTTCATGTACACCGGACAGTAGGCGTTATGGCATGATATGCTATTGCATATGCTACTAGGTCACCTTTAGTCTTAATTAGTGGTAACTTGACAATAATGGGTTACCTTCGTGGAGCCATATGTTCTCCCTTACCTTAACCGTCTCGAGAATCCAATATTTCAGAGAGATAATGCCCGACTTCATGTTGCCAGTGTTAGTTTAAACTATTTCGAAGCGACCCATGTGAATATTTTGCCATGGCCGCCTAGCTCCCCCCGATCTTTCGCCCATAGAGCATGTTTGGCACATTTACTTCTTGCTAGACTATCTATATTTCAGGTACCAAAAAAAATTTTAAAATCTAAACAGCTCCTTCTGGTTGTTGCAGTTTCTTTTTCAGTTAGTATTCTTCACTCAATAAGTACCGGGCGAGTATTGGCATAGTTTACTATGTTGCAACGCATACATGGTGTTGCAACTGTAATGAATGACTGAACCAATGCTCTCTCTACCCAAACATATTTTACCAGGACTCAGCACAAGCAGGTGTTCAGACGTAGTAACTATTGTAATAAAGATACTCTGCCATTGTCGAGACATTGTTTACCCCGTTGGAGTCCCAACCACGTTCAAATTTGCAATTTTGCAGTTTGCGTTCATAAAAATAACAACTCAATTCTATAGCCAAAAATTATCTATTAAACCACGCTTAAAAACGAAAACAAGCTAATAATACTAATATGTACACATAAAAATAACAATAGTATAATAGAGTAAGTCAATAAAATTGAAAAAGTGAATCAGAGGTCAAAGTTTCAATAAATTTTTTATGGCATTAACCATATTAGGATGTGTACATTGTGTGTATAAAAAAAAGAAAAAAGGTGAGTGAAATTTGATGGATTAAAACATACGTGCAGAACCCCGTTTTTTCGACTTTGGGGGTCATATCTCTGAAACTAGTCTAAACCGCCAAAAATTTTATTCGGATTTTTTGTTTAGAAGGACAAGTTCCACTAAACAAAAGTTTTCCATATTCCATTTTATATAAACCAAAACTTCAGATCTTATTTCCCTGCACTAACAGATATGTCTCCTTGCACACACTGACGGAAGATGAGACTAGATAAGAGAGGTAACAATGAGACAGTGATAACATATTGAAATGTTGATTATTTGGAGTGAATAAAATTTTTGCTGCGGTCTCCCAGACCGCACTCCGGAGGTTAAGGGTCAAGATTAATTACAAAATTACGTTCCAAGTCTCGACTTGCAATCTATGTCATATTACGCTGAGCGGTACAGACATGAAATGGGTGGTGTAACATTATTCCGTATAGTTTCTTTGATGTGACTCTAAAGTACCGACAGCCGATGAAACGCTTTGTTGTTGATGTTGCGGTTGTGATGTTAAGTTGTTGCACGTTGCTGTCCACACTGGTTCCGCAAATGTTTACATAAACCTCTTATCGCGCTAAAGCTTTTTCGCCTATTCTGTTGTCTATCTCTGGGATGATTTCTGACACATTACTTCAGGGATAATAACAGAGGTGCAAAGCTTGAAGTTATTTTGTAGTTTAAGTTTATGTTTTGTTGATAATCATTTGAGAGATTAATATCACATTTTCTGTACGAGTACAACTATAAAATCAATGAAACATGAAGTGAAATTACGAAAACCTGTTTCTAACACTTTTATAGACAGCGTCCTTTTTAATTTGAGTTATTTGCAAATTCCTCATCGAAACATCTCCCATCTGGATCTCCAGCGCAATTACAGTTTCAAATTTAAATGTGCCCTATAAAATATTATATATTATGATGTTTTTTATAAGTTGCGAACATTGTATTTCAATATTAAGTGCCTATATATTTTTCTAACAGTTGGCAATTGTTAATTTATTTCACCATCGATACCTTTTATGATAAGATAAAGCTGAATATACAAGTCGAACAATATGCTATAGTCCATTCAGGAATTATATCGACATCGAAGTAGGCCTTGATCATCTAGTCGGGGCTTTATTTCTGGTTATAAGATATCACTGAGAATTGCTGTGGATTTATCAAAAGTAACAGCATCTAGGGAAGTTACTATTGACATCTTCAACTTTGGAGGGGGTCTTTGAACCAGCTTAACCCTACTTGCTAAGCCTGTGCGCCGGGATGTCAATAATTCGTAAATGAACTACTTTATTCAAAATATTTTAACGTAGCCAGTTGACGAGAAGATAGCCAAGTCATATTTTGAATCGTATAAGTTTATCGTTACTTAAACAGCTATTTTTTCGCTATTCTTCTTGAGTCTTTTATGATTTGAATGACGCTCGTGTCCATTGCACCAAGGGTTGAAGTGTTATTCTATTTAACGGGTGTTTAATATAACTTTAAGTTGGCATTGCTGTTCAAGGTGGCGACCGATTCAACTTCTGTCACGTGATTTATTCTCAGTTTGGTTTGGCAATTTATCGTGGATAGACTCACGCCTGAAAAACGCTTGCAAATAGTGCAAAATGAGATTGCCGTTGTTCCCGATTTTCATAAGCGAATTTTGTTTAGCGATGAAGCGCACTTCTGGTTGAATAGCTACGTCAACAAACAAAACTGCCGCATTTGGAATAAAGCTAATTCTCAAGTGTATGTCGAAACACCGTTACATCCAGACACTTTCTGTTTGGTGCGCTTTATGGGCTGGTGGAATCATCGGTCCGTACTTCTTCAAAAACGATGATGGCCAGAACGTTACAGTCAATGGTGATCGGTATAGAGCCATGATTACTTACTTTTTCATTCCTGAATTGAACAACCATGAGGTCCAGGAGCTGTGGTTTCAACAAGACGGCGCAACATGTCACACAGCACAGCACATTTGGTGACCGCCTAATTACACCTTTTGGACCTGTGAATTGGCCTCCAAGATCTTGTGATTTAACACCGCTAGACTGCTTTCTGTGGAGCTGTGTGAAGTCATTGGTCTATGTGTATAAGCGATAAACCCTTGACCATTTGGAAGACAACATTCGCCGTGTTATTGCCGATATACGGCCACAAATGTTGGAAAAAGTCATCGAAAATTGGACGTCCAGATTGGACTGCATCCGAGCCAGCCGTGGCAGTCATATGCCAGAAATCATATTGAAAATGTTATGCCACAAGATTATCTAGCCGATAAATAAAATTCATGTCAATCGAATAATCCATCGTTGTTTTATTGCAATTTAAAGTTCTATAGCTCTAAAAAACACCCTTTATAAGGGTATTAAAAAGTAATTTCTGCATGAAAAACAATGAGGCTTCAGTTACAATAGTTAAAATAATCCAAATAATATGATAGAGTATAAGGACCATAAATACTATTTACATTTTCAGTCGCCTGGCTTGCATTTTCTCCTTTATTGAAGAAAAACTGTGAAATATAGCGTAATATCTCTTTGCTAGTGTCCATCTCCGCACGCTCAAACTAAACTGAGTCAACTATTCACAAAACTCTCAGGAATGTTTTTGTAGTACGAAATATCATCTTTCTAACACCATCTAGCGGATCCCGATCGGACGAGATACACATATCGAAAGTCATCTATAGTAGAATAATAGATTTCTTATTCCTACACCTTTATACTCGTACACGCATAATACCAATCCACTTGGATAAGTAATCACGAAAATATTGATTATTTGTTTTTCAATATATTTTTTGAATTTTTCATGGTTCTCAAGACGTGATAATTTTCGAATATTGCACATAGCTCGAAATTATCATTTTATTTAAATACCTGAAATTGTAATTCCATATGAAAACCTCATATTTTGTTGTCACGGATATTTGAGTAGTATTATTTCGATGGTTTTCTTCAATTTTTTATAGTTTTGTTTGATATATGTATATAGCTTCGTTTGAAACTTGAAATATTTACTCAGTATTTTGTTTATATTTTTCCCGGTTTTTTTGTGGTTCTGAAAATATACACAGCTGGAAATTTCACAGGGAGCTTGAAATTGATTCTCAACTTTGTCCGTTTTATGGTCACATAACTATTGAAAAAGTTTCTATTCATATTCTCTTCAAGTTTGCATTGTTCCGTTTCGCACGGGGCTTTAAAACGTAAAATGCAAATTTTCGTCTCTATCGAACCTGCAGTTTCCAAATTGGTAGGAATACAAAATTTCGAACTGCTGTATTCACGTAATCCTCAGTCGGCTTTTGCCCATTAACGAACTCAACTACGGCAATACAAATCCGAACCTACTATGAAAATTTTAAGTTTCTAGGATGCTTCCATTCGCTTGTTATCGTGTTTACCTTCGGCCGGATCAAAATTCGAAGAATACAGACGTTACGCCGAAAAGGGAGCTATCGGTTCGTAGAACGAGTGTTCTGAAAACAAATTGAATAAATCTCCTGTTGAAGCCGAAAAACTGATTTTCCTTTATGAACACGCTTTAGGATTCCTATTCGAAAATAATACTGCATATATCCCCTTACCGCGTACTGTGCCCAATTTGGAACATGTGCTTTTCAACATATTTTCACGGGCGTAGCCAGAGGGGTTCAAACCCCCCCCCGAAATGCTAAAGATGTCAAAAAAACTTTTTTTTTTTCAAAATCTCGAAAATATTTTTTAATGGAATTTGTAAAAAGTGAATGAAATTATCACTCTCAGTTCAATTAATTTGTAATGTAAAATTTGAATTAAATTACCTCTACGTAATCCAGTCAATTTGTGCTCACATGTGCCTCTCAAAGGAAAGTTATGGGTTAGTTTGATTTTTTCGATCGTATATAACGGGTGTTTTTTTTCGATGTATATAACTTTAAGTTGGCATTACTGTTCAAGATGGCGACCGATTTAACAGCTGTCAAGTGATTTATTCTCAGTTCGATTTGGCAATTCATCACGAATAGACTGACGCCTGAACAACGCTTGAAAATAGTGCAATTTCATTTCGAAAATAATGGTTCTGTGCGGAATATGTATCGCGCACTACTTCCATTAGCGATGAAGCGCACTTCTGGTTGAATGGCTACGTCAACAAACAAAACTGCCGCATTTGGAGTGAAGCTAATCCTCAAGTGTATGTCGAAACAGCGTTACATCCAGAAAAACTGACTGTTTGGTGCGCTTTATGGGCTGGTGGAATCATTGGTCCGTACTTCTTCAAAAACGATGATGGCCAGAACGTTACAGTCAATGGTGATCGGTATAAAGCCATGATTACTAACTTTTTCATTCCTGAATTGAACAACCATGATGTCCAGGAGCTGTGGTTCCGACAAGACGGCGCAACATGTCATACAGCTCGTGCCACAATCGATTTATTGGAAGACACGTTTGGTGACCGCCTAATTTCACGTTTTGGACCAATTGGCCTCCAAGATCTTGTGATTTAACACCGCTAGACTACTTTCTGTGGGGCTATGTAAAGTCATTGGTCTATGCGGATAAGCCACAAATCCTTGACCATTTGGAAGACAACATTCGCCGTGTTATTGCCGATATACGGCCACAAATGTTGGAAAAAGTCATCGAAAATTGGACGTCCAGATTGGACTACATTCGAGCCAGCCGTGGCGGTCATATCCCAAAAATCATATTTAAAATGTAATGCCACAAGATTATCTTGCGGATAAATAAAATTCATATCAATCGAATAATCCATCGTTGTTTTATTGCAATTTAAAGTTCTATAGCTCTAAAAAAAAACCCTTTATTTTTTTGAGTTCTGAATCCGAATATGAGATTTAGCACCAAAATTCTGTGACGGAACATTAAAAAAAAATACAAAAAAAATCTAATCTTCTGACGTTTTCTTCCATAAAGTTTTTTGTCCGAAAAACCTGGCTCAAACGATAGTTCAAAATTGGCGTATTATATCTATCTCTGCTGAAACTCAGTTGATGGGGTAGTTTTAATTTCTTCGATTTATTATCTCTGTTTCTGGGGTACAGAATTCAAAGCTGAAGTTTGCCACCAAAATTTCATGATAAAATATTGAAATAGGAAATAGGAATCGATGTGAAGAAATAAACTAAATTTCAAAAAGTGATTTTGAAAATCCTTTTTTTCTCAAAACATACTTGAAAAATAAAACTAGTGAAAATAGATTGTATGGGTTGGCTCTTTTAAAGTTGATAAAGTTGATTTAAAAAGAAAAACATAAGATTTTTTTTATAATATGTAAAACCCCCCCCCCCCCCCGAAACTGAAACCTGGCTACGCCCGTGCATATTTTCGAATAGATGTATTGGTTTGAAGGCGTAAACGCATTCTGCTCCCCGTTCGGCTTACTCGCTTTTCGACGTTCAGAAGCTTTTGCCGCCATCTGAGGCTTATTTTGCGAGTCAATTCTAGTGTGCGCGCCAGCTTACGACTTATTGTTCCCGAAGTTTTGGTGGTCGAAAAACTTTGAAAAATTTTAATGAAACTAAAAATATTCATCATACGGTAGATGTTCCTCATTTTGATTCCTGTAAAGAAATATCCTTTTGTTATTGAAAGTTATAAGTTTACTTGTACCTACAATATGTTAAATTCTACTTCAAAATATTTTGCAAAAGTTGGATATTATGGAGGAGAACATTATCAGCCAAAGAAACTAGTGGCTGTTTACAACTGGCTGTATTAAAACTTGGTCTAGCAGAAATTATTACAAGATTTCACGTGACACCTAAAGTTAAGGTTTTCTACGTCGACCGCCGCGTTTCGATCTAACCAATCGCAATTCTAGCAATCGTGTAGCTGGCAGGAGTTGCGCAATTACTAGTATTGCGATTGGTTAGATGAAGTCGTCGAAACGCGGCGATCGTCGAAAAGTGTTCGAGGGCTACATACCTTAAAGGTACCATTTCCTCGGATACTTCATCGACTGCCACTTTTCGTTAACTTTACAATGACCAATCGCAATTCTAGCAATTTCGTATCTGGGTGGAGCCTGAACGCTCAGCTGATAGCCTCGGCTCGACCGATCTAATCTGATTAGGTTATGTCACAGCCGCTTCGTGCAATTGAGCGTGTCTTAAACAACGGTTAAAGGCACTGATTTGTTCGGCGACACCGCATTTGCCTGTGTAGCTTCTCAACAAATCATTCGAAGTCCTCCTAATTCTAGCAAACCACTTCGGGCGGCAATCGCTAGCCTCGACATCAGATGCTCTAGTTTCCAAGGAAACCGTACCTTTAGAAGCGCGACCAACTTATTATCCTACTGCCACAAATGGATTTGAAAAGAAAAAGTATCCTTTATAGCATATACCTTGCAACGATTTTGCACGCTTCATTCCATGTTACGCTACTGGAATTTTTGAAGACGCGGTAATTTGTCAATTAATCGTTTCATATCGTGTACTATCGGTCGGAACGCAGATGCGCGTTTCTGGAGAGAATTTTCTGAAATATTTTCAATGATGATTGAGACTTCAGCAAGAATAAGTACCTCAGATTTAGATTTCAGTCATTATTAATTTAATTTGAGACTCGGAATCTTATTTATCGGCGAGAATTGTGTCGGGATTCTCGGTAAGTGTTAACATGAATATTAGTATTCAACAAGTAATAATCTCACCAGAATTAATCAATTTAATTTGAAACAGAAGGTTTTTTTTAGAGTCATCCATCTTGTCGAAACGTATTTCAGGTTTGGTAGAATTCTTTTTGTGTCAAATAATGTCAGCAAAACTCCTTCTCAGGTTTATTTGATAATAAATGTAATGATTTCTTTGTAATTTCTTGGTTAGAAATCCGAGAAGGAGTTGTAAATTCAGTTAACATATTCTGATATCATTTTTGTTCATTTTCTCAAAGCACCTTCCGTGGGATTAGAACGAAGAAAACCTCCCGTGGGATTAGAACGAAGAAAACCTCCCGTGGGATTAGAACGAAGAAACCTCCCGTGGGATTAGAACAGGAACCTTTCTTGGGATTGAAAAATATCAAGAACTACTTCCTTGAGATACAGAATTTGGGATAGTACGTATGTCAGACCACTTTACTCTCTGAATCTGAAAGAATTCCTGCGAAATACCTGGCATTATCACACCAACTTCGTTGAATGAGGACTGGAATACTATAGCTTCCTGATAAGAATTGGTGTTCAGAAGGCTGAAGATAAATTACAGAAGAGGTTCCATCCTAGTAGCAGAGAAACTCTTTTAAAATCGTTTTAAGTTAAGTTTCTATTTTATTATTTGTTTAGAGTGAAAAGGATCGATCATTGTATATTTTGATTTTATTAAATTTGTAAAAACCTGGGTAGGAGTTTTGTTGCCAAATAAGCCAAACCACCCCTAGAAATTAGTCCTTAGAGTCTCATGGGCAATTGTAACGTTACACATTTTGGCGCAACAACGTGAGGCCCGAAAATTTTGGCAACTGCTCCTATCATTTCGACCTTTTCAGTTCTAAAGTAATAATTTATCTTTGTTTAACTTTTTCTCTTTCTTTTGTCTCGTCTTTGATATTTTTCGTTGGTATCGGATTGACCACACGTGTCGTGATATATTTTTTCGTAGCTGTATATTTACATATAATTGTTTTTCTTGTTTATTTTGTCTGATAAAATGAATAATCCAGATTTCTTGAACGGGACTGACCTTGGCAATTCCCATGTCAAATACATAAAACTAGATCTGACCCGTGGTTATGTTTCTACCGATTTTGACAAAACTGATGACGATGATGAATAATTCCTTTTTGCCTTTAACCTTTACTTCCTTAATTTGCTCCAGATGCACAGATTATATATTTTTCTTTTTAGATTCATTATTTATTTATTTCATTTATTTTTTGACAATTATTATCTTATCGTTGTAGCGTGGCTACTATTATCGTATTTTTGTAGCGTGGCTACTATTATCGTATCTTTGTAGCATAGCTACTATTATCGTATCTTTGTAGCGTGGCTACTATTATCGTATTTTTGTAGCGTGGCTACTATTATCGTATCTTTGTAGCATAGCTACTATTATCGCTTATCGTTGTACCACTATTAGTTTATGGTGGCTACTATTTATCTTATCGTTGTAGTATGGATACTACTTATATTTACCTTTAAAGTTGTTGTTAATCTGACTGAAGTGTCTTTTAGATATGCAGAGCAAATTGATTTTGGCGTAACTGAGAGTATACTTTGGAAAAATTTATTATTTTGGGTCTGAACAGATTCAGTTTTTTTCTTATTTTCTGTGTACTGTTGCAATTTCCCGTTTCCTTATTTTTCCTTCAATTTTCATTTATCTTATCGTTATCGTTGCAAGTTATATACTTGCTGGCGCCCAACTTAACGTTGCTGTGAACTTTCGGTTATATCACTTCAATGGAGAGGGAGGTAGGGAAGTGAATCCTTGAGCTCAGTTGATTCATATACACGTCAGTACAGAACATCTTTGTACACATTATTTGACTATTTTGAGCCATTTATGGCTGATTTTTCACAGACGGCGTTAATTATCTTTTACCTACTTTGTCGAATGTTATCGCATTTTTTCGTGGTCGATAAATATCGATTTTACCTTACCTTTTCATTACCGGATTTGACGTAATATTTACTAATTTTGGATTTACCTCAATTTAGTTTCATTATCGGATTTGACATCGTTCTATGCAAGAAACATAGAATGATGGAGTCATTTTTGAAAATTTTGGACTCAAACTAAAAATCTTCCATGCCCCCCTTTCTGGTCCACCTTCGTCTCGGGTGCCAGGAAGATTTTTCTTGTATAAGTGCGACGGCACCTTTTAAATTCATTCACTTTTGTTTAGTTGAGACGGGTTTTTTTAGTTTTCATTTTCATAACCGCAGCACTGTTTACTTTTTAGTAGCAGTGGCTGAAATTTATATTGAGATTTTTGACGATAGGTCGTTTCGGCATGACTTTCCAGAATCGGTAGGATGATGGTATTTCACATCAGTGTGAAGTATCCTCATCCCTCTTTCGTTTTTTAGAGAGAGGCCTTCAGCAACCGACTTCTGTTTCACCTTTTCACTCAACTCTGAGTAATTTAAATATTTAGGGTGTAAAGAAGTTCTCATTGAGCTCCTTTACACTCATCTCTCTTTCGTTTTTTAGAGAGAAGCCTTAGGCAACTGAAGTCTGTTTCACTTTTTCCCTCATTTCCTTTTTCCTTAGTGCTCAGGTCGTTTCTAAATTTGGTTGACTATTTGTTCGATATATATTTTTTCAACTTGCCTTCAGCAATTGGTCATAATATTTGGCATTTCATATTTCAAATTAGTTACATTCGATAGGTTTTGGGTAAGACATGGTACGTTTGCGGAATTCTCCCTTGTAATATATCACACTAATTATAACTTTTATCATTTGCTCCAGTTGACAAGTCGGAGTATGTTTTCTTTTGACGTGCTGTGCTTGATCTGATGCCATCGAGTATTTTTGTTTTTGAGATATTCATACATAAAGAAAAAAAAAAAAATTTTTTTTTTTTCTTTTTCCTGGTGAGAGGTGTGTGCAACGATTTTGCACGCTTCATTCCATGTTACGCTACTGGAATTTTTGAAGACGCGGTAATTTGTCAATTAATCGTTTCATATCGTGTACTATCGGTCGGAACGCAGATGCGCGTTTCTGGAGAGAATTTTCTGAAATATTTTCAATGATGATTGAGACTTCAGCAAGAATAAGTACCTCAGATTTAGATTTCAGTCATTATTAATTTAATTTGAGACTCGGAATCTTATTTATCGGCGAGAATTGTGTCGGGATTCTCGGTAAGTGTTAACATGAATATTAGTATTCAACAAGTAATAATCTCACCAGAATTAATCAATTTAATTTGAAACAGAAGGTTTTTTTTAGAGTCATCCATCTTGTCGAAACGTATTTCAGGTTTGGTAGAATTCTTTTTGTGTCAAATAATGTCAGCAAAACTCCTTCTCAGGTTTATTTGATAATAAATGTAATGATTTCTTTGTAATTTCTTGGTTAGAAATCCGAGAAGGAGTTGTAAATTCAGTTAACATATTCTGATATCATTTTTGTTCATTTTCTCAAAGCACCTTCCGTGGGATTAGAACGAAGAAAACCTCCCGTGGGATTAGAACGAAGAAAACCTCCCGTGGGATTAGAACGAAGAAACCTCCCGTGGGATTAGAACAGGAACCTTTCTTGGGATTGAAAAATATCAAGAACTACTTCCTTGAGATACAGAATTTGGGATAGTACGTATGTCAGACCACTTTACTCTCTGAATCTGAAAGAATTCCTGCGAAATACCTGGCATTATCACACCAACTTCGTTGAATGAGGACTGGAATACTATAGCTTCCTGATAAGAATTGGTGTTCAGAAGGCTGAAGATAAATTACAGAAGAGGTTCCATCCTAGTAGCAGAGAAACTCTTTTAAAATCGTTTTAAGTTAAGTTTCTATTTTATTATTTGTTTAGAGTGAAAAGGATCGATCATTGTATATTTTGATTTTATTAAATTTGTAAAAACCTGGGTAGGAGTTTTGTTGCCAAATAAGCCAAACCACCCCTAGAAATTAGTCCTTAGAGTCTCATGGGCAATTGTAACGTTACAACCTTCCAGAAATCTTTTTCTTTGCCTTCCCTTATCCACTCCTGGATGTAGGCCTTTTTCATGTTCCTCCATGTTGTCCTGTCCTGAGCTATCTGAAACCATCTATTTCCCGCATATTGTCTTTTATAATCGAGCCATCTTCTCTGTAGTCTACCTACAATGCGTTTCATCATTCTTGGTCGCCAGTGTGTTCTTTATATGTCTATCTCGATTGGTCTTGTCGAGCCTAGTGTCCTGCCCACTGCCACTTCAATTCTGCAAAATGTGCTATAATATCTATGACTCCGGTTCTTTGTCGGAATTCTCAATTTCTTTTTCTGTCTCTAAGACTGAAAATGAGCATAGTTCGTTCCATCCCTCTCTGCATCACCCTCAGCTGGTTTGCGGTCTTCTTAGCTATAGTTAGCAATAGTTTCCAGGCCATATCACACTACTGGTAATATGCAGGCATCGAAAAATTTCCTTTCAAGGTTTATTGGGATGTCGTTATTTCTGAATATATATTTCATCCTTACAAAAGCCATTTGAGTTAGCCTTATTCTCTTTTTGAGAGAAATACATTGCAATGATATAGAAAATTTCCCTGAATGGCACGAAGATCGCCAGAGATGTAAATATCTCGAGTGCAAAGCCAAGTCAAAAATTTTCTGTAAAAAATTCCTCAATAAGGATCGAAATTGGTTTCGAAAGAGTAGATTAATCCAAGTGAATCTAAATGAATATCTGACTGATATTGGAAAAGTTACTGATATTGGAAAAGTTACCTATATTGGCAAAATATTTGAATTATCAACCAATATTGTTGACTCAAGAAATGAGTAGATTTTTTTCATTGGATTACACAGACAGTCGTAATTGATTCACTTTGAGCTTTCAAATTGAAAAACGTGGCATTATTGAAATAAACCCCTAGACATCGCACGCAGATAATGAAGATATCTGAACACAACTTTATACGTAGCGCAATATTTCACTTAGTTTTCATTTTAGGATGAGAAAAAAAATTAAATATACGTTAGGAGCTTAGGAGCTCAAGTTAGTCATGCTAATATTGCACCTTTGGTTAACTACTATAGAACTTTATACATAAATATGCGAGATGTGCTCTCTTTTTTTTCCGAAAAAAACTCTGAACGGCGTACCTACCTATATAGACGTACTTTTTTGAGAGGTCAATGCCCAAACAGAGCGCAATGTTAGATATTATGGTCACAATTTAAAAAAGTGATATTTTCAGGGTAGGTTCAGATCAGATCCTACTGGGGGTTCCGTAAATTTGGCAGTTCAAAATTTTGTCTCCTTGATAATTTCAGAAGGAATTCGATAAAATGAAATTATGAATTTATACGTTAAATAAAATTTTCAGAATTATGCAGGATTTTATGTTGATCAAGCAAGTAACCAGAAACAGAGATAATTCGAGAAGAATATGAAATATGAAATAGCGGTCAAGCTGTCGAGTGCGGAAATAGTATATTGTGCAACAAGTGGGAAAGTCCAATTTTTCTCGCGAGTGTGGAAGTTTGAGGCACGAGCCTGAAAGGCGAGTGCCGCAAACCCAAGAGCGAAAAAAGGACTTTTTCCACATGTTGCATACTAAACTTTTCCTACAACTGCACAAATTTCAATTAATTTCAATTCTCCTACTTTAGTGTAAATGAAACACTTTAACAGAGAGTTTTCGCCTTGATGCCGACAGCCGCATAGAGAAACGTTTGAATTTTATGAATAGGGCAGAGATATGCCAAATTTTTATGATTGATGCGACTCTTAAATTTTTGAGTGCGGAAAAAACCCTTGCTATTCACTTTCCGCATGCATATGTGTGAAGAAAGTGAATAGCAGGGCTTTTTTCCGCACGAATTTGTAAAAGCACTACTTTCCAAACGTCAATGCGTGTGGAAAGTAATACTTTCGAAAATCTAGTTGGAAAAAAAATTTCGATTTTTCACTCAGATTTTGGTTTAATCTCTTAACAGTTCTGAATGATCTTCTTTTTCTCTTTCCTCATGACGAAAGTAACGTAATATAATAAAAGGAAAAAAGAATTATGATTTTGTATAATATTTCATATTCTCAACAAATTTTTCATTTTGGGTTCTTCCGACAAAACAAAAAGGACAGAGGTATGCAATCAATCCATCCATACTAAATTTAGGGCTTGGATCGTTTATTTTGTACCTGCTTAGTGACTATAGTAATGTTTGTAGACCAGTGGTGAGAGCGAATGGATAAAACCGAGATAACTAGGGTTCAAACCCCGATACCAATTCTAAAGAAGTATAATGCGCACGAGTCCAGACAGACCTAAGTTGGCAAACAGTTCTTCTCGGAATCCAAGAATCTGTCTCTCCTAGGACTACCAGCCTGTAGAATACGAATGCTTGCCAAAACTTCGGTAACAACTAACCGCAAAGATGATAGAAACAGCTCAGATAACTATCTAATAAATACGTTATCTATTACTCAATCGATATATCATTTTCATTCAATATGGATAAATATGAATTATGTTAATTATAATCAAATGAAAACTGTGCATAACAAGCTCAACACTAACAAGCTTCATTGATCTATTTAGTGAATAATAAAATTGGATGAAATGCTCCAAATCAATGCTATTTATTAATTATTACTCATTTAATATATTAACACTCAGCTATATATAATTTCAATCGCATACATATTTATTCAGCATTATTGATTGATATTATTCATAAATAAGTATAGTGTGATATTGAATGATGATTATTGGTGTAAATTTAAATGAATTATATATTTTCATTGAATAAATATTTATTTTTCTATATGGCACATAAGTTATTCACTAATTATAAGTCATTTTCGATAATATCAGGTAAACTCTTCTCTCCGTGTAAATCGAATAAAGTTTTATCAAACCTACAGTAAGTATGTATGTACGATTCATCTGATTAACATAGTAATGTCTATAAATATTCTATCAAATATCATTTAAGATTCCTTATCTCTAAGGCTCAATTCCATCATGCAACTTTAAGTTTACAGTTGGTCGGGTCGGTCTTGATAACTCAAATTCAACATAATTTCTTCTTGAATGTAAATGCTCGCAAACTTAGCTCAGAGAACTCTTGTGGTAGTGTAAATAGGACTCGCCCAAATATTTCGCTAGTTTTTTTTTGTGGGAGAAGCTAATAGTATATTAGTTTTTATAGCCTTCCTTCAGATCGATCAACGATATATATTGTGATAAGATGTTGCAACACTCATTTCCGATGCAGAATATTCATTAATAATTAGTTCGCTGACCTTCAGAAAGTTTGGAAGTTTTTGCGAGGGCAAAATACTCAAGTTTTGAGAATCCGGAAGTTTATGACAATCCTAATCACAAGTTTTATCGATATATTAGTAATTCTCCTAGGATATTGTTTCAGAAATTATTATCTGCTTCTGATAATAATAATTATAATAATATTTCATTAAACATAAATATTGATCGCAGAGGCAAGAGCCTGTACACGATATCTAATTATACAGGGTGTTTCCTAAACATGCGGCAAAAATTCAGGGGGTTGTTCCTTGGACTATTCTAAGAATATTTTGTCCTTTGATGATTTTTGAAAAACCTATTTGTTTCGAAGATATAGGGGAAACAAAATTTCAGATAATAATATTTTATTATGAAAAATTACATGAAAATTCAACTCAACCTACAAAAACTGTTGAAAATGACCACCTCTAGCCAGCATACAAGCATCCAATCTTCTCCTCATTGACTGCCGAATTCAAATGAAAACCGTGTTTAATCTGTATTCCTTTACCATCTGCACTTATCAATTTTTAGTCAAAAAACTGGCCGTTTTTAGTAATTGGAATGTTGTTAAACAAATTTAAAAATAAATTGTACCTACTTAGTAAACACAGTGCGGTACGCATTTTTATTTAAACTATTATTAATTTGAAAAATATGAAAAATGTTGTTCGCCCTGTATCTTCGAAACAAAGAGGTTTTTCAAAAATGATCCAAGGACAAAACATGCTTTAAATAGTCCAAGGAACAACCCCCTGAATTTTTGCCGCATGTTTAGGAAACACCCTGTATATTTAGAAAAAGATAGATCGGGCGTATTTGAAGATTTTTTTCTCTGAATCTTATAGATGCTCTCAGTGAACATTGAATTTGGGACACCCTGTACAATGTCTTCCATTCAACAATGACAAAAATTCGAAAATTCCAAAGACGACTTTTGTAATAACAATGAATTATGAGCTGAGCGAATTAAATTTTGAATAATGTTTGACTCACCACGTATCCAACATTATTTTTCATTAAAAACCAGTCTAAAATAATAACCTTACGGGTAATCAATATTTATCGCTCAGAAGTGTTCCATTCAAGATGTTTTCCTAAGAGAAATGTTACTTCAAAGAAATGCCATTTTCCAACTTTGACCCCCTGTCATTGGGCTGCTGCCTGGTCCTTTTTCTGAGGAAATTAATTACCAGGAAAGGTGATGTTCCATTGAATCTAAAGTTTACGTTAGTAAACCAACTTCCCTGGCAGTGGTTAATCGAAATAAACGCATTCAATTATTCAGTAAACACATCCCTACAAAAAACGGTCGATACACTCAGGGGAATCTTGCTAGATACTGGTTTGAGTTTCGCAGAGCACATAAAGTATATATCATCGAGAGCTTTCCGAATGATGGGCTCTTTCAAAAGACAAATTATATGCTGGACTATATTATCTCTTCCATAAATATGTGTAATATGCTTACCTCATTATTTAGGTGCAAAAACAATTCATTGAGTGAGACAAAATAAATTTTTAAAGTGGATGGATATTATCCTCTGAGACACTCTGAGATCACAATGAATCAAATTAGCTAATAATCAAAATAAGATAAGATAACAATTACTCTAACTTTTTTTTTAAAATAAAGACATTATTATTATCCCGACTTCTGCCTATACGCGTAGGATTTCTCCTCGCCGTCGGCTTCTCACTCCTCGCTAAGAGGAACATTCACTCAATCCCAGATATTTAAAATATCAGAAGGGTAGAGCTCGGTCGTGTCCGGTCCTTGTGGTCCTCCTGGTTCTCGTCGAACTTCTGGTCCTCTTACACGTGATCCTTGGACTTGTTCTTCGCTTCCTAGGAATTTTCTCACCGTCCTTGCAGTACCTAAAAGAACAGCTTTTTTCATTATATTACATGTATACTCACTAAGTCCCAGTTGCTTGATATTTCTCTTGAGATTTTTGGGCACTATTCCAGTTGTTGAGATAATAATTGGAATAGTTTTCGTTGATATCATTCCCCACTGACGCTTTAACTGAAATTCGAGGTCCCTATATTTTGAAATTTTTTCGACCTCTTTTTGACGCATGTTGTTGTTATTTGGTATTGCTACGTCGATGAGTATTGCTGTCTTTCGAGGATTTGACATCCTCCCGTGATATTTTGATTGTCTCATTCGTTGGACACCCATTCGTTGGACACCCATATGATATGCTTGCAGTAATTCCTCGTTGAGATCTCTTGATCTTGGATGGCTAAAAGAAATCCTTCCGTTTCTGGATACAACGCACCTGATGTGAGCCAATAGTTCGTTTTCTCTTACAAGTACAACATGTCTTGATATTCCTCAGTTCATTAGGAAGCAGGGTATACTCACGTGGCAGCAGGTAGGTGTAGCATCTCTGGCCTATACGTTTTCCAGCTCTGGGTTGATTCGTTTCATTCCTTGTCTCATGATGGTAGTTAACTTTCTAGAGCCTTATATTCTCTGTTCTTGATGCACACATTATCTGTTATACAAATAACTGAAGAGGGTTCATGATCCGGGAAACTGTACGATCTCAGTACAGTTTATAGCGTTCGTTTTCCAGGATGGTTTGCGGTTGATACTTGTAGTATGGTACTTTTTCAATGAATGAATGAATTAGTTTTAATGTGGTTGCCATTTCTTGGTGTAGTATCTTTCCTACTGCATCGTGTCTCTCTTTATATTCATTTCCTGCAATCATTTGACATCCTCCCGTGATATGTTGTACTGTCTCATTCGTTGGGCACCCATAACGGCATCGATCGTCAGTAATACTTCGATCCTTTATGATATGCTTGCAGTAATTCCTCGTTGAGATCACTTGATCTTGGATGGCTAAAAGAAATCCTTCCGTTTCTGGAATCTGGATACATCGGACCTGATGTGAGCGAATAGTTCGTTTTCTCTTACAAGTACAAAATGTCTTGATATTCCTCAGTTCATTAGGAAGTATACTCACGTGGCAGCAGGTAGGTATAGCATCTCTGGCCTATACGTTTTCCAGCTCTGGGTTGATTCGTTTCATTCCTTGTCTCATGATGGTAGTTAATTTTCTAGAGCCTTATACTCTCTGTTCTTGATGCACACATTATCTCTTATACAAATAACTGAAGAGGGTTTATGATCCGGGAAATACAATACAGTCCGTCTGCCGAGAACAATAGAGGCTTTCCGTAGATGACGCGGAGTATCCATTTCTGTATCACTTCAACTCGTTTCACGTGACATTCATAAGCTCCGCCCCAACCAATTATGCCATATCCTAACTGGAGATTGACATTGTGCGAATTATATAATCTTTAACAGTTTTATGTCTGGGTATCTTTTCAGATATTTAAATTTGAAAAGAACACAACTCAGCTTTCACAACACAAGATCTATTTATTTATCCTATCTCATACGTATTTCTATTGTAATTTATAAAAATGTCGTGTGATCAGCCTCAGGGATTGTTATATTTTTATTAATCTCCAAACTGTGGAAATTAAGATAAGTTACTTGTTTTATGCAAATTTACAGTCATCTTATTCCCCTTGAACCATTTTCCTAGATCTATTTCTGCTTTCAATTTTAGCTCTCTTCAATTATCACCTTTCCCCCTATTTTTCCATCAACAAAAGGATAACATAGACAATCAATAAAATTGGACCCAATACGGTTCCTTCAGATATCCCATCAGTTTGTAGGATCTATATAATTTTGACATAATAATTTTGTATGAGATTTTGCACAATTACATGGGCTCTTCCCATCTTTTACAAAAAATATATTTGAATGTTTGCCAAAGAAATCTCAAGACTTAGGAAAAATTGAATGGTGAGAGGGAACACCATCACATGACAGCTCAGTTCAAAACGAAATTGGTGATATTTCTTGCTACAAATAAACGATTTTCATGGGGTTTTCACACAAATTATTAAATAAATAATATTAATTGTAGTATTTCGATATTATTTAATTAGCGAATGGAAAAAAAATTATAATTTTGCCTTTTACGCAGACGAATGATGATATGGTATTCCTACAAATCACAGATGTATTCTAAAAATATTCGTAAAAAAGTACTACAAGAAATCACTGCAAAAAAGGACAAAACTCAAATTTAGTAAAAATTTATAAAAATACACGTCAAGTACTTCTTTCCGACGAAAGTTGCAATATTCCTAACTTTTACTGATCATTCAACCGTTATGTCTATGCTGCACATTGTTTTTGTCCTTCCTCCTCTGAGAATATTAACCGATAACGAGAAGGTCACGTGGTGGTGTTACCTGTTGAATTATGTAGAACGAATTAGACAAATAACAATCCTCTCGAAAGAACATTGCGGGCTGCTGGTTTGGTGACGATAAATCTTTTTCATGTTTCAATCTTTCATATGGAAAGTGCTTTGATATATCCACTGTCATTTTTTAAATTTTAATAATTAATTTTGTTCTCTTGAATTTTTTGTTGTTCTGGAGCTGCAATCGATATTTCATATCGATATAACACAAAATTCAACTTGGGCAGTTTTGTAGTTGCGGAAATCGTGTAAGGCGTACAACTTTGCTTCCGCCGTTTTGCAAGAGATCGGAGTAAGTAGTAGTCGAAATAAATAGATCGTAGGTGTTATACAATATAAGCTTAGGTATTTGTGAACATAATACCATCGAAATATTAATCGATTTATGTTTGCATTATAAAATTATTCACGATCAAACATGTCCTCTTACGAGCCAAATTCTCGTCATTTGCTGGAGGTTCTAATTTTGTGCTTCAATATGAAGAAATCTGCGGCTAAGGCTCATCAAATGCTCTCTGATACCTGTGGTGAGGCCGCTATTAGTGAAAGAACGTGCCGAGAGTGGTTTCAACGCTTCATGAACGATGATTTTAACGTCGAAGACCAACATGGCGGTGGAAGAGAGGAGGTTCTTAGATGCAGAATTGGAGGCATTATTTGATCAAGACTCGTGTCAAACCTAACAAGAATTGGCAGGATCATTGGAAGTGACGCAACAAGCCATTTCAAAATGCCTGAAAATCATGGGAATGATTCAGAAACAAGGAGATGGCTGCCGTACGAGTTGAAGCCGAGAAATGTTGAACGGCGTTTGTTTGCTTATGAATAGCTGCTTACAAGGCTAAGACGGAAAGGATTTCTGTATTACATTGTGACTGGAAATGAAAAATTGGTTCATTACGATAATCCCAAGCGCGATATCTCGGCTATGCTTCCACGTCGTCGGTCAAACCGAAAATTGGGGGTGGGAACAGCTCGGAGTAGGGTATTATGAGTTGTTAAAACCGACTAAAACAATCACAGACGATCGTTATCGAATCCAATTTCTTCGTTTGAGCCGAGCATTGAGAGACAAACGGCCGCAATACAACGAGAGACATGATGAAGTGATTTTACAGTATGACAATGCTCGACCCCATGTTGCGAAAGAGGGATCAAGACACTTTGAAACTTTGAAATGGGAAGTCCTTCCCCACATATATTCTTGATATTATTCGCGAATTCATCATCAGTGAGTCAGACTTATTGTTTGAGACTATTTCCTGCAGAAAATTCGAAAATTACAGATATTTTAACCAAATGATATATTGATCTGAGGGAACGAGCGCCTGAAATAGAGGCAGATGCAGAGTAAATAGATAAATATCCAGAATAAAGCGAATCCAGTGGATTTTTCTTGTCGGGTGAAATACACCTGTTCATTAGAGGGGATTAAGCTTAATAAAATTCACCTAGACCCCGATAAATAGGTTTTATTCGGTTGGTAATTATGAGATACAATAATCCTGGATAACGAGGTAAATCCTACAAAATGGTTTATTCTCAGTGATACCTTATCTTCTGGATTGATAGGAACTCACAGAATTGTTTGATTAAAGATTTAAATGTCCCTTTAAAGCGGCCACTCACGTGCCATCCGTGTAAGAGCAATCGGAGAGGATTCCAGTAGAGCAGTTCATTGATCTACAGCCGGGCGGCCGTGTCCTGAGCTGACCGATTGTAAAATGCTCGGAACGATCGACCACGGGTGCCTCGTGTGTGACCGCCTTTAGAGTATTGGTTTCCCGAAAAATTGAGAAATTCTGTTCTTCTGAAGTTTCGATAATATGAGAAATATTTAGTTGACATTCAACATGATTATTATGATGCTCATTCTTCGTCTGTTCATTAGAGAAATTATTGTAAAATCTAAGGTCCGTACTAAAAATAGGTACTTAATTTACTCTGTGTATGTGATGGAAAAATTTTGAATGAAAATTTGGAAAAAATGGAATTAATTCAGTCAAAAATGCTTTTTTTTACAACTGCTATGGAAAGTAGCGTATTCTTCATAGCTTACCCAATTTCAAAACTATGTATTGCTTATACTGTGAGAAATATTAATACACACGGCACTTTGCCCACACCTCGCTTGGAAGACCAATGAAATTGGGCTTTTGCGTCGTTTGTATGGAAATGCAATAAATTAGCACATACTGTCAACGAAGGCCATTTGGATTTGAATAAAGTCCATTACTTGAATCATTGAAATTTGTGCAGGAAAAGTATAGTGTGCAACATGTGGAGAAAGTCCAACTTTTCTCGCGAACACACGAGCAAGAAAAGGACTTTCTCCACTTGTTGCACAATATACTATTTCAAACTCACTATCGCTGATGCTTTCCATAGTTGATTACGATAAATGCGACCAAAAACCATGCAAACTTTCAAAAAACAAAATGTCAATTAATTTCATGTCAAATAGTTATTTCGTTGCTATGGTAATGATCAAGTGAATTTATCAAAATCATACCTACCAAGATTTCCATAAATACAATCATAACAATGATGGTATTCTTCCCCGACTTAGCTGGAAAATGCTACTTTAAAAAAAAAAGAGTCTTGGAAATGAGTATTTCCCTGGATACCGATGAGGCACATTTTGTGCTTTTAATCAAATATTCAGAATCGCCGCAAAAAGTCTTACTTACTCATAATATAACAATATAACGGGTGTTTTTTTCGAGGTAT
Organism: Harmonia axyridis; assembly: GCF_914767665.1. Lineage (NCBI taxonomy): Eukaryota > Metazoa > Arthropoda > Insecta > Coleoptera > Coccinellidae > Harmonia > Harmonia axyridis. Next base: position 20,854,856 of record NC_059501.1, read on the forward strand.
ATAACTTTAAGTTGGCATTTCTGTTCAAGATGGCGACCGATTCAACAGCTGTCAAGTGATTTATTCTCAATTTGGTTCGGCAATTTATCATAAAAAGACTCACGCCTGAACAACGCTTGAAAAGAGTGCAATTTTATTTCGAAAATAATGGTTCTGTGCGGAATACGTATCGCGTACTACGTCCATTTTATTTTGTTTAGTGATGAAGCGAATGGCTACGTCAACAAACAAAACTGCCGCATTTGGAGTGAAGTTAATCCCCAAGTGTATGTCGAAACACCGTTACATCCAGAAAAACTGACTGTTTGGTGCGCTTTATGGGCTGGTGGAATCATTGGTCCGTACTTCTTCAAAAACGATGATGGCCAGAACGTTACAGTCAATGGTGATCGGTACAGAGCCATGATTACTAACTTTTTCATTCCTGAATTGAAAAACCATGATGTCTAGGAGCTGTGGTTCCAAAAAGACGGCGCAACGTGTCACACAGCTCGTGCCACAATCGATTTATTGAAAGACACGTTTGGTGACCGCCTAATTTCACGTTTTGGACCTGTGAATTGGCCTCCACGATCATGTGATTTAATACCGCTAGACTACTTTCTGTGGGGCTATGTAAAGTCATTGGTCTATGCAGATAAACCACAAACCCTTGACCATTGAAGACGACATTCGCCGTGTTATTGCCGATATACGGCCACAAATGTTGGATAAAGTCATCGAAAATTGGACGTCTAGATTGGACTACATCCGAGCCAGCCGTGGCGGTCATATGCCAGAAATCATATTCAAAATATAATGCCACAAGATTATCTTGCGAATAAATAAAATTCATGTCAATCGAATAATCCATAGTTGTTTTATTGCAATTTAAAGTTCTATAGCTCTAAAAAAAACAAACTTCACTACTTTATCAGACTGGCGCAAATTATATACGATAATCATACCATATTAAAAGCAAAATATTACAACATTTTTATATTCACTCTACTCACACTATTTTTATACATTTCATTACAATAATTGCTGCCAATTTAATTCAATTTCGATATATCATGTTTTCCCATAATTATATGTAAGAAAAAATTATAATTTATAGAAATAGAGTTGAACCTTCAGTTTCTGCCGGAAAACTTACCTGAGTTATTGAAATGAGTCAGACTTTTCTCAGAACTTGAAAACTGGTGTAAGTGTTGTATAAATAACATTATTTCATCGAGTGGAAATAAAAATGTTGAACTATTCCGCTTACACTTTATTATTGCCTCTCTGAACATCAATACACTCGTTCTAATGAGATTTCAATTCATGAATTCCTTGCCAGAAGTGAGAATCAGAAAGGGTTACGAAATACGCTTTTACGATTTTCGAGCATGTTTTTTTAGGTTGGGAAACGGATATAAGAAGCCAGGGGCCACATCTGGAGAATACGGTTGATGCTCTAACAAATCGAACTTTAATTCATGGATTTTAGCCATTGTAAAAATGCTCTTGTGACGCGGTGCATTGTCCTGATGGAAAAGAATGTTTTTCTTCTGCAAAGCGGGTCTTTTTTACGACAGTTTTCGAATAATCCACAAACAGAATTCCTTTTGCATTCCAAAAAATTGATTCTAATTCCTTCTTGGCCGATTTCTGGATTCGAACTCATTTCACAGTCGAAGAACTACTCTCATACCACTTTTCTACCTCTTGTTCAGATTCAGAATCATGGTGATAAACCCAAGTTTTATCCAAAGTGATAAATTGATGCACAAAAACCACTGTATCCTTTCGAAAACGCTCTAAATGTTGCTGAGAAAGTAGCATTCGAATTTGTTTTCGTTCCATTCTTAGCGAATGCGGCACACATTTTTTACACAGCCTTCTGAAATCCAATACTTCAGTCGAAATATTGCTTGCACTGCCCAATGAGATATCTATGAGGACTTCTACTAAATCTCTTTCATCCCTCGATGATTTTCCAATATGATGTCCTGTATTTTTTCTACGATTTTCAGCGTTGTTGCTGTTTTTGGAAGTCCTTGACGTGGATTATCTTCAAGGCTTGTACGACCAGGTTTAAATTCAGCAAACCCATATTTCTACTGTACTGATTGAAGGTGAAGAGTTCTTATACACTTTCAATATTCGTTCATAAATTTCCTTCGCTTTTGAACTTTTCGAAATTCAAATTCAATCACTGCACGATACCAGATTTTTTCTCTTGCAAAAAAAATTCTGTGACACGTTGATACTACTTAGCTTGTAAAAACAAATGAATTGTCAAAACTTATTGAACAACCCTTGCTAATATATATGAATGATCTACCATCCAGTGTGAAATCCGACCAAAAAACCGTTTTTGCTGACGATGAGACAGTTTTGAACATTGGAGGGACTAGTATGGAAATGCAAAAAAAAAATTTACTACTTTTAGTGAATCGAAGAAATGGTTCAAGACAAACAAACTTAGGTGTATTGAACGCCCACAAATTCAATCAGCTTCTACTTGGGACCAAAACCTCATCAAATGATCAACTGAAATTACTTGGTATAACTAACTCTTCAGCCAAGTCTGAAATTCACACAACAGGTAGAATAATTAACATCCAGATTGTCCAGAGCCACCTAGCAATTAGGGGAGTGAAGCAGATTGTCGAAACAGATGCAACTAAAATTGCTTATTTCGGAAACTTCCAAGCATCCAAATTTTGGAGTTCATTTTTGGGGCAAACCTACAGACAGCAAAAAATTTTTTTTGTAAAATATATGTCCTAAGAATGTTGTGTAACAACCGTGCCGTATCGTATGATGTGAAATTGAGGATGAGATGGATTTATGAAATATTCGATTAATTCGATCAATATACTTATTGTCATTACCAGGATTCATTTGGTTAGGCACTGTCTCATCTGCCTCATAGAACAAGCCGCCACTGGATGTATTCTTCTCTTGTTTCTCGAAGGGAAAGATGAAACCCTTGTCGACCTACGTTGGCGTTCCTTTCTAACAGTCCAACAAAATTATATTACATTCTGAGATACAGACTTGCCAGTATTTTATGACTTCTAATCTTGATATCGTGTTGTTTCCCAAAAAATAATTGTTTTTTTAATTTTGTTCACTTCAATTTCAACCAACATATAATTTTGGTGTCTTTCTCGATCTGGAAAGATTTTATGCAAATAGCTTTATTGTTTTCGGTGTATGAAAGATGAATGGACGAAAATTTCAATTCGATTCTTGATAAGATACATTTCAAAACGTCAACTGTGGAAATTTCACAGGTGTTCAACCTTTTTTCCACGAACAATTCCAACAGCTATCGAAAATGAGCACCATTAGAGAATGATTCAGCGCATACCAAGAATATATAATGGCCTTTGATATAGGAAAAACTTAAAGTAGAAGAAAAACTTATATCTTCTGAAGTATCTCCAAAGTTTAATGAGGAGTATCGATTCCAAAGTCAAGTTACTATTCAAGACCCAAGAACCTCTGAATGTGCATACCGTAAGAGGAAATTTAATTAAGAAAGCGACTGGATCAAAGCTGAAAAGACCGAATTTTTCTGGATACGCCAAAAAGGTATGGTGATTTTTAGTTCAAAATTAATATTTTCGTATTTTTTTATTCACTATAGATTCATTACAATTTACATAATGTGGAAAACATGCTGGTAAAAATAATTCTAAAATTTTACGAATAAAACTGTTTTTTTCCATCTCTAGATTATTTGGACGATTTTCTTTTCATTTGAAAACAAAAAAAGGGAGATGTTTTTGAGCAGTTGGTCTCCGATCTGAGCCCTATATTATTTCACCGCGATGTTTGTAATTTTAGAACGCGCCTGAAGCGCCTGAACAACGCTTGCAAATAGTGCAATTTCATTTCGAAAATAATGATTCTGTGCGGAACACGTATCGCGCACTACGTCCATTTTATTTTGTTTAGCGATGAAGCGCACTTCTGGTTGAATGGCTACGTCAACAAACAAAACTGCCGCATTTGGAGTGGAGCTAATCCTTAAGTGTATGTCGAAACACCGTTATATCCAGAAAAACTGACTCTTTGGTGCGCTTTATGGGCTGGTGGAATCTTTGGTCCGTACTTCTTCAAAAACGATGATAGTCAGAACGTTACAGTTAATGGTGATCGGTATAGAGCCATGATTACTAACTTATTCATTCCTGAATTGAACTACCATGACGTCCAGGAGCTGTGGTTCCAACAAGACGGCGCAACATGTCACACAGCTCGTGCCACAATCGATTTATTGAAAGACACGTTTGGTGACCACCTAATTTCACGTTTTGGACCTGTGAATTCAACTCCAAGATCTTTTTATTCAACACCGCTAGACTACTTTCTGTGGGGCTATGTAAAGTCATTGGTCTATGCCGATAAGCCACAAACCCATGACCATTTGGAAGACAATATTCGCCGTGTTATTGCCGATATACGGCCACAAATGATTAAAAAAGTCATCGAAAATTGGACGTCCAGATTGGACTATATCCGAGGCAGTTGTGGCGGTCATATGCCAAAAATCATATTTAAAATGTAATGCCACAAGATTATCAAGTGGGTAAATAAAATTCATGTCAATCGAATAATTCATCGTTGTTTTATTGCAATTTAAAGTTCTATAGCTCTAAAAAAAAACACCCTTTATATCCGCTGAGACAACTCACTGGGAAGAACCTATATCAACAAGTGTTCAAATGATGTCTGATGTCTCAGGGATATCAGATGCTGATATTCAATATGAGCTCATTCATGCGATAAAATTCAGGAGGTGAATTCTCGTATGAAATTAAGATCGGTCTTTCCCATAATAAAATTTCCGCAGCCTGTAGAATGTAACATGGAAAAATACTTGTGGTTAGCCCTTCGGGAGTACCTACACGAAAATTCCAGAAATTCAAGTTTCTAGCTTTACTACAATAAAAAAAAATTGATTTTAATCACCACCTTTTAAGGGTAATATTTTGGAAAGGGTGGGTAGAGACAATTTTGTTATAGGAAATATCCATCTTAATTTCATACGAGCATTCACCTCCTGAATTTTGTCGCATGAATAAGGACATATTGAATATCAGCATCCGATGTCCCCATTACTGAGAAACTTTCATTTGAAAAATTTGTTGATTTAGGCTCTTCCCAGTGTGTTGTCTCAGTGGATATATATCACCCCGTATATAATTCTTCTGAGCGAGTGTATGTCAATGAATTCCTCCCAAATGGCTGGACGGATTTTGATGAAATTCCGTAAGTAGGTATGTTGAAGTGGATTCGATAATGATGTAGGATCCACATTTTTGTCACAATGTTTTTTCAATTAGATTTTCATTCACTTCAAAAATTCAAAAATTTCATCGAATTTTCGAATATACTTGAACACAAAAAAATTAAAATCCATCAAACCGTTTAAGAGGAGTCTAGCCAAATTTACATTGTTCAAAACATTGCCTGTGGGGACCTCTAGTATAAATACCTTGCTGGGTAGGCAGACCTATAATGAATAGTGGTATCAGAGCTAAATAATTCATTATTTACTTTGTCAGTTCCACTCCTGTTCACAACTATTCAAAGAATTCTATTTCAAATAATTGACAAAATGTATTCAACGTGTTTTGAATAAACGAATACAATCTCAATCTACCATATTTCATTTTGAAACACAAACAATTATTCAAATTGGCCGTTGAGGGCTCCATATACTTCCCTCCAACATTTTTCAACTTCATAGCGATACTTATATGCATCGCTACGTTTGTCCTAAATTGCGGGTCGACTGCATACTACATCAATATATGTATATATGTTGCTCCACAAATCCATCTCGACTAGACAATACTGACTGATTACCGAGAACGTTTTGACTCCTCGTATAAATGCCTCACAACTCCCATTGCTTTTAGAGCAGGGGTTCTTCAATTATATTGATCCAGACACCTCTTTTACAATATGACATCATTGCATTCATAACCTCCTTTTACATGAACAGCTCCGGTTTTTCCCTAAGAAATTCTTTTTGGAATGAAGAATATAGAATATAAATCTTCCAGTATTTCTCTCACCTACTAGCAGCAGAGGAGAAGGGTAACTTTGAAATCTAAAATGACAATCCCTATGTTTAAGAGGTTTGTATTCATTTATGTTGTTTCTGACTCATGATTTTTTCCAAAATTTGCCGCCAAAATTTAATTTCGTTGAGGTGAATGATTACGCGAGTAATATTTTCGCACGTAAAAAATTGCCATTGTTCACTAAGTAATGCAACATCGAAGATTTCTTAACAGAATTGACAAACTTGATTTTGTCAGAAACGTACCCATTTGGATAAAAACAGTCATATCTTTTTTTTTTCGAATAACAAATAACTTGTGTGATACCTCTTTGAAATCACAACGAAATAGAAAATTTATTGTTGTAATGTGCAGCAGTAGCTCGGTACATTTTTTTCCACTATAATGGGCTAAACTTCATGAACAAAATAATCCACTATCAAAATTTCCAATAAAAATATTTCTCATAGCCCCCCTTTAAAATTTTCGGGGGATGTTTTTAATGTAAACGTTGAAATCATTCTTCAGCAATATTTTACTGAAAAAATTAACCAGAAAGATGTAAAATTGTACCAACCGTGAGGGCAAAACTATTGAAAGGGGCAAAAATTCATTATTTTCAAAAAAAAAAAAATGTCGAAAACGGTAAGACTTTTATTATAGAAATTTTGTCATAGCAGGTGGGTTATCCTTTGATCTACATTCTCCCTCGGTTGGACGTGGTCTTTACGGGACACCCTGTATAGGGTTTTGGTTGATCAATCTTGAATTATCGCCCTTGAATTTTGGCGTCCTAGGCGATCTCCTATAGAAGCGGTCCGATCAAGATGCTGGGGATGTGACGGCTCTCACTCGAGAGCTGTGAAGTCTCCTACCTCCTCGTGTGAAAGCGCCTTTATACTCTTTCATTGCGATTTGTCGGGATGGCTCGAGAGCGAGAGCCGTGTTCCTCTTTGTGTGAAAAGTCGCACATCGGTCATAAGATTCGTACGTATTTTTGTACCTTACTCTGCTTTTCACGGTAATAAGGTCATTGGATGTTTTTATGGCAGAAGAAAGTCGTGTTGATATGTGTTCCACTGAAGTTAACTATGAGAAATAGAATAGAGTTTATTCAGTACAAATACAAAATAAACTACAGAAAATGAAGCTGTGAGTTATTTACCCTGAGGTAACAACTGTGTACAGCATTCAAATTATTATTTATTCCCTATTTTACGGTAACAAAAAAAAACTGAAAAACTAGCAACTATACATAATAAATGATAAATAAGTTTCAACTCTAAGTGATCCCTGTCTCAGCCGGTATAGGTACGTCTCTTCATCAGTTTCATTTCGTCTTCATCGGTGACTCTTCCTTCTCGGATCTTTCCCCCCTGTCGTCTTTAGCGTGTATTTTTTCTCTTCATCTTTTCTCCCTTATTTTTTTTCTCTTTTTTTAAGTGGAATTTATAATTCTATGTATCTCAGTTTGGTCTTGTTCAATCAGCCGTCTCTTTAGTTCTTTGTTGAATTTATTTTTATTATTAATTTCTTTTATTTCTTTTGTTATGATCGGGTATAATCTTGCAGCTATATATTCACTACATCTCTGTCCTATTCTCTTTTCTGTAAAGCTAAAGTTGTTAATTTCCTGAAATGCGTGAATGATGGTAGTTGCTATCATAAAAGTTTTGCTAAAACTGTTAAATTTGAAAATGAAAACGATTAAGTGCTGTAAAGTCCCTCAGTTACTAGAGTCAAATGACGTGGACTTTTTCGATGCCATTGAACAGCTCTCTTCAAATATCAGAATTGACATTCATGGTGAATCAGAAGGACTCTATAATCAATTAACTGAAAACTCAGATACAAATGCTGAAAGAACAATATTACGAAAAAAACTGTTTATCTTGTTGATAATGATGAAAATATGGAAAATATGGCTACATCTCCCGGGGTCAATCACCCACATGATAATTCTAATCAGGGCAGTTTCATTTGTGTTAATGATACCTTATCAGTACATCGACATGTGAGTTCCCGGATTCCCCGTCGGAATTCCTGCAGCTGCCAGATATGTCGGTAAATGTAAGCGGCAAATTATATGCTGATGTTTGTGAAATTAAATGGAAAAATGTTCACAAAAGAAAGTCTGGTGGAAATGTTCAAAACACATTGGTGATTGGTAATTATGCTGGTGGGACATCGGTTGAAGGAGTTGGGTTGAAAATATCTTTCCATGTATCTTATCTGAAAACTCAAACAACTGAGAATGCACTTAGCAATTTTTCAATTAACAAATTTCCTGAGGTCCAATGCAAACTTAAGAAATCTCGCCATCCAGAATACTATAACTCATTCAAGGTTGAAGTTCATAAAGGTAGTTTGGAGAAGGCAATGCTACCAGGGAATTGGCCAAATAGAGCGAGTCTGAGAATTTTTTTTCCTGCAAAAAAGATAGATGTCGATGGATGTGTGATTTATTCGAGTCCCAAGTCTACAGTTGAGGACACTGTTGGAGAGTCTTCTGTTCGAGCTACTCTCCGATCTTCAAAACTGCTCCAGCTCAATGTCAATTTTATCTCTAACAAAATCGATTAGCTGGAGGTCCTGTTGTCTGACAATCGACCACATCAATTTGTCTGTCACTACTGCTAAGTTTCCATCAGCCTGAAAAACAGCTATAGCTCTACGGATACATAAAAAAGGTGACCCTGCAGAGATCATCTATTATAGGTTTATTTCCATTTTGGGTGTTTACTCCAAAGTATTTGAGAGGGTGCTCTGTGACAGGATGCTGGATTTCTTGGATAAATATTATATAACTTCTGACTCGCAACATGGATCAAGGAAAGGCAGGTCAACCCAGTCAGCTGCCTGCTCTTCAACACAGTGCGTGTACCAGTACCAGGGTACTGGTACACGCACAATAGTAAACATGTTGCTGGGCGTTTTTCGACCTCTCGAGAGCCATCGATTCCTAAAATTACGAATTCGTGTGTAAAAAACTTCACAGGTTTGGATTTCATGGTGTTTTTTCTGAGTGGTTGTTGAGTTTTCTGATGGGCAGAACAATGAGAGCCAAGGTCGAGGATTCCTTCTCCAGGATATATGACACAGATCATGGAGTGCCACAGGGTTCTATGTTGGGACCAGTATTGTTCCTGATGTTTGTGAATGATTTGCCGGAGTATATGAGAGTTCATATATTATAGCGTATTCGACTGGTTGCACCAGTTCGAATTAATTCGAGCTGATTGTGTCATTTAGCTCTACAAAAATTCGAATTTATTTGCACTGGTGCTGCCAGTCGAATACGCTATTAATTATGTTCGCTGATGAAGTGTCCTGACACCCTTGATAGTAATAAGGAGAATCTGAAGCATTTTTCGGAAAGGTATGTACATTGGTATGACATGAATGGCCTTATTGTTAATGTAAGCAAGACAAAATGCGTTCATTTTGGTGCTAATATCAACATGATCAGAATATCTAGTTGTAGTTTGATAATGTAAGAATAGGGTCTTATGATTCTGTGAGATTCCTGGGAGTACAACCAGATCAATTCTTATGCTGGGATTAACAAATCGATAGCCTATGTGAGTCCTTCTCTCGGTCCTTCTATGCCATATCCCGTAAAAATCGATGAAAATCAATGCGAGTAATAATAATTATCAAAACTTGATTATTGATGTGGCAGGTTGTTAAATAAAAGGTTAAATACCTCGATGGTCGGCTGTAATAGATCACTTCCCACACGATATGTAATACACTAATATCCTTTAACTCCATAGGTTTAATATGAGAAATGATGTACCAACATTGAACGCTCTCATTACTCGTTGCAATGTTTGGTTTATATTTCTACAATGAGGCTATTTCATCTCGATTAATGTGTTTGGGCTACCCTTTGCTTGTTGAACGTTTACTGACTACCTATGATGGATTGTTTATATTTTCTCAATATCTCCGAATGTTTATTTGAACGTTTGTTGACTCCAATAATATATCTTTCAAATTCAGATTTATTCCTGATGAATTATTCATGTCCTTAATATCTCTCAATAGAAATTTATCAACAGTAAAAACACAAGAGCTTTTTTTTATCGGATAAATTTCTCTTTATAACGAAACAGTTTTGCCAATCACCAATTTTACGAGAAAAACTGACATGATAAAATCGCTACACCGAAGGTGGAGCGATTTTATCTTATGTCAATTTTTCGATCAAATTCAGTGATTGGCAAAACTGATGAACAACAACAATAATTATCTTTTCTCTAATTCTGTGGTTATTCCGTTCATTCTTCCACATCTTGTAGAACAAAATCGTGCGAGAATATATCAGAAACGCACAGTTTTCATGGTTATATTGTATTATTTTATGTTGGTACTCCGAACTTTCCGCCACGGCTTTATCTGTCAATTCATCAATTTGCCTTAAAGAAATCAGTTCTGCCAACCAACATTTTTCAATGCAAAAATCACTGAAATATATTTATGGAAATATTTCATTAATTTCAATGAAAATGCAATGAATTAGAGAAAATAATGTATAATACTCGTACAGAAGGCTCATTCTACCACTCGTTCATTCCAAAACTCGCCACTTCGTGGCTCGTTTTTGAATTTTGAACTCGTTGAAGAATATCAATGCCTTCTGCACTTCTATTATAAATAACTATATTGATACAATAAAATTCGATTATTTGAAAGCACTATATGTTTAAAATTCAAAAATCTGATAGACTAATTGACAGTTTTACTAGATATTGAGGAAGAGAAGTTTTCATCCGATAAAAAAGGATGCACCTTCTTTATCGATGTCAAAGAGACAATAACATTTTCAGGGATATGATATTTTAACATTGGAATTAATTTATCGATAAACAATCAATTCCATAGAGTCAAAACAGTAATGTATTCAATTCGATTATTTAATTTTTTGGTTTCCCAAAAATATTGAAGAATACAGAAATTCAGTCTTCAAAGTCTTAATTTTTTCGAAACGAATGAAATCATTGAATGAATATAACGACTGGTAGAGATATTTCATTAGGTGCGCAACTAAGTTCCCTCTATTATTCACAGGATGTTTCAGCATTAAGTACTGATCAATTTCAGTCATGAACTAAGTTTAGATATATGGTTAATAATAGTTATTTGTTGTACTAGGCAGCAAAGTAGTAGATGCCACGGCAGAAATTCAGTCAATGTCATAATAAATTATAGGTTGACAACTTATGAAATATCTGACAGTTTTTGGATAAATATCGCTTATAATTATATTATGAACAGTGCTAGCGACTTAGAATTACTTACTCCTCCAGAAATAAGAGAGGTGTCAAAAAATATTGATTGTCAGGATTGATTGTTGCCTAGACAGAAAATGAAATACTTTGCTGATTGATTCGTGTCTGCAGAATTAATATTTGCTGCCAATTGGATGAAAACTGTTTTGACACATAAGTGATTTTGTTTTGGCGTCATGTACTTTTGGTTGTGTGGTTATGATTTTGTGCCAAATAATCGTCATCGTCATGCGGGTGTTGATATTTCGTTGATATTCGTCTTTCATTTGAAGAAAACGGCACTAGAAGTGCATCGAAAGCTTCAAAATGTTTACGGAGATGCTGCTCTAAGTGAAACAACGTGCCGTGTTCGGTTTCGTTAATACAAAGACGGTGATTTTGGCCAAGGAATGCCAAAAACCTTCAAGACGTTGAATTGGAGATATTGCTTGATGAGGATCCGTGACAAATGCAAGGAGAGCTATCTTCAGCATTGAAAATTACCAAACCAAGCCATTTCCAAGCGACTCCATGCTTTGAGAATGATTCTTGAATCAGCAACTTGGGTTCCTTATGAATTAAAACAAACTGACGTTGATCGTCATTTTTTCGCCTGTGAACATCTCCTTCAGCGCCAAAAAGGAAGGGTTTTCTTCATCGCATCATGACGGGTGATGAAAAATGGATCTATCACAGCAAGGAATAGCCTCAGGCTGACAATCCGTGCTTCAATTAGTGTTGGATAGTTCTGCCATATATTGCATTCTATCATCCGTATTGACTTTAGTCTCGTACACAAGTCCCCATAATGAAATTTTGACGAAAATAAATTCCAGGTCGACTCGCAGAGGGAGATATTTGCTCCGAATCCACTCAAGCTGATATGAATGGCGAAATCCCAACTTGAAATGCCCAGTTTCGATTCAGACGTGAAAAAAGCACTTACAATTTTACGCAGGGGGTTTTTATTTTCTCTTTCAATGCTAAACGCTGAATAACTCGACACGTGGAAAAAAATCCTAATATAAATTTTAGATTTCCATAAATATTCATCGCTGGATAAGAACTCGTGATCATTTTTTCGAAGATCAAAAAAATACAAAAACGGAGCTTCGAGGGTTATGAATGTATAATACAATTTCATATTCAGTATAATTGTAGGAGTATATAATATTGGCAACGATACGTCTCAATGGCGTAGATATCGAATGGCAGGAGATTCTAATTCTTTAGATGAAAAAAGTATTCAATTACTTTTCCATCATGGCTTTGAGAGAGGGGTACAAGTATTCGCGTTTTAAATGATTCGATTTTGATTAAATGTATTCTGAATAGGTGTTTCGAAGGAAACGTGAATGAAGTATTCTCATATATTTATTTTTTATCTTTTCATAGTGACGTCATGATCGTAATTTTATTCTACCACTGTTGTATTCGGGGATGAGAAAATGCAACAGCGATATGTATATATATTAGTATTAAACCTAATAACGAAATGAAAGGTCCATCAATTATAACTGGTCCTGCAATATTATCTTCAGAAAAAACCGTCTATATGTTTTATTTCTTATATATTATAATTTAATATTATATTGTGACATTTGAGTAATTAGACTTACGCTATGTTGTTCAGGAAAAGCTGAAATGAATCGCTCAACCACTAGTTCAGTCCGCTCGCAAAAACCATTTAGTAATAAAATATTAATAAATCAAAGAAAATTCAAAAAGAATATCTAAGAAAAACACAAAATTTTTTCATTCACTCATGGCTCCGCCAATGAAGAGTCATGAATTCAGTTTTTAGGAGTACGATGAATATAACAAAGCGTATATAAAAAAATTGAAAACCATCAAAATCAGTATAGAAATAACAGCCACTAATCGACAGGATAAATTCATACAAAACGTGGGAAGGGCTAGTATTGCTCTTCAACGTCAAGTAATGAAGTTTACATTCTTCACATGACTCCTCCAATCTGATATCGAAATTTTTTTTTTAATTGGTCTTCAATCAACCGAACTTGTAATAATACATGATGCTAATGAAATGAAAATCCGTGATCGAATTTGAATATTCATCATGACATTGTACCTTTAAGGGTTCAAGGAACAATCTTACGGTTCGTTAAGGAAAACACAATTTATTATTCAGAATAGTTCCCCTCAACATCAATTCACTTGTTCCAACATAATTCCAATTTATGAATCTGGAAGGGTTACCAACTACGCTTCTACAGCTGTAATGAGCTCATCATGTGCATTGTCCTGATGAAAAAGAATTTTTTTCCTCTGCAAACCGGGTCTTTTTCACGAATTCTTTCATTCAAGTAGCGTAAAAAGTTACAATAACATGCAGAATTTATTGTTTTGCCAGTTTTCAAGTAATTCGAAAACAAAATTCCTTTAGCATACCAAAAAACTGATGCTTATACCTTCTAGGTCGATTTCTGGACACGAACTCGTTTTGGAGCCGATGAACCAGGCTCACACCACTATTTTGCCTCATGTTTAGATTCAGGATCATGGTGGTAGACCCAAATATCATCCATAGTGATGAATTGACGCACAAAATCCACTTTATGATTCCGCTTCCAATATTGCTGAGAAAGTCACATTCGAATATGTTTTTGTCCATCGTTAGAGGATGAGGCACTCATTTTGCACAGAGCTTTCTGAAACCCAATACTCCAGTCGAAATATTGCTCACACTGCCCAATGGGATGCCTATTAGGGCTTTCACTGAAACTCTATCATTCACTCGACGATTTTCCAATATGATATCCTGTAATTTTTTCTATTTTCTGGTGTTTTTGCTGCTTTCAGACTTCCTTGACGTGGATCATCTTCAAGTATTTGTGGCGACAAAAAGCAATTAGCCATAATATCTGTGTTTAGCCAAGTTTGTCGTCACAATACTTAATATAAATGTACCTGCATTAATGTAACAATGAAAAATCGTGGTACATGTGCATAAACCTTTCTCATTCATAAGGTTCTCAGAAAGATACAATAGATCATATCCTTCCCCTACCCTAATAAGTATGCAGGTATCATGATACCATTGCGCAAGCATATAACTTAGAGAATAAGAAAAGGAAGAAGAAATTCATGGTGTACGATATGATTTTATGTTTGTAATCCAGGTGTAAAACTGGAAAAATGGGAGGTCAGAGGAGTAAGTTACGAGGTGATGACCTGTTGAGTTAGTAGAGTGTTCAAAGATGTTTCCACAATAAAGTTCTCGTCTGTCGTCCATCAGTGTTTTAATAATCCCCACGAAAACGCGATACCCCAAATAACAAAAAAAAAAAATGTAGGCTAGTAGCCATGTCTTATCGAACCGCAAAACTTATTGAACAACCCTAGTAGTTGGTAAAGGTGCAAAATAATCAGAAATAAGTTTGTTATGAATATCTTCTTATTAGTTTCCCCCCTTTTCTTGTTGTGAAATAACTTAAAATATTCTTTTTTACAGTGGCCGTTGTTGTTGCATTCTTCATCTGCTGGGCTCCGTTCCATTTTCAAAGACTGTTTACGATATATTCCGGAGATCTGTCCAACGAGGAAACTTACAATCTTCATCTCAAGATCTACGAAGTTGTCACCTACGTCAGTGGCATCTTATACTATTTGTCTGCTACAATAAATCCTATATTATACAACATAATGTCTGTCAAGTTCAGGGAAGCTTTCAAGGTGAGTAATCTCCTTTCTTGTTATGAATTGTTTGTACACAAAATTGAATGATAACGGATTATGTCAATTCAATCCGCTAGAATATCAAAGATAAACACATATCGCCTTCAACGTTCATAGAATAACAACAATAAAGTTTTGAGCCCTTGTGACATATATGGTGTTGTAGAAAGTTCATTTTGTTATCATCTACTACTTACTACACCTGTTCCAATGTTAGTTCAGAAAATCAAAGTTCAATTTCAGAAAAAGGTACATGTATTTCAGAATAGGAAATGATTCGGAAGTGGAAATTGGATTCAGAATAGTTGATTGCATTTCAGTAAAACGAAATTAAAATTCATATTAGGAAGTTGAATTCATAAATACAAACTTGTAATTCAGAAAAACAAAGTTGTAATTCAGAATAGCGAATTGAATTTCAGAAACAGCAAATTATATTTTATTAAAAAAAATTATTTCAGATGTTATCAATTCAATTTCAGATAATGTAATACATATTTAATTCAGAACAATTCCGAATGTGAGGTACCAGTGTCCAGAACAATATGCAACAGGGACTATTCATTTGTATTAATTCTGAAGTACAAGTAACCAATATGAATAACAATTTCATAAATATCTCAATTCCAAATCAGCAAAACCCAATTGCATTTTCTGAAATCAATTTTCCTTTTCAGAATAAATTACAGTAATGTATGGATTAGGGCTGGGACTTTTTCGCTTTTTTGTATTCGAATATTCATTCATAAATTTATTCTATTATTCGAATAATTCATTCAAATAAATATTCATGCTTGATTATTCATGAGTAGTCATGAATATTCAACTATTCGTTGATTATTCAGTGATTATTCAATGATTATTCAGTGATTATTCAATGATTATTCAGTGATTATTCAATGAATTCCAGTGATTATTCAATGAATATTCAGTCAATATTCAGTGATTAAACTCATGTTTTAATGAACAAATAAAATCCGAGCGTTTTGAGGAGTGAATATACCCTTTGCGACGTGGTATAATCGTTTTGGTGTTTTGCCTCTCGCCATATACGCTCTATTAGTGTGACGTCACACATCGCCATTTTTGGTTCTCCTGTCAGTGTTCGGAATCCAAACAAATAAATTGTCATTCAAATTAGTACGATCTCGTTTAAGGAATTGGCTTATTTTCATGAATAAGAGTATTTGAGATCTAGCAAAAAATATGCATAAATATTTAACAGATCTATTTAACGAACAGGTAATATTGAACAAAGTTTACTATAATCTAATGCATAAATGTAAAAACGTTCGTTATTCCTGGAAAAGTCGGGAGTATTCTGGTTTTACCGAAAAAATTGTCCTATTTTTATAATCAAATTGTCGTTTGGTAAATACAGAGTTTTTTTCATCACATGAGAACGTACAAAATACAATAGATCCTTAAATAGACGCAGTAAAACCTTCACAATCTACATAGACCCTTTACAGGTATAGAGGTACAAAAAGAATGATGAAGCGGATTCTGAGAACATTAAATTTTTCAAGAATACACTTCGTGATCAATTATTCGGAATTTTCAAAAAAACTTTGTTTTCTGATTCAGTTTTGTTAGGAAAGGATGTTACATCAGTCGATGTGTGTACATTTTAAGACCATAGATTCAAAAGAAAATGAAGATTCGGCGGTTCGCAATTCAGAATACAGAATAGTTATTTATAATACAAGTGCAGAAGGCATTGATATTCTTCCACGAGTTCAAAATTCAAAAACGAGCCACGAAGTGGCGAGTTTTGGAATGAACGAGTGGTAGAATGAGCCTTCTGTACGAGTATTATACATTATTTTCTCGAATTCATTGCATTTTCATTGAAATTAATGAAATATTTCCATAAATATAATTTAGTTATTTTTGCATTGAAAAATGTTGGTTGGCAGAACTGATTTCTTTAAGGCAATTTGATGAATTGACAGATAAAGCCGTAGCGGAAAGTTCGGAGTGCCAACATAGAATAATGAAATATAACCATGAAAACTGTGCGTTTCTGATATATTCTCGCACGATTTTGTTCTACAAGATGTGGAAGAATGAACGGAATAACCACAGAATTAGAGAAAACAATATTTGACCACTGAAATAGAGCAATATGTCTAGAAATAGCAATACATACGGAACAGGAAGGCAAGGTTACATTTTCGAATGTAGAATCTTATATTATTATTATTAGAACTCTTTATCACTAAATTCATATGTTAGAATCTTATATTCCATTTTTATGTTTTTTCATTGATGAAATCCAAATTTTATTAATTTTTCTTTGGCTGAATACCTTTTTGTACTACTATTAAATGAATAATTTTAATTCAATTGTATCTATCAATTTCAATATTATGTAATTTCCAGTAATTTTAATATTAATAAAACGATTTGTCCGTAGTGAATCAAAAACCTTGTTTTAATCATTCCTGAATAGTGAGTCAAGTGATCATTCAAACTTTCATTCGTTACTTCATAAATATCGAACTACTCACTGAATAGAAAACTATTCACTGATTATTCATGAAAAGAAAAGTAGTCATTGATTATTCAACGATTCAGTGAATACTTGACTATTCACTGATTATTCATGAATAGAAAAGTAGTCATTGATTATTCAACTATTCAGTGAATACTCGACTATTCACTGATTATTCATGAATAGAAAAGTAGTCATTGATTATTCAACTATTCAGTGAATATTCATGATTATTCGAATAAAGCAAAATGCAATTATTCGAATAATTATTCAATGATTATTCGAATATTCAAATCATTCATTCATGATTCCCAGCCCTAGTATGGATAATCCAGTTCGGTTTATCAAATCATTCGAATTATAGGAATCATATTGAATGATATCTATAACACGAACGTCGTTCGGATTACAGAATCATTTCTTGAGAGAGATAACTCATTTTCATGAAAATACTGTACTTTATATAAAAATATGAATTTCTGCGCATCAAAGACATGCATTGACTGATATGATAGCCTCTTTAGTGTACACTTTCTGAACAGGTTCATCTTTGTTGTCAGAGCTTTAATTTTCCTCAGTGACATCAGCAATTATCTCCTCATCTTAAAACTCTGTGTCTCAATTTTCTTTATAATCAGCTCATGTCCATTTTTGATTTTCTGTTTCATCTATGGGATCATAGTACGAATTACTTTGTCCACTAAATCCACTGAATCAAAACCTTGATCTAATCCTTCTTCTGATACTCTCAAAGGAATTAAATCTTCTACATTTCATTCTTCCGTTCAGATTGCAGAGTCCAGACTGTTCAGATTATGCATATCATTTTACCAATTAGGCCATTCGCATTATAGGGTACTTCGAATTATCCAGGGTTCGGATTATCCATACATTACTGTTTTTCTATTCTGGAATTTATATTTCCGTTTCTGAATATTGAGCGCTTTTTCTGAATTTCAAATTCCCTTTTGTGAATAACCACTTTCAATTCTGAATTACACGTACTTCGCTTCTCTCAATTACATTTGACGCTTTCTTAATAACAATTGGAAAAAGAATAGAAGATAAAAATTCACAATTGCATGTAAAATTATTCTGATGGGCATATTGTGGAGAACTGCAGGAGCCACAAAAGGTAACTTTCATATTGTGTCCATTTTTTTCAAAGTGATCCATTGTTGTAAACGAGGAAATCCACGCTTCCATACTCGTATACATCTATCGACAGTATTTCTAGTTTTTATTTTGCTGTTGTTAAAATTTTCCCTTGCAGTGGTACAAGGACTTAGGCATGGAATTAATAGAAATGTTTCACAGAAATATCCACTATCACTGCGTAAGTAAAAGTTTCCATATCCCCACTTTCCAAATAAGCACATAATGGTGAATACTTGAAAATCATGTTGTCATGTACGATTCTTGCCATTACACAATTATATTTATTTTTTTCTTGTGCCAACGTTTATTGAATAATGAATCTCTGCTAAAAGTCCATCTGGTGAATTAATTTTTACATGAGTTCAATATACAGGTTTAGAACTTTCTAGAAGGGCACTAAAGGGATATCGAAAACTGTTAGAAATACAGGATAGCTTAAATTACAAAAAAGTTATTTAGAAATGAGTGTGATGGTGTGAATAGATCTGATATATCTCAAATTTCTCCCGTGACTAAAAATCGTGATTTTCTTTCACAAAATCGGTTTCTAGCCATTATCCAACATAGAAATTCTAATGGTGTCGTCAGATTCTTTATGTTTCCCATTGTTTCAGGGATGCGATAGTAATTTTTTTCTCTTATAGACGCCATATCAGTTCTCCATATGAGGTGAAGAAAAAAATTAGGAATTCAACTCTATAAATATATCGAGTCTAGCTACGCAAATTTGAATTTATTTTTTATTTTTTTGTTTAAGTAGTAGGCTGGTGTCAAAATTGTCAAATAACTTGTTACTTCGTTCAGTTTTTAAGTGAAACCATCACTTAATCTTTGTAAAAACCTGTTTGATAAGTAACGTCTTATTAATTACATAATCATGCTGATACCAACACTTTACATAGCGTACAACTGGCAACGTCTCTAGAAATTGTTCTACATAATTTAAAGAAACAAGGAAAAAGAATAAGGACATCCCCAAAAATCAAAATAACATGAATAAATATGCTTATTATTCCGGAATCATCGACCAGATTCAGCGAACAAGAAATTCCACCGAGGTATTCAGACCCTGAATATGACTCGTTATATAAAACATTATCTTCGAGACTTATCGTGTACAGTGCAATATTTTTTTTGATTCCGATTCATTAATTAATGAGTTGAACAAAAAATTTAAAACCTTTCGTGCTTCATTATTCAAAAATCACAGATATTTGGGAAAAATTATAGCCCGCTGTGTTTGCTTGGAATAAACGAACAAAAAAAAAGGCCTACGATCCCTTTGACTCTTTGAGACTCGATTTAATTAAAATGCTGAAATTGAACTCACTTACCTATAATGAAAATCAACAGTTCGTTGAATATTTTTTTTGAAAGTTTTTGCATTTGGATATTTCGAGGCTGAAGTTGCGATATTGCCGTTAATTAACACCATCTCTGTTCAAATTATCATGTAATCAATGATTAAGGAAAATCACATTAACTCAACATTTATTATCTCTGATGTTGCCCAGCTGCCACGCGACTCATTTCAACGTTAATTTTCTAGAAAGAATTCCGATATTGGTAGTTTAGAATAACAGAGGCGAAACACATTTTTTGAAGAGTTTAAAGACATTTGGAACTGTTTCTTGATATTGAGATGAATAACCGACATTATGGAATAACTACTTCTAAATTTGAAAATATTCAAACCTTCTCTAGAAGGTGAGTTTATCATAAAAATAATTATTTTAACTGCCATTTTGTTTTTTCTGTGATAAATCATTTTTAAATTCAACCCTATGGTTTATTTTCACATAAGTTATTGCTTCTACGATCTTTGATGTCTAAATTTTATTATTACAAAGGGTGTTTTTTTAGAGCTATAGAACTTTAAATTGCAATAAAACAACGATGGATCATTCGATTGACATGAATTTTATTTATCCGCAACATAATCTTGTGGCATTACATTTTGAATATGATTTCTGGTATATGACCGCCACGGCTAGCTCGGATTTTGTCCAATCTGGACGTCCAATTTTCGCTGACGTTTTCCAACATTTGTGGCCGTATATCGGAAATAACACGGCGAATGTTGGCTTCCAAATGGTTAAGGGTTTGTGGGTTATCCGCATAGACCAATGACTTTACATAGCCCCACAGAAAGTAGTCTAGCGGTGTTACATCACAAAATCTTGAAGGCCAATTCACAGGTCCAAAACGTGAAATTAGGCGGCCACCAAACGTGTCTTTCAATAAATCGATTGTGGCACGAGCTGTGTGACATGTTGCGCCGTCTTGATGGAACCACAGCTCCTGGACATCATGGTTGTTCAATTCAGGAATTAAAAAGTTAGTAATCATGGCTCTGTACCGATCACCATTGACTGTAACGTTCTGGCCATCATCGTTTTTGAAGAAGTACGGACCAATGATTCCACCAGCCCATAAAGCGCACCAAACAGTCAGTTTTTTTTTCTGGATGTAACGGTGTTTCGACATACACTTGAGGATAAGCTTCACTCGAAATGCGGCAGTTGGTTGACGTAGCCATTCAACCAGAAGTGCGCTTCATCGCTAATGGACGTAGTGCGCGATACGTATTCCGCACAGAACCATTATTTTCGAAATGAAATTGCACTATTTGCAAGCATTGGTCAGGCGTGAGTCTATTCATGATGAATTGCCAAACCAAACTGGAAATAAATCACTTGACAGCTGTCAAATGGGTCGCCATCTCGAACAGTAATGCCAACATAAAGTTATATACCTCGAAAAAAAAACACCCTATATCATCAAATACTTAAATAATGTTATTTTTCTGTTTTTTCACAAACGTTGTAGGCGTATAAAGAGGCCAACAAACTTCTACTTCAATCCTTATTATACTCCTTTTGGTTGGTGTGAAATGATCTTTTTCCTCTTCTTTTATTTATTTTTCGGAATCATTGTATACTTTTTCAATTCTGGAAATTATTGCGGATTGATTAGAAGTTATTTAGTTACCTACTACAACAACGACAGCCCCGAAAGCAGCATTATGGTCTGAAAATCTAGTGTCAGCAATCCAAGCAGTACAAAGTGAAATACTGAGCACGAAGAAAGCAATAAATCCCCAGAAGAACTAATAGAAATTATTTTCGGACCAATAGTTTGAAAAAATCCGTAATTTCGACCAGAAAACTGATCTTGTTAGTAGAATTACGAAGTTTACTGAGATAGGATCGCCTGTGGTGATAAGAGTTTAAATTTTACGAGATTGATAACATCAAATATAATTTTAATCAACATGCTAGAGTTGCTGGCAAATATTGGTTGAAGGCGTTCCTGAAAAGACATCCTGAAATATCGAGAAGAAAGGCTCAGTTCGTGAACATGACACAAAAGCTCATTAACTTTATCGTCGATGATCTGTTCTAAAGACTGCATGGAGTTTATAATAACCTAAGATCTGAAAAGTCACCCAGAGAGGATTTATAATATGGATGAGAAAGTTTGTCGCCTAACTATTCATCATCGGCAGTCACTTTTAGTCAAGAAGGGGGCCACAAGAGTGCATTTCTGAACACGCTAAAAGTGACACCATCGCGCGATGTGTCAATGCACTTGGAATTACGCTTCCCACATATCGAAGTCAAAGTTACATGATAACTTACCAACAAGAACATTGGTAGAAAAATCTGCAAAGTGTTATATGACGAATGAACTTCTCGATCATTTTCTGAAACATCTGGCGCGGTATAAAAGTGCAGGAAAGTGCCTCCAAATATTTAAAGATGAAACATGTCTCTTGGACTTATTCATCGTCGAAGTTGTAGGTTCATCGAATTACACTTTTTATCTTCTAACACATGAACTTAGATCACTCGATAAAGCCGATAAACTTCTGGAAGGTTTTACCGCATGGTTTGCGGTAATTTTAATTCAAATGATGATGTGCCGCTTGCTCAAGTATAATAAACATTGTTTCATCAACTCATGACTATACCGGTTGAAGAAACTTGAACGAAAAATTAAAAAAAGGCCTTGATTTGCAGTGTATCTCCATTAACATATGACCAGTTCAACAAAAATGAATAAAATAGAAAAGACCTTAACCTCTATAGCTATTATTATTATTGGAACCGGGGTTGTTGTGGCTCGGTAAGCCTTCCGGGAAACTGCGACCATGTAGATCTTTTGTTCTCTATCCTACTCACTCATGGAAACACCAAGGAGGTCGTCAATGACGTTAATAAAACTGACATCCTCCTTAGGGGCCTTATCTGTTACCTCTCGGGTATCCAGGACCGGCTTTCCCATATGAATGATGCCAGGCCAGCCAGCTCTGGACACTAACATACCATGTGTTCGGATGTTTCTGCTTCTGATTCACAGAGCCTGCAAATCTCATCTGCTGATTTTCCCATACGGTACGAATGATGTTTGTACCGACAGTGTCCCGTCAGCAGTCCCACCATCGCCTGAAGCTCGGCTCGTGACAGCTTCTAGAGCTTTCTGGCGTAGGTAGGTGAAATCGTCACGAATTTCTTGGCCTGAGTAAGTTCAGGAGTGTTAGTCCAGTGGGTTATCCTGTTATTCAACTCCCATTGCTGGACCGCAGCTTTATATTGGTCTTTTCCTGGCCCACAGAAAGATTCAGGTCCAGCAGGTGTTAACCTTGATGCACTTCTTGCAAGTTTCCTTCAACACCACAGTGCCCTGGTACCCATAGAAGAGTCACTTCATTGCCTCTGGCCAGTTGCTTTATGGTGTAACGGCACTCCCAAGTCAACAGAGACCCCTCGCAGTACGATTCCAGGGACCTCAGCGTGGTCTGGCTGTCCGTGGTGATGTTGAC
Organism: Harmonia axyridis; assembly: GCF_914767665.1. Classification (NCBI taxonomy): domain Eukaryota; kingdom Metazoa; phylum Arthropoda; class Insecta; order Coleoptera; family Coccinellidae; genus Harmonia; species Harmonia axyridis. Next base: position 20,878,361 of record NC_059501.1, read on the forward strand.
ATGCACCCCCTTGAGGTTCATTTTAAGACACTTCTGGGCGCATACGTAAACAGCCAATATGTCGGTCTGTAAAATAGATGGCTCACTTCCCAGGGCTTTAGAGATCCTCAGTTTAGGTCCATATTTCCCAATGTCAGTACCTCTCTCTGATTTTGATCCATCGGTGAACTATATGGATGACTTTTTGTCCAAACGATTTACGAAACTTATTGCACTAAGACGGTCATTTATGATCGTTTCAAAAGGCCTTTCAAAATCGAAAATGGTTGGCATGACATCCGATGGTTTTGCCAAGAGGTTTGAATCTAGTTGATTGAATGTCCTCATATGTCCAACCCAGTTTCCAGGTAGGAGCTTCCCATGTCGGGGAGGCAAGTCAAGTATGACCTCAGCGCTGCTGTGGCTGTGCGCATAGCTCCTGTGACACCAATGCATGCCTGAACCTCCATAGCTAAACCAGGTAATGAAAAAAATCAGGCGGATTGGTACTATCGCGGTTGTGATGGCAGATATGAGGCAATGCTGCAAATGAGGAAAGTAGTATCATTAGAGGAGTGCGTTGACTATATGTAAATACTATCCTGATGCTTGTTGAATCAAGGAAACTAATAATTGTTTTGAGAGCTAAACATAACAAAATACTTATCTAGGTATATATATTCCGCCCAAAGCTTTAAATTGTCAATTTCGAACTGCTATATTCACGGAACCCCTAGGTTTTGCCCAACAATTGCATTTCTACCCTGAAAAATTGAAGTTTCTAGGCCCTCCCGTTCGATAGTTATCTATTCGTAGTTTGCTAGCGGTCAGTTGGACAGAATCGACTTTGAAGTCGGATTTATTATTGATGAGTCGAACCTTATCGTTCCCGGTTCAAAATTCGAGAAATACAGACATTCTCTAACGAAATGAAAAATGATCGTTTCGAAGACGAGCGCTCGAGAAGCTGAGATGATCCAAAGTCCCCAATGTTTTCATTCTATTTCACAATACTGAATATATCTCCATCCAATTTCCGAATTCCATAGCTAAAATTCCTTCCAATATTTGAATTCAATACATAAATGGAAATTGAAATATAAACAGCAATTACGAAACTTTATATTTGTAATGCCGAACTCCAAGAAGTCTATCTAAATAAGTGAAGAAACATGTAGCGAAAAAAGCAGTTATTAAAATTGTCTCATAATCGAAGTTACATAAGGAAATATAAATTCTATTGTTCTCCTTTAGTGAATGATGAATTAAAGAAGGGTGCTTTTATAACTCCGACTGAATTTCTAATACATCTGAATATTGCTATTGTGTTTCATTATTACAGATGAGAGTTTCTTTTTCAGCGCTCCTTTCTCGAACATCGCACCAAATCATTTCGCCATGATGTTTGAATTTTTCGATTTTTGAGCCGGCTATGACTTATACAGGGTGTTTCCAAATTAGACGTTACCTTGAACAAGGTATTAGTATGACTCAGTTGCTGTCGATTGAGCCATATTTATTGATAACCGAAAATCAACAGTTTCCGAGATATTTGGTGAGTCTTTTTCGGGCCAAGTTTGTGTCCCCCTCTCCTAAGGGAATTATGGTGTTTTGTCCCGAAATCATCAGTTAGACAATCCAGCGATCACTGCCTAGGACACACCCTCTCATACAATCGTGGAGAGGTGACACTACTGCAACGCGGTAACTCCTATGAATCCGCCGGGTCCGAAGTAAAAAGTGGTCACTACATCACTAAAAATGGCCAAAAGAAAGCAAATGAGTCATTATAACACCTCCTCCAAAGTTCATATCTAATTTGGAAACAGCCTGTATAACACGATAAGGTTGGATATGTCAATGACTTTTGAAATTAACTTGAAATTTTTATGATAGGTTCGGATGTCGCATCCCGCTATTTATTTCGTTTAGTAGCATAATCCGACAAGGGGTCCCATAAATAATCCATTCGAAATTTTGTGTTCGTGATAAGACTACAGATTCTTCTCCTTTCTTCTTCCTCCTTTCCTAGGCACATTGCCTGTTCGGTTCCAGTTACTTCATTTGTTGTTGTATAATATGTTGTTATTGATGGGATATAGATTGTAAGCTGTCTGGCCATCGTTTTGGTAACGCCCTAAGAGGTCTTCTTCTGTGGGATATGTTGCCTCTTGCAATCTTATCCACCCTATCTGGACTCATTCTATCAATGTGCTTGTTTCATTTCCTTCTCACCCTCTTAGAATATCGTCTGTTTGACAATTTGACAAGGCTGTATTCCCTTGTTCAGTGAGAATCCTGTTATTTTCCTCAATGTTTTCGTCTCGGTTGTTCTCAAAATTCTCTTTGTCACAGATATTTCAGCGACAAGTGGTCGTATAGTACTTTCAGTCTCACTTGAACTACTCTATGAAAACGTTTGTCCAGATACTCGTTTGATTTTATGCTGCAAGCATGGGTGCACGTTTTTTAGACCCTAGAGTTGAAAATAATATTTATGCGATTGTATTGGACTCTGATGTGAATTCTTTCAGACTTGAACAGCTTTTGTTGTCAAATCATTAATCCTACCATGATATTCCACTGTGTTTCAATTCGATTATTCTTTATTTTCCACCAGTAATATACATATTAGCAAGGTCCTTATCAACTATAATAACATGATCGTTGCATAGAATTATGAGCTGACGAATTTGAGTTAGTAACTGGAGGAATAGATTTGATCGCAAAATATTCATCTTCGGGTTTTTCAACATGTGCCACAGAATTTTCCTAATCTTCTTCATTGAAATCATTAACAACCTCTCTCATTTCCTCGATGGCTGTATAATTCTTCGTCGGTAGTTGATAAAAGTTTGTTAAATATATCTCAATACCACTGACCCATCAGCCAGTCTCTCAGTCTCTGTGTTCCTGTGCCCACTGTAGAAGAGCAGGTATGCGTCTGGGGAAGTAACCTGGTTACTCTTCATGGTCGCTTGGATCACAAATTGTCTCTATCATGTCTCCGCCGAATTGTGTATGGTATACTGGGAATTAAAGGACCAAACGTTCTTCTTAAATGAGTTAGGACAGCTGACACTATTATGGTTCGATTCCGACGTGCATACCATGCTAGATACCTATCTTCTCTTGAATTGGTTTTTTAGTACAAATGCATTATTCGGATAACTGAAATGCGGGTAATCCTTAGTCTATCCACGATTTGATGATTCGACAGACCCTCATCATGCAAATCCATTAAACTTGCTCCATTTAACGCAGACAATCTATTGCTAGGCATAATTGCAAAGAAAAACTCAATGATCACCTAAACACGCTAAATCGATATGAACCACTTTTGAAAAATTGATATGTAAAACAAGAAGAAATTGTTCTTGTATAGGTACATTTCGGTATGTTTAGCACTTGTGGAATAAATGAAGATAAAATTTCCAAAAAACCATCCACGATGAATATTCGTTTTACAATTCATGAGGGGGTCCAAGATTTTTGGTGATATGTGTCTATACTGTTGAATAAAATTTGAAAATGGTAATTGTAATATCTTCTTAGGTTACCTATGAAATTTTCAATGAAATGTTCAATTTGAAGATATTTTAATAATAATGTATATATCTTATTCAATAAGAAAAATCCTGTCGAATGTTTATTCGTATTACGACAATAATTAGAAAGGGCTTAGTGCTTAGTAATCTGCAGAAGTACTCTAGAGCACTTTTGATATTACTAAACACTAATCCCTCTTATTGAAGTGCTTCGATTACTAAGCACTGAGCAATGCTTTTTAAAACGCTTCGGAGCCCAACAAAGCACAATGCTTTGGAAGAGCTCTGTTTCTTTCACATCTGGTGAATCGCTAGAAAAGCGATCTCTGTTCATCAAGTTCAGAATGAGCAGCATTGTTCAACCGACATTTCGACGACTTATTTCATTCTCATTGCTCCATGTTTTCTCATTGGTACTTTTCAAACGTACCTATTTGATTCTTGCATCTAGTAGAAAAAGAAAAAACAGGAAACTTTTGAGATTGCTTCACCCTTACTGGAAAGTGAAGGAATCTCAGAGACGCTGAGGGGAGAGGAGTAGGTAAGTTCGGGCAGATCACAAGAATGTCACATGGTATGAACCCCTCTTTTGTAATATGCCAATAGCGACTTCCATGTTCAATAGAACCAATTCCACTCAAAATAGTTCTTATAATTCATAAATAGTACGAGTTTTTAATGAAAGAGAGTTTTGTACAAAACTCCATAAGGAAATAAGTACAGGGTGGCCATTTGAAAACGAAACAGACGAGATAACCATCGAAATAAAGTTTTTCAATAGAAATGCTCGGACAGGTCGATTTTTGTTTCGAGGGGGACAACTTAAGATGTAGGTTACGGACGCATAGCGCTTCAACCCTTGCTGCTACAATCCCCACCCCCAATTTTTGAATAGGGAAGATGGGGTGAGTGATACCTCAATTTAAAGGTATTTTTATACTGATTTCAGCACAGTAATTGTTTTTTCATTTTATGCATTAGTTCTCGAAATATTCATGCGTTAGTTAGTTAGGAAGGAAGCCACAGTCATGGTTGTTTTGAAGTTCAAAATGTCGATTTTTCACAAAACACTACAAGTGCCATGGAAACACTACTTCATTTTCAAATACTTAGTTGAGAATATTTCGAGAACTAATGCATAAAATGAAAAAACAATTACTGTGCTGAAATCAGTATAAAAATACCTTTTAAATGAGGTATCACTCACCCCATCTTCCCTATTCAAAATTTGGGGGTGAGGGTTGTAGTAGCAAGGGTTGAAGCGCTATGCGTCCGTAACCTACATCTTAAGTTGTCCCCCTCGAAACAGAAATCGACCTGTCCGAGCATTTCTATCGAAAAACTTTATTTCGTCTGTAATCTCGTCTGTTTCGTTTTCAAATGGCCACCCTGTATATATAACAAACATTGTTCAAATTTTTGCTATGGCGTTGAAGGTTGCCGATATCGCTAAACTCTAGCACCGCCACTACATATTTTCTAACTTTTTTTTATTGCCTCCACCTTCGAGTAGAAAGCTTATGATTTGCAGAAATTGTCTTCAAAACCATCTGAAGTACTCGTAGTATTTTTTTTGCAGGAAACTTTCTCCAGATGCTGTCATCTGTCGTGTTTCAAGTCGAGGCGACCGCAACGGTCCTACATCGTCCTTTCTCGTTCTGTTCCAATAAGGGGCGAACAAGCCAGTGGTAGCGCCAGCAGTAGTGGGGGTAAAGGTCCATCTGTCGAAATCAAAGATGAGCCAACGTCACAAACCAGCACATCTCTGTCAAGGCGGGGCTTATCAAAGTCTAGTTCAGATCAAAGCTTTGGCATTAGGTGAGCGATAAAAGTATCAAAATTTAACTTTAAAATTGAATCTTTCGAAATGAAGATACCATTATTAATGTGTTAATGGAGAAATTTTGATGTATCAGGACATACCTACGGCTTCCAGATAGTTTCAGCCAAGGCAGTAGAGATGTTGCTCATGTAGGCTTCCAATAACTGAATCTGTTTCTAGTTAATAAGGAGCCAAGAGGCAAAATTGTAACCAGGAACTAATTTTCAAGGAGAAATTGCATCAAACCACATAAAGATATTTTAGAAGAGATTCAAAGCTTCTGCCTGAGACAAAAAATCGGTAATGGCTACAGGGTAAAACAATGCCCAGATAAAATTGGGAAATACTGACGTGAATTTGGAAGCTTTTGCGAGCATATTGAAACTCGTATCCAAGTAATTATTCATGAGATACAAATACTCAATTCACCGACAAAATTACATGCTGCAAAAATATAGAATGACTCTCTCAATTGCGTGATACTTTGGACAAAATATCATTTTGGCCAAAATTTTTCTCGTATCCAAGTGATTATTCATGAAATACAAATACTCAATTCACCGGCAAAATTACATGCTGTGAAAATATAGAACGACTCTCTCAATTGCGTGATACTTTGGACAAAATATCATTTTGGCCAAAATTTTTCTCGTATCCAAGTGATTATTCATGAAATACAAATACTCAATTCACCGGCAAAATTACATGCTGTGAAAATATAGAACGACTCTCTCAATTGCGTGATACTTTGGACAAAATATCATTTTGGCCAAAATTTTTCTCGTATCCAAGTGATTATTCATGAAATACAAATACTCAATTCACCGGCAAAATTACATGCTGTGAAAATATAGAACGACTCTCTCAATTGCGTGATACTTTGGACAAAATATCATTTTGGCCAAAATTTTTCTCGTATCCAAGTGATTATTCATGAAATACAAATACTCAATTCACCGGCAAAATTACATGCTGCGAAAATATAGAATGACTCTCTCAATTGCGTGATACTTTGGACAAAATATCATTTTGGCCATAATTTTTCTCAAGGAAAGGGAGAGCATATAAATGTAACTTTTTTATATTTGCAGTTATACAGGGTACAACAAATGTGGTTGGCCACAGCCTTATGATGACCACAGATCATCCAAGTTTTTCATAAAGATAGCTTGTTGTGTATTATTAAAAATTCGACTTAATTTCTGATATCATTAATTTGTAAATGAGCAGTTTGATTTTGTTCAAATTTTTTGGGTTTGTTCACTTCAAGCAAACTCAAAATTTCCGTGGCAGTATATAGAAGTTTTCCTTCGAAATCGATATTTTTACATGTTTTAGCGGAATGTCCTTATTGCCCTGAAAAAATATATAATTTAGTGTATGGAATTCAATTTTTAATTTGTATGGGAAATCTATTTCAAAAGATCAACAAACGAAAGAATTCAAGTTTTATGTTAGTTTTTAAAATACAGTCCCGTTTTTATTTGAAGTTATCAGCTGAGATTTTAAATTTTACAGCTTTGTGTTCAACATTTCTCCATTTTAAACCTCTCAGCACCTACTGAGTGTAAGATATTGGTTAGAAGTATGCGTGATCAAAAGAATAATTATTTAGAAACTAGAAATTAAATTTAAAACAAAATGACGTAAAGGAAGGTGATAATTACTAACATGAATAGTAATATATGTACACTGCTCACTCACTAAGCAGAGAGAAACCTGTCAAGGGTACATTGTTTGAGATTCTTGGTAGCGTGTGTACGGAGGAAATTTTCAATTCTGTTAAAAACACATAACATATCCTCTGCATTTTCCAGGGTGGAAATAACTCTTTTCTACAAGCGTGCGCTTTCAACTCTTTCTTCACAAGCGTTTTAAGTCAGAAAGAGTCACTTTTCCACACAGTGCGGGAGAAACCCCTACTTTTTCTTCTCCGAACGGATATGTGTGCGGGAAAAAAAAATTCAGGGGATTTTCTCGCTCGTAAATATTAAAGAGTCAATTAAATCATGTCATGTTTCTAAGCACCGAACGCCCAATTAACTTCAAGGGTAACATAACTATGGTAACGATAAGCAGAATTACGTATGTCATTGATGTGTATAGGAATGAATAATCAAATCTTTTTGTTTCAATTTATTTCAAGAGCTTGTAAAATGATATTGTTCCTCAAACTTGCGGGAAGTATCTTTCTCTAATTCTGTGGTTATTCCGTTCATTCTTCCACATCTTGTAGAACAAAATCGTGCGAGAATATATCATTTCCGCACTCAACGCCAGTTTCATGCGGAAAAGTACCACTTTTCGCATTTGTTAGGAAATAACTATTTGCTTCGATTGATAGCAAATATTAATTTTTTCAGGAAAAATAAAAAGATTGAGAAATTGTAATAATGTGCAAATATAATATCCTACATAGATTATTATAAACAATCGGAGAAAAAATTATATGTTCAACTCCTCAGCAAAGCCTTAGCTGAATTCCTAGCCTCCCTACGCTAGGCTATGAACTATCAGCCGCGGCAGTCAATCTACTTCTTTGCTGCCTAGTAAAACTAATAACTATTCTGAGCTCGCCAACGTTTTGCCAGCCAGCAGAAATTGTAGGTGTTGGGAATGATCGGTCTTTTTCTGCAGAGGCAATCTCCTCTCTCTCACTACCCACAAGGCCAGTGGTATGGTCGGCTATCATGTCTTCAGTAGTGCAAGTGCTGCTACTTACAATGGCATCATTCACTGTTACGTAATCGGGAACATTTTGGAGAATTTCTTCAGGTCCTGTTGCTATGCTTTCAGTGGTATCTGTCTCATCTGAAAATCCACCCTTCCGAAAACATTTCTTTGAAACTAGTGGGTCAATGTCATTCCAAGCAGCAATTATTAAATCTAAAAGAACATTAATTTCGACTGTTTCTCAAGGTCTGCTGAATTAATTTTTTCCTTTATTTGTTTTTGAGCACTTTAAGAATACCCTTATCTAAGGGCTGCAGTTTGGATATGCCATTAGGTGGCAAAAACATGATTTATGTTCGGGACAGGGATGTCTCTTGGATGTGTCAATAAAAAAAAAACTTTTTTTTTGTGATAACCGAAAATGTCATCAAACTGCTGAATGCATTTTCTAAACAGATCTCCTATCATCCAAGAACGAGATTGAGATAAAAGCAAATTGGCAACTTTTTAGTCTCGGTGATTAAAATATTTAGTTGCCTGCTGCTGGAACCAATCCCTATAGCCTGGTGAATAGAACGTGTTGGAATTTTTCAGTCACTGCAACTAAACTGCGGGTTCGCATAAGAACTAATATGCTCTATTTTTGTGATAAAAAAGTTTTTTATGTGCTACTGGCTATTAGAGATGAGCGATATTTCACGAACTGTGATTTAATCACTGATATCAGAATGTCACAGGTAGTCACGTTTCCGAAAAACGAATACAGAGCGTGACGGGATCACAGTTTGAACTATATATTTAGTATTCTGTGGTTTGAACATTTCACAGATCTTTTCAGGGCATATCATCGTCCGTTGCAATCGTAAATAATGAAGGCAGCCTGACGTTTTTATTGCTTCGGAACTTTTTCCGACTAACATAATTGCATATTTTTATGATAATCTCAGCATCCGTAGGCAACTTCGCCTGCTTTAGGAAGTATTATTGTAGGACTAGTTAAACAATAAATACTTGCTACAAACAAATAATAACTACTGAATTACTGCATAATTGGTGGTGGCAATAAACTTCTAATTTTATGCTCATCTTTGATAAACAACCCCAAAGAAATTCTTTCTATATTGAAGTTGCCGACCAAAGCAATAAACCATTTATTGCTTTGGTATTATAAGAAATAAACGAAAACACGTCAGAGACATAATAATAATAGGCGAAAGAATAATAACAGGCGAAAGACCAGCAATCTTTGGGTTTTCTTCACATAAGTTGATGTAAATTATGCTACTTCTGATTTATGCCAGTTGAAATTATCTTTCGAAACCACCTCTTCAAATTTGAGGAAACATCTGAAAAATCGATATCCTTCTGTTACGTTCCTAACTGAAGCTGAAGCAAGGAAAAGAGTTGAAAATGTAAGAAAAAAGGATATTTGCATAATGATTTTTCCTTAATTTTGCTTTGCTACGAATGATAATAGTGGCCAATTCGAGTTGCAAAGATAAACGAACTAAGGTTTGGGTGATTCATACAAATATTAATAACAAGCAACCTAAACAGTGATCATGTCGCGCTTTAAATTCACTGATATCATAAAGTAACGTTCACGTTTCACAACGTGATCTAGAAATCACGGTATCGCTCATCTCTACTGGCTATCATTTGCCAAGAGTCTCTATATTAACAATGAAACAAATAATGCTTTGATAATAGCGGAACATATTTTTTGAAGCCATCTTTTATATTACATTGGATTCAAATTTTCAGGATTCCCCAATTTAAACATACCTCTTTTTCAGGTCAAAGCCTATCACATTCAAAGAAAAAAGATCAAGGCAGTTATCCGTCGACACCCTCGAATCGCCTGAGGCCAAATCCCCCTCCACTTACGAAATGAAGACTTGCGTCAGATCAATGGAGATGATGTCAAAAGAGCAGTCGAACGTTTCGGAATGTTGCGGTTTGTTTCTAAATAAAAACAAGGAGAATCACAAGGTTCAGAGGAGGTATTCCGCTCACTACACCCCTGCTTTCCTGGAGGAGATCGCCTTCCGCAATTCGAAGAACGCGGAAGCTGATAGTCCATGTCACATCAGCAACTCGAGTTTGAGAGACGTGGAAAGAGACGTCTTGGAAGACGAACTGACGGCTTATATGAAGGAGATACAGAGGAGAGAACAGACTTTATATGGCGTGAATAGGTGACATAGGGAATCTCGTCATTGAGGAGAGAAGATCTCATATCTATGGTTGTGGCAGATGCGTTTCAGGTGGGTTCCAATGGAATTTTTAAATTTTTAATTGATTTTTGAATCAATTATGACATCATAATCTAGATTCTAGAAAAAATCATTATAATTTAACAACAATTATCAACCTTATGTTTACGAATTGGTTCTGGAATAGGTACAGAACCAATCTGGCGTGAAAAATATATACATTTTTGTTTATATTTTAACAATCTTTGTGCAATGGTATCAAATTGTTTTATTTTTAACAGTCGTCAGTTTTAAAAATAGACAAGAATTGTACAGTTCTTTTAAACACTTGTAGGGGAAAAATATATAACTTTTGTCAACTTTTTCCATATACATAGGCGTACAACTTTGCTTCCGCCGTTTTTTTTTCCGAAATTCGAGGCTTTATTGTGAGAAACTGGCTATTTATTTATGATTCAAAGTATTGTCCATAGCTGGCCACTATTTTCTCCCATCTTTCGGACAGCGTACGATTCCCACGTTGACAAAACTGGTCATCTCTTGAAGCGAACGACGAATCGATCAAACTTTTTACTTCTTCATAAGATCGGAAGTGCTTGTCAGCCAGGCCGTGTGCCATTGATCGAAACAAGTGATAGTCGGAGGAAACCGCAGATTTCTTCATTTTAAAGTAAAAAATTAAAACCTCCCGCAAATGACGAGAATTTGGCTGGTAAGCTGACATGTTCAATCGAGAATAACTTTATGATGCAGACACATTTCGACCAATAGTTCGATGGCGTTATGTTAACAAATACCTAAGTTTATTTTATGACATCTACGATATATTTATTTCGACTACCACTTACCGCTAGAGCCATCTATTGCAAAACGGCGGAAACAAAGTTGTACACCTTTTTAGTAAAATTAGACGACAATATTTATGTACATTTTGAAAACAAGAAGAAACGTATATGAATTTTGTGAAATTTGCTTTTGAGTTAATGTGGGCCATTCCGTCTCATTTTAGTTCATAATTATTACAGCTATCATTGGGTGAGTATATAAATGATTTTTGAAACTTCTCAAATTATTTGAAAATTTCAAAACATAATTTCTGCTTTGGCTAGGCATTCCCAGCCAATTTCAAAGGTCGTGGTATTTCATCCTGGGATCACCGATGTAATCATCAGTTTGGCACACAGTGATCCCTGCCACATACACCAACCAACCTATTAGTGGAGCATGGTAACTTTACCTTAAGACGGTTGGTTCATATCCCAAGCGGTTTCGGTTTTGCAGAGATGCGCAGGACACGAAACCAACTCTTGGGCAAGCAAAAATTCACTATTATGCTTACAAGAAAAAGTAGAATTTGATTTCAATAAATGATCTTCCACTGAATTGAATTATATCTGAATTTTTTTAACCATTGGTGATATTATTACGTTAGAATATTCTTTACAATAGGGTTATGAAACAAAAATAATATTTTTACACAAACGATTATCGTGAATCAAAGCTTCAAAAAAGTGCACAATTGTGTACCCTTACAAAATAATTTTTATCCCTCAAGAATTGAAATTTTATACATCTGGATTTGTTCCAGTGTATAATTTGTATCCCATCAATTGCCTCGCCAGACTAGCTTTATTTTTTAAATTTCATCAGATCTTACGAATTCCCGTATCATAATTCACGAATTAGAGACTATATGATGAAATATATGTGAGTAGGTAAATCCGTGGAACGAATTTTAACAATTATAAGGAAAACTTTATAATTTCCACAGTAGAGCAGAACATAATTATTTGGTTTGAAATGTATTATACAAACATAAATAATTATTGTTTTCCATTAAAATCATAGAATTAATCATCAAATTAAATCTACAAAAGCAGTCATTCATGAATATTCCAAACACTTTTTGTTTTACCTTCGTTTCCGTGTAAAGAATACGTTGGCTCAGCAGTGATAGTGAAGAGTATTCACTGTATGAAGTTTTCGCACATATTTAAAAAACAAGGCAACTGAATATAAAAAAATGGTTACCAGCAAATTTCAAATGTTAATATTGTTTTTCGTAGGCCTTTATGACCTTGATTAGAAAAGATAATCAGAAGACTCTAGTCAACGCAGATTTCCAAGTTATAGAGTGTACAAGGTAGAGATAGCGATAAAAGCTTCAATTATATCATAATTTACTTATGAATTACAAGACTAGGCGGAAAATATTGTATGAGCAAAACAGCTAAGCAGATTCCGCCTAATTGTGTAAAATCGTTAGTAAAAACGATGAATACCCCTGAAATATTTAAAAATCTTCAGCAATCAATGAGAAATAAACTTTTCAAAACTATTCCAATATGTTTCCCGATTCAATTTGAACATCCTATAACAAGGGTACTAGCGTTGACCGGAGTCTTCTAATCAGCTTTTTTTTGAGGGCATAAATGTCTACTAAAACCTAAGTTACATTTGAAATCAACCGGTTACTATTTTTCGTACATTCAGGTGCCTGGTCCTTTAGACAGTGTTCAAACTGCCAACACTCCTTTGAGTTGATGAACTCCTTTTAATTGTTGATTGTTTGATCACACTTGTATGCAATGAAATATTGATAAAAGCATTGAATGAAGCTTTACTCACTCTCAAAAAGCGAAAAATAAACAATTTCATTCATCAACTTGGCCATTTTATACAGTTTACCCATCATTTCCAAAGAGTTTTCTACACCGCAACTAAATCCAAACTGAATTTTTCAGAAATAGTCATAATTGAATTGAAAAAACTATGTCATCAAGATAATTGAGAAAATTGACATACCGCTCGAGGATATGATCGACTAAATTGGCAGTCACAAGATTTTCCATTGGTCCCTCTGTACATTTGAAGAAAAATTCTTTTTGGGGAAAATACTCAGCTGAAATGTTTTATAAAGGCTAATCTTCTAGACTATTTGATCTTCCTACTTGGAGTTCGAGGTTACCTATTTTCATATCGTTTTTTTTTGTTATCATTTTGAGATGTGTTCAAGGAAAAGCTATTTCAAAATATTTCGGAGATTACTTTTTCGATTGATTTTTTTTTCAAATTCAATAATCTTCATACTACAGGTAATAAATCTGGTAGTTTCACTCCGGATAGTCTCGATTACCTGATATTTATACATCTTGTTTTCTAAGAAATATAGATAAAATAAAGGAGAACAATTGATTGAACAATGGTTGTATACTCATATACTGGGCTGTTAATAGAAGTCACAATTCCCACAAAAAATAAGTCTATGACTTTCCAGTCATGAGTTATTTTTCAAATTTAAATCATTTTCATTGCCCAAAACTCACAAGAGTTATCAACCGATAGAGAACTATTGACTCACCCTATATAGTCCTTATATATCATTGTTCAAAACTCATTGAGAATTTTGTGTTATCTATTCATTAGACGAACACCCATATTCAACACAAATATTCAACAATATCCAAGTATAAAGCATAAAACAACAATTCCAGTTTTCCTACTATGTTGCCTATACCAGTATACAATAGATTTGCTACGCATTCACAAATTATGAACAAACTATAATAGGTAGATCATTTGAAAAAGCATTTCAGGTTTTAATTATTTATCTCTTTCCAGATGCTGGTGAAATGGAATTTTGGAATGATCTCAAAACAGAACCAACAATATTGGAACGGGACCTATATCAAACATAAAAATGGAAATCAAATTTTTGATGTCGATAAATATTTGAATAAAGTGTATTACTGTTTGAAACATTATTTCAGGAACCACTCTTTTGAAAAATCCCCGAATTCAAAGCTTTACCTCACAAATGAAATACCGTAGGTATTTCATATAGGTATCATATTTATAGTAATTACCACTTCATTTTTCGCCACTAGAGTATTATCATTTTCGTCTACTCAAATTTTTGTTCTTGAATTATTGAAGATGATTTGCATTTTCGCGTTCAAAGAAAAAAAAACAGTAAAATATTTTCTCTTTGCTTGTGCCCATCTTGGAGGCGCACTCAAACTAAACTGAGTCCACTAATCACAGTACGAAATCTTACAGAGATTTAATAAACCACAGTGGCGACAAGAGTGGTCTCGTTTTTAATTGGCTGAGACTAAATATGGCGGCTTTTTTTACATCCTTTGTTTACCTGATTGTTGGGATTGTTGCATACTACAATTGGATAAATTCGTTCTATATACAATCAAATCAGGCCGAATAATTGTAATTTTGACAAAGTGCCAGTTCAGTTCAGTCAATTTTATTCTTGAGTTTCATGGTAAAGTCTTTTGATTCGCCATTTTTTGGATCAATTTGAATGAATTGGTGCCACAGTATTTTATTAAGTCATCTTCTAACGCCATCTAGTGGAACCCGATTGGACATTAACATACATTACAGTACAGATAACTAAAGCCTTCTATTGGAAGTTTAATGTATTTCTTTTTACTACACCTAATAATAATGATTCTCTCTTTCTCTTATATAAATTAATCAACATACATCAGGTCATACATCACATTAACTGAAGAAGCTTAGTGTGAAAGAGCTCATCAAAACATCTGCATGATAGGATATTGAATAGAGAACTGTTCTCTTTCAATGCACATGGGCTGTGTTGTTTTGATAATCGAATTAGTCGCTCTACAAGTGTGAGATGCTTTGTAAATTGATATCGGTTGAAAATAAAGTAAATTCCTCGTAAATCGAAATATTCAGTATGAAAGAGAAACTTAAAATTATAAAATGGTACTTTTGTGGTAAACTAATTGAAGAGACATTTAATACATTTATCGTTGGCTCTGAAGATACATTCAAGTTCAGCTATTTCTCCGATAGTTATAAAATTCGGTAAAAATGATTGATGAACCACCAAAAACAATTTATGAGAATCGTCTGAAATAGAAGTAGATGTGTATGCTGCTGTTGAAACCAGTGCACTTCGTTCGAATGAACATATATGAGCGATAGAAGATTTTGGATTATTTTGAAAATGAATGGTTTCCGATCATCACTATCAAATGGCCCCTCTCAAATCGCTACATTCATGTTCCAATGATTTTTTTCTTCTGAAAACATTGATTTATCGACAAGAAATTGAAAGCGACGAATATTAATGGATAAAGGGAGGATACTAACACGTGGCTGTTCAGTTAAAAACGAAATCAAAGATATAAACGAAATCAGAGATAATTCTTCTTACAAATCAATTTTATGGGGTTTACACATAATTTCCTCAATCAATAATTTTCATTGTGGAAAGTTAATATGTTCAATTTGCGAATGAAAAAAAAATTGTTGGTAAGTTTTCGTTTTCCGCAAAAGAATTGATCATATGTACAATGTACCAAGCACTGATATATTTTTTAAATATTCATGAGAAATCCTTACCAAAAATCATTATAAAAGAGGTAAAACTATCATTTTGTGAGAAAAATAATCGAACGTCATACAGTGTCGCTCTTTACTTATTTGCATCGGAAAGTGAAAGAAGAAAAGGCGAATGTACAACTTCTAACACCGTAGAAAGTTTGGTCATCGCTGGACCAACAGAAATCATTGAAGAGCTCTAGGGAGTTATTCAGTTCAATGTTCATATAATGGTCTAATCGAATTGTCCCTTTCGGGACAAGATAGATTTAATCCGAAAATAATAGTCAGCTATTTGTTATAATCTTGGGATATGACCTCTAAATATCCTATATTTCCGAATGTATATTCCAGAACGGTATTATGACTGGTAAA
Source organism: Harmonia axyridis (assembly GCF_914767665.1). NCBI lineage: Eukaryota > Metazoa > Arthropoda > Insecta > Coleoptera > Coccinellidae > Harmonia > Harmonia axyridis. Next base: position 20,894,344 of record NC_059501.1, read on the forward strand.
ATCCCAAAGGGCACAGGTACGTTGATATCACGTTCGTTATCAGTAAAAGTATCACGGGAAATAACGTTTATTTGCTCGAATTATTTATTATATCAATATTGAACGTTGCTTTTAAACGTACAAATACGGTTTTTTGTATGATATTAACAGAAACGTTGATCAGTCACTCAAATATATAAACAATTATTTATATATTTAAATATTCTACATAACAAAAATGGACGTATGAATTATTCTGGTTATAGTTCTAGTACATTCTGAATATTGCGAATACAATGTTGAGCGTTCTCGACCCAAGCTACATTGTTGAGGGGATTGCGTTGTGTTACCCTGAGATCTCTGATTGAATCGTCAGTTTGCCAATGAGTGATCTCTGCCAAATACAACTTTAATTTCTGTAGCGGAGGACTTTGCCTTAAGCTGTCATCGATCCGAGTACTAAACGCGCTAGGCGCTGCTTGGCGCCAGTGTTTTAACATGAACTGACAATTTCAACGTGCTATGGGTAACTTTGCTGGACTAGCACATTGTCACTAAAAATATAAAACTGATGATTCTGTATAGTTCCGACAAAATATTAAACTCAAGAAGTTTGGGTGAGTTCTCTCTTCAGTTAATAAACATAAATTGAATTTCACAAGCAACATTTATTAAATCATTGATTTTCTCGAGAAAAATAACAATATCACAACTCATTAAGTATCAGGTACAAATGCTTCAATGCAAATCACATTCCATTAACAATTTCAACATTCGATAACCAATGCTTCGGGCCCAACGTATTAGATTGAAAAAATTAAAACTGACATACATAGATTGAACTGTTTCACAATGATTGTTTCAACAACTTCCATTTGAACATTTGTCTTTAATCTTAAAAATCGTTAATAATTTATTATCACAGAAATTTTTTAAATCTTATCGATTAAACTGGGCGAATCAATCTAGAAACTGGATGAAGTTATCAGAAACTGGATGAAGTTTTCTTGAAATGAATCTGTGATGTGGATGTATCATTCAAAAATGAAGTTCGAATCATGAATCAATAATAATAATAATTGTTACATTGTTTCACCAATTGGATACCTACCTCTGATATTTTCTACGATGAAAGTTCTTGTTCGTCTACCTCTTATATTATCTGTAAAAACCTCCAAAATCTGAATTTTTGATAATCTGTAGGTACTTTACCAGTGTTATGGAGTTATTTTCATTTTGCAAATCCTTGTTATCAATATTATTGATATTAAACCAAAATAACTTTCCAGTTTCTAAATCGAGTCACGATTCATCAAAAATAAAATAATGATCACATCAATAACAGATGTCGTAAATTCCAGAAACATCTTCAACAAAATTTAATTGACATTTATCAATGGAGTATTCGCTCTGCTCAGGAGAATACTCGAAACGCAAAGATATTCCTTCTGCTTTTCCATACTTTCGTATCCTACCAAATCCGACTTTTCTCTGCTCTTGCATGAATCGATGACCTCCACCGTTTTCTTCTTCTTTCCTATGTCGGGCATCGTGCAAGACTTGGAAAGGGCCGAGTCGCTGTCAATTGTCAGATCGCAGTTGAGGGATCTTGAATGGTTATTTCTGCGCCTTCGATGGTGATTTTCAGTCTTCAGAGTATCGATTGATTTGAGATGAGAGATGCTAAGTGGGCATATGTGCGTGGGTTGTAGGTTATGAACTTCAACGTAGGTTAGATGAGCTGTCATGGTTTCTTCGGGAATTTTTTTTTCGAGAATTGATAGTTTCTTCTCCAACCCTGGCAAAATAATGGGTAATGAAAATACTGCAAATTTTTCACTATGGTTTATCATTTTGTCCTACCTCATAGAATATAGATATCATTGAAAAAGTGCAAAATATATCATTTGGAAATGAAATTTTCTGGATTAAATCCTTTTACAAATACTTAGAGATATCTAATATTTGAAATAAAAAATCAATTTATTATGTTATAAATAAGTACCAAAATGATGAATGATTTTTAAATTCGAGTACATATACCTAATATTGAAAATGTATCAATCGAATATGGATTCAAATTGAAATTAATGCGACTGAAAGAGTTGAATTCACTTTGCTTTTCTAATTCCCATAAAATATCACACATGCCAATTTCTGATTTGAGGGGGAACAAATTTTCCGCTTTTTTCCCCGTAACTTCAACCATCTAACAGGGGTAAGCACAACCTCTTAATTTTGAATATGGATGATAATTACTACAACTAATTTTGCAGATCGTATAGAGTACTATCTGACCCTGAAATGTCGCTTCAAAATATATATCGATAATGAAATAAGAGCGAAAATAGTGAAAGAGTCAATGTGGAATTTATCTTGACAATATTATTCGTAGCTGACACATTTCAAAGATATTTAGTAGTTATCAATGGAAATTTTGAAGCGAAAATTCAGGATCAGATAGTACTCGTAAAGATCTTCAAAATGAGGTATGGCAACAACCCTCATCCCTCTTCAAAATCAAGGCGTTGTACGGGGATGCGAAGAGCGAAAAAGTTGTTTTCTACATTTTCATTTTAAATCCGAAAAATCGAGGTGTAAAGTTTTCGTTGGACCACGCTGTATTTTTAAGCAAGTAGATGTTTGCTTATGTATGGATAAAATGAATCCTTGTAGAGTTATCTTGCTATCTTATACACAACAAAGTAAGATGTGAGTAACTAACGTCTTCAAAAATTGGCGTCACTGGATTATCACGCTCGTTTGAGACTAATGAACCTGCAAACGAGGTAGAGGTGATATTATTGTGTCTTATCAGGCTCTGTATGGGTTCTATGGAGTGAATCTGGATCACCTCTGCATGAGAAGCAGCACACAACTCCATGGCCATGCCTTCAAAAGGACAAAAGAAAATTTCAGGACCACAATGCGTCAAATTTTTCTTTCCAGCAGAATTTTCGATTTGGAATAGTTATTGACATAGTGTTAGTGGTCCAAGTTCGGTGAATTCATCCAACAAACGACTCAACCAGTTCATTCTAGATCAGAATCGCCTCCTAACTCATTAAGTTACTGTAAATATGTTTAGGTTCCTTTATAATTTCTAGTATTGTATGAGTTCCATTCTATTTCATAATTTTGAGTTCATGGGTGAAAACCCCTATTCTTCTCGTTTGATAAACATAATTATAATTACGAATCTTGTGGCACAACTGCTCCAATTCGTTTTCATGTCGATTTTCCTGGAGTTCAACTGCAAGATATTGTACCACAGAGTAACCAGACAATTCACTCTGCCGTTTTTAGGCACGGCGTTTCGTTGACCTTGAATTTCACTATGAACTACTGTAGTAAAAAATGACAAAGATAACCGAACTTCCCACTCTTTCTAAAAGGTTCAAAACGCATGTGATTTGTCAGATTAACCCATTCAAATTTTTGAATTCACCCGACTGCTTATATTCAACTCCTATATATTGTATAATGTTGTCATGACGTTCAAGGAAGAGAATTTTTGTATTTTTTTCAGAACTAACAGGCGAACCTCTAGTGAGCCTCTGTTCATCGTGTTTATTTGCAATAATTATTAGAATATTATATTAGGTTGTGTTGAAAGCAAATAAACTTTATTATTATTATTATTATTATTATTATTGATATTATTAATATTGAATACCAAGCTAAATTTATCACACTTCAAGAATTAAAAATTACACCACACTTCTTATTATACACTAAAATAACTTAGTGTGAAAGTATGTATCAAAAATGAAACTCCTTGGAATACTAGCATGATTCTAAAAAAAAACGTCTATTGGTTGCTTCTTAGAATCTCATTAATGTTCTAAGGGTTGCTTGGTATCTCTGAGATTCAAAAAATCTTTTTCGTCTTACTGACGAATGACTCCTCTGTTTACGGCAGACTATGATTGCAAGGAGAGCTCGAGCAGCGATCCTACATTGAGAGAAATATTTGAATGTAGAATTATTTGCGATTAATATTTCAAATCAAGCAAGAACAAAATGAAATTTATTTTCTTAGAACCGTCATTTTCAATAACATAACCTAAGCGAACGCAAAATCCACGATTCAAATTGAACTATCGCTGCGATTAGTCGAAAGAATCAATCTAGCTCTCTGATTGGTCACCCCGAATCACCCCGAACTCATTCATAAATACGAGTAGAGCGAATTCGAGGTCAACGAAACGGCGGTGACGATTTCCTTTGTAAATGCATAGAGTGAAACATCTGTAGTAATCTGTGATTGTACCAAGTCATAGTTTGAGAGTTTTATAATATCACATAATTATTCTACTGAAGGGTCGATTTCAAGAACATAGGGGAATTTCTTAAACAGTGGAAATGAACAGTTCATTCGTTTTACGACGTCTTTTACCCTTTCATAGATGGCGTTCAATGCAACCCTTGAATCAATCGTCTCTTACCGATATCTAAGTTCCCGATCATCCTCTGGTCTCGCATTTCTGGAAAGTCACCGTCGAATGTCTGTTCACCCTTGTCGGCGCGACGCCCTCTGTAGGGTGACGTCGTCGCACCCTTGCGCTTGAAAGAGACGACCAAGGGCCTGCGATGATCATGCAGACGCGCCATCTCTGCGTCCAGGTAGCGGAGCGAGCTCTGTCTGCTGTAAGAATCGGTGTTGCTATGACTGTTAACTTGTGAGGATCTGCCGGATAAGTTGGCGTAACACCTACCTCCTGCTGGGTCCCTGGCCATCAGGTGGCGGCTGAAGCACTGCTTGAACGTGTTCTGGAACACAATCAATTGTCATGAAATTCATAAAACTGTAATATACGATTTCGATAAATTTGGTTTCCAGTCGGTAAGTGAGGACTCTTGCTCATCATATACCTATACAAAATAATATAGGAATTTGTGGGTAACGTTGAGGAAACATCTGACAGTTGCGCCCTCTTGCATTTCAAGAGTCCAAGTTAGATAACCTGAAGGGTACGTATTGATTATTCTCCAAACGCAGGAGGAAAATCTGTCCATTCGAATGTAAGAATTGTACTGATTGCAACAGATGGCTCTACCGTCGAAGATCTTCAAAAGCTAAGTTTTGGAAAGTCTGAATTGAATTCTAGTGACATTTGGTGTGTTCATTGAATTAGATTAATTGAATCAGTTGATTGCATTGCATTGAGGAAACCAATCGTCCAAATTCAATTGCTTGTTCTGATATATTCTGAAATGCGATATATCTTTGGAAAAAATTCAACTAAATCCACACTTTCCAATCGTATCTAACGTGCTTTTTCCAGTTTTGGAACAGTTGAAAGTCTCGATTTCAATCGTGTTCATGTTAAACTCTGGGTTCACGAGTTCGAACATTTCAAAATTAAATGATTGATTATTCAAGATGGAATGTGTTTTTCACAGTTCCACAATGCTAAACTCTTTGTAATGAGTTATATAAAACATAGTGAAAAGTTACCAAATGGAAGTGAGCTATGAAGAAACAATGGATTGTACCATCAATTTAACCCCTTTTCAGCCTTTTTGCCATTCTGTCGACTGCCGTAACGGTATGAAAATTTACGGGAAAACCTTTTTTCATTAGCTCCTGTGCGACACGTCCTCACATTTTCATGAATTTATGAATGTCGAAAGTGGAAAACAAATAAAGCTTGCATATGATTCATCATTTTTATAATGTGATTAATGGAATCAATATCACGTTTTCCATAATAGACATGTTTCCATTTGAAGCCTGAAAGTTTACCATTTGGATCCAAAAAAAAATATGGAAAAATTTGAGCGAATAAAATTTCCTACCGACGAAAAAGGTCCGTCGAAGGATAATCCTGTGCTTTATAACATAATACTGGTGGGAGCTTTTCTTCAAGCTCAAGGTAGGGTTGGAGCAATATGTACAGGATCCCACCAAATTATTTCCTGATAAGAACGGTGCGAATTTCCCAGAAAGGTTCATAAATTTTCGCTTCTTCCGGTTATTTATTTTATACCACACAAATATTTCACCGTAGTTCCAGGAATATGAATTTAAAGGGAAATATTATAATATGAGACGTAGGTAAACCATTAAAGTTGGCATGAAGGTTCGACTGATCATTTAAATTATTCAAACCATTTCGTCAGTCTAGTTGAATTAATGATGTTTCTTGGAAAGCAAACTACAGGAGATTTCGCACCGAGTTTATAACTGCTAATATACATCTGCATACAAAATTTTCATTCGTTACGATCGGTTATTTGAATATCAGTTTATTCGATATTAAGCTTGAATTTTCTATATGATTCTGATAACACTATCATCAAAAAATTGCGGGGGAATCTGTTGTCGCTGAAAAAATAGTTTTTTTCGAGTCTCGACTCGTATTTCATTGATTCAGACGACCCTATCATCACTTAATTTTACACGAATCTTGAAATTGTGATTCCATAAACAGGGTGACTCATTTAAAAGTGTCCACCCTCAATAACTCGACAACGGAAGAGAATTGGTGAAAACACTCAGACAGGTCGATTTTTGATGACAGAGGACATGATATGGGAAACACAGCTTGTTTCTACTAGCAACCCCCTGCAGAGGATTGCAACCCCATCAGGAATTACAATAGGGAAAGTGAGTAATTTCACAGCACAAATATATGCATAGATTCAAATTTGTATGAACCTGCAGTTTGTGTTCTATAAAGTGAATATTCACAACACAATGTTACAGGGTGTTTTTATAGAATTATGGTATCAGAAAAATTTACAGCAAATGCTAAAACTGCTCGCCATTAGATTACATGCAGCGGTTTTGCATCGGTCAGCTCGAGTTTACATTTGCATCGATAAGCTCGACTTAACGTTTTGCATCGGTCTGACCCTGTTTATGTAAGGCATCGGCCTGATCCACTTGAGGTTTTGCATCGGTCTGACCCTGTTTATGTAAGGCATCGGCCTGATCCACTTGAGGTTTTGCATCGGTCTGACCCTGTTCACGTTAGGCATCGGCCACTAGAAATTATATGATCAATTAGAACAGCTCTGTTTCATTTACTCTTATCGGTTCTATAATTTCATAAAAACACCCTGTAACTTTGTGAATGTCCGCTTTATAAAACACAAACTTCAGGTTCATACAAATTTGAATCCATGCATACATTTTTGCTACAAAACTACCGCCTTTTCCTATTCAAATTCCTGATGGGGTTGCAACCCTCTCCAGGAGGTTGCTAGTAGAAATAAGCTTTGTCCCAGATCGTATCCTCCTGTCATCAAACACCGACCTGTCTGAGTGTTTTCACAAATTCTGATTCGTGATTAAGTTATTTTTCAAATGAGACAGACTGTATACACCCAAACTCTTAATCTGATCGAGTCTGTTGTCAGAGAAATATTGTAGTCAACTTTCTCCCGATTCATTTAATTTTTCTTTGATGATATTTTAGACAGAAAAAAATCAGCAATAATAATAATAAATCGCAGTTCCAGAAAAACTCACATTCAAGATTCAAGGAAACCACTAAATAACGTTCTCTCAGTTCTAACACCCCAATAGTATAAATCAGTGGTGACCCCAAGTTGCCTTCAACTTATCACATGAAATCCTCAATGTCACAGGACGACGCTATCGCCGTCTACATCTGCTTCAGTTCCTTTTGAAATTTAAAACCCATTTTTTTTTCCATAAAATTTTGTGCATTCCTCTCTGCGTGATTCCACGGTAAGAACAACATTTGCTCTGGTTATTTCCACATCGTAGAACAGAATGATGCCACAAAACATGTTGACGCATTGAAATTGGCGCAATGCAAAGCTTCAGCTAGGTACTTTACGTTCAAAGAAAGGAAGAATGTTCCGAAGCAATATCTAGGGAACAAACAAGAGCAACTGAATTCTCGATAAAATGTCTGAAAAGAAGGAAGGTCGAGGTTATTGTGATCTATCCGCATGCATCGAATTGGGTTTTCTTTTTTATTTTCGGTATTCAGTAGGAAAGCTTCGTTATTCAGGTTGATGTTTCTCACAGACATAAACAAGAACGTTCAATTTTTCGGATCAATTCTTACCTCTAAAACGACATGAATGCTCAATAAGAAGAACCATTAATTGGGAATAATTTCGATATGCATATAACGGGTGATTTTTTTTGTTGAGTTGGATCTGCCAAAAATCTCGAAAAACAAACATCTTACGGAAAAATATTTCGAATAAAAGATATATGTTTTCAAGAAGGAAGTCTACTAATATCAGCATTTCCTTCATTTCATTTCTCCTACTGGGAGGTGTACCTGAAAATTTGCAGTCATTTGAAACTCTTCAAGAGAATAAGGACTATGTTTCTAATTTTTTACGTGGTCTTCATTTCATTTTTCCAAAATGAAAGTTTTCAAATATTTTAATTTTTTTTTTGACTTGGCTCACCTCGGTTGATATTACCAGTAAGTATCAGGTAAGTAGAGTTAGTAATATTACCCCTTTGAAACTGTTTGTGTGAAAAGTATACTGCGAGTCCCAGTACAAAACATGAAATTGAAAATAATTCATTTCAGACAAAAAATTTAGACTATTTACTAGGTTATCTGATAAGCGACAAAAAATCATGACATGCCATTAAAAAAAATGGCAAAATATCAAACTAGTGTGGCATAAAATATTAAATTTAATGTGATAAATAAGAAAAATTCTTCAATTATTATCTTCCGTATCATTATTCCACCAAAGAAATTTCATCAATCACAAATAACTATCAATGAATACCATTTCTACTCACCTTGAAAGCTTCTCTGAACTTGTGTGACATTATATTGTAGAGCAACGGATTGACAGTGGTAGACAAATAATAGAGAACTCCACTAACGTAGGTCAGAGTCTGATAGGCTTTGATTGTTCTTGAGGAAGATCTTTCACCATAAATTGCCAATAAACGTTGAGCATGGAACGGTGCCCAACAAATGAAAAAAGTGACTACAACAGCAACTGAAAAAAGTTACAAATCAGAATTATTGTCATACATATAATTATTAATAATATGATCATCCTTTTTTTAACCATTTCTATCAAAATTAATATTTTAGCGATATTTTAAATGCAGCATACTTCGATTTTTTTGTATAATATTTGTCGACTATCCTAGACCTTTGAGATACTCATAACCAGTTGCAGGTACATTCATAATAATTTAATGCCGTCATTGAAATTTTTAATCCTGCTGTAGAAAGATCCTATAAGCTACCTGCACCGTTTAATGGAGGATTAAATTTTAATGCGGCATTAAATTTTAATCAACGTTCCTGCAACTGGACGTATGATCTTTAGAGCTTGTACTAGTTAGGAGAATCGTTATTGATTTTTCAAAAATATCATTTCAAAGTTATTGTTTTTTTCGCCTAAATTTTTCATAGGACACCTTATATGTACGTACATATATGCATATTTTTCATTCATTTCAACATTTTATTCATTCCAGTAAGATTTGACGATAATTTTTTCAACTTATTATTATTATTCTACATATTGTTTAAGCTATTTTTGTTGGAATGCTTCAGTTTGAAGTGTTCTACCAACAATTAAATAAATATTGACCTGTTACCTATAATGTGATATGAAATTCGAAGTTATAGTGAATTCTTATTATTTTGATTAATATTAGTACCTAGGATACTTGAGCCAATTGAGGAACTTTTCCTATGTTTACAGTTTTTATAGAACTCATTCTCATAATATTAGTAGAGATCCAGAAAATTTTTCATCAGAGGTTCGTTGTCAACAGCTCATCTTCATGCTTGATTAAATGAAGAAGAGTTCGCATCGTTCCGAAGTTTGTTATTTACGATTGGATCGAATAATACCTGAAGTAGAAAATTACTTTTTGTCTACATCCGAGTTGGTTTATTTCGTTCCGATTCACACAGTGGTCTATGCTTTCGATCAAGCGTAGTCTGAACTCTGAATCAACTAATAAATATCGTTAGTATTCCCCTTTTTATTTCTTTTTCTTGAAATCGAGTGGAGTGTACAGACCAGGACGCATTCGAACTTCCTATTGACTTGGCTACCTTGAAAAGTTGTAGATATTTTGGCTGAATATTTTGTACCAAGTTTTATTGGTAAACGAAAAAACTTCACCAAAAGAGGTTAAGTCATTTTTAGCAATTAATTATTGAAACTATCGATTTCCTTGTTAGTTTAAAATTACCAACCATTATTAAATACATGAGCTTTTTTGTTCTTCAGACCAACCCATTGTGTAATTACCAGGAAGATACACTTACTTGTAATCAAAAGAAGAAACTTTATAGTCTCAATTCAAAATTGATCGCTTGAATATTTAATTGAAATAAATGAAAAGAATAAGATTGTCGTTGGAAGCTTCAAACGATAATTTTGGTAATTTATGGATTGGTCGAGGAGGCACTCACAACTGGTCTTACAGATCACCTTATCTTAGTTCCATAGATCATTTTGTTTGGGGTTATCTAAAATCTGTGATATATTCTACTGAAGTACATCAAAGTCTCAAAACATTTTTGAGAATGAGATGAAACCAGTAACATTGATAATTGTGTCTTATTCCTTTTCTTCTATTGATATTGATTTTTATTGATTCCTAAATGAGTCGAAGGCATGTCGTTTCTATTGATTTAGGAAGAAACCAAATTTTTGTTGTAAATCTTAAGATATTTAGGGTTGAGAACGTTCGAAAATGAATGATGAATAACACGTGTACAACGATCGAGAATATTCCATGGTGAAAACCACCTAAATTTTTGGAAACCACGTATTTTGTGGAAGGTACGGCCAAAATATTTTATTGGACAAGGATGATACTTAGTACTTTCTCCATACCGGGAGATGCTAAGGGCGTGGCTCAGATGGAGGAGTAAAAATATTTTAACCATGGTAGAATAGTAAGAGAGGGCAGTTGAGAGTCAATAGTCTAGAGTCAAGACGTTGAGACGAAGTCAAATATCGACCAAGACTTATAGTCAGAAGAGTCCCAAACTAAAAATAGACGAGTCGTGGATTGAGTACAAAACGAAACGACCGACTGAAAAGTTATACACAAACGATGATACTCAGAAGATGGTTTTATTTTATCAACAACCACAGAGTGGAGACGAAATTCAGAACCGTATTGAGATATTGTAATTAAGATGTGAATATCTTTTCAATATTGTATACTGTAATATGGAAAGACTTCGTAAATAGACGCATACATAGTTAAAAGAAGTTTAATCAATACAAGCAAAGTCAAACAGAAGGAGACAAAGGCCTAGGCGATTGATAAATCATGCCTCCATATTATGCGGGCTTCAGTGTTCAATTGGGGCATGAATGAACAAGCAATCAAAAATTCCTCACATCAGCATTTTTCTCTTTTTTATGAATATTCATGATCCATAATCTCCTTTTAATCCATAGTAAAAAATTCGAAAGTTTATACAGACTTTTTTTATATTTCGTATATCCGAATCAACTCGAAAATTCCACCCTAGTAGTAGGAGGAAACCATCAGTCACTTTCAGTTCCGAAATAAACAGTCACATCGACATCGAAAACTGAAACTCCTTTATCGCATTCCAACTTTTCACATAAACACATATCTCTCCGGCTCAAACTAACCAATGATGCCATCACAGTTCGTTTGGGGGGTGGTTTACGGAATCGAGAAACCGATAGAATCTAGTGTCGAAGGAATTGTTATTGAGCCTGCCTACTGAAGTATTAAATTCGGCAAGTTCAGATATGCAAGAATTTGTGGGGTAGAAGTAGAGAATTGCTAGTCTAAAATGGGCTTTTTCATGTGGAATGGAAGCGGTCGTCTCCAGAAATTCCTTTTTTTCTATGACGGGACGAACGATTGATATTTTATCTCTGTTGATCAGTCACAAAATATCACCTTCTATGAAATTACAATATTTTGTTTTCGAGTCAGTACTTTTTTCCAGATATATGTATATGAAGTAGACAAAAAGTGGACATTCAGTTTGCAACGATTTTGCACGCTTCAATTCATTTTACGCTACTGGAATTTTCAAAGACGCGGTAATTCGTCAATTCATCATATGTCATTGGTCCGGATGAGGATGCGCGTATCTAAAGAAGGAAGCAGAGAGAATTTTCTGAAAGATTTTCAATAATTATCGAGACTTCAGGAAAGATACGTTTTGGATTTCAGCCATTACTAGTTCAATTCGAGGTTTAGAATTTGATTTATCGGCGAGAATTGTATCGGGATTCTCGGTAAGTGTTGACATGAATATTTGCATTCAACAAGTAATAATCTCACAATACCAGTTGATTAATTTTGAAACATTAGTTTTTTTTAGAGTCATCCATCTTGTGAAAACGTATTTCAGGTTTGGTAGAATTCTTTTTGTGTCGAATAATTTCAGCAAAACTCCTTATCAGGATTATTTTATGATTCTTTATAATTTCTTGGTTAGGAATCAGAGGAGTTGTGAATTCAGGTTAACATATTCTAATATCGTTGTTCATTTTTCCAAAGCACCTCTCGTGGGTTTGGAACAACAGAAACCTCTCTTGGGATTGAAAAATATCAAGAAGTACTTCTTTGAGATATAGAAGTTGGAATGGTACGTATATATGTATTATATTACATTACCTTCGCTGAATGGGAATTGGAGCTTCCTGCTAAGATCTGGTGTTTAGAAGGCTGAAAGTAATCTACAGAAGGACTTCATCCTAATAGCAGAGTAATTCATTGAAAACTGATTCAAGTTAAGTTTTTATTTCAAAATTATTTGTTTAGATCGTTAGGATCGATATTTGTATATTTTCATTTTATCAAATTTGTAAAAACCTGGGTAGGAGTTTTGTTGTCAAATAAGCCAAAGCACCCCTAGAAATCAGTCTTAGAGTCTCATGGGCAATTGTAACGTTACAAGCTCAAGAATTATTGGTTAGTTTTGATTAGTTTTCAAGATAATAGGCTCAACGTATCAAGTTCGTTGAGTCAACGTATCAAGTTCATTGATTCGACGTATCAAATTTATTCGGTAAACGCATATGAATTGTCGATCCAACTCTGTTCATCTCAGGGATGAACAATTGAATTGGGGTGATGAGTATTTTTTGAGATAATGTACTGAGTACATATCTATAATGATATGTGAATCGAAAAGCAAAGTCAGCATGACGTTGTCAATGAACGGTTTATTGGTACAATAAAACTATAGGAGATATAAATTCATACTTCAATAAATAATTTGATCATTTCTACAATGAAAGAACACCGTCTCAACGTACAAATGGTTGATCGAAGTCAATATGTTTATTTTTTGTTCATTTTTCAACATTTTCTGTTATATTCAGATTAGGTTGAAATATATCCATTCCATACATATACAATTGAATTGAAAAGCTCGTTTTTGATAACTTCAACAAACCCTCAAATGAAATGACGTTACATCTCTATATACAATGCAAATTACACGACCTCGAAGTTGAAAGAATATCCTATATATTTTACCCATACCTCAATATTGTTCGACAGAACAATTCCCAAGGCTCATTACAAGGCGATTGTTTTATTCATACATTAGCTCAGGCTCGTAGTGCTAGAAATGAATACTGGGATGTTTTATTACACCTCAACCTTTATCTCGGGAACATCATGTGACACAAGGATGAAAAAAAATTTACTGTAACATCCATAAATTCATCCAGTATGTGGGTGGCATCGTTAAGTACAGTATATTTAGGTCGGAGTTCACATGATATGCTGCGCTTATCTTTGGCATTTATTGACCACGGATTAATTTCAAGCAATGTATATATAACATATTATTATACAAAAACTGAGGAAAGCACACAGAAAATAATAATCTCAAGGCAATATTTCGGGTAATCAGAAACATAAAAAATTCAAAAAGGAATCTCTTACTGAGTGAAGTCCGAAGCTTTTGAGCCCACATCATGTGCTACTTGTACACTTTGAAATACCTATATGCAGTACTGTGGTCTCAAAGGAAGCAACTGGCGCATTAATGAATGAGTGCTCCTCTAATTTCAGGTCTGTTCAGGTTTTGAGCACTCGTTCTCCGAACAGATTGCTCTATCAGTCTATCAACATTTCGACGCAATGTCTATAATTTTCAATTTATTTTGAGCTGTAACTGGTATTCACTGAGGACAAAAATTCGATTCTGTATTTGTAAGGTTTGTTTAATGAGCAAATCAGACTAGGGGTTCCGTAAATATGGCGGTTCAAATTTCGTTCATTTTGGACTGTACATTTGATCGAGATTAAAATGTGTAATTGAATGTAAGTTAACAATTTGAAGTCTTGTGAGAAATTCCATGTTGATCGCCGCTTATATTAAAAAACCTAATATTCCAGTGGGAACAAATCCGAAGGAAAATCGAAAAGAAATGAGGACAACACAGACATGCATTCGGGAGCTTTTGAGCGCTTATTCATTCTTGCGCCAGTTCCTATATTCAGTTGTTATCCAAAGAGCGCTCAAAAGCTTCTAGCTTCAAGTCAGTGCTTTCCTCATTTTTTCTATAATTTAGTAAATACTTTGTTGTCGAGAAGCATTCTTTCGAATTTTCCTGTTAAGTTCAAATATGTAGTTTGATGTAACATTCATTCTACGACAGAAAATAGCAATGAAACTTTATATAATCTCATCCTGAAAAAGCCGTATACATGTTGAAGACTGTTTAAGGGATGATTTTCGTTGATTATTTTGGAAACGAATAAAAATTATGAAAAGTTATTCATTCTTCAGGTCTTAATAAAATGAATTACAGCAAATGCCTCAGGTCATTCCATGAGAAGAGAAAATGAAGTTCTGGCCTGAATTTGATAATAGAAAAGCATGAAGGTTTCATCTAATACGCTCCTTTTTCTCGATTCCCTTCAAATATATAACAGAATGGATTGGAATGAAGTCTTCTGAGCACGTTTTCTTTATTTCCTGTGATTTTTCGTTTCTGCGAGAAAATTAATCGAAAACGACATTCACTGGGAAAACTCGATTTAAGTCTGCCCCATCTCTTTAGAGGTTGATTGAATGAAAAGGGCTCTAGCCCTGACTTAGCATTGGGAGCTTTTGAGCTCTCATTCATTATTGTATTTTATATTCAGGGTCGAAAGACACTTTGAATGTTATAACAACTTCATCAAATTTTGAAGTTCAATTCACAGGGTTAGCACCATTGAAACAGACGACAAATTTGGATTAAGCTAATATGTCTGAAATACTGTTGTATTCACTGATTAGATTTTGTTTGAAACAATTCTGGCGACTCGACTCATAATGGATCCTTTTTTCTTTTTCTTTCTTAAGGTGGCGCTATACAAAGAATTGACCCACAGTGATTATAAACACAGTTAAAACAAAACGTTCAAATCGAGCCTAAAAATGGCGAATGGGTTTAACTTAAGATAGAACTGAACTGACACTTCGCCAAATTAAAATTAAAGGGCCTGATAGATTTGTATATAGAACAAATTTATTCAATTGAAGAATACTTACTACAGTGCTTCAATAACATGAGTCTTACATTTCGAATATTCCAAAAATCAGGTGAGCGGAGAATGTAAACAAAGTTCCTCCATATTTAGGCTCAGAAACCGGCAACCAATCAAAAACGAAACCATCTATGTCACCACTGTGTTTTATTAAGTCACTGTAGATTGACCAATCAACGGCATCATTCGAAATTTTCATTTTTTCTATCAAAAGTCTTGTTATCTTGTAGATTTAACCTCAAAATTGAGAGAAAGACGATATGAGCGCCATAGGAAACGAAGCAGAAATCAAGTGAAAAGGGACCAATACTATTAAAATCCAAGAAGGCTATATCCTTCAAAAGTCGACACTTTAATCTTAAGGTTTTTCAAGAGCTAGTGAGCTCACCAGTGCTTAAGATATCTTCGACTAAGTCAACGTTTCGTCTATAAATTTCAACTTCATCAAAGCAAGTTTATTTGTGGCCGGTTTCTTCAAAAACGCAATAAATTTATTCCTCTTGCGCAGGTTTTATTCGTAGATAAAACCGGTCGCCCCTCTTAATATATTAGAAACTGGTCATATAGCAATACTGTTTGACATTATAAAGAACTAAGATGAAAGACAAAAAATTGCACGGACAACTTTTTTAATTACAAGATAAATTATGAACTGAACGAATTTCATTTCAAATTAGGTTTGACGCACCCCGTATTTAACAATAATTTTTATTAAAAATCGTTAAAAATTATTACCCTATGGTTGAGCAATAATTGTCGCACAAAACTGTTTCATTCAAGATGTTTTCCAAATTAAACATTCTGTATCTCGAAAATTAGTAATAGGATTGAGTTACAATTAGACTTTCTTGTTCAGGAAAAATTCAGGAAAATTTACCGGTGACAATTTTTTCAGTACGCTGCTGCCTGGTCCAATCAAGTTTTTTCTTTTGATAATTTGCCTAGTAGCTTCTGATCTTTTGATTGTGCAATAAACAAGAAATCATCAGGCTTGAAGCTGTTAACGCCTTTCTGCTGACAACAACTTCATTCAGTTACATCTGGTACCACAGAAATATTGAGTATTTTTCCCATATTCTTCTTGAATTTTTTAAAAGTGATCAATGATCACTGAGGAGAAGACTCAGAGAGATGTCGATGGAGAAAGCCTACTACAGTGCCAAAGAATTCCTCGATGATGACCTAGTCTGAATTCCGTTCAATGTGTAGTTGTTTTTCAACGTGTGTTTATAAAAAATGTAACAATTTGTGTTAAACATATTTTTGTACTTTGTATTTTGACCCCCCATGTAAGTTTGATGGGTCAAAAAAAACTTATTTACCACAGTTTTTATGTAGATAAGTGAATTTAAAAAAAAAAATCTAGCCTGAGACCTGAGACTTGAAACTGATGTGAAGTCAGGGGATTTTGAACTCTCGAACAACAGTGAATTCCTCCTATTTTCACGATTATACCTATCAACTTCGTGAATCGTTTCTGAGTGGTCTCAGAGAGGCCAAGAAGAGTCGGTAAAAATTCTTCAAAATTTCTATCTGAAGTTATCTCTGCAAGTTTCTCCAGCCTCACACCTCCTCATTTATACAGCTCAAGGAATGACTGGAAACGAATAAAAACAAACGACTCCCTCTCATAAATAAAGAGTCAAGTTTCTGTTCGTGTCAGAGTGACAACCCTTACCCCAACATAAATAGCAAATGATCATCGCGTTAAGCAGAAGACACACTTGATAGCATCATATTTTCAACTCCCCTTCCACTGTGACGTCTATTTTGTTATTCATTCTTGTCGTGTCTCACGTGCCTTTTGGCATTGAGGCATGGCTTCCCACCGAACTTGGATACATAAACTGAAATGGCTCGGAAAGGTCGTGATAACCATTCGTGAAGTAAGTATGTATTGCCTTTTCGCAGAGATACTGCGTCGATTCAGCACAAAGTGTACCTAATCAAGAGAAAGGTCGAAATACTGCACAGTTTAGTCGAGCACTATGTTGGCGTTTATTTCTCGGAGGCTAATAAAGATACGGCTTCCGCATAATTAGGAAAGTCCAGATACAGATTTTTTTTTACATTTCAGTTTCGCATTCGTCGATTCAGCTATTTTATATGGGACAAGTTGGCAGTATACTACGATTCAGGGGTTTTTCCACATTATTTGACCTTTCTGGTTTCCATATCAGTTAAGTTTTTTCATCTACGACTGCTTCAGTTTGAAGCCATTTGACTACTGAATTTATGCCGAATGCATTAGGTGATGAAACTCATTACACGAATTTCATAGCGTATAGCATTTTTTGTAAAACATTTCAGACACTATAAGAACTTTACTTAACCTTAGAGTAATAAACATAGATAGAGAGAGCATATGTCATTTTCATTGAGCAAATTTTGTCACTCAATTCATGAGTTTTTCCACGAAAAACGCACTCCTTATGTCCCATAGTGAATCAACGTTCCATATCAACTCAAAATATATTGAGATGAATACCTAAATATATCAGAAATTCAGAAAACAAACTTAAAGCGCGCCAAACGACGTGACACAACCGATGACTCTAGGAGAGCAAAAGTTGCCAAACCTTGGATTTCAGCAGGTAAATACAGAAAAAAATAAATATTCTGCTTATTATAAATTCGACAATTAGGAAAAATATCGGATTCCAAATAATCAAATTTGCATGTTTAATCGGGAATCACTCGAATAAATTATTTCATTCAATATAATATACATTCCAAACGATATAGTAAAATTGTGGATTTGAAAATATATTACAATTCGACAACGTAATCTAACCATGTTTGGGACATGTAAAAATTGCGTATACTCCCTCTATCTATGTTTATTACTTTATGTTTCGACCAAACACATCAAATCCCGCCTAAAATTCCACTCAAAACTGATCTTAATGCCAAAATAACGCACTAGTGGGGTTATGATATTCAATAAAATCAAAATCATAGTCGACAATTTAAAGTTAAAAATATTCGATCATATGTAAACTCGTTCATTGTAAACATTAACAACAAATTCGTTATTGTTAGATGGAATAATGCCAGATGCTGACATGCTCAACCACTTGATAATAGATATGTTGCGATTGTAAACGACGTAAACGTCCTTTGTGGATGTTGTTGAATAATATCTTGAGAGGTTGAGGTTGTTACGAATAGGAAGACATCTTTGTTATCACCTAGTCAGACGTTCCTTTTCTTTATGTTTTTTCCAGAAATTTCAATGAAGCCTTCAGCGATATAATTAGATTTCCCGCCACCACGTCATTTCACAGTCAAGAGGTTTACAAAGATGCAGAATTGGACCTCACTTGATCAAGACTCGTGTCAAACGCAACAAGAATAAGCAAGATCATTGGGAGTGACGCAACAAGCCATTTCAAAACGCCTGAATCAGATACAAGGACATTGGCTGCCGTACGAGTTGAAGCCGAATACGGCGTTTGTTTACTTGTCAACAGCTGCTTGCAAGGCAAGTATGAAAGGGATTTCTGCATCGCATAGTGATTGGAGATGAAAAATGGGTTCGTTACAGTAAAATCATGCTAAGAAAATCATGGGAATATCCCGGTCATGCTTCCACCTCGACGACCAAACCGAATAATCACGGTTCCAAGGTCATGCTCAGAATTTGGTGAGACTAGCTTGGCGTAGTGTATTATGAGTTATTTAAACTTCGTGCAAACATTTGTATTGATAGCGTCATCAGAACCATACAAAATTCAAGCATATATCCAAAAAATCAGTTGGAAAGCAATGTGCTGATTGCATCCTTGAAAACAACATATAGCTATAAAAAGTTGTGTGGTTTCTAAGGGTGCAGTTGGCACATGGGAGAAAAAATGTCTAAAAGCTCCTGACTTAACTTAAGTGCTTTCCTCATATTTTTTCTATTTGAATATTAAATAACTTCTAGCCTGAAGTAGAGTTGATTATATTCAAAAGAAAGTAACCACTCAGAATCGATGTCTGCCCTAAGTAAAAAGCCATAAAACACAGACCACGTAGGCGTGGTGCAATTTTTAGGCCCAGTCTTCCGAACCCAGATTATTTTCCACTCCAGCATCCAACTAACTGTCAAGGGTGGCCTCCATTCCAGGAGCGTAATTAAAAGTACGTCTATTACTCCAAATCTCCCGAATTGAACTGAGGGGAGGAGAAGTTGTAGGCCCTAAAAATACCCGACTTAGAAGAAATATTTGCGCGAGAATTTCAACAATTTTCTTGGATTATTTTGATCATATTGTTCCCGAATGGTTTATAATTGGTTGAAACGTTGAAACACTGGAAGGGAGGAAATTTCTAATTATTGTACATTATATTTTCGTGCGGGGTGAGCTTTAGGAGCCATGCCGAAAGGAGCTTTAAGATAGAACAGATGAATTATATTGTAATTTCAATAAAACTTATGTCCCGCTTACCTTATTCTTGAGTGTTACTTTACTCTTGTGGTATAATTATTGCTTCATAATTGCAATAAAAGTGAATAAAAAATGAGGAAGGCACACACGTGAAGTCAGGAGCTTCTAAGCGCTTGTTCATTCATTCCGCCTTTGGATACCGTAGATCAGTATATAGTTATATATGTGGCCTCCAAGGGTACAATTGGCGAACGAAAGCTCCTTAACGTCCGCAAGGCAAGTGCTTTCTAGAATGTTTCATGACTCTGATTATGATATCAGCTCCAAATTTTGCAAGAGACTTGAAATTGTTCATCTCCATATACACAAAAAATTTCAACTCAATCGGATCTGTTTTCAATGAAATATTGGGATTTGTTTTCTAAATTCGGCTTGAATTTACTGAGAAGTTAACAACATGAAACACTGCGCATTCATAATCACGAAAATATCCGGTATTTTTTTTCCAATATTCTTCTTGAATTTTCAAAAGTTCTTATGATGTGATATGCTAGAAATCTTGCACGGTGCTTACGACTGTTACTTCTTTTGAACAATCAAAATCTTAACTTCATCGTGTTTTTGTCCGCAAAAACATTTAAAATTTTTTTTCGGTGTACTTTTTGAATTTCCATGGTTCTCGATATACAATCAACATGCTTCAAATGGACATTTCAATTCTACAAGCAAATTTTCATCTCGATCCAACCTACAGTTGTTATATATAAAAAAAAAATTCAATAACTATATCCTACAAGACATTTACAAAATTCAACTATGCCAAAATATATTTTGTTGTCTATCCAATACACTACTCTGTATATTTTTCTGCTCATACTCTACCATATTTCATTATTTTTCAGTATATTTCTTACCATACGTCATATCATCGAAAAAAGTTGTGAACACATCTATTTATACAGTTAGATGTTAGATGTAAGATTCCTTTTTGTATGTACTGTTAATCTTTCAGTATAAATGTTAATATTTATGTTGTATGAAAATGTACAATCAGCATTGATTAGCATTCGAATGAATACTTTTATAGTTTTCATATAATAATATAATATGGCCGCATTTTAATCATCCCATATATTTTTGAGTCCCTTTTGATAGTACATATTTCATTATAGAAATTGTTCACTAAGCTATTTCGAAAATGTTTGAGGAAATGCGTGAGCGAATCAATTGCCTCATTCAATCATACGTCGTATTTTTGATTATTTGTTCAGATTTGCTGTATCATCTATTTTGCAGGTGTCTATGATCACACCACATTTCACCATATACATAATATGTAAGTTAATGTTATAAATGGTTCAATAATTTGTTCAGTAATTAAGATGATCAAATACAGTCGGTTAATCAATCTGTTGTCTTGGCTCGCTTCAAAGCATTCACCTTGTAAATAAAATTTTTTGAGAGTCGATCTTTGAATCATTTTTTATTCACTAGTATCTCTCAATAATACACACCAAATATAGAAAAGCAAAGTATTTGCCTACGATATCATGATCACTACTCACCTAGCATCTTAACAACATGTTTGGCAGCCTGTGCGTTCTTCGCGAAATTCTTCCTCCCATCGTCATCATTATGATTCTTCACCACCGCCTTCTCACTGCCAGGTTCGTTCAGCACCACCACTGCCTGTGCCTGCGCGTTCCCATATGTAGTAACCGGCTTATACACCTTGTACTTCATCTTGACGCTATTCCCTCTCGAAGGACCAACCGTGGACTTGTGCAGCTGTAATCCAATCAGGATGTAGAGGACCGTTATGAGCGACATGGGCGCCACGAAGAAGACACAAGTAGAGATCTCGAAGGCGTGAGGGATCACCTGCCTCTTCACCATACAGACGCAGTGTTCGTCAATGATCGTGCCGTTTATCTGCTCGCACACCACGCCAAAACCCATGGCCGGCGGTATTGCCAGACATAACGCGACAACCCAGATTGCCACAATGAACTTGACAGCTCTGTTCAGCTTGGAGAGGGTGTGAGACAGGAAGGGATGGCAGATAGCCACGTATCTCTCCACCGTGAAAGCTGTGATAGTGAGAACTGTTGCGTTTGCTGACGTCTCAGCAGCAAAACCTTGAAGTATACAGAAAACTTCACCGAAAATATAAGGATACTTAGACCACACGTAATAGATTTCAGGTGGTAGTCCAGAAATGAGCAGTAACAAATCCGATATGGCCAAACTGAACAGATAGTAGTTTGTGGCGGTGTGCATAGATTTGTTCTTGGCGATAACTATACATGTACTTATGTTGCCAACTAGACCGCTGAAGAAGGTGATGACGTAGATGACAGTGATTGGGATGACGATTTCTAAGGGATCTCTTTTGGGTCCCCAGTTGGCAGGAAGAATCGGGAAATTGGAGATGTTGAAATTGGAAGAGGAGTAGTTGGAGAACAGGAAAATGTCACTGTAGTTGTTGGATAAGTACGCGGAGTAGAGATCTTCCGCCCTTGTGTAGGTGGAGTTTAGTTCGATGTTTTCATGCATGGCTTCAGGGTGGGAAATCCATGTAGTGGGTATTTTTGATCCGGAATCTCAACCTGAAATGAATGGTTCTATATGAATATCTCATCTATCAACAGATGTAAAACGAAGACAGGTTATTTATAACTGAAGAAACACTGGAGTGACTTCAATCGAAAAAACATTTTAGGTAGGGATAAAATTCTGCTGCAACAATGTCTCGATTATAATATGAAAATTTTTGATTGGCATTTTCGCCAATGACATTTTTAACAAAATCATTTGTGATTGATGTCATGAACAAAATTTCCGAGAAACAACAAACTTGAACGGACAATCGAGACATTTTACCTTCTCAAATGTCATCTCAAAAATGACTTAATTTGGCATGAATACGAAAAATATAATATGTCAAAATTGGAACATCACTCCATCCACTCCCGGACACTTTCCATTTTTCAAGTTCTCAGTAACACTTTTAACTTCAAACTGATTCGTTTCAATGAAACCGAATAAACTGGCGTTCCGTTCATCACCCGGTATTTCTTTGTTAGTTTTTCTCATCCTTTCAGCCAGCTTTTCCCCTACCTCTGCAAAGAACCTACTAAAGTGATCAAGAACTGCCTGAGGGCCAATCGACTGAGCAGCATCATCGGCAACCACATGAGTTTCTTTTTCTATACTAATCTCCTTCACGGTCCTCCCGAGAGCCTTTGTTTAATTGACATCCTTTAGCTTTCCTCTCAAGTAGTTTTTCTTTGTTATATTTACAAAGTATTCAACCTGTTTCCCAAGCCATCATGGGTCATATCGCTGTTATAATTTCTGTAACGGGTGTTTTTTTTTTCCGAGGTATATAACTTTAAGTTGGCATTATTGTTCAAGATGGCGACCGATTTAACAGGTGTCGAGTGATTTATTCTCAGTTTGGTTTGGAAAATCATCATGAATAGATTCACGCCTGAACAACGCTTGCAAAAGATGCAATTTTATTTCGAAAATAATGGTTCTGTGCGGAATACGTATCGCGCACTACGTCAATTTTATTTTGTTTAGCGATGAAGTGCAGTTCTGGTTGAATGGCTACGTCAACAAACGAAACTGCCGCATTTGGAGTGAAGCTATTCCTCAAGTGTATGTCGAAACCCCGTTACATCCAGAAAAACTTACTGTTTGGTGCGCTTTATGGGCTGGTGGAATCATTGGTCCGTATTTCTTGAAAAACGATGATGGCCAGAACGTTGCAGTCATTGGTGATCGGTATACGGCCATGATTACTAACTTTTTCATTTCTGAATTGAACAACCATGATATCCAGGAGCTGTGGTTCCAACAAGACGGTGGAACATGTCACACAGCTCGTGCCACAATCGATTTATTGAAAGACATGTTTGGTGACCGCCTAATTTCACGTTTTGGACCTGTGAATTGGCCTCCAAGATCTTGTGATTTAACACCACTAGACTACTTTCTGTGGGGCTATGTAAAGTCATTGGTCTCTATGCGGATAAGCCTCAAACCCTTGACTATTTGGAAGACAACATCCGACGTGTTATTGCCGATATACGGCCACAAATGTTGGAAAAAGTCATCAAAAATTGGACGTCCAGATTGGACTACATCCAAGCCAGCCGTGGCGGTCATATGCCAGAAATCAGATCCAAAATGTAATGCCACAAGATTATATTGCGGATAAATGAAATTCATGCCAATCGAATAATCGATCGTTGTTTTATTGCAATTTAAAGTTCTATAGTTCTAAAAAAACACCCTTTACATAAGCATTCATCTTAGGACGACTCTTTTTTCGTCTAGTACGCTTGTTTCCAGAACGCAACTTTGTTTCATCCATGTCCTGTTTCTGTCAATCCTGTATCTGATCTACTGCATCCAATCTATGAGTCTTCAGATCTTCAAGAAATACGCTATGTTATAAATAACTATTCCCCAACGCCACAGGTTAGAGGAAGCCAATCGGTCGATCGCAGACAAGAAAAGCTCATTATTAGCACTGGTCATGAAATATACTTTTTGATTGCTTATAATCTCCCAAGCCGACGGAATAAAACTCATAACAGATTACTTCGCCTTCCACAATAGACCTAAGTGGAAATAGCTGTATACCTTCATCACTTCTTCTATCTTGAAGTCAAGACGTCGGTTATATATGTCCGACAGAAGGAGTAGGAGTGATTGCAGCTCACTCGCCAGTTACACCGTCGAAATGTATCGGGTGAGAAGTTTCGATGGTTAATATCTGTAGTTAGATTGTTGAGAATGTCAAACTGAAGTGACATGTTTGTCTTGAATGGTTTGGCGAATTATTTTGAATCGTTTAAATCCAAAACAACACTTCCAAATTGTGGAAATATACTTTGAAAAAATAAACCTGAGTCCATATAGAGACGCATTCCGATGCCAATATGTTTTCTTGTTCATTTATCATCATTATTTTAGTCTTCAGTTTATATATTTTCCAGTCGTAGCTTGATTTGTAGTTTTTCAATGTTGAGTCGTGTTACTTAATAAATATAAATACCTGGCCTAACATTGAAAAACTACTACTAGACTTGAACTTCGGTTGATTTCAAGTCAATCTTAAGCTACTTGGCTTGAGATTGAGTCAATTAGCTCAAATATCAAGCCAAGCCGTGAATCCCTAAGACAGCCTGTCTATAGTTTCTGTCATTTTTGGTATCCTTAACGCAATGATTTCTGTGTGATCAAAGTAGCGAAGGATATTGATTTGTCTACCACCATTTGACATGTTACCCAGCCACTCATCCAAAACCCATCTCAAAATATATTCGCATATACCTTGAATAATAAAGGCGATTCGTCCTAAGCCCTTCTGAAAAGCTCGATCAATTCTGATTCTCGAGATGTTTTCCTGATATTGTTGAACCAGGTGTTTCGGTGTTCCCTTTTCCTCCAATTTGTTCCAGAGGTGTCCCCAGTTTATTTTATAGAAGGGCTTCTGATAGTCTTTGAAGCAAAGATAAAGTGGAATATTTATAGAGTTCTAAGCATAGATAGAGGAAGACTACACAATTTTTATATGTCTCCAACATTATTAGATGACGTTGTTAGATTGTGATATATTTTCAAATCCACGAATTTACTATATCATCATAAATGATTATTATATTGAATGAGATATATTTATTTGAGTTATTTCTGATTGAAGATGAAAATTTGGAATTCGATATTTTCCCCATAATCGACTTCAGAGTAAGAACAATATTTATCATTTTCTGTATCTAGCAGCTGAAATCCAAGCTTTGGCACCTATTGCGCTTCTAGTGTCATCGCTTGTTTCCCGTCGTTTGGCGAGCTTGATATATTCAGGTATTTATCTCAATATATTTTGAGTAAATATGGATGATTCACTATGGGACATAATATGTGTTTTTTTTTTCAGAAAACCGCGAATTGAGTGAGATATCGTATCACTAATATGTGTTCCCTTCTAATGTCAAATTTAATAGTTCATGTTAGGAAAAAAATTCGATTACTGAATATGACGTAAGCTCCCTCTTTCTAGCCTATTACTCCGAAAAGTAATTGAATTATTTAGCCTTTTCAATGAGTTGCCTGGTGTTCAAAATTTGTTCCCTTGTTCCTTTTCCAGGGGAAAAACATGGTTGCCCTTCTGGAATGTGAGGAATAAAAAATGATTACAGAATGTTATGGATGACATAGTAAAAGACTTTACTGGTGTGAGAGATGAGTGAAAGAGTTCTCTAGCTGTTGCACTCCAAGACTCCAAGTTCTCTTTGAATATTGGAACGAATGTTTTTCTCTGTAGTCCTTAGGATACTCTCATGATTTCCAGATGAGGTTAGAGAGTTGGTACCAGGGTGGAGGCGGAAAGTCAGTTATCAAAACAAGAGATACATTATGAAATAAAATGTTTTCTTAGTGAAAATACCACTCTTTTCAGAAAAGAGTGAAATTGCCAAGAGACAATTTTTTTTATTCCTCAGGACTTTCATGGCATTTTCTATAACCGATCTCAGTGAATTAGGTTCTTGATTGTTATCAATCTTTTCAGAAATTTATATGTAGCTCATTTCAATCCGACAGTTATCGATTCCTCTGACTTAATCCTTTGATTATAAATTCCTGGTCAAATTCAATTCAGATTGCATGCAATATTTCTATTCTGAAAGCCAGAAATCCGTTCCGCGAATAAAAATGTTCAAAAAGATGGCTGTAGTTCTTTCGATAACAATTCTAACCCACACGTTTTCACATTTGAAACAGAAACAATACGAGCGAATCGAAATTGAACGAACTCAAAGAGCTTCACAAAAAATAAGATTTTCAAATAAAAAGTGCTATTGAATATTCAAACGCCCATAATAGAAATCGATTTGTTAGTCTAGATTTCTCGTATCGAAAATAAAAATAAACATCCGCTCGTGTTCACATCAAGGCCATTTCTGTGTAGAACTGAGGAGAGCCAATAAAATCTCCGGATGTCCTTTCAATAGAGACGAAACCCTCTCAAAAGAATTCTTCCAACTGCTGTCGATAGGAGGAAGGATTTTATGTGGGTGACATGGTAAATTGAATGAAAATCGAATATATCGTAGGCTTATTTCATTAGATATATTTGTGACATTGAATCATTTAAAATACTATTTTCAATGATCCAGTTTTCTTCTCGTCATATTATTATTAATTTTCATGCGAAATAAAGAAAACTATACAGAATGAATCAACTTTAACATTCATACTATATGGTGTTAGAAAGGTAAGATTTCTCACTACAGAATCTTTTTCGACAGTTTTGTGATTAGTTGACACAGTTTAGTTTTGAGCGCGAGTCTAAGATGGACAGTAGTGAAGTGAAAATAAGCTTTACTTATCTAATAGTTTTCTTTCGATGAAGACAAAAATGCAAGCCAGGAGGTTGAAAATACAGATAGTGTTTATGATCCTGATACTGAAACAGCTACTCAGGCTCGAATTTGGTCTCAACAATTTCGTTCCTGTAATTTTTACAGGGAACGAATTGTTATTGTACATATAATGTAAAAAAGATGTGTTATTCTTCGAGGTGTCGAGGATATGTCATGGAGTTGTAAATCTTCAAGAGATTTACTGGGGGGTTGTGAAAATTCGGAAAAATTACGGTCGTACCAGATGTGTCACATCTGTGTATCAGGTTCTAGTCCTTCGAGAATATTCGATTCCCAGGAATCCGCGAAGATCTTTGTGGGCGGTTCGGCAAAATTCTTATTGTACTAGGGGATAGTACTTTCCCTAAGGGTGTGGTCAAGCCGAAAGAAGGGAGGTCGATATTCGAGATAAGGTAAGCTCCAATCGGCAAAGAGCACAGTTAAAATTAAGCCGAAGACGGGAAAAGTTCAAGTTGAGACGAAGACGAGTAAAGTTCGGTCTAAGTCGAAGTAAGAGTAAGTTCTGTCGGTTGAAACTTAATACGTAAGACGAAAAGACGGTTCGCGGACTAGATAAAGAAGAGTCGCGAACAAATCAAAGACGAGACGACCGAAAACTTGAAGTACGACAAAGACGTTTCGAGTAATTAAAACTAGAGTTGAAGACGAAATTGAGTACCGTAGTGAGAAACTTGTCGGCAGACCCCCTAAGCGCTGGAAAGACTCCTGGATATCTACCTCCACCGAGGACTAAAGTGGAATATACAAGCCCTAGGCTTAAATTGAGAAGAAGAAGAAGAAGAAGAAGTGAGAAACTTGTAATTAGGACGTTATTAGAATCTTCTCAATACTGAGTTTTTACTGTATAATTGTGGCTTTGTAAATAGATGTAAATAATTCAAAAGAGTTTGATTATTACAAATCCAACAAAGTCACGGAGGAAAAGACGAAAGGCCAGGTAATCGAATCATACCTCTAGACGATCGATTAACCAAGCCTACAATCATATGCATGAAGCCGATCTCAAGAAGAAGCTGGATGTATGAGAACCACACGAGTTAACGCAAAAAACCTCATGGACCGAATTTCCATCTGGGAATCGCTGCTGAATCGCAACAAAATTGATCAATTTTGAAAGCGGTTGCTAACTGGTGATGAAAGTTGGATCACTTAAGACAACGTCAATCGAGAACGGTCGTGGTCGAAACATGGTGAGCCGGTGGAAACGGCCAGTGGATTGACGGTCTGGAAGGCTTTGCTATGTGTTTGGAGGGATTGGCAGAGAATTATTTACTATCTACAGAACAAATATTGACTAGAAACTGTACTGTCAACAATTGGACCGTGTGAAGAAAGGAATTGAATAGAAGCTGGGCCAGCTGTAGCCAATAGGGAAAGGGAGCTTAATTGGGAGATTCTTATGTATTCACCTTATAGTTCGGACCTGGCGCCATGTGATTACCGTATGTTTTTGTCCATGACATTGTCCATTGACTATCCCAATTTTTGCCAATAGGTAGTCGAGCTTCTATTAGAGAGGAATAAAAACCTTCAAAATGGCAACAAAATATTGAAAAAATATTCAATCTATTTCGGATCATTCTATAGTAATCGAATTCTTGTTCTTCCTGTGAAAATCATAGATTTCTTTTTACTATACCCTATACAACTCATTTCCTACATACCTCCATAAAATTCAGGGTCATCAGAGAAGAATCAGAGAGATATTAAATTAATTTTGTCACAATTTCAGTAATTTTCTTATTTTGAGCCAAAAATATATACGATAAATTTGGACTGCTGAGGAACACATCCTCACATTCCATTCTGTCCGTCCGTAAAGGTGATCAATCCCAAAACAAGACAGCTTATTGAAATTTTCAGGGTAGGTTAGGCTCTCAAATGACGCAGTTAAGTTCATTAATGGCCAGGATACTACCAATAATATGGCCGTTAGAATTATTGTTTTCCTGATAATTATAAAACTCGATATTTGATGGATATAAAAATTTGCATTCGGATATAAAGTGACAATTTCAAGCTTCTTTCAAATTGTCAATATTTCAGTGTCTACTAAATTGACTTTGGGTTTTGATATGAAATAATAATTTCAAGCTCCGTGCACGATTTTGAGCTGATCGCATAATCAGATGCATAACTCATTTCGTATATAGAGATCCGATTCGGTTGAGATAATTCGAGTATACAGAGTGATTCACTGAGATGGCCTATAACACGTTTATGGATAACTAATCATGATTTTGTCCTGAAAATTTGGTTTGAGACAATGATCTTTCTCCCTGAAATATTTTTAGTTTCTTACAACTCTTATCTCGTATAAGGCCCTTTTGCACCCAAAATCTGATGGGCCCATCGATTCTCTGGGCGAAATTTCTAAAGACTCCAATATCAGAATGCCGACTTTCCACCTGATCGCGAAATAAATTCACCGTTTCCAGACTTTTGAACCACCTGGTATATGGAAATGTAGTTCTGAATTAAATGCTTGGAAATTGCAAATTTTATGATAATGTACGGATATACTTCAAGCTTCATTGAACCGAATAGATGACTGTCGTTAAAATTCAAATATAATATCTTTTAATATAGGTACATCAATATTTTTTGGAACTTTATTCATTGTATAATAAAATCTTCAGAGAAGCAAGATGAGAACTCTCATATTGCTTGGTATCTGCTTACAGTATTATTTTTATTATGGTAAGTTTATCAAATTTTTCTTCAATATTTCACAACCTGAAGAATCATTATATTCCTAAATGCTCAATTACTGTGTTTTGAAAAACAAAAACTAAAATTGATTTGTGGTTAAAATGATTTTTTTTAAAAGCTGCTCCTGAATGCTAATACAATATTTTGTACTTTTTTGGAGCAGTTGCTGATGACGAATTCCAATTATTGATAAAATTTCATTCTCAGGAGGTTTTGAGCACTCGTTCTTCAGTTGACCAGATTACTGTATATAAAAGGTGTTCTAATAATAGTTTCATTTTGAATAGCCCGCTATCGTCGACAGTTGTCACTAAAGAAGCTGTTATCTTTTGATATTTGTTAAGTAAAAACTACGTAAGGGCTAAAAATGGTCAAAATTTTGCAGACAAAGTTCGCAAAACTAAAACACATTTGGTTCGACCTGAAGCACCTTCTCGACCGGCAATAGTGGTGTAAAAATTTGAGTTGTTGTTACAAATGTAGACGACATTTACTACATTCATTTACAATAAAACGAAATGGAAATTTGATAAAAAGTTTCCTGGCCATATTTCTCGAAGAGATGATAACAATTGGCCACCGAGATCTTGTGAGATAACGCTTTTAGACTTTTTTCTTTGGGGGCCACGTGGAAAATGAGGTCTATGTCAATGCTTTACAATCGATTCAAGACCTTAAAGTTATCGAGAACATACAGCCGCAAATTTATGAATTGCTCGTGGACAATTGCATGAAAAGGATATGGTGCTGCAACCAGCGGCTATTTGGTTGATATTATTTTCATAAATGACAGTTCTTTACAATGAAATTGGAATTGATCTCTATTGAAATATACTCGTTTTTATTCGATATCAGAATTGAACCTACTATTGGAAATCCCTTAACTTAAACTCTAGGAATTAAACCATATATTCAAAAACGTTCTTCTTTTCAGCTGAAGCACTCGATTGTATCTCGTGTTCAAGCACAGACATCTACTCACTTTGTGCCTTGGGTGTGGACGACACTACCAATGTGTGCGACGATGGATCATTATGTTACCAATTGGTAAAATTTGCCGATAAAAATATGAAATCGCCAACATATGAAAGGGGCTGTACCCTTGATCATAGCAAATGTCCTGAAACCAATAACTTTCTCACCTGTTCTCTTTGTAATAACACTGACAGTTGCAACAATGAGGTACTTCCTCATCCTATTGGCATAAGGATAAAAGTTATACAATAGTTGCAATAAAAATGTGTTTGAAAGGGTCTATTCATTTGTTACTTTCTTTCAACCGCAGCTTCGGTTGCATGCCCATCTCGAGAAAGACATAGGTTTTTCTCGCGGCAAATTTTCCCAGTATATCATCTAGTTTCACAACAAAATGCTCGCTTATTTTCTAACCACTTGGAAGGCGAAAACCACTGACTACGAAGATAATGTAATGTAAGCTGAAATATTGAAAATTAATGGAAGTTTTCATATCAGTACATAACAATAACTTGAATATGATAAACGATTCAAATATTTCATAGAAATTCATAATTTTCAAATAGTATTCCTTACAAAATAATGGTTGTATCGACTGTAAGAGTTAAATATTATAATTATATATATCACGGTTTGAAAAAAAAATTGCTCAATTCCGGAAAAAGTACCTCCTCGAGCGGAACTCGAACCCACAACATCCGAATCTCTAGTCCAGTGCTTCACCAAATGAGCTACAGAGGAATCTAAATATTCGTAAAGTTCGTACAATTCCACAGTAATAGGTAAAATACCTACAGTTTTCAATAAACTTCAAAAACATGTTGAAACTTACTGGAGAACCAATGTTTTCAATATAAACAAATTGATCGAGGTCAAATATTAATTACTGCCACACTTTCCGGCATCAAACATGAATCGAGTGAACTCAGAAGGAGATGAAGCGAAGAAATTTTCCAGAAAGAAAATTCATTTCATAGACCTCGAGACCATTCTCATCATTCACCGTTCATCGATTTCTTGTGTTTGCTCTCGAGGGCAACTTCTGCAACATAAATACGAATTTAATCGGAAAAATTCGTTTAGAAACTTAATTCATATAATCCGTTCAGAATTCAGCAGTGGGAAATTCAATTTGGTTTTCCACACGAGCGAGAATCGGTCGCAGAATTCGTTCTTAATTGAATTAAAAGGTCACTAATTTTTTTTATGCAACCAGCTGCTTTCAACAGAAGATGTTATTGTTAAGGGTGTCTCTGTTGTTACTGGCATCTCCAAGTTTAATTTCAATGGTTGGATAAAAATCCTAAGATTCAATTCCGAATGTTATAATAATTAAAATAATTTATTTCTCCTTTAACACATAATACAAATGTATAGGAATAGTCAACGAGAAAACACATAACACAACATATTGAAAATATAAAGAGAACAATGCTGGTAAAAGTGAGTATTAAAAAAAAAATCTTAAATGATAGAATTAGTAAAGAACTCTTGAATATTATAAAAGCAATTTTCAATCAACATTGATTTAACTTTTTTCTTAAATTTTTTTTCACCAATACTCTTAAAATGTTTAGGTAAGTGACTATAAAATTCCTGTGAAGATAGGTGACGACTCATACTTTTTAGTATTATCTATGGTTGGGAATACATAAAATATCCTCATGCCTAGTATTGTAGCTATGAAAATCTGTATATGTTTCAAGTTTTTTTACATTTTGCTGAACATAAATTAGACAATTGAACATGTATATAGAAGGAAATGTTAATAGTTTATTTTCCTTGAATATGGGTCTACATGAGTCTCGAGGACTCGGGTTAAAAATGAGACGAAGTATTCTCTTCTGTGCAATAAATACGAGCCCAGCATCTGGGGACGAACCCCATAGAACCACGTTATAGCAAAGCGAGAGAATCTAATGATAGGGAACTCTTGGGGCGAGAAATAGCAAAGTCGGATTTACTGATTTTGTTGCATACGTGGAAGGACTATCTCGACTTACTGTCCACACGTACTCTGGTTGAAGGTAATCATATTCTTAGTGATTTTCAGATAATATAAAAATATACCTATTACCTACATATACAAACCAAATTTTAACAATAAGCTTTTTGTTGCCAGGGAAATACGGAGTACCTATATATTAATTTTCATCATTTTCAACTCTTCATCTTACTAGGTATTTTTGCCACAGTCTGAAGACTGAAGAGTACACTTCTCATTTCGATAAGCCTCATAACCTAAGAACGCCTTATGGGCGAACAGCGAATATTGGTATGATCGAAGTGGGACCTTATCAAACGGAATTTCATTGAAGTTAGTGA
Organism: Harmonia axyridis; assembly: GCF_914767665.1. NCBI lineage: Eukaryota > Metazoa > Arthropoda > Insecta > Coleoptera > Coccinellidae > Harmonia > Harmonia axyridis. The sequence continues at coordinate 20,927,652 of NC_059501.1, forward strand.
AAACTTAGGTGATACCGAGAAACTTGAAACGTCATAGAAAGACCGTTTGAACGATACCCAAGGTCTACAACTCCTTCACAAGATCGGTTTCTGACTGTATATACTAGTAGAGTGCCTTTGAGTGCTTGTCGAATCATGCAACAACGGCTTTTGAACGCTTGTGGTGTTTTGGTTTCGATTGAAACAGTTCGCCGCAGACTTCCAAACTTGACTCTCGACAATTTTTGCGAAGATTTCCACAAACTCAAAATCATATGCGACTTCAATTGAAATGTGCCAATGAGCATGTGACTTGGAGCGAACAATGGATGTCTGTAATGGATGAGTCAAGATATAGACGGTTTTCGTATAGTCGACGTTTTTGGTTAAGGACCCATCCTGAAATCGCTGATCGGTTGAGGAAGTTCATATGTTCAGAGGTGGTACAATTACTGTTTAGAGAGGCACTGGTTTCAATGGACGTATAGAATTGTTGGTACTTGATGCTACCATTTGAATTTTGATTGGTGTACCAAAAACACATAGCTGTCGAGAATTATTTAAGAAGCATAGGATACTTATCATTGTCTCCGTTTTCATTCTGGATTGCTTGAAATTTGTTCACTCAAACAAAAATGGGTTCACTTAGGTCAGCGATTGCCATTCGTACAACACCAGACACAGAGATGAGTTCAGGAGCAATTTTCATAGAGCTAAATACTGGTGCATTAAACTGTACAACAAGCTTCCTCAATCTATGAAGAGTTTGCCAAAATCAGTTCTTCAGAGAAATGTCAAGAATTTGTTGTTGGAGAACGTATTTTATTCTGTTGACGAGTTTTTGAGGTTCGAGTTCTGACTTGTGTTGTCTTCTGCGTGTTGATGGATTGAAATTTTAACTTGCATTGAGATATATTGTGCTGTGTTCCTGATGTTTGTATTATTATTATTAATTTCTTTCTTGATGGCGAATAAAATTTACTATTACTATTAAACTTTATTATTACTATTACTATGAATGCGGTGATTTACTCAAAATAAGTCATTGACAATAATATTCTTATGTTTCATGTTACTACTGAGCCAATTTTTTTTATTTTTTTAAGATAATGTGCCAACCCATCTTGCAAGAATTACCGATGAAACTTTAAAAATCCATAGTGTTCCGCATTTAGCCCTGTTCCCTCGGTAGCCAGACCTAAATCCCATTGAACACGCTTGGGATCATCTACAAAAAGCTTTAGATTCTCAGCAAACACCTCCACCCACAATTGAAGAACTAATACGGCTTTTAACGCAACACTGGGGAGAAATTGATCAACGTGACTTCAACAATCTTATAGAGAGTATGCACAGGCGTTGTCATCCATTATTTTTGGATGAAAAACAAGGCTTTCATCACCATATATAGAATAATTTCATTCAGATCGAATGTGCGCCGTTTTGTTCGATAACTTATTGCCATTTTCAAGGTAATAATGATATTGCCTCTCTCGTAGAAGCCCTCATCCTATTGGCAAAAAATTGAGACAGTCGATTTTAACAAGCCTCTGTTGAAGCGAATTTTTCACCAGCAAAATTGTTCGCCATGGACAGGAACAGTTGGTAATCAGGTCAGGACTATGATGTGGATGCATAAGAACATCCTAACCAAGCTCCCGGAGCTTCTGGCGAGTCACTTTCGATGTATGTGTGGCCCGGCGTTGTCCTGTGGGAACACAAGTGCTCTCCTTCAGGCCAAAGCTGGTCATATCTAGGAGATTGCTTCCTTCAGACGGTCCGATTGTTGACAGTACAGTTCCGAATTGACAGTTGTGCTGTAGAGCAGCAGCTCATAGTAAATAATTCCTGCCAATCACACCGAGCCTACAGCAAAACATTCCAGACCGTCAATCGTAGCTTGTCCACCATTTCTGCCGGCTAACCAAGTTTCAACCACGACCGTTTTCGCTCAACGTTGTCGTAATTGATCCACTTTTCATCACCAGTTACCAACCGCTTCAAAAATGATTCTATTTTGTTCCGATTCATCAGCGATTCGTTGATGGAAATTTGGCCTATGAGGTTTTTTTGCGCTCACTCGTGTGGTACCCAATAATCGAGCTTTTTCTTGAGACCAGCATTGAGCGTGTTTTATCTTTGCTAGTTAGCAGCTTTGACGAGCGCTCAAACTAAAATGAGTCATAATATCAAAAAAACTGTAGAGGAAGTTTTTGTAGTATGAAATCTCATACTTCTAACACCAAATAGTGGAACCTGATCGGTATCATATAACGCGAGATACAGATAACTAAAGCCATCTTTTGGAAAAATAATGGATTAATTTTTGCTACACCCACTTCCCAAGCGTTATCTTGTCCAAAATAACTCGTAAGATAACGTAAGCTGTTATCATCAACATATTATTATAAAATACATACAACTTATATATAATATATCATAATAATTTCAAAAATCTTTACCTATGCAGCGCAATATTGAAGCATAACGAACAGTGTCGCCAAATACTGAAAGTCCCAATTTTAATAAATAGGAGAGCCTCCTTTTGTAAATCTGTATTCTTTCACTGCATAGGAGTACAATAATATCTAGGCATTATCCGCAACACATGAAAATTCTAACCAGAGCATGTACTGAAGGTTTCGCGTTACTGAACATTTACACTACCATTAACTTCAGGTCTCGCTTGTTGAATTCTGAAACGAAAATGATATTCTGAACCGAAATGGCTTTCATTTCAGCACACGGTGAGAATTTTCATCTATTTCACTCTATAAAAGTTGTATCGCAATATCCTGTTCTACTTTAATGGTGAACGAAGTCCACTGGTATGCCTGGACATTGTATTAAACGAAAGAATGAAAATATTCGGACATGAAAAATTCGCTTGGTATCCAACATGAAGATTAAAATGTCCGCAAGAAAATATATCAAACTAACTAATAACTTTTTGATGAACGAGAGTAATTCAACAAGGGTTTTTTACGAAACCTACTTCCCGTATAAGTTATTTTTGTGAATTCTTATGAAACCTGAAATAATAATGTCAGTGTTCTGAACTCTGTCCAAATTTCTTTCGAAAACCATTATAATGTGAAGTTGGGTAGAAATAGCAGCAGAGCTGTCGCTAGCCAAACTGCCACCCTAACAAATATATATTGGGTAATCGGAGTCTTATACTGATAAATGTAAAATTGAAGGAAATTTGTTGAAAATTTTGATAATAACATGGGGGAAATATTCATTCACAAAACAAAGAAGGTCGCTGATTCTACCAACACTACAGATCAACAGATCTGTTCATAAATGCCATCATTCTTTGTCACCATCAATATAGGTATTACCTAGTGCTGAAAAAATGCATGAAAAAATTAAAAATTATATATCTTTCTTTCATTAACTTAATTTGAAATCCTCAAATCAAAAGGTGAATTTTAAGAGTTAGAACATGAGAACACTAACTTTGCATAAACATTTCACGATTAAAATGTAATACAATCGATTTTGGTAAGAAAAGATAATCCTTCTTTCATTTCTTTGAAATGATAAGATAGAAATTGTGAAATGGAATTGTTTCTCCACTATTTTGCATTCTTCTGAAGAATCAATATTTGAATAGAGAATTGAGAATAAAAATGATAGTTGAAATGAAGCATCTAAAAGCCGCCCAAAATATGCAATAAAATTCGGCAGAATTTAGCAAAGGAAACGACGACAAGCATGTGTTTTTCAGGGGGTACGAATAATGCATAATGCAGCACCCTCAATATTAGTTGAATTTTTCGGTATTCCTTCCTGTTATTTCTGACAAAATTAAATCGCATTCGGTATGACTCTATCGTGGATGATAACCCATATCTATTGTCAGTTCGAAATTTATTCGAAAAGTCAAATCATTAGACTTTTCAGATATAACAATTTTGAAACTGCACGAGTTAGTATAACAAGAATATTTTCTTTTGGTGACAATAGATAAGGGTCACCACCCACGATATCGTCATTCAATGGTTCCTGATCGATGGGCATTTCTCCAAGAAGTTCTGAAAGCCAATTTGTTGGATTGATGCGTTATCAAGAAATAAATAGCTAGGTGGCACGATTTCTTTTCCTTTCCCTTCCTCGGAGAATTGTGGATTGGGAGTGAACCTGTGCAACTCTCTAAATATAGAAATGACCGATGACTTATTTCCGCACATAAATTGATCCCTATTCATTTTGTACTGGCCGATTGCTCAATTATAATTTTATTTATCCTGACTAAAACTATTTGATGACCCTTCTGAAATTCAAAATTAATTCGCATAACAGAATTGAGTAAATATGATTCGGAAATGGATATCCGAACAATATTTATTCAAACAACGGTTAAAACGTAATCATTTCGAAGCTACCAGTAGATTATGTTTGTATTTAATCTACTTCACATAGAAGCTAGGATAGGGACATACCATAGTTGCCTAATTTTATTTCTAGTTAGAGGATCTGACGATCCCTTTCAGCTAGAAAAAAAATGAATGACACATTGTCGGTGTCGGTATCGATTTTTACACAAATTAATTCGGTGAAAATCTAATGAATTCAACTGTTCAATGAAGTGAAATGAAAAGATTTCATAACTTGGGAACCTGTGCAACTCTCTAAATATAGAAATGACCGATGACTTATTTCCGCACATAAATTGATCCCTATTCATTTTGTACTGGCCGATTGCTCAATTATAATTTTATTTATCCTGACTAAAACTATTTGATGACCCTTCTGAAATTCAAAATTAATTCGCATAACAGAATTGAGTAAATATGATTCGGAAATGGATATCCGAACAATATTTATTCAAACAACGGTTAAAACGTAATCATTTCGAAGCTACCAGTAGATTATGTTTGTATTTAATCTACTTCACATAGAAGCTAGGATAGGGACATACCATAGTTGCCTAATTTTATTTCTAGTTAGAGGATCTGACGATCCCTTTCAGCTAGAAAAAAAATGAATGACACATTGTCGGTGTCGGTATCGATTTTTACACAAATTAATTCGGTGAAAATCTAATGAATTCAACTGTTCAATGAAGTGAAATGAAAAGATTTCATAACTTGGGAAAACTGTATATCAGAGATCTTGTAGATTTATGGCGCCCAAACTACACCCAACTACTAACTACTACACCTGACAACAAACTGATCTTAAGCAGATGCTTAAGATCTATATAAAAATTTTCTTTCCATTTGTGAAATCTATTTCTTAAAAAAACTGATTTTTTTGTTTTTACCTATCTAGGTAAAAACAAAAAAATCAGAAATAGATTGTCAGGTGTAGAATTTTTTATATTTTATCGAAGGGTGGATATAAAACTATAAGCTTTTGAATGTACGAGTGAGTTGTATTTCTTTTATTCAGTTGATGTATGAACTAACTGGTGATTGTTCTCCCATACCTATTTATTTTTTCTATTGAATTGAATAATAAACTCAGGAAACTTAAGTATATTTGAAATTTTTATTTGATGAATGAAAAATGTTTGTGAGCCTTATCATTAGTACCTGAAGATCAATCTTACAGCGAAATAGATATTGTGATTATAGATATAGGCCACACAAAATTTCTTTTCCCTTAATATTGATTTGTCAACTTGAAATCAAAGAATTCAGCAAGTTCTTGGGATAAGTATCGAATTGATGATATTCATTTTATATGTTTATATAATTTGGATTTCAGGGAAAACTGAAGCCTTAGGGCATTCTAATACTCGTCGTATTTCCAAAACTCGTTGAACGTAGAAAAAACAGACGTGAAACGCCCGCCTTTTTGTATTATATCTGATTTTTTTTTTTGAAATATTTCATCCTGTAGATATTCTGTGCCTTCCCGAGAGATTTCGTCGTGGCTGCGCATCACTTTCTGAATCGGCACTGCTGGGTATATAAATCCACCCCTCTACGACATTTCGATGAAAAAAATGGATGCAATTCCCTAGGCTGCAACTTCTCCTGGACGTGAGCTACGCCCTTGAAACCTCACTATGTTTCAGATCAGAACCCGTTGTCAAAAAAACGTTTTTATCTGAGGGGTCTGTGACGAATAATTTAGGAGATATAACGATTTTTGGATGGAAATTCAATTTTTTGGTAAATTTCGAGTTCTAATTTCCTCAAAACTGTGAGCTCTACGCAAAATGGGTTAGCGGTGCCAAAATTGACGATTCCTGATTAGCCGAATTTCGATGTCACCTGAAAAATTTTTCGTCGAAAAATTTTCGTAAAATTTTCCATACCCTAATCCTTAGAAAATTGGAAAAAATTAAAATTTCCTTCATGGGACCATTGTACCATTTTACTGATTTATTCGACTCTGTAGACCACAAAAATGCTTGCTGAATTGAAAAAAAATTTGAAGTTCTTCTTGGGACTATTGTACTATTTTATTGATTGATTCGGCTATGTAGATCACGAAAATACTTGCAGTTATGTACAGTCCCGTAGTGATTCTGTGCCTTTTCGAGAGATTTCGTCGTGGGCTGTGCATCACTTTCTGAATCGGCCGTATATAAACCCACCGCTCTACGATAGAGTTACCATGCTCCTCTATGGAGGTGGAAGGTGTATTTTGCAAAGATCACTGAGTGTCAAATTGATGATTCAGTGATGATCAGTGATCTCAGGATGAAACACAACAACCCTCAGAAAGATAGAGAGAGAGAGAGAGAGAAAGCGCTCCTTCGAAATTGGCTCGAGAACGCCTCCCCTTGTATTGAACATAATTACCACAGAGGTAATAATTTATTGCTAAAAAATTACCTCATAAAAGAAAATTTAACAATTTTTCTAATGTTAAATGTTTGAATTAAGCATTTGAAGAATATATTGATCATATTTCAAATGATCCAAAAACATGAATAGCTTCTTTAAAGTAAACATGAAGTGTTCGACTCTTGTTGACAGAAAGGTAAACCGTTTCTAAATCAAAAACCATAATAAATGATTTTTCATGAGAATAAAGTTTTCATGAGAATAAAGTTTTCATGAGAATAAAGTTTTCATGAAACTATTTGTCATTGCATCCTGTAATGTGCATAAAATAATGTAGTTTATATGACTTGAATAGTATATGGAATAGTAATTTACGTAACAAGTCCGGAAAATAGGTTTTTTTTGGACGAATAGACTCGCTTACGCTCGTCCTGGAAGTCTGTGAGTCCAAAAAAACCATTTTCGGGCGTGTTGCGTACAATATTTTTTCGGCAACCATGTAAAATAACACTTTCGCTGCTGCTTTCCATATTTTATTACGATTGCGATCAAAAAACATGCAAATTTTTGACAACTAATTTCATATGAACTGTCAGCCGTTATCTCGGTTGTTATGGATTCTATGATTCTTTTCCGGCCTAGTCCGGGAAGTACGTACTTTCCGGACTAGGCCGGGAAATGCTACTTTCTCAGAGAAAAAGCGTCCGGGAAGTGAGCACTTCCCGGACGGTTGCCGAAAAAAACCATTTTCGGGCGTGTTGCGTACAATATTTTTTCGGCAACCATGTAAAATAACACTATCGCTGCTGCTTTCCATATTTTATTGCGATTGCGATCAAAAAACATGCAAATTTTTGACAACTAATTTCATATGAACTGTCAGCCGTTATCTCGGTTGCTATGGATTCTATTTTTCTTTTCCGGCCTAGTCCGGGAAGTACGTACTTTCCGGACTAGGCCGGGAAATGCTACTTTCTCAGAGAAAAAGCGTCCGGGAAGTGAGCACTTCCCGGACGGTTGCCGAAAAAAAATATTTTCCATTCCCGTTTTATCGCTCTTCCCTGAAATCGAATATTTTTGTTTGATAACGATTTACCTTTTTGAGGACGTGAGTGTAGGTATTATAGGCAAAGCTATACACCTTTACGTAGATTTTACCATCTTGAGTTCTTTGGAAGCAGCAAGAAAATCTGAACACAGACGAGTTAATTTCATTCAGATCACGAAAAACGCCAGAAAACATAACCTCAAACAATTTTCTGCGTAATCCCCGATACACTCAAGAACGTGTTCCGCAGGCCAGATTTCACGTACGGGAGCCTATCCCCATACTTAACGAGATTCCCTATCACCATAATTTTCAATTGAAACAAATCCTTCCGCAACTAGTCCTTCCCACGGGAGCCAAGTGGAATTACTGGTGAAATTGGCACGCCCACGTGAGTTCTCTCACGACAAGCGAAAGATGCACTTATCTCGTCGAGACAATTTTGCCTTCAAAAAAATAACTGTGACCCGATTCCAAGCTCTTATCGTTGTTTATGTGAGCATTTCATAAAATGGCGAAAACTCGGGATATGCAGATGCGGGGTTTTGGTTTTTATTAGACTGGCCATACATATACTCGAAGCCGTCCCAGATGTGAACACAATCCAATATTCTATGCTTTCGTGAATTGTTTCAAACTTCAGCATTTTGCCTGATGTAGGTACAGAGTTTTCAACCTTTTTAGTATATTTCACTCAACGAATCCTCATGATCACTTCAATTTAATTTGATTCCCTTGATGCTGATCTGAAATTTTAATGAATTTTGTTCAATAAATAGAAACTACAACAGGTTAATCTCACTTTATCTATTGATAACCTTGTTCACCAACATATTTTCAGTATATATATATATATATATATATATATATATATATATATATATATATATATATATATATATATATAAATAATAATAAATGAGAGAAATAAATGAGAGAAAATATATAAAAGTCTTATTTTGAGGAGATCTCAAACGGTTTTGTTTTTCTTTTCTACAAAGATAATTGACCAAAACTTTTTCGAATTTTATTATCTTGGGGTTTTCATTTGAACAGTAATGTTGATTGTCCTTCCACAGATAAAACAATATATATCTACCATCACTCACTTGACAACGCTGCAGAGTCACTTATAGTACTACTTTGTTGAGGTCATAAATAATATTTCATCAATTCCGACTGAGATAGCTGCGTTGAAGAGAAACATAATCTTTTTTTAATTTAATTATATTGAGGTTTTTATTTGAACCATAACAGTAATGTTGATTGTGTTTCCACAGAGAAAACAATATCCATCGACCATCACTTACTTGACAACGCTGCAGAGTCACATATGGTACTACTTTGTTGAGGTCATAAATTTTCATCAATTTTGACTGAGGTAGCTGCGTTGAAGAAAAACATAATCTTCTTTGAATTTTATTATCTCGAGGTCTTCATTTGAATCATAACAGTAATGTCCACTATTCTTCCAAAGAGAAAACAATATCCATCGACCATCACTTACTTGACAACGCTGCAGAGTCACATATGGTACTACTTTGTTGAGGTCATAAATAAGATTTCATCAATTCCGACTGAGGAAGCTGCGTTGAAGAGAAACATAATCTCCTTTGAATTTTATTATCCTGAGGTTTTCATTTGAACCATAACAGTAATGTTCATTATCCTTCCACAGAGAAAACAATATCCATCGACCATCACTCACTTGACAACGCTGCAGAGTCACATATGGTACTACTTTGTTGAGGTCATAAATAAGATTTCATCAATTTCGACTGAGGTGGCTGCGTTGAAGAGAAACATAATCTTCTTTGAATTTTATTATCTTGATGTTTTCATTTGAACCATAACAGTAATGTTGATTGTCCTTCCACAGAGAAAACAATATCCATCGACCATCACTTACTTGACAACGCTGCAGAGTCACATATGGTACTGCTTTCTAGATGTCATAAATAAGATTTCATCAATTGTAGCTGCATTGAAGAAAAATAATGAATAAACGTTATTTGTTTGGGCGTTTCGAGTCATATTCGTTTTCAGGTCTATTTAGTATCGACTGAAGATAAGAGAAGCTGGATAATCAATTCATGAAATAATTTATCCGAAATTCTCAGTTATTTAACATTGTTTGAAGAGTGGAAAAACGAGTTTTAAGACTAGTTCATTTGTCTAATCCTTTATTGGAAGTCCACCTCTGCTTTATCGGCAAATGTTTCGCCTACTACTCTGTGGTAGGTATCTTCAAGAGTTTTTGAAGGATATTTGTTGCAGTTTCAGGTAAAAAGTTCACTGTTAAAAAAATCAGACCACGGCTGGAAAAAGTGGAAATATCTCCATTTGGTTGATAGTTGAGGAGTACTCAAAGTTCCTACTTCATAGTCAACGATAAAGAAGATTTAAAAAAAGGACCTAGCTCAAGAAAGTTGCTCTGTATATATTTCTGGGCACTTGTTCTCCGGACCGATGGTTCTATAATTTTGTCACAATGTTAATTTTCGAATTTTGACCTGGAAATGGGATCCACTAATGAAGCAGACTCTGTTTCAAAAGAAGTGGTCGAGTTCTTCGGAAGACGAGAGTGGCCAAATATTCTCCCAATAAAAGTATCTCAAGATTTTTATTGGATTGATATTAGTCATTTCATTTGTCCTTCTACAGTGACAAAATATCCATTGACCATCACTAACTTGACAACACTGCAGAGTTAGATATGGTACTACTTTCTTGAGGTCATGAATGAGATTTCATCGATTTCTACTTAGGTAACTGCGTTGAAGAGTAACATACTTTGGTAATTTGTTAGGGCGTTTTGAGTGATATTCGTGTTCAGGTATATCAAGTATCGACTGAAGATGGGAGAAGTTATGTAATATTTCATGAAAAAATTCATCAGAAATGCTCAGTCGTTCAACATTGCTTGAATAGTAAAAAAACGGATTTTAAGACTTGTTTCATCGTTTATTGGAAGTCCACCTCTGATTTATTGGCAAATGTGTCGCCTACAACTCCGCTGTAGGTAGTGGTAGAGTAGTTGTTGCATTTTTAGGAAAAAAATTAATTGTAAAACAGTGTTTTACCGAGTAATTCTGGTTTACTAGACCGAAATGACTCGGTTGATAGTTGATAGTTAAAAAAAATTTGAAGTTCCTACTTCAAAATCAATGAAGGGTTTAAAAAAAACTACCTAGCTCAAGAAAATTTCTTCCTCAAGACTAAATTGTTTCTGATCGCTTGTTCTTTGGACCGATGGCTCTATAATTTCGTCTCAATATCTATAATTTTTAAGTTCCATGCGAAATCTCAATCTGATCACGTCTTTAGAACCATAGAAAATTCAAGAAAAATTTTTTCCATGACATTGAATCCGACAGGGTTGAAATTTCGAATGTCTTTATAAAACTAATATTCTAGAAGAATATCGAATGAAACAAAAACATTCGTTTTGCCAATTACACGCTTGGAGAGGACATGAATACCCATATACAGTAATGTTGTCTGCAAGGGTATAATAGGCGAATGAGGGGGATTTTTATCATTAAAGTAAAACAAAATTATTGCTAAATATCGAGTACTTCGAGTCGAATACATTTGTGAATACAGCTCTTTTCGAGCAATCTTTGTTTGATTATTCCACCTTTACAAGTAGAACGACACGTAGGCGAATCTAAAATCTCAACTTCAATGCAAACAGTCGTCTACACCGATAAGTCATCTCGTCTTCGTATCATACCGAATCGAGGAAGCACTTGAAAATCCTCTCGTTGGTGTTGTCGGAAGACCGTTATTTATAATACACGTGCTGATCCCCGAGACGAAGGAGAAGCTCGATCTCGTATTATTGAAATTGGGAGGGAGCTCCCGCTATAGATATTTCCAATCATTTTTCATTCATAAAATTACTACGTCAATCTTCTTTTTTCAGAGCCAGGAGTAAATAAACCGCCCCTGAAATTGAAACACTTGAAATTTATTCGTGATGAGGGTAGAAATCATAAATGTGCTATTCAAGGACGCTTTAATACAAAAAGTGAATAAATATCATGCCCATAAATATAGAGGGTTTACTGTGTTTGAATAATTGGTTTTCAAAAAGAAGTCCGACAGTTCTTTGTATAATGTAATTGATTAAGAAACGGTTCATCAATTTAAAAAAATTAGGAAATCACTGACCTTAAGTCATGGGCATTTGCGCTCGTTCATTATTGCGCCAATTGCACCCTTGAACACCACAGAAATAAACACTTATCCGGTTTGGACGTTTTTATGTAAACGGTATGCACATAAAAACCTCTTTTTGACAAATACCAGGTGTCGTAATTATAGCATGTTTTTCCATCAAATTTGTAACATACTGTAGCGAGTGGCAGTTACATTATCAAGATGAAATTGAACTCGCACTTCAGCCTTACCTTTTTCCAACATTTTTTTTCGTTCACTTCATTATCGTTTTTATTACTCAAGAAACACAATTTTATAGCATGACATGATTTTATTGAATTTAATTAGCATATTATCAGCACGGAAATTGTAGGGTGTATCTTGACATCTAGACTTAGTACCAGGTGATGAAAAAACAAAAAGTACCAGTAATTGTCAAATATAAATGTCTAGTGTCAGTGTAGTATTTTCTACAAATTCTTCTATTAACGAATAAACCAAGGAAAACACTAAATTTCTTACAAGAAGAATGTACCCAATCAGCAATCATGTTAGTCACACAACCGTTTCATTTCTTCGACCTTGCGCACGGAGCTTGTGAGCGTTAATGGAAAACTTGCAACTGAAAGGTACATATTGGAGATTTTGAAACCACATGTAATGCCATTTGCACCACATATAGAGAAAGGATTTTTATTGATTTAGTTGTGAGTTGTGAGAGATTATCTAGAGAAAGGGTATGGCCAACTTGAAGCACGTGAAGAGATTCACTCAGAGAATCTCTGGGAAGACGTACGGCAGAAACTGATTGTAATTTGAAAAGACCTGGACCAAAATGACAGGTCGCTTATTTCAAGTTTTGCCAAGAAATTTTTGTGCCAGATATGGAACTACTTGGTACAGACACTTTAGTTCAACTTTTTTTTTATTTTGTTTAGTTCATTCGTTGTTAAATTTGCTTCTTGATTTTCCATTAAGTCTTGTTATGCTATAGAAAGGTGTTCCTCGAGTAATAATAAAGATAATGAAATGAATAGATAAGGCTAAGTGTAGGTTTAATTCCAACATAATACTGTAACAAATAATAATAAATAATACAAAATTGGCTAACACCTCCACTTGGTAATGAAAGTAGAAAATACAAAAAGAAAAAGAATTACGATTTCCAAGTGTGTAATATCATACGATATTAATTATCTATCTGGTTAATGTATCAACAAAAATGCCATCAACATAGTTCATTAATGGCGTCGATTAATGATTACTATATTTTAATGTTTGAGATCATTCTGAATTGAAAACAAATTTTTTTCCATTATACCAACACAAATTTGACAAGTTTTCATCGGAAATTCGATATTTATACTGCCAATTGAAACATTCGAGGAGTTTATACAGGGAATATTCGTGAAGCTTTCATATGTGGAGTTGGGGAAGCTGAAGTTGAAGTATTGTTTACTCTCGAACAATCATTTCATCAAATATTCCAGCAGTTTCTACTTTATTTTGTGACAAGTTTTCGATGTAACCTTCAGAACAAAAGTGGATTTCCAACAACCAAGTCGTTTGATTGCTGAAAAAAATTGGTCAAATTTCAGGCAGCAAACTCAATGATGGTGTTCAAGCAGTTTCTGTCACATCTGGCGTTGTCGGAGGGAAATTTTGTTTGTATTCATTTTGTTCAGCGTAACTGGCAAAATCAGATTCTAATTGAAAGCATAAATAAATCTGACAGCGCGATGCTGGTTCGATTTAAGTTATGAACTCATAATTCTATGGAAATACATTAATAGTAGTTATGAGAGTGCACATACTTCAAAACATACTTCAAAATATGAAACACGTTTCTGTATAGTTGCGACATTAATTGGATTGATAGAGAATCCTTCTATGCTCCGTTGTCCATAACAATCATTCATTAATGAGAAATCATGCCATTGAGAGGAGTTATTACTGAATGATTTCGTGTACGTTGAACTGAGCTGAAGGGTGTTTTTTTTTAGAGCTATAGAACTTTAAATTGCAATAAAACAACGATGGACTATTCGATTGACATGAATTTTATTTATCCGCAAGATAATCTTGTGGCATTACATTTTAAATATGATTTCTGGCATATGACCGCCACGGCTGGATCAGATGTAGTCCAATCCAATTTTCGATGACTTTTTTCAACATTTGTGGCCGTATATTGGCAATAACACGGTGAATGTTGTCTTCCAAATGGCCAAGGTTTTGTGGCTTATCCGCATGACCAATGACTTCACATAGCCCCACAGAAAGTAGTCTAGCGGTGTTAAATCACAAGATCTTGGAGGTCAAGTCACAGGTCCAAAACGTGAAACTCGGCGGTCACCAAACGTGTCTTTCAATAAATCGATTGTGGCACGAGCTGTGTGACATGTTGCGACGTCTTGTTGGAACCACAGCTCCTGGACATCATGGTTGTTCATTTCAGGAATGAAAAATTTAGTAATCATGGCTCTATACCGATCACCATTGACTGTAACGTTCTCACCATCATCGTTTTTGAAGAAGTACGGACTAATGATTCCACCAGCCCATAAAGCGCACCAAACAGTCAGTTTTTCTGGATGTAACGGTGTTTCGACATACACTTGAGGATTAGCTTCACTCCAAATGCGGCAGTTTTGTTTGTTGACGTAGCCATCCAACCAGAAGTGCGCTTCATCGCTAAACAAAATAAAATGGAGGTAGTGCGCGATACGTATTCAGCACAGAACCATTGTTTTCGAAATGGAATTGCACTATTTGCAAGCGTTGTTCAGGCGTGAGTCTATTCATGATGAATTGCCAAAACAAACGGAGAATAAATCATTTGACAGCTGTTGAATCGGTCGCCATCTTGAACAGTAATGCCAACTTAAAGTTATATACCTCGAAAAAAACACCCGTTATTATTATGAGGTCGCCGGAGAAATAATTCATGAATTTCATTATTAGAAACACTCGGAGCCCCGCAATAAATTTGGCGAACGATTTTCAGTTTTCACTGATCATTATCACAACTTTTTTTTCTTCAACCATCCTCTTGACAATGTCTTAATCCATTCGCGATCGTTCGATCTCCAACGTGGTGGAAAATTTCGCCTATGGCTATTTCACGAGACGTGAAATCAACAATTTATGGCAATCCTAAGACGTGTCCAGGCATAAACTAGAGATACAACATTCTACCAATATATGGTGATATTATTCTTATGCCGTCCATCCCTTCCATGCTTCACCAACGACAGGGCAACCTTGTTCTCACATTTCAGGCAATAAAGCTGCCAAGGAAACGATTTCATCCCTGAGGAAATAAAAATATCCGTTTTAGTGATGGTTCTTACTGGTGATGTGTGGTGATGTTTGCCCGGGAGGGTTCAGATGAGGATTAAATTCCTGATTTATGATTTATGCTGCTACAAGATTTATTGTGTATTTTTTCAGGTTAGGTTTGTTTTTCGGGGGTGCATTTTTTGATGGGATATTATAGTTTAGCTTATCTCTTGAATCGATATTTAACTGATGAGAAATGTGCTGACTAGCTTCAGTAAAGACTTAAGTAAGACACATCTCAATTGAAATCATGAAAAGATACCTACCTCAATTTTCGAATAGCAACCACAGCTACATAGAAAAGAACACACGCTCTATGGCCAAGTAATATCTCAGTATTTCATAGAGGTATCTTTTTTAGAACTGAATATCAACAAGATCTCTACACAACCAGCTAGAAGTGAGAAATCATTTTGTTCTCATTTGACTTTTTTTTCATATTCCAAACCATACTGATTTCAATAAACTATCTTCATTCCTTCATCACCTCATATATTACACTTATTTTCAAGACTCTATTTTTCAACGTAATTTTCTAATTTCGAGAAAACACGTTTTAGTTTAGTTATTTCAGAACCTTCTATATCTTCACAAATTTTATGTACGCTATGTAAAGTGTTTGTATCAGCACAATTATTCAAAATAGGATGTTACTCATCAAACAGGATCAAGGTTTTTTCAAAAATCAAAAGATACATAAGATACATAACAACAAAACGAAGTACAAGTTATTTGACAATTTTGGCACCAGCCTACTACTTAAACAAAAAATAAATAAAAAGGAAATTAAATTAGCGTAGCTTGACTCGATATTTTTGTAGGATGTGATACATTGTTGAATTCGTAACTTTTGTCTTAATCACCTCAAAAGGAGAACTATCGCGTCTCTAAGACAATGGAAAACAAAAAATTTGATGACACCAATTGAATCCCTATATTGGATTATGGCTACAAATCAAATTTCGAGAAGTTATCTCCAAAAACAAATGAGTTATACAGGAAAAAAGAAAATCTCAATTTTATATTTTTCGAAATATCTCAGGAACCATTGTAGATATTTTGGATCTGTTAACACTAACACACTAATCCCTAAATAATGCAACTTCTTTGTAATTTAAGCTCCCTGTATTTTTAACGGTTTCCGATATCCCTGTAATCCTCAATGGTCAAGGGAGGAAATTAAAAAAAAATAGTTCGGACCCTGTATAATGCACTAAGCAATTTTGAGATTCATCACGCGTTTCAGTGTGACGCTCACATCAGAATTGTTGGGTTATAATGTGAAATGACACTCATCGCTCACTATGACAGTTGGAAATCATATCACCCCTAAATCTTGTTAGGTTGTTATTAGCAACACCTGACTTAATGGAATTGTTAATTCGCTTATGGCGCATATGATCCTTGTATGTTGTACCTACATACACAGTTCCCCTCTGTATTCGATTCATTTAGTTGTTAAAACGACGTTTTATTCATTTTTTTCTTTATCTTATATAGAATGAGGAAGCCTCCAATTTGAATTTTTCATTGGATTACCTTCAGGAAAATTATGTTTCAGAATACCTTCAAATGAGCATAAAAGTTATCGTAAAGAAAAACCCTCTCGATATAAAACAAAAGAGACATGAGGAAAATGTTAACGTGGAGTAAAAACCCCTATTCTTGATAAGTTATTGTTTGAAGCATATACGTACCGCTACCTTCAGTGACCTTCGAAAGATCATATTATTGGAGAGCCAGTATAAAGGGTGTTGCCAGTTGAGATTCAAAACCGCATAATATAGGTACCGTTATAAATGTTCGATACCACATACCTACAATGTATACCATCATATTCAGAATCAGATGTGGCTTATCACGTTGAAACAGCAATAATCTGCTCAATAACGACATTCAATTACAACATACATAACCCCCATTAGTAACAATCAAATGCGATGGTGAGATAAACATCGAAAATATTAAAACTCTCGATCTAGAAGCTTGCAAATGTGGCCATCCTGTTTTGGTCAATACTATCAATTCGATTTAATGGAAAATCAGAATTTAGATATGAAATAATAATTTCAAGCTTCAGGAAAAATTTCATTTCATCAGAACTAGAGAAAATTCGAAGAGTAGATCGAAAAAAATTACACAATATTTACGCACTGAAAAAAAATTTTCAATGTAAATATAACATATCATCTTCAAACTGCAAATTTGCAAGCTGATCACATCATAAGTGGCATACAAATTTAGTGAAGAGTATCGTGAAATAAATACCCACTATTTTCGTGATTACAAATCCTATCGGGTTTAGATTTTACGAATCAAGCTTAGCTATACAGAGTGTTTTCTAATCAGTACGAAAGTTTTTAGGGGTATCAAAAATCAAAGGGAGATTTTCTTGTAAGCTCGTCGTCCTCTACTTGAAGAGTTACACGCTTCCATAAAGAGAAGTAAGCAATTTTTACTTTTTTCTTAATATTTCTGAAAACAGTTGAAGAAATAATATTTTGAGGGTATGTTTTACAAATGAAAAGCTAAACTATGAAAATGATTCTATTATTTTGTGTTCTTTTGAAGGTGTGAAACATTCAACCCCCATTACATTTCATACCACCAATTTTTAACGAAAAAAA
Source organism: Harmonia axyridis (assembly GCF_914767665.1). Classification (NCBI taxonomy): domain Eukaryota; kingdom Metazoa; phylum Arthropoda; class Insecta; order Coleoptera; family Coccinellidae; genus Harmonia; species Harmonia axyridis. Next base: position 20,945,561 of record NC_059501.1, read on the forward strand.
ATTCTCAACTTGGAATTATATACAGGGTGGCCACTTTTTCAATAGGATTGTATTGGTAACTTTTAAACCATAAGAGTTGGAAGGTCGGTCAAATGAAGAAAAAGTTGCATGCATAGAAGCAATATCAAGCAGTTCAAACAAATCGAGATTATCAGGGCTGTTTATTGAGATATCATAAGAAAAGTAAATTTTGTCATTTTGATTTTTCTTTTTTTCCCACTTTATTTCAAATATTATCAAAAAATGTTACAAGAATTTTTCATTCGACAGTAAATTGTTCTCAATTTGACGTAATCAGATTTTATATTCAACGTTTCGTGCTCTCTGGGCCACCCTCAACCTCATTTTTTTCAATACGGACCTGTATATTTTATGACACTTTTCGAAATAACTTTTAACGCCGAAATCAACGATATATCATACAATGCCATTCAAAGTTGATTTTCAGGTAATTTTGACCCTTACCAATTTTCTTTGGGTCGGATCTGTAGAGAATGCAATTTATCAAAAACTGCTGTTAATAAAATAGTCAACGAGACGCGAATACAATGATTTTAAATTTGAATACCAAGTCTTGCAAAACTTATATCGTAATGATATCAAAATAAAGTTCGATTCTGTAATTTGTATCAACGGAACAAATGACAAATCCAACAATAGTGATTTCTCTCGAGATTGAGAATGTATTGGAAGGTATTCAAGGAGACGAAATCATCAAATGTATAAGAAGTATGGGTTCCAGAACCGTTAAGTGCATTTTACAAAATGGTGGACATTTCGAACACTTACTTCATTCATATTCATTTACTTTCGAATAATCATTCGATTTTTCTTTCATTAAATGATAATTCGTTTAATCATTATGAATTGAAATATGTAAATAATTAATACTTGTTTCTTGATTTGATTCTGATATGTTCCATTTAGTTCAAGATGAGTAAGATGATTTTCTCATCGAAATGTATTGCATGTTGTTAATTAAACTAAAGGTACCTAAATGTAATACAAATCCGACCCAAAGAAATTTGGATAAGGGTCAAAATCACCTGGAAATCAACTTTGAATGGCATTGTATGATATATCGTTGATTTCGGCGTTAAAAGTGTCATAAAATAGACAGGTCCGTATTGAAAAAAATGAGGTTGAGGGTGGCCCAGAGAGCACGAAACGTTGAATATAAAATCTGATTACGTCAAATTGAGAACAATTTACTGTCGAATAAAAAATTCCTGTAACATTTTTTGATAACATTTGAAATAAAGTGGGAAAAAAAGAAAAATCAAAATGACAATATTTACTTTTCTTATGATACCTCAATAACCGGCCCTGATAATCTCGATTTGTTTGAACTACTTGATAATGCTTCTATGCATGCAACTTTTTCTCCATTTGACCGACTTTCTAACTCTTATGGTTTAAAAGTTACCAATACAATCCTATTGAAAAAGTGGCCACCCTGTATATGTGTTGGAAATAACGATTATTTGTGAAAATTTTCCTTTAACTTCTTGGTAATGTGAACACAAGAGTCTACTAACTATCTTTTCATATGAATCTCATAAACTCATTAACCATTGAATTTTTACCGATGGTTGGTATGTCATCAACTACGATATCTAATGAAAAAATATACTGGGTTGTGCCATATGAAATAAGAAAGTAGTAGTCTATTTCCAGTATAACAGGAAGTTGTAGAGATCTGAAAATATTCCAGATCATTTTCTCAAACCCACACATGGATATTTCGTTTGAATTCTCTAAGGGTCTGACGACGCCATCAGCAGGAAAGTTTGAACAAAGCTTTCAATTATCATTCTATATAAACAAATCTCAACCCGATCGGATCTGAAATCACGGAAGTATAGATTGTTTTTTTATCTTCAGACATACAAGTTAACCTACGATTAACTCTAATGAATGAAATTCAGTTCCGAATCTAGAATCCTATCTACAAACCTTCCTAACCCTTATCCCTAACCAATCTCGTGCACAAAGTTCGCCACACAAAGGATGAACTTAATCTTGTCAGGAAAGCTCACTATTAATTTCCAAGGTGAGGAATTGATTTTACGAGCTTAAGCAACATTTAAACCTCGGCTGGGACCGTTAAAGCGAGATTTCGCGATAGCGATGCTTTAATGAGATTGTAGTTGGGTATTGTTTTGGCGTTCAGGTACTTATGGCCATTCCGGAAGGTTAATTTGTTGTACTTGCGGGAAATCATGTTAGGGCATTTACAGGTTATTACCTAACATTCTGCCCAATTGATGTTGAGGTCAGGTCGATTATCATCACGGTTTAATTTGTATATCAGAACAGTGTGGGCTGAAAGGGAGGGGGTTCGCCTGCATAATAGAATAATTATAATGAAAATAAGGAGAAGCAATAAAAAATCCGAAGACAAACCTCAACAGTAAGAATATGACGAGAGTTGTCATGTCATGGATCAGAGGAGTCGCGTGGAAGAGGACCAGAAGCTTGACGAGAACCAGATGGACCACGAGGACCAGAGGGACCACGAGGACTGGATACGAACGAGCTATGTCTTCTGATATTTGAAATATCCAGGATTGAGTGAATGTTCTCCTTAGCGGGGAGTTAGAAATCCGCCTGCGAGTGAAGTTTCCTCTCCTACGCTTCTTCTTCTTCCAGCGTCCATATTGCCTGTTCTTCATCGCAACTCGTTTCATGTAGGTATACCAACCATCCATCGCTTCCGAGGTCTTCCCGGGCTTCGTCTTCCCGATGGTGACTTATCCCTAGAGATCTTCACGATTCGGTCCTCTGTCATTCGGGTGATATGATTATAACATTTCTACCACCAACAGATTTTTCTCAAGATTGAAGGAAACCACCAAAAAAGAACTATTATCATCTGTGGTTTACAAGATATCATGCTTCGATTGTAACAAGAGTTACATGGGACAAACTCGACAGTACTTAAAAGATCGTATAAAACAACACAAATGTGATACAAGAAATATAAACAACAAGGAAAAGACTGCCCTTACTTATCATGTGTTCAGTGATGGTCATAATTTCAACTTTGAAGATGTGGAAATACTAGATGTGGAGAACAATGGTTACAAGTGAGATGATTTCCATCAGGAGAAACAGCACTGTAAACTTTAGAGAAGATGTAAACAACCTCAGCTATCTTTATGATATCTTGTTGGACGTTACGTGATACACAATAAAGAAATACACGTATAATGTAATTTAACAAAAAGAAAAAGACCTATCTATGGTTGTAACACTTGACATTTGAAATTTCATGTTTGTCTATGTTTTTGTGTTTGACATTTCTGTTTTGATTCTGGCGACGTTATACCTGTTATTATTTAATTCAACAAATAATTTATGAAATATTGCTTAATTGCTGTTTTCTCGAACACTTGATATTCTTGGGGTTAGTTTCAGGAGATGTCCTTGTTATTGTTTGTTAAATGTCCTCTTGTTTTTTAGCCCTGAAGATGGAGGAAATCGCCTCCGAAACGTTGGCAAAAGTAAACTTGTGAGAATAAAATAAAGCATTGTCCACATTAATGAAAAGTTTTTATATTATATTGTATATCATGGACGAATACCAAACTGATGATTCCATTGAATTTTCTTGCCCAGTACCCGATCATTGATGTTGTCGATTTGGCAAGTTCTTCTGAGGACTTCGCTTCTCTGCCTATCCCATAGAGATTTTTCAGTTATTCTCCGAACTATTTTCATCTCCGCTGCCTCCATCATCTGGCTAGTTTAAGATGTCTTATTTCTGCCGACCATGTTAGTATGGGTCTTATAGTGAATACGGCTTTCTGTGTCTATCTTGAGATATTTGTTGCGAAATATGGGGTCATAAGTTGTGCTGCAGTTCTTGTTGCCTTAACCACTTGTGTTCGTACTTCCATTTCTACTTCACCAAAACTAGAAATTTCTATGCCTAAGTAATTAAACTTCATCACTTGTTGTATAATGCTCCCATCAACAACCAACTTACATCGGAGGGGTATTTTGGATGTGGTCATGCACATGGTTTTGGATGTGGATATTATCATCTCAAGAGATTGAGCCATTGTGTTGAACACATTTTGAAGCCTCTGCAAATCTGGTAGGCTAAATTCAGGGATAATGATATAATAATAGCAATTATAAAAATCAAGAAAAATTCCGAAAACAAACCTCAACAGCAAAATGATAACGTTGATGGCAAAAACATCATCACCATCCGATAAGCAAAACTGCCGAGAAATAAAGGAGACAGGGGTTTGCTGCGCAGCATAGAACTTGCTCATGGACAGATAGAAATCCCTACGAGCATAGTAAATCAGAGATCTTCAAAAATTGTGTGAAGCTGACGAATCAATACCTCAACTGCATAAAGACCATAATTTATACCACCACCAGGCAATCCAAGAAAATCTGCAAAGATTGGGAGAGAAACCCCTACATTGACGACATTTCAACGAGGTGAATAAGGATCATGTCGAAGCATGTTGAAGCATCGAACTATCGGCTCCCATCAGGTGCGATGTATCCAGAAATGAAAGATTTTCATCCAATGATCTCAACGAGAAGTTACTGCAAGCATATCACAAAGGATCGAACTATCACTGACGATCGATGCCGATATAGGTGTCGAATGAATGAGACAATCCAACAAATCACGGAAGGACGTCAAATTTCTGCAGGAAATGAATATAAAGAGAGACACGATGCAGTAGGAAAGATATTTCACCATGAATTAGCAACCATATAAGAACCAATTTATCCTGAGAAAGTGCCATACTAAGGTACCTACCGGAGACTATCTTTAAAAACGAACGCTATAATCTGTACTGGCATCGTACTGTTTTGACTGATAAAGCAGATAAAACATCAGAAGATAACAATACTCATCAACATGGTAATACCAAATAACAACAACATGGCTGAAATTTCAAAAAATAGGGAAAATGAGCTTCATTATAAACTCCACTGGTGAACAGTGATACCACATCCATGGAAAAAAAATGCATTTCGGGAGAATAAAATTTTAGCCAAATTTTAAATAGAGTAGGAATTCCGATGTTGAGTTGACCATTGACAAAATTTTGTGAATGAACACTGACAAGTGGATAGGGAATTCAAACATAGCTATATCGACATCAACTATCGAAGTGGAACACAGAGCTCGCAGAAAAAGGCTCTGGACTATTATTACATTTTATTCGATTATTCCTCTGAAAAATCCTGTTTCACAATTTGGATATCCGATTTATTGAAGTGGCAATCCTTTTCAAATTTGTTTCTTTCAAAGTAATTATAACTTTTTCCAAACGTACAATAACAACGTCATATTTTGACTGACAAGAGCATTGAAAAGTTATACTTTTCCTTCGCCGCTGGCGGAGGGAAAAATGTTGCCATGTCAACGATGGATTACTTTTCCGTCCACCGGAGGGAAAATGTTGCCTAGCAGTAAGAACTATCAACTATTATACTTCCTGTCTGTCAAAGTTAATTCAGCATGACAACCGGGCAAATTTTCTATTGATCAATCAATTACAACGACCTTTAGTATAAATCTCATTTAAAGATGGATTTCCAGATTTTTATGAATTTCAAAACGTTTGAACAAAAAATAACATATTTCATTCAGAAGAAAAGTGACTTTTCATGACTAGCCTTCAAATACTTGCCTCACTATGTTCGGTGGGTAAACAAACATTCGCCATAAAAAGTGACACTTCTCCTTATGAAATAATATACTATTCAACTCTTTGTGGACTCTCTTCACCATCTTGTATAAAAAATAGCTTCTTCCCCCGTATTATCCATTCCCAAGAACTCTTTAAGCCGGGACTCTCTATATATACAAATGAGGGTGTTGATAACACCCATAATTTTAATTCAAATAACTGAATCCTCCCAAATTTGATTCTGCACAAGTTCTAGCACCAAACTGCCTACCTTCACGCGACATGTAACAATAACTGTTAAATTTCAGCGAAAACGGTCCCTATCTTTCTGTGAAGGTTGAAGCTCAATTTCCTGTACATTAGCTGCAAGGACTTTGCAATTTTCATTTGGCTTCTGCGTGTCGTCTAATAACATTACAGAAACTCAATGAAAATTACTCGGTCCTTAGCTATCTGAGAGAAATATTTCCGCTTTGATGGCGTTAAACTCATAAGCCTTTACAGGAACGGTTCTCTCGGTAAAAGTCAGCAAATGTAATCGATCTATCTCATGTGGAAGGTATCTATTTCACGGATAATCCGTAAGGGATAAATTTATGTGAAAGCTGAAGTCGACTGAGCTTTACGACTTCGGCGATCCAGTGGAATGCGTCTGATCAGAATCCACTCTTGAATTCTTCTATTTTATCAATTCCAATAATGAACATTCCTTTGAAGAATTCTAGCATCGACTGAAATTTTCACACTTTACTTTCTGTTTAGTATTTTCAATATTGAAATTTCCATGGTCATCGTTTTAGAATATATAGAATCCTAATTTTGTATTCACTGTCCAAAGCTTTTCTCGGAACTATGAAGAGCTATTCGCATGAAATTTTTTACAAAAATTAGTGGTTATAAAAATTGGTTAATGTCTGAAATTAATAATACTAGCAAAATGATTGTTAGTTCACAAACAATATTTTAATTCCGGAAAAAGTACCTCCTAGAGCGGGACTCGAACCCGCAACCTCCGAATCACTAGTCCAGCCCTCTCACCAACTGAGCCACCGAGGAAGTTGAAAGTTTCAACCGCATATCGAGGAGGCGCTTCTCGCAGAATCGAATGTTAGTAGTATCTCATACAAATTATATAGTTCGCAAGTGTTAGGAAAAGTTGATATTGGTAGGGAACTCTTTTACTATCAGTGTTCATCACGAATCTCTTTTACCTTCCCTCTAACAACGTCGATATTAAATCGACTTCAGCATGATTCAGGTTTCTGGATTTTGCGACCAACCGAACAATTTCAGCCAAATATAAATTAGAAAAATCGTTTAATGTCTGAAATTAATTATACTAGCACAATAATCGATGGCTTACAGACAATTTCTTGATTCCGGGAAAAGTAGTGCAAGTATAATTAATTCCAGATACTTACCAATTTTTTTAATTTGTCTTTGGCTAAAATTGTTTGGTTGATCGCAAGATTCAGAAATCTGAATCATGCTGAAGTCGATAAAATATCGACGACGTTAGAGAAAAGGTAAAAGAGATGATGATCACCGATAGTTAATGAGTTTCCTTCCAATATTAACTTTTCCTAAACCTTGCGAACTACATAGTTGGAACGTCCTCGGTGGCTCAGTTGGTGAGACCTCTGGACTACCGATTAGGAGATTGCGGGTTCGAGTCCGGAAGGTACTCTTCCGGAATTAAAATAGTGTCTGTTAGCCATCAAATACTATTCTAAAATCAGTGGTCATACCGTATTGGTCCTTCTACCTCGAGATTACGAGTGTTCAAGGCAAAAAATTGAGAAATCAATTTTTAAAAAAATTATATTTGTACAATTTGACTGCACAGAATTATGGAGTTCTCAACGTGCGAAGCTATGATTGCACCGAATACAATATTTCTTACTTCTTGAGTTTCCAGCTCAATTAGTTTAGGAATTCCTGAAGTTTTCATTATTGCCTTCTAAAAATTATAAAATATAAATGAATAACTTATAAAAACTTTATTAACCACCCCCTTCTCAAAGCTTAGTGGGTTAAGCGCCGTAGCAATTTGGCTTCAAAAGTAAACATAATACTGTAATGCAACTAACTCTTTTAGTTACAGAAATATATAAAAATTTCAACAAAGACAAAAATTGAGTTATGGCTATGACTAGATATCGAAAAAGCAATTGATAAAGTTTGTATAGACGGTATTTTATATGAAAGGATAATGAAATATTTCCCAGCCTTCATAATAAAAATTAGTTGTTCTTATTCAACAATCCGAAAATTCCAGGTTAGAATAAACAATTTAGTTTCCATTCAAACAATTTTAACAGCCCGTGTACCTCAAGGATCGGTCTTAGGCCCAAAACTGTACAACATATTTATTCACGACATACCCCAAATTCTTCATAATACAAACATTGCGTTATTTGGAGACGATACTGCTGTTTTCGTCCACTTATTCTCTGCTCTAGTAGACAACTATCTCTCTTATCTATCTGACTTATATCTTGATTTACACATAAGATCAGAAAACAGTTCGCTATATTCCCAGAAATTATAAGTAAAGAATAATTCACATGAATAAGTATGATGAATCCGAAAAGGTTGCTTTTTTCTTCGATATAGATTGTCTCCAATGTCTTTTTAGTCTTCACTCTGTACAGTTTTTCCTTTTTGTTAAATGTTGTTATCTCATTTTTAAAAATGTAATAGTAATGATGAGGAGAAAGAATGTTTCACGTAATGATTACATATTATACTTTATATGCTTGAAAAAGACCAGAGATAAAGGTCGAAAACATCGACATCACATGAAGGATTCTCATTCCATGTCCACGAGCCACTAATCTGCACTAAAATATTAATCGCTTTTGCAATAAAATTGGCAATAAAATTGAGACCAACCAATGTGATTATTCTTCTGGGAAATATTCCAAAACTATATTAATTATCCCGGCAATGTAGTATGCTGAATCCATAAACGACATGCTAGTAACAATGTGCCAGAAGTTTAAAACCAAAATGATATTGAAGTACACTTTGTGTCACTGACACAAATAGGAAATTTCGATGTTGGAACAAACCTGAAACTTTTTGCATTAGAGGTAGAAGTTTGAGGAATTGTGGTGAATAATTCTCATGAATGCTCCGGAATGACGTATGGGTGCATTTTGAAATGGGAACTCAAGTAATATTGGATTTGAGAGGTGTAGCAAAGGTAAATAACTAATGTAAAAATTAGGAAATTATAACGTTGCACTCATTTACAACATAATTTACTGATTTCATTGTTTTGTTGTTTGAAATATTCCGTGGAAATAATAAAACATTTAGGTATACTGTTTCATCCAATGAATATTCCGTAGAATATATACCTTAAGAGTCTGTTTACACCACACTGCTTGGGTAGCAGAGGGGTCGCGACGTGAAGGGGCAAGAGCGGGTGGGCGTCGACTATTGTGGTGAATATGTCGTGAACGTATTAGGCCCTCAGCCCAGATAGAATGAATTTGTAACGCATTGGGATGATCTCGTTTCTTTCTCGTGTTCTACTAGTACTCAGAGATTTCATCCAATGTATTGGATGTTCCTGAATGGACGGTACAAACAAAAATGACGTATTTCTCAGAGCAAAAAAAAAGAAAAAAATTCTATAAGCATGGGACGCAAGCACTTTGTTTTCAAGATACAGGGTGTTAGAGTTTAATTTTTTCGAGCTTTTCTCTCATACTTCTTTCCCTTTACAAGATATTCAACTCAAATTTGGCAAAGATATTCCAATCTGAAGATTTCATCATGTGGTATGCTAATTTTGAAAGCAAATCTATAGGGTGATATTATTTCTGGAACAGTGCCCGCGTCTTTCCTCCAGAGCTTTCTTTTGGTGGACTACTAGTAGTTTGGAAAAATGTAAAAAAAAAACTTTGGTCTATACTACACTTTTTTGTTTACTGTATTTTTTTCGTATCTGCTACTGATTCCGAGAAAAAAAATTTTAAACACTTATCTAGTAATCCTGGGAAAAATTTATTAATTATCATAAAGATCCAGTTCGTCATATATCATGAATAAATTAATTATTAGTTTTGTGATTTCTTCAACCTCTCTGGCAAATATAAATAAACTGGTATAATCATTAGAAAAAAGTAGTACCACAATGAATACCCTGTAACTCGAAAACAGAGCGTTGCTGGCCCATGTATATAGTTTTTTTTTCATAAATTTAACTAAGTGATCTTTCAATTCCCTTGTAATGCGACAATGAACCAACAAAATTCGTGATATTTTTCTGGAGACCGGGAGCTCTTAAGAGAATTTTATTGACAGGAATTTTTTATGTTAGTCCGGGTATCATTCCAGCGCAGAACTAAATAACAAACACGAATTGTGATGAAAAAGACTATAAAAAACAACCCTATACTTTCGGGAAAACTCTGATACACAATTTTATGTTATGTATTATAAAAGTCGAACTCTTTCGCGAGATAATCATTAATGATCCATCAGAAACTTTCAGTGAAAACGTGAACTGTGTCGTGCAGAAGGGATGAAATTTTATACTTTATCGGCTATAATAAAGATTAGTCGATAGGTATAAATAGAATTCCCGATGGGCACAACAAAATGGAATACTAAGAGTAACAACAGAAATGTGGATCTGAGCAGTTTTTTCGGGAGTTGATCGTTTCACGACTTTTTAAATAATCATACAGTATTCCTACTAAGCTTCGATAGATTTGATGATGGTGTCTACAAATTTTATTTTTTATAGCTCTCCTGTAATTGACATTCCTCCCACTACGATTTCTACTAAAGCTCATACACACTTTACACATTGACATAAATGCTTGAAAAATTGAGTCCATGGTAAACGTCCGTTGTAAAAGTAGATAATGAGCAAAGGATTAATTATATTGTTTTCAAGGACACAAAAGATTTTATTTAATATTTAATAATTTCAAAATTTGCATTTTTGGCAACTCGTTCAGCGATCTCTACCTAAGACACACCTTTACACATCATCGTGGAGAAGTGACTCTGTTGCAACGCAGAGATCCCTTTAAATCCACCGGGGCCAAAGTAGCGTGGCGCGAAAAACCCATAGCGTCATCTATGAAAAGGCAGAGTCACTACACATTGTTTTTTAAACACAAAATCAGCAACAACTATTGACCTTTCGCTGATGGGAAACGTTCTGCACTCAACGACTTAACGGAGATTTCTACTAAATTCCAAATAATCTTCTTTCAGTTTCAGTACTTCTTGCTAAATAAAGAAATATTATTATTATGAATTTTAATTAATGGGAAGTATTTCGAACTAAAACCACCAAGAAGAAAAAATTACACGATTTCCAAAGTTTCAATGACACATACTGAAAACAAACAGTTCAGCAAAAAAAGTGAATCAAGGAAACTCATACGTTAAGGTCACGTTCAGACAGAAAATTTAAATTGAATTGCACAGCCATCTGTGCGTGAAAAATTGTGCGTATAAAACTTTTGTTTTTTTTTTGACGTAGAATATGAATCTTCAATGAAAAAAAGGATTCCCATTTGAAATTCCAAAGTTGACCCCCGTACCCCCCACAAAGGTAAAATAAATGGAGGAGGTTTCAGCATAAGTGGACTCAACCTTTTATTCGAAACATTTTTCCATAAGAAGTTTCCTTTTCAGGATTTTCGACTGATTCAACTTGACAAATTGACCCGGTATACTACTTTATTGATTAGTTCATTCAAGAAATTTTTGAAGTTCAAGTGACAATAGCTCATTTAGGAGCTCCACAACGTAAAACAATATCCGTCGCGAAATGGCAGGATTTCTAGAGTTCTCTCTAATAACTTCTAATACTGGCGCATTCGCCATTTAGTTCATCTCAGGTTTATGTTCTGAGTTGGGTTTTTGAAATTTCTTTTAACTGAGATCATAGAAGTAAGCGTCTGATGAACCAGCAATTAATAAACTCTTCTCAATAGTCGGCCAATTTTTGGGAGCACTCATTGCCTGAACACATCTATTTTTTTCAATGTTCAAACCAAGAATTATCTCAAATGATAGAATTTGACCTACTGAGATGATGTGAAATAACAATTCACAGCTTCGTTTGAAATTCCATTCAGATGGCGACATCAGAACCATTAAAAATTCAAACAGAATATAGAATTATATAACAAATCTCCGTGACAACAGGTCCAACCAAATTGATATTCTGCCAGTAGATGTTAAATAATAATTTCAAACTCATAATTTGATATTCATCACTTTGCCAAAAACATAGAAAATTGAATAAAACACTACAATTTTTCCATACATCAAATTCAATTCAGTTTGTGTATGTAACCACTCGAATTTTTGTGATTCACCCTCTCAGTATATGTACATGTAATTTTTTTGTACATATAACCAATGTATGAAATAGTAAAAATATTATTGGATTTGTTCATAGTTTCTCAGATCTAATTAAGTATGTATAGGTAGAATTCGATTTCCAATTCAAAACTACAGCAACTTGATTAAGAGGTTAGTGGCTTCAGAATTTCCATTTTATATGTTCGTCAATAGGAAAGACGAGACAATACTGAATAATCTATGCATTATTCTAGTATTCCTTCCTCTTGAATAATAATAACATGCATATGCTTCGAATATATGGGTTATGGAAATAAATTTAGAGGATGAGCATCCGAATAATACAGCAATTTGAATAGTCAAAGTTATTACCATAAAAATAATATGATTTTGTTTATTCCTAATCTACCTCGTGATTTTCATCCAACTGATTGAACTAAAAAAGCAATACAGAACTGTTATTGAGAACGTAGGCCAACAAATCCAACAACTGTTATTCTGCAACATGTTTGTTGTATTTCCGGGATTTTTTTTATAAGCGATTTTATACTTTGATATACTTTGAACATACGCATTACCATAGTCGGAATGAAGTTTTCAAACTCAATCGTGTTGTTATAGTGATTGATAATTGCACTGAATGCAATCAACAAAGGTTATATCATGAGTGCTTCAAATTTTATCGAATATTTCCCTCCTGTCAAAAATTCTATGTAAATGGAGATCAATTATAGAAAATTACAGCGATAATTGCATTGCAGGAAGCGAAATAGCCCTGCGATAATTGCACAATTCATAGATGCATAGTTTCTATGCATCTTGCACAGTTCGAATCTATGGCATTTCCATTCTACATCAGGTTGACAAGTAATGTAACAGTTAATTCGGGAAATATTCCCCCGAATTACACTCGTGCATTAAAATGACCGGATAATTTCGCATTCCAGCGTGTTTTCTTTGAAAAACTGCATATGGTCATTTTCATTTTTGGAGAAAGTGCCCGACACCGAAGGTGGAGGGCTCATGCAGTTTTCATGACAACACGCTGTAACGCAAAATTATCGGTAATTTTGATGCACTTGTGCAATTACTTACGATCATTTTTTCTGTTGCACGAAAATTTATTTACTTGGCAAAAATATATTAACAATCCGATTGTAAGATCACTAGTCCGTGAAGACGAATGATTTTACAATATAAATTTGGTTTGTTCGAATGTTTTTGCCTCCAAAAAACAAATTTGAGTTCAAAATAAAAAATTATGTGATAAAATCCGAAGAACGAGTTGTATTTGGGAAAGTTATTTTTTTCAACAATTCAAATGTTCAATATTCTATTGAGTGATGGCACTGAATCAATTCGTATTGATTTCTCAATAAACCAAGAAACACTTTCAGCTATCAATAACGACAAATTCATAGTAAAAATATGATGTTTCAATGTAAAAACGGTATTATCGATGGGAAATCAGTTTTATCAGTAAAATCCAGAACGATTGGCTAGAAAAATGTATTGCTATTATTTTAAACCACTAAAATGTCAGATTTTGACATGTAAAAAAAAACTGTAGTGTTGACATGATTGGGTTAAATTGTGTCATATGACACAAAATGACAAAATTTGATTGGGTGTTAGAACTATCAAAAAATTTAGAAAAAATTGAAACAATTTACAAAATACCTAGTCGTATTTCGTCTGTTAACGAACTTCACTGAATATTGATTCGGCTAAGTTGAAATTTTCGGTGAATATTAAGAATAACAATCTCAAGCTTCGTGCGAAATTTCGTATCAATGGCTGCATAACAATTATAAAAAATTCGAGCAGAATATTGAAAAAAATTAGGAAAACACTGACTTGAAGCCTAATGCTTATGTCTCTCGTTCATTCATGCGACAAATAAACAAGTTCAAATAAAACTCAGCGTGAACTTCAAAGCACCATATATGTATTCTGAATATGTTTCTGCTCCTTGTATTGTAGAGACCGACCTCAAATAAATTTTTTCAGACAAATAGCATTGGCTGTGCTCCAAATCTGGATTTAATGAAACCCGAACACTCTCATTCACGTTAGTCAACATTCGACCGTCTGCGTAGCGTCACCTTTCATAAAAAAAAATATACGCAGTACAAAAAATTGATACGGATAAAGACCACCCTTGCCCAAATGGATTTCGGCCATAAAAATGGAAATAATGCAGTTACGTCCCACGTAACCTCAAAGGAAGGGCCACAGTGGAGACCTGCCTTGTTCAGATGCCTTTTCCGATACAACGAGTTCATAAAAATGATACCAAATCACAAATTTTTGGGACAGCTGTCAAGTGAATTATAGTAGGTTATGACAGTTCATCAGGTTTCATTTGATACCCTTGATATTTATGGTGGATTATGTTTGTGGATAATTTAAATATAAAGAATTCATTTGATACAAGATACCATCCAGGTGTAGTACGTGTCATACCAACAAGAAAAAGAGCAAATTAATTATAATTATAAAATTCAATGAACCACATGAATGAAATTATAATTTCAGTTTCTTCACTTTGAGTTCTGCGGTCGATGTTTCGATAACTGAATAAATTTGATATTTCATGAATTGTAATTGATTATTCGTTATTAAAATTTTATTGGTTAATATATTCCCAACAATACCAACGAACAATTTATTACAATTCATGAAATATCCATTTTAGTTATCGAAATATTAACTTTTAGTATCGTTCTATGTTTTCCGGAAGTCACATAGTACTCCACTCAGTTAGAAGTTGCGGTTTTTCCTTAGTTCATGTTTTTCCTCACTAACTCTTGAAGTTTTCATTTTGAGTATAGAGTTTTCTTAAGTGAACCCCCTCTTTTTATGCGTAGTATTGACTGAAATAGTAGTCCAAGTTCATGATCTTCTCATAAACACCCTGTACATTTTTGGTCGAAACCGCAAACAGTCTTCTAATACTACAGAATCAAAATTAAAAAAGGTTTTCTCCTCGGGTTTCTCGAAAAAAACTTTTTCTGTAGAAATATTTAAAAAAATGTGAGTCCATATACTGGGTGTGCTATTTGAAATAAAGAAGTAGTAGTCCCTTTCATGTATAACCGGAAATTGTAGAGATCTGAAAATAATTTTGGGAGAAAGATCGTCTCAAACAAACATATACAAAATTTCTGGACAGAACTATGATAAGTTTTCCATAATAGTCTAATAGGCCATCGCGGTGATTCATCCTGGATATCTTTATTTGAATAACCTTGACGATAAACAAAAACGCATATTTTTGAATCAGTTGACATTTTCGATCAGATATGATTTCTCAAGTGTAAATTTGGTCTGATTTCTTCTCTGAATTATATGAACATTTCTCACCTTCACTTTAAATTTAATTCCAAATGCGGGACAGACCCAGTGGCTTTGAAAAAAATTGCGTAAATATATTTAAAATCAAAATATTTGTTCTTATGAGTAGAAAATATTAATTAATTTATTGATTTCAATTTTAAGAAGGGTTGATGTTGAACCTATAAACCCATGTATCTTTTATATAAGATCGGAAAATTCATATTTGTGACTGATTCTGACGACGAAAGCGAAAACCACTCGGTTTTATATCTCAATTTTTCGCTACATATTTAAACAATAAGGAAGAGAGGAAAATTTTATCAGAAGAACTTGAAACTACAGAAACTACAAGGTTCAAAATACTCCTTTTGAAATTTCGATACGATAATATCTAGAAAAATACAGTCAATACCTAACCTAACCTAAGTAATTCTCCACGCACTACATGCATTTTTTCTAAAAGTTTGTAAGTGGCTTTCCACGTCGAATGAATGAAACTCAATTCTTAGTGTAAATTGAAGGATTTCCACCGAAAGGTGAATATTTGCTAGAGTTAAAGTGAATTTATTCAACTGAAACGAGACGAGATAGGAGATGAATATACAATGGACAGCGAGAACCATTAGATGATGCAAGTTGGTGAACAAATAAGAAAATTGATATCAGCATCCATTTACAGAAGACAAGAGATTAAAATATTTCACCATAAGTCTGGTAATCAAGAGCGTAAGAAGAGGTCGAGTCGGCAGCAGAAATGCCAAGACGATAAATTTAGTAATTCGCCATTTTGTTAGAGTCCGACTCAGAATGGTGGAAGCGTCTGAAGCCCCGCATTTTCATATCCCCCTGGGACCTTAATTTCTGTCGGCGGCCCTATTTCTAGATATTCATCTCAGGAAATCACTCATGAATTTGGTATTGTTCCATCATTTATTGTAACAATTTCCGTAGATTCAAAGTACAATTGTTGAACAAATGAATACAAGGCTGAATTTCCATCAACATTCCAGGAAAGCTGAAATTACATTCTGACACTGTTTGACGCGAAAGCCATCACGTATGTTTGCTAATTGGTCTAATCAACAGTATTCAGGTCCAGAGGCACTAGTTGCGTACGCAGCCAATATTGACATGCGGGCCTTGGTAAAAATTTAGTTCGTATCTTTCATTACAACAAGGTTTTTCGGAGGTGCGTTGCTGAATTTGAATTGCTTTACCTATGAAAACCTAACTATTGGGTAATCAAAAATTCATGTTCAATGCAGACGTATGCACTGCTTCCCTAATTTCGTCCTCGAACACGAAACACGAAAAGTATATCAAAAAAAGTTTATGAAGGGTGTTTTTTTTAGAGCTATAGAACTTTAAATTGCAATAAAACAACGACGAAGTATTCGATTGACATGAATTTTCATTTATCTGCAAGATAATCTTGTGGCATTACATTTCAAATATGATTTTTGGCAAATGACCGCCACGGCTAGCTCAGATGTAGTCCAATCTGGACGTCCAATTTTCGATGACTTTTTCCAACATTTGTGGCCGTATATCGGCACTAATACGGCGAATGTTGTCTTCCAAATGGTCAAGGGTTTGTGGCTTATCCGCAAAGACCAATGACTTTACATAGCCCCACAGAAAGTAGTCTAGCGGTGTTAAATCACAAGATCTTGGAGGCCAATTCACAGGTCCAAAACGTGAAATTAGGCGGTCACCAAACGTGTCTTTCAATAAATCGATTGTGGCACGAGCTGTGTGACATGTTGCGCAGTCTTGTTGGAACCACAGCTCCTGGACATCATGGCTGTTCAATTCGGGAATGAAAAAGTTGGTAATCATGGCTCTATACCGATCACCATTGACTGTAACGTTCTGGCCATCATTGTTTTTGAAGAAGTACGGACCAATGATTCCACCAGCCCATAAAGCGCACCAAACAGTCAGTTTTTCTGGATGTAACGGTGTTTCGACATACACTTGAGAATCAGCTTCACCCCCGATGCGGTAGTTTTGTTTCTTGACGTAGCCATTCAACCAGAAGTGCGCTTCATCGCTAAACAAAATAAAATGGACGTAGTGCGCGATACGTATTCCGCACAAAAACATTATTTTCGAAATGAAATTTAACTATTTGCAAGCGTTGTTCAGGCGTGAGTCTATTCATGATGAATTGCCAAACCAAACTGAGAATAAATCACTTGACAGCTGTTAAATCGGTCGACATCTTGAACAGTAATGTCAACTTAAAGTTATATACCTCAAAAAAAAAAAAACACTTGTTATTAGTTAGGCGGCCATGTGTTGTTTATTATACCAGCCGGTTAGTAAAGGCGGTTTGGAGATTTGTATTGCAGGTTATATTGACAAACACAGCGGAGCAGATCAACCTCATTTTGTTTCTGAGAATCAAGGATGAAATATGAAAAAGTGACCAACGAACTGAACCGAATTGCCGCCTCTCAAAAGTGTCGCTTGAAACAGACGCTTCACTGTTTCATTCCTAACGCCGTCTCTAAAGCTGTGAATCTCTAGGAACTACCATTCGGATTTGCCCATTAGTGAACTCAAGTCCGAACCTATTTTTGAAATTAAGTTTCTTGATCTTTTAATTTGGAAGTTAATAGATAGGATAGACTTGATGTGACCACTAATTCATCACCAGTTAGTTTAATGAACTTTGAAAAATAATCATCAGTATTTCTCTGCGACATAACATTCTTTTCTCATTATCCAACCCCAAGTTCAATCTGGAGGTCAAAAACCGGCCTCCGGCAAAGTTCAAAACGGTTGCGGTATCTGAAGGCAGCTTGTGGGCCGACTCCTACACGAATCGAAACACCCGATGATACTTAAGCCGCCCGAACACTTCCAATCAATCGTCTCCACCCGGCTGTCTCTAAGAAACTCAATCATTAGATAATAGCCAATATCGCTGTTGAAACAACATCCCAGGATTCATTTGCCCCGAACAAATAGACCGAGCCTGCTCGATCTCGTTGATTTGAAACATCTCAAACCAATGATTCAGAAATATCTCGCTCAGGCCTGCCAACAGCAGGGGTAACGACTTGCGCGCGAAAAAAAAACGTTCTCTCCTATAACCTCATCGTATCACTGATCTGAAATAATTGCCTCCAAAATCAACAGTGAGCTTTTTATAGGTTGATGTAGCCGTTGGTTAAATTAACTGCAGTCTAAACCTCGCTTTAAAAAATAATTTCTACTGTATTTTTTGTCAGCAGTCTTTTTTTTTCGGAAGGAATTAATTACGCGATGCAATCTGCTAATGAAACCCGATTAACAGTTAGATTAATTGAAGGGATGCTCTTTTTAATTGAGGTGATCATGAGAGCTCTAAGAGTGTATTTTTCAGGCTGTCTCTTTTGGTTGATTACTCTCGATATAAATAAGGCCTTTGTAATTATACGAAAAGCAAATTTTCCAACCCCGCCTAGATAATTCTCACAAAGTTCAATGTTCAAAGGACTTGAAAAAGGTTATTCGATTTAAATATCAATTCATTACAGTTTCGTGCAAAAACTAGACTTTCGAATATACAGGTTTGATAAATACATTGGGAAAAAAAGGATAATCAACGTTTTTCCAGAGAATAATCATGGTCAAGTCAACAATCAAAACATCTGCGTGATACGATATCAAATAAAAAAAAAAGTTTTCTCTTTCAATGGCGGAGTGGGGATGGTCACTACTTCTAGCGCTGCGACTTAGTCGCTGCGAATATTAGTCGCTCTCTAACCTTGGGATGGGTTCCGACCATTTTATTCCATTGTATACGAGGAATTTATTTGCGAAAATGAATGACGCAAATAATGTCCTCTGTGGGTATGAGTATCTAGGGATTTTTTCTCGGATATTCGGAAGAACATTTTTGAAAAAAAAATGATGACTATCAAATTTTACTCAATCATTAGATTCATTGCTGTTCTCCACAATAGATGATCTATAACCATTGCATCGTGGGCATCTCGGGTTGATTTAAATACGATATTATTTAACGGGTCAATCATAATATTACAGACATCATAGTACTTTTTCGATAGAGTTTGCACGAAACGTTCTACATTGTCTTCACTGTTGCTTCTTTATATTCGGTCCCATCTTTCTCTTTCCAAGGGCGTAAAAATGGAGGGTTCTGGGGGTACTTACCCCCCCAAGATTTCCAAAATATAAAATTTCAGAATTCTATCAAAGACGAAAAATGAAAAATTCTCCATATAATGAACCAATAATCATTTTACTCATTTTTTATACCTAGGTCACGAAATGCATGGGAGTTGGGCAAGTAGTCCATTATTTCATAAATTATAAGTGAAATTCTGAAATTTTCAAGAAAAAAATTATTAATTTTCCCAAGGCTGCCACTTCTCCTGGACGTCAGCTACGCACTTGAAACCTCACTATGTTTTAGATAAGAACTCGATGTTTGTATTTAAGGGGTCTGTGATGAATATTTCAGAAGATATAACGATTTTTGGATAGAGATTCAATTTTTAGTGTTTTTTCCAAAATTCTACCTGTTGTGATGCAATCACAGAAATGAAATTTGGCACAATTCTCCTTTGAGGGACTGTGATGATTAGAACAGAGTTTCATCACAATCGAATGAGTACTTGCGGATATTCAGGCCATTTAGTTTCGAAATTGAGTAATTTATTTCTATGGTTGTTATACAACCACAGAAATGAAATTTGGCACATTTCTCCGTTGAGGAACTGTGATTATTAGTGCAGAGTTTTATCACAATCGAATGAGTACTTGCGGAGATTCAGGCCATTTAGTTTCAAAATCGAGTAATTTTTTTCTATGGTTGTGATGCAACCACAGAAATAAAATTTCGCACAGTTCTCCGTTGATAGACTTTGATAATTAGTACAGAGTTTCATCACAATCGGTTGAAAACTTGCGGAGATTCAGGCCATTTAGTTTCGGAAGCGAGTAATTTATTTCTATGGTTGTGATGCAACCACAGGAATGAAATTTGGCACAGTTGAGGGACTGTCATTATAGGTGCGGAGTTTCATCACAATCGGATGAGTACTCACGGAGGTTCAGGCCATTTAGTTTCAAAATCGAGTAGTTTATTTCTACGGTTGTGATGCAACCAGAGAAATGAAATTTGACACAATTCTCCGATGAAGGACTGTGATCATTATTGCGTAGTTTCATCACAATTGGATGAGTACTCACGGAGATTCAGGCCATTTAGTTTCGAAAGCCAGTAATTTTTTTCTATGGTTGTGATGCAACCACAAAAATGAAATTTGGCACAGTTCTCCGTTGAGGGACTATGAAAATTTTTCACCTGAAAATTTTTTTGCCAAAAATTGAAAAAAATTAAAAGCTCCTTCAAGAGAATATTGTACCTTCCCATTGATTAATTCGGTTACTCAGGTCACGAAAGTGCTTGCAGTTGGGCAATTTGTCCATTATTTCTTAAATGAGGTATAGGTAAAAATCTGAAATTTTCAGAAAAAAAATTGATAATTTTCCCGAGGCTGCCTCTTCTCGATGACGTTCGCTACGCACTTGGTTGTAGGTAAGAATTGTCAGAAAATTTCACAATAACAACTCCGTATTTTGATAAAAATGGGAGTTGTGAATTTTTCGATATACCCATTGTTATTGTCCTGCACTGGAAATTTCATCGAAATTCCCAAGTTGTTAATCAAATTAGAATCAGTCGAATTGGCCTTATCACCATGTCTCAATTAAGGTTTACAACCCCAACCAACAACCAAAGATTTGATTCGAAGCTGTCTTGACTAGTGTAAACTTCACCTAAAGTCTGATGGTCTGCTCCGGAATCACACCTATCTTAAGGAATCATCTTTCCACTATATTGAATTAAGTACTAGCGCTCAACACCACTCTACCGTATTGCGTTGATTAAAGGTCGATTCATATTATCCGACACGTATCGTTTCAGACACCAAGCGAATCGATTGTCGGAACGGAAAGCGTTCATATACTCATTCAAGCAGCGTTTCAGATTGATTCAGGCAGTGGATGAATTGAGGTGCGAAAAAATGTTAAAACTTTTACGTAAAACACTATGTGCTATTGCATTATTACTGGATGAAGATCAAACAAGAGAAAAGTCAGTAAGAAGATTAAGTGTACACTCAATTTTCAAAAACAGAACCATCTTGTTTAAATTTGTCGGTAATTGCCCTCCAAATTTTTTCCTTTCATTAGTATCACGAAACAATCTGTGATTTAGAATTTCGATTATATGGAATTTCCTGCTCACGCACTAAATATATTAATTTTTCGGAATCCATTACCAACTAAAATGACGTGTTCCAGAACTTAGCGCAACTGTCTGCTAATTCACATTATCCGTTCAGACACGTTTCGACACGTTCATACAGACTCCGCCTATACGACATCAGACAAAATATTCTCTCTAGGAATATTGAACGGAACGGATGGCGAATGACACTATCGGTGACGGACAATGTGAATTACTCCATATGGTACGCATCAAATTATATTTGTCGTAAACGATTCGCTTGGTGTCTGGAGCGATACGTGTCGGATAATATGAATCGACCTTAAAAAATAAAAGAAGTCGTCAACACCTTAAGCATCCATTCGATAATAATCGAATTCCTTCAATAGAAGAAAGACGCATCATTGAACTACGAAAAGAATCGTCAGTTCCGCTTGGCGTGGAATCAGCTTCGTCCTTTCTGAGAATACGCACCATAAATTCCATCCTTGAAGCGGACGCACTTTTCCATCGCAATAAAATTACCATAAAGCTCCAGTTATATCCCGGCAGACAGTGAAAAATGCAGAAACAGAGCCTAAGGGGCTAAGGGCGGGTCCCCACGCTATGCGACGATAATACTCCCTCATTATCCTGAGGGTGGCAACGACTTCCAAGATAAGTGATGATCATCCCCCGTATGTCAGTTCGAACGTGTGGTTTTTCCTTAATGCGTATATTTTATCCATGTTTTCTTCGAAATCGACATTTGCGACGGGGTTCCTACATTTGAAAGGGAATGTCTGAAAGAAATGCCATTTTATATTCATTGTTCGGCGTTGCGAATGATTCAATTTGCTATGTTGGCAATTACTTTAAGGTTGGCAGGCTTGAAATTCTAAGGAGGACCCTTCCGTCTACCGTTATGTGTTATACCCTGACGTTATGTTTGAAACTAAATGGGAGAAAGGTCAATATTGTCCCCGGCAATGTCCAGTGTTCGACAGGAATACGAATGATCCAAAAGTCCCAAAATAGACATAATAGGTTCCTTTTTTGTAAGGAATAATTTGAAATATACAGTCAGCCAAAGAAGTATTGCATCACTTCATTATAATGGTTAAAAATTAATAAGAATGTTAAGCTAATGCGGCAGTTATGACTTTTCCAATATTCTTCAATAATTGGTTTTGCGCCTGACTTTGTGAGGTTGCTTCGTTCGTATTTGAAGGGTAGAACCAATTATGTTTTCTACAATGGATTCAGATCTTTTGAGTATGAGCTCAAGTTTGGCGTTCCTCAGGGATCTTACCTCGGGCCGTTGCTGTTTATAATATTCATTGATGACCTTTTATGTTCTCTCAATTGTGAGGCTCTAACCTATGCTGATGATCTGAAGCTGTTCATGAGAATACATGGAATTAATGACCAATTACTTCTTTAGTCAAGTTTGGAGTTGGTTCAAGGTTGGTGCTTGCGGAATGGACTTATTTTAAATTTGAAGAAGTGTTTTAAAGTTACTTTCACCTGGAAGACGCAGCCACTAGCTTTCGATTGATGGTGATTCTATTGCGGCTGGAGATCGCTTTCGTGACATGGGAGTTTGGTTTGACAGTGAGCTGAGTTTTGCTCCACATGTTGAAGATCGTGTTCATCTGCCTGTAAGTCTTTGGGTTTTCTGTTCAGGAGCTTCCGTGAGCTAGACGATCTGTCTGCTCTCAGAAATGTCTACTTTTCACTTGTTCGCAGTAGGTTGAAGTAAGCTAACATGATTTGGTTCCCAATTTATGCAACGCATCTTACTCCCATTGAGCGAGTTCAGAGGAAGTTCCTGAAATACGTCGTTTATAGGAAGACAGGCATATATCCGGAGCGAGGTGTTGATCTTTCTGGCATAATGGAAGAGCTGAGGCTTTCAACCTTATTTGAGCGGCAGGTTCAGCAGTGCGCGAGATTCGCCCAAAAACTCTTAGGTGGAAGGATTGACTGCTCATTTCTGCTCTCTCGGGTGAACATTCACGTCCCGAGGATGGCAGCCAGAAGTTCTCCAACATTTAGTCTACCCACGCCTCGGACCAACATACTCCAGCGGGCACCAGTGTATAGGCTTTGTGATTGTGCTAACAAAGTCAATATAAGTCTATTGTAGTTGTTTATTTTAAGTTTTTTTTTACTTCTTCATATCTGTCATTTTTTGGAGTACTTGCCATTTCGTTTAGGGAATTCACATGTATTTTCTTTAAGTTGATGTAATTTGTTACCCTGTTACTGGGAACTTTCCTGTTGGGTAAATAAAGTTATTGTTATTCAGTAAGCAAATTTTGTCCCCAACATGAACTATCAAATTTGATATGAAGCGCGCGGAAATGAAAACATATCAGTGAAACGATATTTCATTCGATTCGCAAGTTACTCCACTTCTTATGTCCCATATAATGATTCAGTGTTTCATATCAACTCAAAATATATTGAGAAAACAAACCTCAAGCGCGCCAAACGACGTAAAACAACGGATGATACTAAGGATAGCAATAGAAACCTTCGATTTCAGCAGAAAATAATAAATATTCTGCATACTAAAAATTCGACAATTTATTTATTGAAAATAAAATTCCATTCAACGAAAAATCAAAGCGAGATAAAATTGATATTGGATGATAGCACTTCTAGCCCTTAGAGATAGCGGACATTGGGATCATCATTCTCTGAATTAACCTTTGTGTATAGTCCTGCACCAAGTTATCCCATCCTTCAATCTAAGCATTTTGGAGTTGTTGCAGATATGCTGCAGGATTATTGAGGGCTCATATCCTTCTCTGAGAATAGTTCCAGGTATGTTCTATTTGGTTCAAGTCTGCACTAATTGAAGGCCACTTCAAAACGTATTAACTTCCTCAAGTTACCTCGTAGCCAAGTGGAAACGTGCATTATCATACATTCGGTTGAAATTACCTTCAATAAATGGGGAAAATTATATGAGAAGTTCTTGTAAAATATAATTTCTGTAGCTGTTAGTGCAGTTAGTTAATCTGCAGCTCTTGCCACCAATTCAGTACGGCCCTTTAAAGAGATACCTACTTGAAGTATACATTGGGGCCAGTGGTAATTTAGTTGAGTATATTAAATGAATTCCATTCCGAACGCCAAATTTTCCTATTATTTTCATTAGATTGAAAAAAGTATTGATCCATAAAGGTTGGCGTGACTTCACTTTTGCAGTTCTCGTATCTGGGAGGTAAAATACAATTGGAAATTACGAATATGAGATGGGAGTCCATATGAAAATACTGGTATCCAATGTAAAGATGTAGATCTAATAGTTCCACTGATAATTCTCAAAGAAACGATAATCTGTGCATCAATTCAATAAATATGAGCACTATTAAACCAAACAGAACAGTATTCAGTAGTAAAAAAGATCAATGTCAAACCTGGCGTAGGAAGAGTACTGCATCAGCACCCTATGAAAATCCACTTAACTTTTGTAGAATATCATTCTTCGTCTTAAATTATACGCAAATTTTCCAAGTGTACCTTGAAATTCAAAGAAGAATCATGTTTAATTCCAAGATATTTGGAAGTATAATTATGATTCAAAGCGGAATTATTGAAAGTAACTTTAAATTTTCTATATTTCCAGATTCGAAAAAAATAAATATGAAAATTCAAACCATTGCCTTCGAAATATGTAATATACGCATTCTGAATTCCATATATTTTTTGTTGGATTTCTGCACAGCAGCATTGAAATCTACCAACGGAAACGTAAGATAGAAACGAAACAAAAACTAATTGTGTTCTTGTCATACCTACATCATAACAATGTCAAATCAAACACTAACAGTGGTTACTAGATATGATGCTAAATATACCCCAGTTGACAGATATATACGCTCTAATTAATTTTCATGAGAACCTCTGACATTTGTTTTCATTTCCGTAGTTACAATATCATCAAATTTGATTGTAGCCATATTTTCGAGACAACGAATTAAATCAGTTTATTCCAGTGGAATGTTATTTTTTTTTTTAACTTGCAAAAAAATGCTGTGGAAAGCAGGGAAATATAAATAAACGTTTTCGACAATCTTTTATTCATCAGTTTTTTTATTGGCATCTTGATTTCTAATTTTCACTGAAACTTTGGAATCTAAGATGAAAAATTCAAGAGAAGCACTGACTTTGTGTCAGATGCTTTTGACCACTCATTTTCAGATAAGGACATCTGATAGTACAATCTTCTCAAAATTTGGCATGGATATTTGAGTTC
The DNA here is from genome assembly GCF_914767665.1 of Harmonia axyridis. Lineage (NCBI taxonomy): Eukaryota > Metazoa > Arthropoda > Insecta > Coleoptera > Coccinellidae > Harmonia > Harmonia axyridis. Next base: position 20,971,416 of record NC_059501.1, read on the forward strand.
GGTCATTTTCCTCGAATGGTGGTCCAACGAAAGCTTGACAACTCGATTTTCCAACTTTAAAATGAAAATGTGGAAAATCGCTCATACCCTTCAATTTCAGATTCGAAGAGAACAACTTTTCCGCTTTTTTCATCTACGTAACTTCAACCCCTTGAAGGGGGAGAGCACAACCCCTTAATTTTCAATAGGGAGGGAGGTGTTGCGATAACTAATTTTGAAGATCGTATCAAGTGCTATCTGACCCTATCATTTTGCTTCAAAATATCCATCGATAATGAAAGAAGAGCGAAAAAAGCGAAAGAAGAATTGTGGTATTTATCTCGAGAATATTATTCGTATTCAACACAAAAAGGTATTAAGTAGTTAAATTGTTAATTTTGTGTTCAAAAAAGTATTATTTTCATGTCCAACAAATTAGACGGACCATGTTTCTGATTTACCTTCGTCTATCTTGAATTTTCAAGAACGTTACAAGTGTGTCAAAGAGATTGTGAATTTGTAGTTGAATTTAAATGGTGCAATTCGTAGAAGAAAGGCTGGAGATGATAAAATTATTTTTTAGAAATAACGACTCTGCGTGAGCAATAGCGGCTTGCGTTGTGCAACTTGTTACCAAATTTGTAGCTTTTGGTTCAATCGGAAACAAAAAGAGGGTGCATGAAAGAGACGAAGCGAGGGACGAGGCTATCTTAGGTCATGTAGCAATGAATCCGACCTTGAATACTAAAAAATTGTCCGATGTATATGGTGTTACACTAAGGCCCAGTTTCACCAAACAGCACTTGATCCCAGATTGATTAAACTCCGCTTGTTACTAAAGCAGGCTTAAGAGTGTTTTCTGTTTCACCATGCATCAACCCGTCCGAAGATGATCGCGATTAACCAAATCGCGATTAAATAGTCAAACCATTTGGCAACGTTGTGAACAAACAGTTATATAGTGTTCTGTATCGTATAAGCAGTGATGATCACCATTGGCGCTAGATGTCAGGTGTCATTCATTCATAACTCATAACATTTCAAATCATTTGTCATCTTGTAAACAAAAAACAAAGTTAATTTTTGCCGAAAATGTCGAGTGATGTGCTTCGAAATGTCGGAAACTTGCAGAAGTTAAAAAGAAATTATCCCATTTCACAAAACCACACAGTCTGGAAAAAAAACTATATAAGTAATTTTATTAACTTATTTATTTTTATTAACAAGTTTAACTGCTTCTTAAATAATATTTCAATCAAACATATCAATAAATTATTCTTTGCAATAAATTTTATAAAACACAAAAACAAAGTTTACGTGTATTTTGAATGGGAAATATTGAGCCTATACATATAGTCATATTTCGATAAAATTGACCCAAAAATTAGAAATTTCCGGAAAAATAATTACATAGACAAGAGTTCCATACTGATAAATAATTATTAATCTCAACTTGAAAGGTTATAATCCTCCAAAAATGGCCGATTAGTGCTAAATCGCGATTGGTCGATTAAATGGCGCTTTGGAGTGTGGTGAAACGCTACATTACATTAATCGTGATCTAAGGCCTCACTTAAGAGCTAAGTCAAGATTAAAGCATTTGGTGAAACTGGGCCTAATAGAACGATTCAAACGGCGATATTTACCGAACCCCTTTTCAGATTTTGCCGATTAAGCAATTTTCCGTTGTGGATTCGAATCCAACTTGAAAATTCCAAGATTCCAGGACTCTGCGTTAGACAGTTATCGTGTTGATACGCAAAAAAAGATGGTTGACAAGTCTTCTTGTACAGCAAAAGTATATGAAGCTTTTCTCTGGAAAATGAAGTAAGTAATGCAAATCAATAAATTTTTCAACTATCCAATTCAATCTGTCAGAAATCTCCCTTTCAGCCATCAATACTCTCTGTAAAATATTCTCGGGGATTTTCTCATTCACAACCTCATTTCCACACTTATAATCTAAATCTCGAAACTGCAGAACTTGACGACATTGTATGATTTGAGATAAAGATCACAGAATAAACAAATTTTAAGAACTTTTTCTCGCCACGTGCCAACTTCAACGGTATAAAGAAAGTGAAGAAACTTCCTTCCTGACTACAAATACTAGAACTTCTCTTGCTCGCCCAACCATATGACATACCCTGGAAATATAATAATGGATGGGATCTGAAAAACCCATATAATTGCATTGCTAACTTCTTTAATCCCTCTTGTTTTACGAAGTTTCCTCATTGTTATTCCGGATACTTCCAACTCGAATAATGGGTTGTTGAACCAATAAGTTGGGAATATAAATTCATTTATATGACACGTGGCAACCTTATAAGGCAATAGCATTCTTCATATTTTCTTACTTTATACTCTTGGTGAGAATAGATAACCATTATGTTGAAATAATAATCTTTCACGAGTCTCAAAAGAAAACTAATCAAATCAAGAAAAAAGCTTCAAGAGAAAACCAATATGGTAATCTCTGGACTAATCTCTGAGGAGTCTTAAAAGAAAGCTTATAAAATCAAGAGAAAAGTACTGACAGGTGGAAAGGAGTTCGAGAATCGAGAGCGCTGGTTCCTTCAAGAACCAATTGCACACTTGGAGAGCACAGAATATCGAAAAAAAATGAGGAAAGTACTGACAAGAAGTCAGGAATTTCCGAGCGCTCATCATTAAATGGACGAATTGTGCCTATCGGGGGGTTCTGTGAACTCCAAAGGTGCAGTTGGCGTTTGTAAGAACCAGCGCTCTTAAGCTCCCAACTTCACGTCAGTATTTTTTTATTAACTTCTTTTCTCACCAAGAGTAAAGAGTAAAAAGATATAAATTATCGAATGTCTCATTCCCGTGTTATTTTCGATTTTATAAGTTTTTGATTACGCGTTAACGTCGTCTCGATCGAATCTGCAATAGTCGACCGAGAAGGTGCTTCTTGACCGAGTTCATAACGACTCAAAAGTGCTTTAGTTTTGCTAACTGTTACCTCGAAATTTTCACCATTTTTGTAATAAGTTTTCACAATTTCAATGCGTTGTTGAAGCATGTATGTATCATTTTTAGTAATGGCATCGTTTTTATTTGTCAAATGTCAAAAAATGACATCTTCAAAAATGACAGCTATCCAGATTACTTATTGAAAAACTATAATTATAATGAAATTAAGACTTTTGCAAAAATTAACGATTCAGCCTCTTTACATGAACTCTACAACCCACAAAAGTTCTATCTTTTGTAATTTTTTGCAAATTTGCATTATTTCGGCCATCTTCTCAAAGAACCCAAAAGAATCGGTTCGCTGAAAAATAATCTCTACCCGTTCAGAGGGTTTTCATATCTGAAAAACTTGATTAATCATTTCTTTGTGAAAGCGTAGAAGAATTTTCAGTTCAATTAGGAACATCGAATGATCGCAAAATTCCATTTAAATCCGGTCAACGCATTATTCAGAGATTAACAGGCCAGTATTGACCATGATCTAATATTTCAGTGACAACAGATCCGACCGATTTGATATTTTGCGTGTCTATGTATATTGAATAGCCATTGCAAGCTTCGTAAAAAATTTAGAATCGATAGCCACGTTAGAACTATCAAAAATTCAAGCAGGATATCGGAAAAATGAGGAAAGCACTCTAGTCCTGGTTGAGGACTCGATCATTACGGGGTTAGGTATCGACTATCTCCCTGGTCTTGGCTGAAATGATACGATACAAATACGATAAATTTTTGCTTTTCATAATCCACAAGCTCACAATCACAGTTTAAAATATTATTCATCGTTCATTTTTTTTATGTAGTTTTATCTACTCCTATTGAATTATATATTCATTATTCAACTGCTTTTGAGAAGTTAATAGTATCCATTAACAACATCGTGAGTTATAATAACTCACTATAATAAATCGGAAAATATGGATCTGTGCTTCTATACTTCTCTGCTTCTATTCGATTGGCCGAAAGGGAACATTCCATTATTGTTATTGACGGGAGGAATGTCCGAGTGAATGTCACTTTAATAATTTTGACGTTTTCAAATTAAGTTGATATCTAATTATTGTGAATGTTTTGCTGAAAACGATTAATTCAGATAGTGAAGATGAAATATTATATAGGTATACATTTCCAAAAGACAGACAGCTTATGTTACCATACAGAATTACTTGGCCGAAAAAAATATAAAGGGGTTTGTAGCAGTAAGGTCATTAAGTCGTCGTTTACAGGGAATGTTTTTTGGTATATTTTAATGCATTTTTATAGGCAACTATTGAGGGTTTTCAATATAGTTCTATGTCTGTACTCCGTACTGTTTTCGAGCTAGCCGAAGCTAGTTCAATTGTGATTGGTGACACTAAGTTTCCATCTCTCTTTTAGTCGGGATCGAGCACATATGTTTATTTCTCTAATTCTGTGGTTATTCCGTTCATTCTTCCACATCTTGTAGAACAAAATCATGCGAGAATATATCAGAAACGCACAGTTTTCATGGTTATATTTTATTATTCTATGTTGGCACTCTGAACTTTCCGCTACGGCTTTATCTGTCAATTCATCAAATTGCCTTAATGAAATCAGTTCAGCCAACCAACAATTTTCAATGCAAAAATCACTAAAATATATTTATGGAAATATTTCATTAATTTCAATGAAAATGCAATGAATTAGAGAAAATAATGTATAATACTCGTACAGAAGGCTCATTCTACCACTTGTTCATTCCAAAACTTTCCAAAACTCGCCACTTCGTGGCTCGTTTTTGAATTTTGAACTCGTGGAAGAATATCAATGCCTTCTGCACTTGTATTATAAATAACTATTCGCGTTCCTTCTGTCTGTATTCTAAGTCTGTATTTTTTTCTTAGTATTCATTGATAAAGTCGTAGATAAAGTATAGTATTCAACTTGCGGTAATGGTCATAACTCACTTGATGAATTACAAACTTCATCTGCGGGAATTATGACCTACATTACCGCTTGTTGAATAATGTACTATTAACAGATGAAACGATACAGCAATAACTCACGGTTTTGAAATGATAAAAAATCTCCTATTTTGGTTTCATTGCTTTGTTTCTAATGAGTACATTATTCCCCCTAAAATGGTTAATTAGTTTCTCACTGATTATTTCGCTTACTAAGTTTATTTGTGAGTACCTACTATTTATAGGTGAACTCTGTTTGTATTCTTTTTAAAACAAATAAATTAATAGTTTCGAAATATTAAGTTGAATTACTTCATGTGGTAAATGACGATAAAGAGGCCTATTTCCTCTAAAACAAGTAAAAAATATATATTTAGCAGTCTGAAGAAAAAACTCAATATATACTGTACTAAAAATATTGAAATTCCATGAAACGTTTTGAAGGATTGTATGAAGTGAACAAACTAAGAAAATTCAAACAAAATCGGACTGCTGATTTCTAAATTATGGATATCAGAAATTTAGGCTAATTTTCATTAATCAGCCCGTATCTCCGAAACTAAAAGTTTTAGGATACATAACAATCTACTCCTGGATGACCGGCATTCACCCCTAGGCTATGGTCAACCACTCATGTTATACCCTGTATATCTCACGTATTATTTTTTGCGTGATCCACAAGTCTACGACATTCAGAATTTCAGTCACGAATATCCAAAATGCTGGAGGACAGAGCCGTATCTAGGGTGTGGCAAAGGTGGCACTTGCCACGGGCGCAAAGTCTTCAGGGGCGCCCAGAAATATCAAAAGAAAAATATTGGAGCACCAGGCGTAATCATTCGAAAGATCACAACTCGGTTTTCATGTATACCTATATACGCCTCGCGACGAGCGATGCCGAGGAATCTGGAAATATTTAAAATATTGCTAGCCTAGAATTTGCGTACTAGGCCTAAAATAATTACAGGATCAACAAAACTTTAAGGTAGATAAGAAATAACATGAATATGGATATGTTCAAGCGTTCCGAAATTTAGTCATAAATACATATTTCTGTCGGGTTACCCCTATTTTAGCGAGTTTTTTGCGCTTCATCAAGATTGTCGGTGTTTCTTCGACAAATGGTACCATTTATTTTTGTGTGAAGCTATGAGCTTCTTTTTCCTTGATACAGTTTTATAACGATCGGTTTTTTTGATCTTCAGGAGTTATCTCTTTATATGATGTATATGAAATATGTATTTCAATGTTTTCAATGAAAATAAATTAATATATACACGGCGTTAATGAATAGTTGCGAACAAGGAGGTGTTGATAATTTTTCCAATAGGCGCATGTCAAATCGATATTTCTATCAAGATTGACAAGAAAACAATTATAAACTTTTCACAAATAAAACACTACTTTTCGGTTGCCATATTCAGGGGAGATGCTCAAAAAAAAAAAGTTTATATGAAAGACCCACCCTATTTTTCGAAAAGAAATCGCCCCCTGAATTTCTTCGCAACTATTCATACACACCCTGTATAATATTGTGTAATATTCCAAAACTTCAACGAAAATATGTGACTTGAATTATGAAAAATATAAGAAAATATAATCGATGAAAAAAAATCTTAGAAAATGGGGGCGCTGTCTAATAAAGGGTGCTTTTTTTAGAGCTATAGAACTTTAAATTGCAATAAAACAACGATGGATTATTCGATTGACATGAATTTTATTCATCCGCAAGATAATCTTTCTTATGGCATTACATTTTAAATATGATTTCTGGCATATGACCGCCACGGCTGACTCGGATGTAGTCCAATCTGGACGTCCAATTTTCGATGACTTTTTGCAACATTTGTGGCTGTATATCGGCAATAACACGGCGAATATTGTCTTCCAAATGGTCAAGGGTTTGTGGCTTATCCGCATAGACTAATGACTTTACATAGCTCCACAGAAAGTAGTCTAGCGGTGTTAAATCACAAGATCTTGGAGGCCAATTCATAGGTTCAAAACGTGAAATTAGGCGGTCACCAAACGTGTCTTTCAATAAATCGATTGTGGCACGAGCTGTGTGACATGTTGCGCCGTATTGTTGGAACCACAGCTCCTGGACATCATGGTTGTTCAATTCATGAATGAAAAAGTTAGTAATCATGGCTCTATACCGATCACCATTGACTGTAACGTTCTTCACTTCAAATGCGGCAGTTTTGTTTTTTGACGTAGCCATTCAACACGAAGGGCGCTTCATCGCTAAACAAAATTCGCTTATGAAATTCGGGAACAACGGCAATCTCATTTTGAGCCCATTCGACGAATCTACGCCTTACTTGATGATCGTTTGGCTATTCATGATGAATTGCCAAACTAAACTGCGAATAGATCACTTAACAGCAGTTAAATCGGTCGGCATTTTGAACAGTAATGCCAACTTAAAGTCATATACCTCGAAAAAAAGACCCGTTATATTGCCACAGGCGCAATAATACCTAGATACGGCTCTGCTGGAGGATATCGAGAAAAACTTCCCCAATACTGGTTTACGAAATTTGTGGTGAAACAATATATAGAGAACGCTTCTCCCACAAAATTGTGTTTTAATGGAATGGTCCATAACGCCATCGAAAGGGCACAAGCAGCTTGATTAATTAAATTGGACAACTGCCCCAAAAATAACGGACGTTGTAGGGCTCTTAACGCAGAAACCGCAGTTGAATAATCTGTTTATACAAAACCGAACATCCTCTATTTAGCTGAGTCCTGAGAAGAGAGGTTTATTTGTGTTTGGCCCACAAAAATTCGCAAGCAGCGAATGCACATGAGAAAATTATCAAATACACAAGGGGTTTTCAAACATTTTTTTAATTAAAATTAGGGTTTTCTTGTTTTGCTTATGAGTTTTGTGATACTCCTGGGTAAATTTTCCTGTTTGGCTGAGATAATTTTTTTCGATATGATTTAGATTGACTCGAGAAGACCCAACGAACATTGCAAGACCTAAGTGAAATCGATTAAATGATAGGATTGAGATTGACATCAAGTGCTCGGTAGTAGAGGTTGAATAAACTCCACTGATTGAGCTCAATTTTATGATGAACTTCTTAATTTTGAGGTTTTTCAGAAAACGTGTTCCAATTGTGTTCCAATGTCTCTCTGTATTGCGGCCGTTTATCTTGCGATGTTCGGCTAAACACATTAGTTGGGTTCGATGACCTGTGATTGTTTCAGTCGGTTTCAACAACTCATAATACTACGCCGAGTTGGTCCCACCAAATACTGAGCAGGACCTTGGAACCGTGCATATTCGTTTTGACCATCGACGTGGAAGTATGGCCCAAATATCTCCATGATTTTCTGCGTTTGGGATTATCGTATGAACACAATGCGAATCAGAAATCCCTCCCGTCTTTGCCTTGCAAGCAGCTGTTCCCAAGCAAACAAACACCGTTCAACTTCTCTTAGCTTCAACACGTACGGCAGCCAATTTCCTCGTTTCTGAGCCATTCCCATGACTTCCAGGCGTTTTGAAATGACTTGTTGCGTCACTACCAATGATCCTGCCAATTTTTGTTGCGTTTGAAACGAGTCTTGACCAAGTGATGCCTCCTATTCTGCATAATCGAAAACCTTCTCCTTTCCTCCGCCATGTTGATCTTCGACGTCAAAATCACTGTTGTCTCGGCAGAATCTTTCACTAATAGCGGCCTCACCATAGGTATTTGAGTTTATTCGATGAGCCTCAGCGTCAGATTTATTAATATAACAGCAGAAATCCAAAACCTCCCGCAAATGACAAGAGTTTGGCTCTTGAACTGGCATGTTTAATCGAGAATAACTTTATGATGCAGACACAAATCGGTTAATATTTCGATGGCGTTATGTTAACAAATATCTAAGCCTATTGTATGATATCTAGGATCTATTTATTTAAACTACCACTTACCGCTACAGACATCTATTGAAAAACTCGCGGAAGGAAAGTTGTCGATTTTAACAACTTATACTACACTACATCGAGCTGGTCCCACCAAATACTGAGCATGACCTTGGAACCGTGAATATTCGGATTGGGCGTCAACGTGGAAGAATGGTCCGGATATCGCCATGATTATCGTTATGAACCCATTTTCGCCTCCAGTCATAATGCGATGCAGAAATCCCTTCCATCTTTGCCTTACAAGCAGCTGTTCACAAGCAAACAAACGCCGTTCAACATATCTCGGCTTCAACTCGTACGGCACCCAATTTCCTTGTTTCTGAATCATATATATAACTTTCAATCGTTTTGAAATGGCTTGTTGCGTCATTCCCAATGAACCTGCCAATTCTTGTTGCGTTTGACACTAGTCTTGTTCAAATAATGCCTTCAATTCTGCATCTTCTAAAACCACCTCTCCTACCGCCATGCTGGTCTTCGACGTCAAAACCACTCTCGGCACGTTCTTTCACTAATAGCTGCCTCACCATAGGCATTTGAGAGCATTCGATGAGCCTCAACCGCAGATTTCTTCATATTTAAGCAGAAAATGAAAACCTCTCGCAAATCACGAGAATTTGGCTCGTAAGCTGACATGTTTGATCGAGAAAAACTTTATGATGCAGACACAAATCGACTAAAATTTCGATGGCGTTATGTTTACGAATACCTTAGCTTATTGTATGACATCTACGATCTATTTATTTCGACTACCACTTAACGCTACTTACATCTATTGCGGAAGTAAAGTTGTAAACCTATTATCCAAGAAAATTTGATTTTTGTCAAACGCTTTCAATGAATGACGTCTCAAAAACTCCATGTCACCATTAACGTTACGTTACCTATTTGGGTGTCACCAGTTAAGGAATCAAAAAGAAAAAGCCCTGAGTCACCAGAATTACCTCAAACAAAATCTAATCAATGTACACACCAGTATTTTAGACATCTTAGTCGAACCTAGTTAATTCAGATTCGTGTTTAGAATACTCACTTGGGTATACTCACTGAAGCAATCATCTACATGCGTAATCTCGTGAAGAAATAACATGAATTTGAATATGAGCTCAAATGTGTCTGACTTCACGTCATTGCTTTTCTCATTTTAGATGTCAACTGAGATGCATAGAAAACCATGTCAACCTAATCTCCCAATTACGAATAGTGATATCAGATCGTTAAATTCTACCTACAATGAGAAAATATGCAAACCAGAGGATTCGAGAATGATGCAGTGATCTGCATCATTCTCAAACTGCTCCTATTTCTTCCTTCTAATTGTAGATGCATTAATTACGAAGCCATTAGTTCAATGAAATCATAGAATTTTATCTGTTCATTCGTCTGTTTTATTGCTTCATAACTCCACAGAGAAACTAAGTCAGAGTGTGGTTGTAAACTTAGGGAGGATCGATTTCATTAAAGCGATGCTGTTTTAATGTGAGTCTCGCGCAAACTGGAATGATGGCATCTTCATTGAGCTCGTTTCAATGTACGAGAATGAATAATGCTTATTTAATTGACTTCCAAACTGATATACTTTTTTCATAATGGGGTTTCTGTGTTTGAATCGAAAGAATGGGATTTAAAATTAATTGCTGATCAAATTTACATGATGTATTCCTGTCACGAACAGAAATACGCTGAAGGAATAAATGATAAATTCAAAAAAGACAGCCGATTTGTTTTGACCAGAGTATCAGGGAATATTAGGGGACTATATACCTATATAACTGCTTTCCCAAGTTATTGTATACAGGCAATATCTTGCTTATTTGACAAGATATTAAAAAAATAAAACTTGAATAACATCAAAGTACCTTCCCAATGATGTATAAAAAGGTTCTCACATTGGACAGCTCTGTAGTAGCTATCCCTCACTTTTTATTTTCAAATGGCATCCCCTGTATATTGTCAGTGAAAATTATTTTTCGAATAACAACAACAAAAACATTAATATTTTGTGAATTCTTTCACATTATTTAATCATCCTAAAAAATGACATGCCTCCACCCATTTTTGTACAAACTTCACATATGAGAAGTAGATGATTTTTTCGTTTCAAAAACATCAATGTTTTTTAGAACAAAAAACTTACTTTAAATGTTTTTTCGTATTTTGAATTGCTTAGTAGCTATTTTGGTTGCAATTCATACTTCATAAAATGTTTTCATTATTAATAAAAAAAAGCAAGTTTGTGTTATCATTATATTCCAAATTGAATGACATGCAATTTCCCCTGACAGTATACAGGGAGTGCCATTTGAGAATAATAAATTAGGGGTAGCTAAAACAGGGCTGTCAAATGTATAAAACTTACATGATCTTTCATATAGCAATGTTTGTCGGTGAGCTAATAAATCACCCTGTATGATACTCATATCAGATTATAGAAATTCGTTACCGTTTTATAGATATAGAGGACAGTTGATGATTTTTAAATGGGACACCCAATACGTTTCAAAGCAGTTTTTCAGTTGCAGATTTGTCGGAAAGCATCATGTTAGCGGTTTTTCAAAAATGTCATCCGTTTCAAAGATATCGAGTTTTTCGACTTTCGCCATTTGTCCAATTTTCGCTTATAACTCGAAAACAAAAGAAGGTAGGCAAAAATGAATACTACCATTGTTAGTTCCTCAGAAAAAGAGACCGTAAATGGGGTATCAGATTTTGTCTATCTCCTCTGGTTTAAAAGTTGTAGTGCTAAAACATCGAAATTTGCCACCATGTACATGCAAAATCTCAAGGAAATATTGAATATTTCTCTTCCAATTCTTCTGCTTGAATGATGTGATCAGCTAGAAATTTTGCCAATTGTCATTTAATATTATGATCATCCAAAATATCAACTCTATCGGTTCTGTTTTTACGAAAATATTCGGTAATTTTTTCTGTATTTTCTATAAAGTAATCGTTTGAAATCATATATTCGAAGAATGAGCGTTTAAAAAGGATAACACCATGAACTTTAAACTTTCTCTCTTTGCGCTTAGAAATTCAGGATTCTTGCATTATTAATTGAACAAGCCTTAGCATTTATATTACTTGTTGCATTCGTCCAAAACAAAACAAACACTTGTATTCAATGTAACTCTCACCAAGTGTTCAAAATATCCATTTTCCCATGAATTGTTATTGTATGGGATGAAAATAATACCCAGTCATTTCAGTTTTTGTCATGGAACTTATGATTTTGGTGGGGTGCTCTTCTACCGTGTAGTTATAGGTCATATTGAATTAAATGAAAAATATAAAACGAGTATCCTACATGGTGATTCACAATGATTGGCAAGTCCTATAACATTTGATAGGAGAGCCTTACAGTCAAACTTTTCGCCTAATACTCCTTAAATCCTCTATTTTTTTCTGAAATAAGAGATAAGCTTCATCTTCATTCATAGGAAAATTTAAATTTTCGACATGAAACTGGTTTTTCTTTATGCCTAGGGTGAGATGAAAAATTGATAACATTAGTGATCTTGCTATAATTTGATCGCATTGACAGTAAAGAATAAACAATCTCATCAAAACTTGCTTTCCGTTGGAACATTTTTCATGGAATATTCGTTAAAAAATTCAGTAGTAATCAAGACCCTAGGTTAAAACAAAAAAAATATATAAACGAAAAGCCGAAAATATCCAAGTCGATAGAACAAAGAACCACCGAAGGAACCAAACTTCCCAAAAAATTGTACATCCCGCTATCCGTAAACTTCATAATTATCCACCATCGACTGTAGCCCACCCTGTATACAGTAAATCTGACCCAGTTTCAACTCGATTAAGATTTGAAACGAAACAAAATAATACCTTTCTGATAAGCAATCGAACTCTTTTAATGGCAGGATTCAATTCCCTTCAAGTATTTCAGTTTCAGTCAATGCCATAACCACAACGATACTTGAATAGTAGTTCAGAAAGTTAAGAAATAGAAATAGTCGCCGGAACTCTGCGTGTCCTCGAGCTATGAACAGGGAAGTCCAATATTCGGGTCCAATATTGAAGCTATTTACTGTATACTATCGACGAAACAATATTATCTACTTCCCAATTACTATTCCATGGCTCACGGATTGAAGTAAACAACTTGTCGGATATTTGGACCAGAATCAACATCTTTATTGTTTATAGTCTTCGAGTTATATTCAAAAGGACTACTAGATATGTTGCCAAAAGGAATCTGCTTCCGAGATGACCCTTGGAATGTTCCGACGAACTACTGTTTCACCATTTGCATCTTTATTTGTTAAGATAATGTCTTTTTGTCTTGAATATTTGTGCTAGTTGAAGTCACGATATAAGCAGCAGTCATTCCTATTGAGCTTATGAGCGATCGTTCATTTATGCAATAACTGCGTCCTTACAGTCCACGTATTGCTTTATACAGTTTTATGGCCCGAAAAAGGCCCAGTTGACGGATGAATGACAAGCTCCAAAAGCTCCCGAATTCACGCCAGTGCAGTCCTCATTTTTCTTTATATGAATTTCCTGTGGTTCGGATGAAGCTATTGAAACAGAATTGTTATTTTATACACAAGGTGGTCCACGGTCGATGGTACCCTGATCTTTTACGGCGAATATTCATACAGTGTTGCTTAAAATCACAATCTTCAACGATACTGTTAGGTGTATAACTTTGCCTCCGCCATTTTGCACTATATGGCTGTAGCGGTAAATGGTAGTCGAAATAAGTACATCGCAGGTGTCAAACAATAAGCTTAGGTATTTGTGAACATAACGCCATCGAAAAATAAGTCGATTTGTATCTGTGTCTCGATTAATATGTTAGCTTACGAGCCAAATTCTCGTAATTTGCGGGAGGTTTTAATTTTCTGCTTTAATATGAAGAAATCTGCAGCTGAGGCTCATCGAATGCTCTCAAATACCTACAATGAGGCTGCTATTAGTGAAAGACCGTTCCGAGAGTGGTTTCAACGCTTCAAAAACAGTTTTGACGTCGAAGGCCAGCATGCCGGTGGAACAGAGAAGGTCTTCGAAGATGCAGAATTGGAGACATTACTTGATCAAGTCAAGACTCGTGTCAAACTCAAAAATAATTGGCAGGATCATTCGGAGTGACTCAACAAGCCATATAAAGTCATATAAATGATTCAGAAACAAGGAAATTGGGTGCCGTACGAGTTGAAGCTGAGATATGTTGAACGGCGTTTGTATGCTTGTAAACAGCTGTTAGCAAGGCTAAGACGGAAGAGATTTCTGCATCGCATTGTGAAGGTTATCCCAGGCTAAACCGAATATTCACGGTTCTAAGGTCATGCTCAGTATTTGGTGAGACCAGCTCGGCGTAGTGTATTATGAGTTGTTAAAACCGACTGGAACAATCACAGGCGATCGTTATCGAACACAATTAATGCGTTTGAGCCGAGCATTGAAAGACAAACGGCAGCAATAAAACGAGAGACATGTTAAAGGGATTTTACAACATGACAATGCTTGACTCCATATTGCGAAAGTGGTCATGACATACTTGGAAACGTTGAAATGGGAAATCCTACCACACCCGCAGTATTCTCCAGACGTTGCACCTTCGGACTATCATTTCCTTCGATCAATGGCACACTGCCTAGCTCACCAGCAGTTTGGGTCGTATGATGAAGTGAAAAATTAGATCGATTCGTGAATCGCTTCAAAAAATGATCAGTTTTTTCAAAGCGAGATTCGTACACTGCCCGAAAGATGGGAGAAGGTAGTTGCCAGCGCTGTACAATACTTTGAATCATAAATGTATAACCAGTTTCTCACAACGAAGCCTCGAATTTCGGAAAAAAATGGCAGATGTTAAGTTTCAGTGTTTCTCGTTGAGAAACCCAGTTAAAGCGAAATATTTGAAATAATCATTTTTCAATAACGCCCTGTAACTTGAGAACGAATCAAAATATCTATGATCTGCTTTCTGAAATCTTATTATTCAGAGCGAAAATGATTTTCTCTTATAGTTGCTTTCAGTTAGCCTCAAATTTGTAACACAATTTCTAAAAAAGTTGAAGTCATTCTATAGAAATTTCAGCTATTCCGAATATACGAAATATGCGAAAAAAATACACTGCAGATGGATGATGAAGTAAAATTCCACACCCATTGGAAGAATTTTTTTTCATTTGATTGCTCGATTTTTCCCTCAAAAATTCATGGATCTTTCTTCAATTCAATTTTTGGAATCTACACATTCCAAAACATAAACAACTATATTTCCTAAGTTTTATTATTGTAAATAACGAACTGACATGTGGAATTGATCGAATTTTCCAACCACCAACACATTCAATGATACTAGACCATGAAATATGAACAAACGACAAAGGTATTTCACCTCGCAATCACGTTTATACCATTAAATTGTATCATTAGTAGATCGTTTTGAACGGTAGAGTAATGAATTATGCAAAACTGCCCTATACGTACAATCTCATATCAGCTGAATATAACGAAGTTCCTAAGTTAAACATGATGAATTTACTCGCACACTAAAACATCAATAAAATCATGTGGTTTGTCACTTTGACATCGATACAATTCGAAAAGAGTATTGACTTGAGCGCTTTTTCATTCATGCGTCAATTGTGTTATTAGAAAACACATATACCTAACCTAGGTTGTTTAATAAGTTTTGCGGTTCGATAAAAAAAACACAATGTTATGGTTTGAAATTCACTTTATCATTCAGTTCAGTTTCTCGGAACATCAATGCTCTTGTTCCAACGAGATTATAATTTATGAATTCCATCCCTGAGGTGAGAATCTGAACGGGTTGCAAAATACGCTTCAACAGCTGTTATGACCTCATCATCGGATGAAAAACGTGTAGGCAATCTATCGATTCCCTCAAAAATATTCGAGTTGAGTTAAATTTCAAACCAAAATGCTAGAAACAGAAGAACTCGTTGTAAAAACTTGAAATGATCAAAGCCACACCACTAAGTAATCTGTAGAAAGGCTGTTAACGGTCGAATCGAAAACGGCCTGAATGCCCATAAAAATCGGCATTTCAGGGCGAATAATTCAATTGAGTTCAGTCCAGTCTACAACTACAACATATGTGCAACACTTGCACCGACGACGAGAAGAGTAAAGATTTTTACATCTGTTACCGAGACTGACGAAAACGTACCTGCAACGACCCAAGTGACTAGCGGCCCTAAAAATCGATCAGACAAAATGTCATCTTCTGCAGATTTTCTTTGTGGGTTTAAATAAATTGAATGAGTGTTTATCTTTTTCTTTTATTTTCCTAATTTGTCCTTGGCCGTGAACTACTTTAGTCACAGTATAAGGACCACAACCCACAAACGCTTTCCAAGCATGATTTTTTTAAGGTTTGGAAACAGATGGAATCGCTAGCGGCTAAATCTGGTGAATAGGGTGGATGGTCTAACAATTCGTACTTTAATTAATGGATTTTAGCCATTATCAAAATGCTTTTGTGACCCGGTCCTTTGTCCTGATAAAAAATAAACCTTGGTCGATTTCTGGACAGGAATTCGTTTCAGAGCCGAAGAACCTGGCTCACATCTCTCTTAAGCCTCTTGGTTTGATACAGGATAATGGTGAAAGATCCAGGTATCTTCCATAGTGATGAATCGACGCATAAAATCCACTTAATCTTTATCAAAAACGCTCTTAATATTGCTGAGAAAGTAGCATTCGAATGTGTATTTGGTCCATTATTAGCGAATGCGGTAGTCATTTTGCACATAGCTTTCTGAAACCAAATAGTCAAAATATTGCTTGGACTGCCCAAAGAGATATCTAGAACTTCTACTTTATCTCTTTCATTCACTGGATGATTTTCCAATAGGTATGATATGCTGTATCTCTTCTGTGATTTCTGGAGTTGTTTTTCAAGATTGTACGACCACGTTTGAATTCAGCAACCCATCTTTCTACTGTACTAAGTAATTGAAGGCGAAGAGTCCTCTCAATGAAAACTTTCGACATTCGTTCATAAATTTCCTTTGCTTTTAAACCTTCCAAATATAAAATTCAATCACTGGCCACTGCACGATACTTGATTTTTCCATTGTAAAAATACTCTTGTACGTAGGTTTGTAAACAATCAATAACTTGGCATATTGAAGTGACCCAATCGGGACGATCAAAAAAATGGGGCATTTCTTGTCATATTTTTCTGTGGCTTATGATTCAGATTTAAATTTAGTTTTTATGGGGTTTCATTGCACCGCCACCTTTACTATTGTGTAGTCTTCAGCTCGCCTTCCAGTTCCATCAGAGTTCTGATAAACTACAATATCGGGGATGACTTCAATAAGGTTATTTACTTACTTTTCAAAGTCTCTAGCATTCCAAGCATTTTTTGCGTTGGCTACCGATGGCGAGGAATTCCGTCACCAGGTGCAGAACCTGCATGAGATGGTAATGCCCTCTAAGAAATCCAGTGAGTAGCTGTAGCAGATTCTTGCTAAAATCCAGATATTTCTCAGATATCGCAAAGTATGAAAGTTCCGAAAAAACTTAAGGGAATAATCCAACCCAGGAAGACTTCGCCAGAGTGTTTCTCTTTAGGTTTTTCACTTCTCCTTCTCCTGTTTCTTATAGGTTAATTTACCTATACCACAGAAATGTTCTAGGCCAATAAAAAGAGTTTGTGCTCTTTTTCTGGTCTCTTCTTTTCCTTCAATTCTCAAGTGACCGGGAAACCATAATAAACAGAACTTGTTATTGTTATTGTTATTGGTATAGCTAATTATGTGGTCAGCTTGAAATTATGCACGACACACTGTTTTATATGAACATCCAGAATTTCAACTCAACCAGTCTTGTACCTACTCAATAAAATATAACTAATTTTTTCGATATTTTTCTTGAATTTTTCATGATTTTGTTTATGCGATCTGAATGAAATTTTGCAGAGGTATTGAAATTGTCATCTCATATCTGTGTGCACCTATATTGAATCTGCAGTTTGAAAATTAATAGGAAAACAAAGTTTCGAACGATTATATTTACGGATTTTGCCTATTAACGAACTTAACCTCAGAATTTCATCCGAACATACCCTAAAAGTTCAAACGTGCTATTTCTTTCCATTCGAAAATTACAGGCTTTGTGATGAAATGAAAAAGCGTTTTATTCGCTTGTAGCGAGTACTTATCTACTCAAAAAAATTTCACTTTTAGTAAACTTCCTCGGAAGTATTATATCAATCACTTGAAATACATCAACGTTCATGCACGTTCAAAGATTCATTACATATACCTTCCTTTTAGGACTTCTCGATTACCTACTTCAATATATCAAGACAGTATCCACTTAAACTAACATTTATCCCATCATAAATCTCAATTTCAACTTTGCTCTCCCACATTGAAGACATCTCAACGTCATCCTGCAAATGTCTTCGCCAATGATATCACACGATTCTCTCTAATAATTCTACACTATGTTTATGATGGGAATGATCATCAATCTTTCAAAATCTGGTCTGACTTATAAAGCGTAAAATATTAAAGCACCCTTGGTATAATATGGATCTTATGCAATATCATTTCGATAAATTGTGGAAAAATTGTTCATTCAGAAACATATTTGGAAAAGAAACTCGATAACTGTGAATAACGTGAAGCAAGGCGTCTGAAGAAACCAATAAATTCCCTTTTTGATATCGAATATCATTTGAAGACCACCGAATGAAAAATTATGAAATATGAGAAATACTTTATTGTAAAATGTATTCACTTCAATATAGACTATACCATTCGAGTTCAGTAGAGGATGGAAGTAAAAAAAATCAAATTGCAACGTTAGGTACGTACATGTGAATGTTATTGAATGATATGTTTGATCACGAGAACTGGTCTGATAATTTTTATTCTTTTAATATTGTAATGGTATTCTTATGTTTCGATATCGAGTAAAAAATTAACAATTTGATAATCTAGTAGGTATTTATATGTCAGTTGTTAGTTTTTCTCAATATGATATACCAAGTGACAAAAAAACATACATACAGTCCAACAATGGGAGTGAAACAATAGAAAACCCTCTGGTAGGATACTTTAGATCTTTCAATGGCAAAGAAATTTGTGGTGCTTTCAACGACCTATACCAGGAAGCTCTTGAAGCTACCACGAGATGAGATTCGGTTGATGGAGGGACTGCTGACAGGATACTGTCAGCTCTGCAGGCTCTGGGGCAAGTAGGTAGAAACAGCCAAACACATAGTGTTCAAGTGCCCGGGGCTGACTGGGCTATGAACCACCCACAAGGGAAAGTCAGATCAGGATACTTAAGAAGATGTCATCGGTTTCGTTAACAGTATCGACGGCTTTCCTGAATTTGAATGACTTGGTAGGGTTAAGAACAAAAGATCAATTTGGTCGCAGTTCCCGGAAAGCTGACAGAGCCGGAACGATTCAGTGAAATGATAATGATAACATACACATAGATTCAAAAGTTTTGCAACGCCTTATTCTCATATGGGGGAATTAAATATCAACAATTTTCTGTGGGTTTCTTCATCAATGTTTTTTTTCACATATTGTCACATATTTTTCGCAAGAACCGGATGTTTACAATATTTTTTTTTTGGATGAAATTTTAGTGCAAATATTTCTTTAGTTAAAGCAGTTGAAATTCACTATTTTAACTGACAACACGAATCGTAGAGTGATAAGTGAATGTGAGCGTGCAATAATTGGGCCACCTTTGGTCTTTTGTGTTTCTCCAAGGCTTTTTCGTCATAGTCGCAAGCCTTCTTTTTGCTCGAATCTTCACTTTATTGAAGGTCTTCACACTTATATTAGATGATCGTCTAGGAATGGTATTTGGAGGTCTTCATGTATCCGTATGTTGCTGACAAACCATGGTGCATTTACGGCTAGTCTTAGGATCATTTCTACACGACTTGAAGTTTCTGCAGATGGAACTTCCCCAAGCTGGGCATGCGTAAGTCAAGTCTTGGAGAACATGTAGAGAACAAACTTGTTGGAAAGTTGTCTTCGCCTTCGCTACATCTGATGTGACGTCTTGTTTTCAAGTATCACTCCCAGATACTATGCCCTCGTTTTTCCATTCGATCCTCCTACCGAACATTAAAATGTGTCCTTGGGGATCTTTCCTCTTTTGGCTGAAGAGAACAGCGTCGCTCATTTCAGGGTTCACGTCGATTTTCCATCGAGCAAACCATAATTGACGTTTTAAGGTGGCTTCTTGCAGGTACTCCGTTGCCATTTTGGGACACCACGAATTGGCAAGAATGGCAGTATAATCAGCATAAAGTATCATGGAGGTTTTTTTCGTGTTCGGCATGTCAGACACATATAATGTAAACAATAACAGTGACAGCAGAGATCCTTGCGGAACTCCGGATCAAAGTGCCCTCTCTGAAGACCGTACTCCATCAACTTTGGCTCTGAACTGAAGGTAAGATGCTATAAGTTGAAGCATGGGGATTAAAGAAGCCAAGTTCAAAGGTAAGAGTGGTAGAAGGCTTGTCACTAATCAACAACAAAACCAACCTTGCGAATTCAAGTATCGTTCTAAACATTACGGAATCGAATACTAGCAACAGGTTTAATGTCTCATCGACCACTGAGAGTACTATGATTACAATCTAAGCAAAGAGCTTGACATCTACATTGGGCCTAAGAGCATCGTTGACTTACCGAAGATTTTTTGAATTCGATATTTTTGCCGATTAGACAAGAATCTATTTGATACCTATAGGATAGCCATCTGGTGAGTAACCATACTGACCTTAAGAAGTCAAAATATAATTTGATGAAACAATTGTTCTGTGCATTTGAGACAATAAATTCAAGCTGAAATAAAGTATTTTACTTTTTATCATTCTTATAAAATTCCCTAACAAATGACTCCCTGTATAGCGGTATCCAGTAAGAGGTCTCATTTTAATTTGAAAAAAAAACCGAGTAGCTATATGAAGAGAAATCATTGGATTTTTATTTCATGGTAATTAATTGTAGTTTTTTTATTTCATTGTCCCAAGCATCTTCTATAGGATTAATGTCTGAAGATTGAGCAGGCCAGTCCAAACGATTGATATATTGGGTTTGAATATACTGATGTTATGTAATTTG
The DNA here is from genome assembly GCF_914767665.1 of Harmonia axyridis. Lineage (NCBI taxonomy): Eukaryota > Metazoa > Arthropoda > Insecta > Coleoptera > Coccinellidae > Harmonia > Harmonia axyridis. The sequence continues at coordinate 20,992,361 of NC_059501.1, forward strand.
ACCAAGCAATAGTTGTGTAATCAATAAATTCAAGCGGAAATGAAGTGTTTTATTTTTTAATCATATTAAAATCAATTTACTTCAAGTAGAGACCGAAACATTCAGGGATCCTCATAAAAACAGAACTGAAATATTAGTGCGAATATTGTTAATAGAATACCATTCGAGTAGAAAGCATTTTCTATTCTGCTTCAACTATTCAGACATGCAAAACGCATCCAGGGGAACCAAGAAAACATCATCAGGGAGTGCGTTGTCTCAGAACAAGGAATAACCAGGATAACATTATCACTCCACACCAGTTAAGGAGGGAATGTCTAAGGGGTCCTCTTCAAACATCGGATCTGAAGGAGGCCAGTAACGTAGACGAGAGTAAATACAATTTGATGAAAATGTACGACGCTAGGGATTTCAAATGGAAATGAAAATATTCATTATATATTTTCCCTTTATATTACAACATAGAGTAATAAACATAGATAGAGGAAGTATAGGTACGCAATTTTTTCATGTCCCCAACATAGTTAGATTACGTTGGCGGATTGTGATATATTTTCAAATCCACAATATTACTATATCATCATGCATGTTTATTATATTGAAAGAACTATATTTATTTGAGTGTTTCTACATCAAATATGCAAATTTGAATATTTGGAATCCGATATTTTTCCTAATTGTTGAATTAATAATAAGCAGAATATTTATTATTTTCTGTATCTCTACCTGCCGAAGTCCAAGGTTTGGCAATTTTTGCTCCCCTAGTGTCATCGATTGTTTCACGTCGTTTGGCGCGCTCGAAATATGTTTTCTCAATTTCTGATATATTTAGGAATTTATTTCAATATATTTTGAGTTAATATGAAACGTTGAATCACTATGAGACATAAAAAGTGCGTTCTTTGTGAAGAAACTCGCGAATTGAGTGGAATATCGTATCACTGATATCTTTTCATTTCCGCGCGCTTCATGTCAAATTTGTTAGTTCACGTTGGGGACAAAATTTGCTCACTGAAAATTACATATGCTACCTCAATCTATGTTTATTACTTTGAGTATTACACAGAGTGTTTTTTCTTCATGAATTTCGAATGAAACGAATGAATTAAAGGACATGCAACTCAGAAATATATATGGAATTGAGGTTGTGGGCATAGATATAGAATAATGATTTCAACCTTTATGTAGAATTTCAAGCTAATTAAATCATCAGAACCATAGAATTCAGGAGAATATAAGAAAATAAAACTAAATATTTCCTTGACAACAGAAGCGATGAAATGAGATTCTGCGTGTACCTATATTTAGAATAAAAATCTAAGTCAAGAGCTTTTGAATGTTCATTCGTTCATGCGCTAAATGTGCCCTTGGAGACCGCATATATACTCTCCAACGAAGCTATTCTCGTAAGAATGAGGGAACAGTCAAGAACTCCTGACTTCACATCACGAATTTGTTTTCGATATTAGAACTCTCAACACGAAATTTTGCACGGAATTTGAAACTATAATTCTATTATCGAATTTTCACCATCAGAGAACTTGACCGCAACATTCTAGATCCAAATTTAGCTCGAAATTTCAATTTTCTAGGTCTCTGCGGCCTGGCAGAGTCCTATTTGAGAAGGGATTCGTATTCAGTGAAATGAACCTTTTGTTTTAAGCCTACACTCTGTTCTGAATTGGAAAATTACAAACAATGGGATGAAATTTGAGAACCATCTGCTCGAATAATGATCGCTCAATGAAAAAAATATTCCAGTTCCCAATCATGATTCATCCTTAAAGAAAAGCGCAAAGAACCCATCATCACGTAAACTGATCTCCATCAAGAAGAATTACAGCCTGTTAAATAACAAGAATGACCATTATTTTTACATTCGATAAAATCGTAATACGAACCTCATTATCGAAATGAACTCTTGTGGATATTTCAGGAATAACTCCACTAGGATTTATCCAACTCAAGAACTCCTTCCAACTTATTTTTATCAACTATCTACCGAAATAAGAGGTCAGGACTTAGACAGTTGGAGATATTAAAAAGTTAGTAAGTACGTGAGGGATCCTCCATTTTAAATCCAGTATAAAACTTGAATAACTCACTTAGATTAGAGTCTCCATAAAAATGGAATATGGTGATGCCATTGTGCATTTTTATAATCTCCCAGCAATTTTCTGTGTTGAGTTTCATTCAAGAATATTTTTGTCGGGTGACTTGCTTCCATTAGGAATTATAACTGAGGATATTTGAATTTGCATAGCTTCTGTTGGAAAATTTGGGATTATGAATTATCTAGGAATTCGCAGACTGAACTTTTTTCCTGCAAAACATATTCCGAATATGGTAATTTTAAACCGAACCATTCTTCGTTTATCATGTAGTTGGAGATAAATAGGTTCATAAACTCCAAGATCTTGATCCATAAAATTTGAATTGTGAGCATGAAAAGGAGCTGTTATGAATAGATTATTATTATCATTTCTGCACCAATTCTATAGATGAAAATCATAAGATAACATAACAGTTTTCGAAATAATGTCCTGACAAAGGAGCAGCTTCATTTTTTGCCGATGCCACAATTGTTCAAAAAAAAATTTATTGACTTGGCATCAGACCAACTGATACAGAAATATTCGGTTGGGGAAAAAGTAAATAGTCAGAACATTGAACTCCCTGAAGAATTTCAGAATGGCATTTGAAAGAATTTCTTCAAAAATCTAAATGAAAAAGATGACAAAGCTAATTGGCCTGTAATTGGATAGATCATTTTTGTCTTTTTTTTGTAGGAAGGTATGACAATTGATTTCTTCAAAGCATCGGGAAATATGCCAGACCGGAAAGCAAAATTGATCAGAAAACAAATTGGCTTTAAAAATTGAGACCTCGTATTCTTGAGCTAGGAAGATAAATGCAGTATAGCAATTGATTTTTGTACAGAATTTTATGTGAAAAGCTCTTATACTTCCCGATTATTAGAAATAATAAACCTAAATTAGGATAGAGACATAGAGGAAAAAATAAATTATTATATTGTTTCCCCGCAAGGGAGACCTGACACGATACGACATGTCAATTATTACCTTTACTCAATCCCAAGTGATAATACCGGGTGTTTTATGAATTTTGCCCGTTTTTTTTTCTGAGGCCATATCAAACGAACCACCCGGTATATTCCCTTCATATTTGGCAAATAGGTTCCTAATTGAGAGCCCAAACATATCATGCAATAACCGCCTCGAAAATCCAGGTCTGGGTTAACAAAAATTATGAATCGTTTGAACCCTCGAAACAACACCCTGTACATCGGAATTTTGAAAATCTGTTTTAATATTCGGAAACACCACTAGAAACTAAACTGATATGTGTACTTCATATTTCGCGCAGACAGTTTTACTGACAAATTTTCAACGTAAAAGTGAAGTTTTGGAGAACTTGGATACCTGAAAGTGGTTTGAAGTGAATCCATATTGAATCCATAATTATTTCAACATTACTTTGTAATTCATTTTCACATTGGTTTTCCTTTTTATTGCTTTATACCATTTCAGTTTTTATTTTTGAGTTATTCTCTTTTCGTTTCTCATTACTGCACAAATTTTCAACGTGACCGTGAAATTTTTAAGAATTTGGTTTGCTGGAATTGGTTTAAAGTAATTTTTAGTGATGGATCTAATCAAAAAAAGAGAAGAGGCTAGCCAGAAAATTAAATACAATCCAAATGTGATTCGGAAAGCAGTTCGAGATATTCTGAAACGAACAAGAAAATGTTAAGATCAAAATGAAGGACATTTCGAGCCGTTTTTGTAGTTATTTTTTTAATTATTTTGTTATTATGTTTATTTGTTCATAATTGTTTCAAAATGTACGATATCACCCTAATGCAACTTAATTCTCAATAAATAGGAACTGAAATAGTATGCAGCTATAAAAAGGAAAACCAATGTAAAAATGAATTACAAAGTAATGTTGAAAAAAATATGGATTCAATATTCATTGTTAAAAGTCACTTCAAACCACTTTCAGGTATCCGAGTGCTCAAAAACTTCACTTTTACGTTGAAAATTTGTGCAGTAAAACTGTCTGCTCGAAAATTTGAAATACACGTATCAATTTAGTTTTAAGTGGTGTTTCCGAATATTAAAACAGATTCTCAAAACTCCGATGTACAGGGTGTTGTTTCAAGGGTTCAAACAATTCATAATTTTTGTTAACCTGGACCTGGATTTTCGAAGCGGTTATTGCATAATACGTTTGGGCTCTCAATTAGGAACATATTTGCCGAATAAGAAGAAAATATACCGGGTGGTTTGTTGGATATGGCCTCAGAAAGAAACGGGCAAATTTCATAAAACACCCTATATCTCGGCTACGAAGACAGTAAGACCCAATAAATGGGGTATCTCCAGAACCGCCTTGGTGCCACCTATGCACCTGTGAAGTATTTCCGTTTCCCAATGAAACACCCTGTTTAATCGTAATCGCTCTCACAAGTATTGAAATAGTCGAAATGTTTTCCTCTCGTGAATGAAATGTAGTAAAGTGTTGAAAATATCGCCAGCAATAACTTTCCATCCAGTGATCCTTCCATTTCCATTCCGTTTTACAGCCACTAACTCTTCTTTTTATCAGCTCAATCTAGCGCGATGAACGTTACCATCCTTGAACCTAATTTGAAACTTTGGAAGTTGTCCATAATCAGAATTCTGGCATGATTTGTTCATGAAAATCATTCCTCTTTTCATTCTACGAGCTGTGCAGTGCACTCAACTATTTCTATGAAATTAAACTCATTGGGGTTTCCCGTTTTCTCGAAGTTTTCTTGTGTTTGAAGACAGAGTGTAGCGGTTTTATTCGATTCAAGTGGAACACACTTCAAAAACTTTCGAGGGTAAATGGGATTGCAGTATGACATTTGAGAATGAAAAAGAATGAAATGTGATCCAGTTAACGCCTTAAGAAAAAATATAACAGAAAGCCATGATGTAAAGTTGAGAGCTTTTGAGCGCTCATTCGAAAACGTTATAAAATTAAAATCAATTTCCATAATGCTCTTAAGATGTGTTTCGGATGTTGTCTTCAGCTAATATGTTTACATTTGTTGAATCTTCTGGTGAAATTGAGAACTAAATTTCGTATTGCATAGGTTTACAACTTTGCTTCCGCCATTTTTTTCCGGAATTCGAGGCTTTATTGTGAAAAACTGGTTTTACATTTATGATTCAAAGTATTGTCCATCGCTAGCCGTTCCTTTCTCTCATTTTTCGAGCAGCGTACAAATACCGTGTTGAAAAAACTGGTGCGATTGATCCAATTTTTCATTTCTTCATGAGACCAGAAGAGCTGGTTAGCCAGGCCGTGTGCCCTTGATCGAAACAAGTGATAGGAAGCAAAGTCTAGAGAATACGACGGGTGCGGTAGGAATTCCCTATTCAACGTTTCCAAGTATGTCTAGACCACTTTCGCAACATGGTGTCGAGCATTGTAATGCTGTAAAATCACTTTATCATGTTTCTCGTTGTATTGCGGCCGTTTGTCTTTCAATGCTCGGCTCAAACGCATTATTTTTGTTCGATAACAATCGAATGTGATTGTTTAGTCGATTTTAACAAACCATAATACACTATGCCGAGCTGGTCCCACCAACTGAGCATGATCTTGGAACCGTGAATATTCGGTATGGCTGTCGACGTGGAGGTATGGCCAGGATATCCCTATGATTTTCTGCGCTAGGAATTATCGTAATGAACCCATTTTCGTCTTCAGTCACAATGCGATGCAGAAATTCTTTTCGTGTTCGCCTTGCAAGCAGCTGTTCACAAGCAAACAAACACCGTTCAACATATCTCGGCTTAAACTCGTACGGCACCCAATTTTCTTGTTTCTGAATCATTTCCATGACTTTCAGGCTTTATCGAATGGCTTGGTGACTCCCCAAGATCCTGTCAATTATTGTTGCATTTGATACAAGTCTAGTAATGCCTTCAATTCTGCATCGTCGAAAATCGTCTCCCTTCCACCTTCATGACGTCAAAATCACAGTTCTTGAAGCGTTTGGAACACTGTCGGCACGTTCTGTCATTAGAAGTGGCCTCGCCATAGGTATTTGGGAGCATTCGATGAGCCTCAGCTGCAGATTTCTTCATATCAAAGCAGAAAATTAAAATCTCCCCCAATTGACGAGAATTTGGCTCGTAAACTGACATGTTTTATCGTGAATAACTTTATGATGCTGACACAAATCGACTAATATTTCGATGTTGTTATATAAACAAATACCCGAGCTTATTCTATGCCATCTACGATCTATTTATTTCGACTGCCACAGTCATCTATTGCAAAATGGCGGATGCAAGGTTATACATTAGAAGCAACTTCTTCCTCGTACAAATAAGGTTTTTTTCATATACTTCATTCAACATGACCAGTAATTGGCGTCCTTCTTTAATTTTACCAACCCTGTAAGCAGCGACAATTTCCTCACTTATATTCAGTTCATCAATCAGTACCTTGAACCGTGTTAACAGATTTTCACCATCAATTTCCTAGAAACTAATCATTCGAATATTCTTATTTCTCGACAGCTGCTTCAGAGAATCCACTTTTTGTTCCAACTTCTTATGAGAATTTTATTTCAGAATATTCTATTCACAATTTCTATTTCAGCTTACAAAGATGCGATTTTAGGATTTTAGCATCGTATAGAGTGAATTTTTAAGCGAGTTCTTTAGATATTATATTGATGAGAGTATCGGAAATACTTTCAATAACACTCTCCGATATCAACGCTTCAATGATCTTTATCTTTTGAACATCTTCTGTGAATAAAGTCAATCAAAAACGGATAACAATTACAAATTGCTTGTATCTCACAAAACATGAAAATTTATAAGCCAAATTACACAGAAATCTAACACAGCTGTCACATATACGTCTGTTCTTGATGAATGTTCAATCACATTAAATACCTGGAATTTCGAAGAGAATTCTTCTCAAGAAACTCGACTACCTAATGTCATCAATCATACCGTAAATAACCAAAATCGGTGGACTCTTCCGAAAATTAGATCTGTTAGAACGAAAGTTCTTAGGTGACTTCAAATATCATTTCATAATTCACACAGATGTATTCTATCTTCACCTGAAAGTTGTTCTAGTGGTAACCAGACATCCTGTATAAAGGGTTTCTAGTATTTTCGAAAACTTAATGAAATTTGTTTGTATTCACAACGCACTGCAAGAAACTTTCAAGAACTTTGTCATATTGCTTTACTTTGAAAATCGAAAAATGTTAATTCGCTGAGTATTATTATTTTCGAAAATAAAGAATATAAAATACCATTCGCTATCTTTAAATCATAATGCGGATTTAAAATTAAATTCACATGAATAACAGTTGATTCTTTCCGTGCCAAAACCCTCGGATTCTGATTGTTAAATACGGTGAAAATTTCATTCAATTTTACGCTTCGCTTGAATGTGGTTGGTTCCCTTCTGTTATTTTTGACTTAACGAGAATGAGATTCTGTCATTCATTCAGTCCAACGGGCCCCTGTATGGAAATACTGGGGGAAAAACGAAATTCCCAATTCCTGTCAACCAATACCTTTGATTTCATAAGACAAGCGGATTCATCCTAGTGACATTGATGTTATTGAATTCGTTTCGTTTCTAGTGTATTTTTCTAATAATCATCCTTCGGAATCGTTCGAAGAAAAAAAATTTGACCACCTTTGAAATTTTTAAGGATTACGTTTCGACATATGTGGTATCCGAAAATTGAGCAAAAAAGGTTTACTGTTCTGAGGAAATTATCAGAGTTGTTTTCGGAAACTATTAGAGCTATTTGATTAAATTCAGTCTAAAAATCAGATATTCTACCGCTTTGACTCCGGAGTACGATCTAAGCATTTTGAGAATCATCATAGTTCACATCAAGTTCTAAATCATTTCAAGGATATCAAAAATAAACGTAAATTATTATTCCCATATTGGAATCAACACTTGCTTTTAATTAGGATACCATACAACTCAGTTATATAAACATTTTTATATCGTCTGAATGAAATTTTCATTCACTTTCAATACATTTTATGATTACAGGTCATTTCATTTGGAAAAACGTACTTTTTATCATTTTAGTATGTCTCGTGAAGCCTGTGATTTTGAACAACATTGTATGATGAATGAATTTTATTTCATTACACTTGAACGATATTGGTAATCCACACCTGAAATTTCAGATTTCTAGGATTTCAATTACCAAAATGATGAACGTTTAATTGAAGCTATATTTTCACAAAAAATAGGAAATCAATCGATCACTCAAAAACCGCTTGAAATAAGGACGAAAAAGTTAATACATAAATAATCAAGAGGCTACGGCAAACCGAAAAAAGTATTATTATGCAAAGTGTCCCATCTGAAATATCGAAGTTGTTAGTACTTTTTGATATAAGCGACAACACCCTGTATATAATATTCCTCATTTTAAACAGGTTTGACGACCCAATTACAGGTTATTAAAAACAAATACCTATAAAATCAATGATAATCAGTACAAAAAAATAAATACTATATCCTGAACGTAATCCAATAGAACAATAAAAATTTAGAGATTCATACACCTCAACAGACAGTTAAAAAAACAACATACAAGAAAGAAATGGAAATTCAATATAATATAATGTACTACGTGATCATATTACCTTCAAATGTTTTCATTTAAATACAAATCACAGATATAATCCAGAAAATGAGAAGGCAGATCACATCTATCTGCTATAGAATTAACAACGGAACAGGCAAATCTCAGTGGTGACTGCAAAAGCAAATTAGTTCTAGGTGTCGTTTAAAATTGAATACTTAATCATATCAAAAAAATCATTTTAGAAAATTATTTAATTGATTCAGTCCTTACTTGGTGGAAAATTATATTGATTAGAAAATGCATTCCAGTTTAGTATACCTAAGTTGCAAACCTATTTTAGCTTAATAGAGAATATCATGGAATAATAATGTAATTTATAATGAATAAACTTGTTAATATCATAATTTCAGTTTTCAGAATTCAAATAGACCAAGTTCTACAGAAACTTCTAATAGGTAATTAAACTTGAGACACCCTGTTCATAGCTATATACAGTTCTGTTTTATTTGAAAAAACTCGTTTATTTTTTTCGCTTATCTCAAAAAAAGCAATGACCTGGTGTAGGCAGCTTTTAAGCAAAACAGAGATGTTGTTCATTTATTATGTAGTATGAGATATGATTTAATAAAATGTCAATGTTGTTGATTATACCACGCATAATCTATACATATCAAAATTTACGGAACCTCTTTCGAAATTAACGAAGTTCCTAGGTATTTGAATTATATCAGTGAGTCGTACTTTACTTTTCAAAACTATTTCATTTCCAGTAAAATTTACGTTTTCGATTTTGATGAAATTTTCCAGTTGAGTTATTACACTCGAATGTGGTATCCTGACAACGCACTTTCCTCCATCTTTTCTATGAATTCAGATGCAATATTATTTGCATCATTTTTCATACTAGGTTTCACCTCAGGAAAGCACTTACGTACCTACGTTTCACCTATACATTTTCTCTAACTGTTCAAAAGGTTTCATTTTGAAACTTATATGAGCTAAAATGATATTTTCCATAATGCAGAATGCTATATCTGAACCGAAATTCGAATGAAATTAGTATATCATTGAGGGTTGCCCAAAACAGACTCTGAAATTATAGGTGCTTCATCATCCAAAATTTCCTCGATAACATCTCTTTATTAGTGAAATAACACGGTCATCGCGAAAATAGTTATGATGCCTATTATTTCCGGTTTCCCTAATGGAATTCTGATGAAATTTCCGATTGATGGAGAACAAATAGCATTTTTGGTACGAGTAGCACCGTCAGAATCATAGAAAACTAAATCAGATTTTTTAGTTTGATGAAAAATCAATTTATTATTTCATATATTTGTATTATACCTTCAAAACTAATTGCAACCAAAAACTAATTATTACACCAATGGATTTTACTGAGGAAAGTGCCTGTAAAATGTTTTTTTCATGTTTATAGCAGCATTAATGAAGAAGTTATGAGAACTCTGCATTTCACGCTATTTTCCAATTTTCTCTCACAGCATGTGAACAGTTGATCTCATAAGATTGCTATTTTCACCAAATTAATTTTCTCAAAAATCAAGCCCGAAAAAGTGCGATTGATTTTTTTTCTAGCTCAAAGAAACTCTAAGATCCCCTCATTAGACAACGAATTTGGGACACCTAATAGAATTATGATTTCATGTTCATCGCGGTTACTATAACCATAGAAAATTAATTCGAAACATCGACAAAAAATTTCTATATTTCCTTAAAAAAAAACTGACTGGGGGAAAATTTTGTTTGTATATGCGAAATAATCACAAAAATGTACATGCCAAATTATAAGAGGATCCTTTCATTTGATAGACTAACCGACTACAATGACATGATAAAAAATCACATCTCATGTACAGAGTGATTCACCGGAATGGACTATTAGACATTCATAGAAAACTTTGCATCAAAAGATACAAAGACAATGATCTTTCTCCCTAAAATATTTTCAGATCTCTTCAACTTCCGGTTATACCGGAAACAAACTATTAATTCCTCATTTCAAATGGCACACTAGGTATTTTATTGCATCATTAGATATCTTTTTTGATGACAATTTCAGCAATATGTCATACCTTGGGTGAAAACTCAACGGTTCATGAATTAATGGGATTCTTATGAAAAAATGGTGGCCATGAGGACTCACATTTTTTTGAATATGTCGGCAAGAAAAGTTTTTTCGATTCTGCAAAAAGGCTCTTTGCGGTTTGGACTGTACTGGGTGTTTTTCAGAAGATCATCAACTTGGACAACTAAATTCATCAAAACTCAAGATTTTCAAATTAGAACCTAAATTTTTTATCATTTCAGTCAATTCTACGTATAAAGAATGGGGGTTATTTAAAAAAACCCTATACCCTATACTCTTCAAGAGTTATCGAGGGAGAACTTGAAATGAGGTCGAACCGCTCTTTTTGAATTTAACATAATCAGTATGCTTATTCAACTTTAACTAAACAAGCGCGTCAATCGTTTTAATCCGGTGTCTATGTTCTTCTAGAATTTGAAATTTATTAACGAAATTTTCATTCGATTTTTGAATTCTTCGCATTTCTCCAAAAAAGTAACTGAAATTTGAACGAACTACAAAAATTAAACAAAATAAATAAAAATTTTAACAAAGAAGTAATTTTATGTGACAAGCATCACATATAAAATTCATCAACGGAGTATGATAATCCAAAGAGCACTAAATATTTACGCTTAATTATAAAATATTAGGAAAAAATTACAGAAGTAATTTTCCAATTTAGAAAAAGTGAAAATAATAATTTTAAATAAAATTCTTCATTTTCGTAGAACATAATTCATTTCATAAAAACTACAAATAAATCATGCCAATCACTTTAAAAAATCACAATGGAACAAAAAAAAAATAAAATTTTCCTCGGAAAATTCCATTTTGTTTCTTGAAAAAATTGAAAAATACCTGTCATTCTCGTCAACAATCCCCTCAGGAATTTATTCTCCCCGAGAAAATCCCATAAGTCGTGCATCAAGTGGAGAATCAACAATATCACATCGGAAAATCGTGTGTGACGCGCTCAGTTTTCCAGCCGGCAGGGTCGTTTTCCGTGAAATCCAAACGGGAAACTGAAGAGCGAAACCGCTTTGGACCACGTCGAGCACGCACACTCAAGCTCCGTTCATAAATTGGTGGCCCGAAGAGTAACACCTCCGAATCTGATTCCCACGTCTGATCCAAATGTAATTTCCCTTGGGCAGACAACGATAAGTACCGTGAAGGAAACGAGGATGATATCAAATAAACTTATCAATGGATAATTTATAATGTCTCTTTTTATCTCCCTCAATACTGGGTCATAAGTATTAAGAGAGAATACCACCATTTGACTGTTCAGTTCAAAACGAAATTAATGATTTTTTCCTCATACAACCACCGATTTTCATAGGGTTTCAATAAAATTTATTTGAACAATAATCTACATTATGGAACCTCAATATTTTTAACAAAAAAAATTTTGGTAACTTTTCGCTTTTAGAGAAAGAATTGATGATATGTACTGGGTTTTTCACCATAATTTGACCCCCCTTTAAATTTGTTACTAAAAGAGGTACAAAAAGATGTTTTCTCTAATTCTGTGGTTATTCCGTTCATTCTTCCACATCTTGTAGAACAAAATCGTGCGAGAATATATCAGAAACGCACAGTTTTCATGGTTATATTTCATTATTCTATGTTGGTACTCCGAACTTTCCGCCACGGCTTTATCTGTCAATTCATCAATTTGCCTTGAAGAAATCAGTTTTGCCAACCAACATTTTTCAATGCAAAAATCACCAAATTATATTTATGGAAATATTTCATCAATTTCAATGAAAATGCAATGAATTAGAGAAAATAATGTATAATACTCGTACAGAAGACTCATTCACCACTCGTTCATTCCAAAACTCGCCACTTCGTGGCTCGTTTTTGAATTTTGAACTCGTGGAAGAATATCAATGCCTTCTGCACTTGTATTATAGATAACTATTCTACAAAAGGTTCACGAAATCGACTATTGTTTTTCGAAATGATTTCACAAAACGAAATACATACAGAGTGCGCAACATATTGATTGCAACTTCATTCTTTCAAATGGAACACCTTGTATATTTTTCTATATTTGACTAGCTCTTTTTCCCCTGATTTCGAATATATAACATATGTTGGGCCTATCTCTCTTAATATGAGTACCAAAGAGTTTCAAATTTTAAGAACCACCTGGCAAGCTAAGTAATCAGTTTTCAAGTGGAAGGCTGCGATAACTCAAAATGCCCTTTTTTGAGTTATCTCGTTGGCAACGATATGACATACGAATGAATCTATTCATCTAATATGCACTACACAGAAGCGGAAAAATTTGAAATATTTCACTTTATGTGAAGAACAATAAAAATAAGAAAGCTACATGGATAGAATACATGGAGTTGCATCCAAATCATCCAATTCCAATTTATAGTGAAAAACGTATGTCATATCGTTGCCAACGAGATAACTCAAGAAAGGGCATTTTGAGTTATCCCAGCCTACCACTTGAAAACTGATTACTGAGCATGCCAGGGGGTTCTTAAAATTTGAAACTCTGTGGTACTCAGAATAAGAGAGATAGACCAAACATATGTATATATTCAAATTCAGGGAAAAAAGAGCTAGTCAAATATAGAAAAATATACAGGGTGTTCCTTTTGAAAAAATGAAGTTGCAATCAATATGTTGCTCACTGTGTATATATTTCGTTTTGTGAAATAATTTTAAAAAACACTATTCGATTTCGTGAAACTTTTGTGAAAAAAATTTGTTTGTAACTCTTTTAGTAACAAAGTTAAAGGAGGGGTCAAATTATGGTGGAAAACCCGGTACAATGCACAAAGCACTTAAATATTTTCAAAATATTCGTGAAAAAAGCCTACCAAAAATCAGTATAACAGAGATAAAACTATAATTTTGTGAAAAAATAATAGAGCGTCGTAAAGTGCTGCCCTCCACTTAATTGCTTCGAAAAGAGAAAGAAGATGAAGTGAATGTACAACTTCGTACACCGTACAAAGTTTGGTCATCGTACGACTGCCAAAGGGAAATGAATAGGTAATAAAGTTTGACCAATACGCAGAAAGCCTCATGGTGGTAAACCCTCTTAAAGAGGGGTCTATACCGTCCCAGCGTTCAGTTCAAAAAGGTTAAGGTGTATTTTACGCTAGAGACTAGGTACCGATTTAACGGGTGTTAAAAAACAAAGTTGCTATACTTTGGGAGCTCATTAGGTTCCTCGAAGTAAGTAAAAATTTCATATAAATTAGAACCTGCAAATGAGACGTTTTGGAGATATAAGCGATTTTCGGTTTTCAAATTAACTACTAGCGCAACCAAATGTTCGATTCGATTTATTTTCATCTTTCAGACGTCTTGTTTACTGAACTGACAATTAAAATGTTTTATAGTCGGTTCACCACAAAAAAAAACTGGTATCAAACATTTGGTTTTCGTTTTCATATGACATTTACGTATTTTTATTGAGTATTTTGCATCCAATTCGAGTTGTCACTTCCTTTCACTTTGTTCTTAAGAAAAAGTTAATATTCCTGAATTTGGAAATGACTTATTCTAATATTGAAGTAAGTGACGATATGGTTTTCATGTATGGAGCGCGTTGTCTTTTAGTTATGCAGAGGCTGTAACCTCTTTGTTACAACTTTCTTGTTTCGTTGAATAAATTGAATTTGCAATGTAGCATGCTACAAGGCTTATCCCGTTCGTCAATTTTCTTCTATGTGAAGTTCAATCAAGTTGTTAGACGATTGAGGGAAACTGGTTCCTTGAAAAAACGGAAAATCAGCGGAAGTAGGAATAAAAATAGAATAGATTTTTTTTCCTACAACTGATATGGAGAGTAGCATATTCTTCATAGCTTACTCAATTTCATAATTATGTATTTCTCAAACTGAGAAATTTTTTGTCGAAAAATTTTCGTAAAATTATCCATCCCTCAGAAAATTGAAAAAAATTAAAAGATCCTTCATGGGACTGTTGTACAATTTCATTGATTGATTCGACTATGTAGATCACGAAAATGCTTGCTGTTTGGCAGACATGAAGTATAATACGAGTAGTTGATAGTTATCATTGCTAGGCAACACTTTTTCCCTCCGGCGGATGACAAGTAAAACTTAATATTATGAGATTATCACTATACTTCAAAAAAAATATGTTTTACTGATATAGAAGGGCCTATAGATTTGGGCACTCAGTTATAAAACATCTAACAGAAAAACAGCATAACCAAACTCCGATTAAAGCAACTCATGATCCCTAATTTCCCAAGCGGCTTACGTATCAATATGGCCCTTTTTTTATTCAGCCCTGATACCTTTGAACGATCCCTATCTTCCCGTATTATTCCTGTTCACAGGACTTTCAACCATCCTGATTAATGAGTCTCGAGACTGCCTGTGGGTTTCGAGTGGGTCGGCGCTAAGAATTAGCAATGCCATTGTCAGTTGAAGACTCAAACTTCGCAAGTAGGTGAAGCTTATTCATTAATGAATTCAGAAAGTCCCCCGAATTGTTTTAAAGTTCACGGTATCTTAATGTAGACAGGTTCCGTTTTTGATGAGATGTTTTAAACAGATTTCGAACTTTTCGATAATGTTCCTGTTGAGTTGATGTTAGAACTTTCTTACAATGTATATATCAAAAAAAATTCTGGGTCTTTCAAACAATAGATAGTAACAAGTCAATAGTTATTCGTTTAACTAGACAGCAAAGTAGTAGATTGACTGCCGTGGCTGATAGTTCATAGCCGAGCATAACGAGGCTAGGAATTCAGATAATGTAGTCAATCTACTTCAACAAATAATTTGTTCTGCGATTGTTTATAGTGATGTATGTAAGATATTGTATTTGCAAATTATACTGATAAAGAAACAAGAAACCAGAAGGAGCTGTTTAAATTTAATTTTTTTATTTTGGAAAAACATAGATAGAATAGCAAGGAGTAAATGATTGAATTTGGAGAAAAAAATCGTAAAGGTGTTTTCATGTAGACAATTTTTCTTACTTAAATATTGTAGTCGTTTTTTGCAAGTTCGAAGAGACACAAAGTCTTAAGTTGTTGTTAAAATGCTTAGAGCACGTATACGCGGAATTTATCGCCAGCTAAGTGAATTGAAAGAGGTCGAATTATTGGTGTATGGGAGGCGAGGTTGTCATCTCGAGAAATTGCTAACCGTACGAAAAGAAATTAAACTACTGTTATGAAATGTTGTCAAGCTTGGTTTAATAATGCCTAAAATCGAAGAAGGGTCGGCACCGGACGTCGAACGGGCCCAAATGAAGTTCAAGATTGACGTCTAAGACTTATGGCCATTAGAGACCGATTTGCCACAACTCTTTGGCTGATGAGTGTTCAGGAAAACGAGGCCATCCCATAACTGTCCGAACGGCTTACCGCCGGATAAGGTCTTTTGGACTGCAGCATTCTCGATCCCATCTTGAGTTACCTCAAATTACAGTGGCATAGAACGTCAACATTGGAAAGTGGAATGGCATCAGGTTGTCTTTTCTGATTAATCGCGATTCTCCTTGGGTCACATGATGGCCGAAGAAGAGTAAGACGACGCCGGGGAGAAAGACGTGAACCTCAGTTTGATGTTGAGCGTCATGTACACCGGACAGTAAGCGTTATGGTATGGAATGCTTTTGCACATGTAAATAGGTCACCTTTAGTCTTCATTCGAGGTAACAGGACAGCGATGCGTTACCTTCAAGAAATAGTGGAGTCATATGTCTTATCCACGCACTATTTGTTCGTTATTTGTCGAACTTCAAATGTTAAGATCTTTTGTATCGGGTGTCCCTAATTCGTTGTCTAGTGAGGGGATCTCAGAATCCTCTCTCAAAAAGCGAGCCATTCATTTTTTCCTAGCTCAAAGAGGTTCTGAAATCCCTCAAAAAATATCGAATTTGGGACAACCGATAAATGTATCCCCATGACGTGCATAAAAGTGTATCTTTGCGCGCGTAAATGAATAATAATAATAAATTCCTTCGCAGAAATAATATTATACAGTCTACACACAAACAAAATTCCCACAAAGGCTGAGCCGGTCCGTGGGGTGAACAACCAAAATATGAAAATAAATGCAGAAAATTACTATTTTGTGTGCACTAGTATGAACATTGAAAAATTCGTGTCCCAAAATCTCATTGATGAAAATTCACCAAAATCATAAATGTAACGAATTCATAATAGATCCAGATAGTTCAAAATTCAAAAGTAGTCAAATCGGCTCTACAAACGAAGAAATTATTGGTATTCGAATCCTCAAATGGTGCAACGACAGAAAAGAATTTACCATTCAAAGCAAGCATCTTCCCTATAAATTGCCTCATTATCTCTCTCTCGATGATCCCACCCCTGTTTTCCATTCCGATTTGACATTTTAATACGAACTATCCGGTCTGGATGCGTATTTCCTTTCCCTTTCCTTGCTCTGTAGATGACAGTTCCGTCCACAAATGCGTACGATTGTGTAAAATTCAAAATGTTAACAGAACAGTGTTCATGGGAATGTCAATAATGCACAGTTTTGAAATAAACTAATATATTTAATGAACTACTGGAAGGAGTTTGTCTTAAGCGACCTCTTCCTGTGCATATCCCTCACTTCATGACTGATAACGAATCCATACCATAAATTAAGACATAGAAACATGAAATGCTCAAGGTAGGTTCGGATCCAGATTGGACGAAATCCGACTAGGAATTCTGTAAATATGGCACCTCAAAATTTTATTTTCCCGTTAATTTCCAAGATTCGATCGAGATGAAAATTTGCATTCGATATAGGATAAATCAAACTTTTCGAAATTTCATGTAAACGACGTAGAAACCGATTCATCTAAGTTGGTTTTTCAGGGAAAAGCTTCATCAGCCGACTGGGAGAAAATTTTGAGTCAATTAGATTATCAAACCTAGCGTATCGTGCATAAAAAGTAAAACCTGTTGGACCTGAATCTTTTTCTGGTCTTGGAAAAGGCCGCTTTAGGGAAGCCATCCTGCAATGGGAGAAACACTCCTCTGCCTTTTCATAGAATTTTGAGATTTCATCTTGCACAACGTCGCTTTCTCACCCTTGCACGGCCAGCATACATGCCTAAATAGAATCTGGATTCAGTTACCACTTCAGACGTTTAAGAGTAAGAAGGTGAAAGATTAGATCCTCAATTTTCTATGGAAAAGCATGTGCACCACTCAGTTAAAATTATGATATGAGGAGAAGTATTGCTTGTGGAAGCAGATCATTTTTGGTGTTGACCAAACTTCTTTTATTGGATGATGATGCTCGACGATATATAGACTAAATTACGTTGGCCCTTTCTCAAGACAATCAAGTCGATTTTCCGTTTTTTCACCCATTAAATACTTCTAGGACATCAACAAAACAAGTTTTTTTCGTTAAGCATATCCTCCAACGACTCTAAAGAGAAAATCGATCAACTCGTTAGGATTATATTATGACGTGTTTGTGAGAGCATAATACATTGTGAGGCCCAGCACGTAATTATCAATTACTAACATAACCCTAAGAGACATGTATACATTTATGTTGTGATAAATTCATTATAATAAGGTGCTTTTCCCATGTAGTTCAGTATTTATTACACCGCAATGTTGAAAATATTTTAAATAGAAAGAAGAAGAAACCAAATAAACTGCTCGTCAAAAGTGAAGGATATTGATATTGATGAACATAAGCAACTTTTCTAGAAGAAGCTGAAATGTGATGGTGGATAGAGTATGTCTGTTGCAGAAATATATACTGAAAAGTACATTCGGAAAAATAGGATATTTAACGTTATTTCGATATTATCGAATTAACGAGTGTTTTCTTTCAATGGCTGAGTGGGGATGGCCATAGGCTTGGTAGACAGGCAATCAGTCGAATTAGTAGCTATCCAACCGTGGGACTATTATTATTCACTGGAATAACACTGAAAACCCGATCTTTACAAATACATTCTCCAAACCTGTACAGCGGACATCAGCTTCCATTCAAGGAATCCTTTCAGAATTACAGATTTCATATTAATTCGAATTTAAAATGTAGATAGTGGTCATAATTTGTAATACTTTTGTTGATACAACTCATTGAATAGATTCAAAATGATATATCTCTTGCGTCCAAGGGCCATGAAGTAAACAGATTCTATCCGAGGGAATGATGTACTCATTAGAAAAAAAGCAATGAAATCAAAATGGGAGATTTTTTATCATTTCAAAAACGTGAGTTCTTCCTGTATCTTTTTTATCTATTAATAGTAGATTATTCAACGAGCGGTAATGTAGGTAATAACTCACGCAGATGAAGTTTGCAGCACGAGCCGCAGGCGAGTGCTGTAATTCATCAAGTGAGTTATGACCATTACCGTAAGTTGAATACTATACTTTATTTACGACTATATCAATAAATACTAAGAAAAAAATACAGACTTAGAATATGGACAGAAGGAACGGGAAATAAAAATATGTGCTAGATCCCGAGTACAAGAGAGATGGAAACTTAGTGTCACCAATCACAATCGAACTAGCTTCGACTATCTCGAATCCAGTACTGAGTACAGACATTTAACTATATGGAAAAACCTTAATAGTCGCCTATAAGAATGCATTAAAATATACCAAAAAACATTCCCCGTAAACGATGACTTAATGATCTTACTGCTACACCAATCTTGAAGATTTTTTCCAACTTTATATTTTTTTCGGGCAAATAATTCTGTATGGTGACATTAGCTGTTTGTCTTTTGGAAATGTATACCTATATAATATTCCATCTTCACTATTGGAATTAATCGTTTTCAGCAAAACATTCACAATCATTAGATATCAACTAAATTGGAAAACGTGAAAATTATTAAAGTGATATTCCCTCGGACATTCCTCCTCTCAATAACAATAATGTAATGTTCCCATTAGGCCAATCGAATAGAAGCAGGGAAGTATAGAAGTACAGATCCATATTTTCCAATTTATTATAGTGAGTTATTATAACTCACGCTGTTTGTTAATAGATACTATTAATTGCTCAAAAGCAGTTGAATAATGAATATATAATTCGATAGGAGTAGATAAAATATTTTCCCTCAGACACCGACAACAGTATTCGTCTATCTAATATAGAAATACGTTCAATGCCAATTCCGTATCTTCCAGCTGGAAATACAACAGGAATTGTGCGATCGCTGAAAACGTTGCTTATTCCTGCGTCTAACCAGGAGAGCTTGGAGTGGATAACGTGAACTTACAGCTTTCTGGCTTATATTACGTTAATTAGAGGCGAATTTTGAGGATCGTGGCTAGAAGAGGGATGGAACGAACCGGAAGTATGGTGCAAACCGTTTAACGGCCGGAACTTTGAGCCCTCGACGAAGAGGAATATTGAAAATTCGTCACGTGACAACCGGGCGCAGGAATTGCGTCCCAGCGAGCGGAATTGGCAATATCGGGACAATTTGGGGGAGTCTGAGATAACAGTCCTTGGGGAATTCGGGAAGCGGATATATTTTCGTATTAATTGCGAGAAATGAGCGTCGAAATTCGCCATCTGGTACTGAAACAACTCACCTAATTCACCAAGTATATATTTCGTTGTAATTTCGAGACGAGAGGGGTAATCTACGAAAGTTTGGCATTTTTTAGATATTCACAGTTTTTATTGAAAAATACAACTTATTTATGCTATAAGGGAATATTTTAAATAAAAAATTCGAGCCACTGAATTGGCGTCAGAAGATTAGGTAATTTTTTTTCATTGAATTTTATGTAATTCTAATGACGCTATCGACACGAAATTTTTCACGAATATTGAAATTGTTATTATAAATATAACACGAACTGAAAGAGAATTAAAGAATTGAATCAAACAAACTCTACTCTGAAAACAAAGGTATATACAATAGCATTATACAGGGTGGCCATTTGAAAACGAAACAGACGAGATTACAGACGAAATAAAGTTTTTCGATAGAAATGCTCGGACAGGTCGATTTCTGTTTCGAGGGGAACAACTTAAGATGTAGGTTACAGACGCATCAACCCTTGCTGCTACAACCCCCACCCCCAATTTTTGAATAGGGAAGATGGGGTGAGTACCTCAATTTAAAGGTATTTTTATACTGATTTCAGCACAGTAATTGTTTTTTCATTTTATGCATTAGTTCTCGAAATATTCATGCGTTAGTTAGTTAGGAAGGAAGCCACAGTCATGGTTGTTTTGAAGCTCAAAATGTCGATTTTTCACAAAACACTACAAGTGCCATGAAAACACTACTTCATTTACAAATACTTAGTTGAGAATATTTCGAGAACTAATGCATAAAATGAAAAAACAATTACTGTGCTGAAATCAGTATAAAAATACCTTTCAAATGAGGTATCACTCACCCCATCTTCCCTATTCAAAATTTGGGGGTGACGGTTGTAGTAGCAAGGGTTGAAGCGCTATGCGTCCGTAACCTACATCTTAAGTTGTCCCCCTCGAAACAGAAATCGACCTGTACGAGCATTTCTATCGAAAAACTTTATTTCGTCTGTAATCTCGTCTGTTTCGTTTTCAAATGGCCACCCTGTATAATGTTCAGATAAACTTAACTAGCTTAGATATTTGAGAACAAAAAAGTGGCGACACGAGTAGTCTCATTTTTGATCGGCTGCCGGTTTTTTAGCCAAAAAAAATGGCGGTTTTATTTACATTCTCTGTTTACTTGATTCATTTACGTTTCTAAAAAAATAAAGTTTATCCGATGAAAAAAGGTCTGGTGCCTTTTCGTTCTATTAAAAATTAATTGAAAGCCTCAAAAAAAAGAGAAAACATAGTAGGTAAATCACTTGTTGGCAACTTAAAAAACGCGTTTTTCAAATAGTAGCAATTTCAATTTGCACAAAAGTTTTTTTTATATTTAAATTAACGTGGTTCAGCCGCTAGGCCATTCACACAAGGTACAATGTACTTAACCTCTAGGCATAACAAATAATACAGTTCATAAAATATTCACAAAAAAAAAAGGAAACATTGAACTAAAATGATATCAATCAAATTCGATTGTACAGTTGACAATCTTTTAGAAATTGAATTGATGCTTCGATTTGAGTTTTCGAGGTGAGATTGTCTCTTAGATCTTTTAGTCCTAATTGATGACGGAGTTCACCATAATGTGGACATCGAGATAGAAGGTGTTCTACATTTAAAAAGGTGTCACAACAGAAATCGCACATAGGAGGTACATCTGATGACATCAATTAGCCGTGTGTCAGCCTGGTATGTGTTATTCTTAATCTCCTCATAACTATTTGGTCTTTTCTATTGACACTGATTTTTATCGGGGAATCGATGTCAGGTTGAATTGCATGTAGCTCGTTATTGCTACAATTCCATTTGGTTTGCCAGTCTTGAAGGGATTTCAACTTAATTGTCACCTTTAGGTCTGAGTGAATCTGAAAATTTGTGATGGGAAGATCCGAGGATCGTGCCTGTTTCGCAGATTGGTCTGCAGCTTCATTTCCTTATATGGGATGGTATCCAAATTATGGTCGTAGAGATGTCTTTGTTGGTTTTGAGTATATGACATCGTTCATGAATATTTTGTATTAGTAAAAGTTTAATTCTCTTTGTGATGTGAATGTATCATTCAATAGAAGCCTAAGGCCCAGTTTCACCAAATGCTTTAATCTTGACTTAGCTCTTAAGTGAGGCCTTAGATCACGATTAATGTAATGTAGCGTTTCACCACACTCCAAAGCGCCATTTAATCGACCAATCGCGATTTAGCACTAATCGGCCATTTTTGGAGGATTATAACCTTTCAAGTTGAGATTAATAATTATTTATCAGTATGGAACTCTTGTCTATGTAATTATTTTTCCGGAAATTTCTAATTTTTGGGTCAATTTTATCAAAATATGACTATATGTATAGGCTCAATATTTCCCATTTAAAATACACGTAAACTTTGTTTTTGTGTTTTATGAAATTTATTGCAAAGAATAATTTATTGATATGTTTGATTGAAATATTATTTAAGAAGCAGTTAAACTTGTTAATAAAGATAAATAAGTTAATAAAATTACTTATATAGTTTTTTTTCCAGAATGTGTGGTTTTGTGAAATGGGATAATTTCTTTCTAACTTCTGCAAGTTTCCGACATTTCGAAGCACAGCACTCGACATTTTCGGCAAAAATTAACTTTGCTTTTTGTTTACAAGATGACAAATGATTTGAAATGTTATGAGTTATGAATGAATGACACCTGACACCTAGCGTCAATGGTGGTCATCACTGATAATACGATACAGAACACTATATAACTTTTTGTTCACAACGTTGCCAAATGGTTTGACTATTTAATCGCGATTTGGTTAATCGCGATCATCTTCGGACGGGTTGATGCATGGTGAAACAGAAAACACTGTTAAGCCTGCTTTAGTAACAAGCGGAGTTTAATCAATCTGGGATCGAGTGCTGTTTGGTGAAACTGGGCCTAAGAATCTAGAAGATTATTTCCATAATAAAACTGCAATACATTACTATAAATAAAACAATTCATGATGTGGATGTTCTATAACGTCCTTACAACAATTGGCCAGTAAGTATTGGGAAAAAAATTGATTTATTTAATTATTATAGACTATAGTCTTTTCATTAAGTTTTCCATTTTAGAATATTTCGAACAGAAAAATCAAGATGGCGAAATATTTGGAAAAGTAATTTCTCAGAAACGCACTGTAACTCGAGAAAGAAGCAAGATATCTATGATCTGCTTTCTGTTATTTTATCATTTCGGAAAAAAGATCCTTAAATATTTTTTTTTCAAGTCCTTTAATTCTCGAGATGATTTCAGTGAGCATCGACATCAAGACACCCTGTACTCGATAAAGGCATTGGAAACTAAGCAATTAAATTGTAATAACAGACTAATGAAAAACATTAAAAACCAAATGTCCTTCTTGCTTTTATTTTCAGAATAATCATTTCATTTTGAGAGATCAGAACTGATCGGATACCAAATGTCAAAGATAATTCCCCGAAAAATATCCATTTCCGATAAACAATAGAAAATTATCAGGGATGATAGGGGCAAAATCCTTCCACAGCGAAAATATCACGTAATTACTGTAGACTCGGTAATGAACTCATTGAAATTGGACTGACAATGAAGTTTTCTGAGCCATATTATTTCCTCTATAGAATAACGACGAGCAAATAGTCTCCAGTGTCGTTCACGGTCTAATAATTGAATTAATTCGAGTTTGATCTCTTAGATTATTGTTTGTTTCGTTTTGATATTATACTGTTTGAAGTCGATATGAATTTCTCGAATTATTGAATTTTGGTCTGCCATTGGAATGGCAGTTAGTGTCCATCGAAATGAAAATTAATATATTAAGTGTAATAAAAATAAATCCATTATTTATCTAATAGATGGCTTTAGTTATCTGTTTATTTATTTAGCGTATGGCATACATGGGTAGTTATCTGTATCTCGCATTGTATCAGTCAAATCGAGATCCTCTAGATGGCGTTAGAAAGATGAGATTTCGTACTAAAAAAACTTTCGTGACAGTTCTGTGATTAATTGGCTCAGTTCAGTTTGAGCGCGCGTCGAAGATGGACACTAGCAAAGAGTAAATCCGCTATATTTAGTTTTTCTTTGATAAAGACGAAAATGTAATCCAGGCCGCTGAATAGTGTTTATGGTTCTGATACTGTTACAGCCAATCACGCGCAATTTTGGTTCACTCGATTAATTTCGATGTGAAAAATGCACTAGGCACTGGAAGGCCAATTGTCTAAAATCTTGATAAAATCATGGACATTGTCGAGTCCGACCATCATGTAAGCACTGTTTCGATTTCCCAAGAGCTAAAAAATGCACAAAAAATCATTCGAAATCATTTGCATGAGGCTCAGAGGCTGATCTAAATAAGAAGGTCGATGCAAAAAACTCATGCATGGAATCTGGGAATCGCTGCTGAATCGCAACAGAATCGACCCATTTTTGAAGCAGTTAGTGACTGATGATGAAAATTGGATCACTTACGACAACGTCAAGTGAAAACGGTCGTGGTCGAAACGCGGTGAGCCGGCGGAAACGGAAGCCAAGCTAGGATTGACGGCCAGGAAGATTTTGCTTTATGTTTGGTGGGATTGGCAGGGATTTATCTACTATGAGCTGCTCCCTTACGCCACAACTGTTGACTCGGAACTGTACTGTTAACAATTGGACCGTCTGAAGTGAGCAATTTACTGCTGGAGGAAACAATTTATGACTTTTTTGGTGTTTCTGCGTTATACACCTATTTTTTATATGTGTATAAATATACTCGTATATCCATGTGTTTATATTGAGATTTCAGACTTGCCATGTAATTATTGATGGTGCATTGTTTAGATTGTAACTTTGGTACAAGTCATAATAAATGTAAAAAAGAATTATTCACAAAACTGTCGGAAAAGTTTTTATTACACCTAATACTTCTTCAAGGGCGCATGAATTAACGAGATATTTTCTTGAATTTCTCATTGATAGATTTTTTCCTTTGTATTTTTGGATTCCACACATTCCAAAAAGTGAAAAGTGATAATATATAAATTAGTTTTCTCTCGAATGTTTTCCACGGTTAATTATTGTAAATGGAAACAAAACTACAAGCTTCATTACATTTTTGGGTGTTGGATCAACATCGTTAGATCCAAGACATTAAAGGCATAAATCATGTATTCTACCAATAATTTTTCCAATCCAACACTAATTCAATAAACTGAAAATATTCCACTATTCTCGATCCAGCTCCAAAGGAAACGGCAAAATGAAAAAAGTTTCAGTTAACGACTTGTTTCCAGTGTTTTTTCCAACTCATGAATTCTAGTCCCTTCTTATATATACTGATTTTATAGCGAGATGAAATTTGCCGACCATATTATTGGAAAAATGATCTGAAATAGATTTCCTATGAGATTTTCCGCAAATTGAATTTACTAGAAAGTTTTGTATAACAAGAGAAGGCTTTATATCGAACATGGGGGGATTTTATATTGAATTAGGTAAAATAAATTGATATCTTCAGCACTTTAATGTTCGAAAACCAACAAAAAAAAAACTTTTTGCATAAGATGTTTCAAATATTATACGTATAGCCTCGTAGATAATTGAAAATTCATCTACTCTTGATAATAGTTTTCCGTTCGATTATATTCCATTATGGACATCAAAATTGCAAATTAATATTTAATGAATGAAAAAATGAGCAGAAATAGATAAAGAAAATAGTTATGTTATGTCAACATTCTTCCATACTATCTGAAACGTTGACTTGGTTAAAGATTTCCTTATAACAGGAAGTTCATCGTTGGAAGTAATGAACCAATAAGTAACGTAAATTGAGAGACAATTCAACTGAGATATGAGTACAAGCTGCGACAAAAATTACTGATTGTCCTGCAAAAAATGGATTGTTTCATTAATCTGAACGAGTTTCGAAAGCTTTCCAATTTGAAAAAAAATTATAACTGCTAATTGAATCCTGAAAGTCCTCTATCTGGGTCCTGAGCAGAATTCGTGAACTGCAGGTGGACGTGATTTGACTTTATCCATTTAAGGAATTTTCATTCCTGAAAGTCCTGAATTATCGTTTCAATTCTCAGTGCAGTAAAGATTTCTAAATAATGAATTGATTTCGTTGTTTCGACTCAAATGATAAATTGTTTTCTCTTATCTCTTATTATGGGGCTAATCTGTTCATTCTGCCACATCTTGTAGAAAAAATCGTGCGAGAATATCTATGATTTACACAGATTTTATGGTTTATTTTATTATCATAAGTTGGTACTCGGAACTATCCTGCCACCTATTTATCAAATTTGTGATACAGAAAACTGTTCTGCCAATCCATATTTTACAGTGCAAAAATCACTAAACGATATTTATTGGAATATTCCATTGAATTCAATTCATTGTATTAGAGGAAATAATGTATAATACAGAACTAGAAGGCTCATTCTATCACACGTTCATTCAAAAACTCGACACTTCGGGGATCGTTTTGGAGTTTAAAACTCGTGGAAAACATGCACCTTTGGCTGAATCTTTATTATTTCAATCCAATTTAAAGCATCAAAAGCTGTTGAAGTTACCTTCACCAAATTCTCGTCATAATTTCGTCTTTTGTGTTGAGAATGCTTACTTCAGCAAACTCCTCCATTTTCTACACGAAGAAATGTATGTTGACCATCCTTCTCGTAAAAATTAATGATAAATAATTAAATAATGAAATGCAACATTAAAAATCTTTATTTCAGAAACTATCAATTGGATCAGGCTCTACACCAGCATCAAGTAGATCTATAAGACGTTTAATTGCTTTTCTCGGGAGGATTCTGAAACAAACAAATATTCTCATACAACTACTTTTCAGTGAATAAATTCATGAATAGAAAGAAAAATATGATATTTCTTTAGTAATACTGCAAAGAATTCCTTTGAGTTAAGTACGACATTAAATTTGTAGAGTTTATATTATTGTAAGGGTGAAAAATGCAGTTTTTTTCTTGAAAAATATTTTTTTTGAGATACAAGTTGGTTGAAGCACAGAATAAAATAATTCCAAAAGAAATTGTTTTCAAAAATAAGATGAAAAAGTATTTTTAGTTACGATATTTTTGTTTTTTCAATTGAGATTACTTTTGATCTAGAAATATGCTGCTTGCAAATGCTAAGAATATTAATGTTTACGGAAGATGCATATTTTCTCTATCACTTGAATATTTTTTCTTATTTCAAGGAATAGCGGCATTTTCATTTGGTCGAAATATTTGTAATTTCCAAATCATGTTCTCACCTCACCACGTTGTTCACTACCCTCCAAATTCCTGGAATGGAAACCTCCTCCATTTCTGTCCGTTGGGCCGCTATGATACCTTCAGCAACATCCTCGGGTTCCAACATCTTCAGAAAATGTTGAAACCTGCTCCTTGAAACCTTTATCATACCTGTGTTCACCATGTAAGGATAAATAACTGTTGTTTTAACTTTATTGCTCTTGTCTGCCCTTATTTCTTCTCGTAATGCCTCCATTATACCTCGAACAGCATATTTTGAGCAAGAATAAGGCAGCATATTTCGACTAGCGTAGAGACCAGTTACTGAAGAAATACCCACGATATGTCCATAGCTGTTTTTTACCATGATGGGGAAATAAACATGTATCAACTGCAAAAAAAAAAATGTCCAGGTGAGTAAAGGGTGTTTTTTTTTCGAGGTATATAACTTTAAGTAGGCATTACTGTTCAAAATGGCGACCGATTTGACAGCTGTCAAGTGATTTATTCTCAGTTTAGTTTAGCAATTCATCATGAATAGACTCACGCCTGAACAACACTTGCAAATAGTGCAATTTTATCTCGAAAATAATGGTTCTGTGCGGAATACGTATAGCGCACTACGTCCATTTTATTTTGCTTAGCGATGAAACGCACTTCTGATTAAATGGCTACGTCAACAAACAAAACTCCGTTACATCCAGAAAAACTGACTGTTTTGTGCGCTTTATGGGCTGATGGAATCATTGGTCCGTACTTCTTCAAAAACGATGATGGCCAGAACGTTACAGTCAATAGTTATCGGTATAGAGCCATGATTACTAACTTTTTCATTCCTGAATTGAACAACCATGATGTCCGGGAGCTGTGGTTCCAACAAGACGGCGCAACATGTCACACAGCTCGTGCCACAATCGATTTATTGAAAGACACGTTTGGTGACCGCCTAATTTCACGTTTTGGACCTGTGAATTGGCCTCCAAGATCTTGTGATTTAACACCGCTAGACTACTTTCTGTGGGGTTATGTAAAGTCATTGGTCTATGCGGATAAGCCACAAACCCTTGACCATTTGGAAGACAACATTCGTCGTGTTATTGCCGATAAACGGCCACAAATGTTGGAAAAAGTCATCGAAAATTGGACGTCCATATTGGACTACATCCGAGCCAGCCGTGGCTATTATATGCCAGAAATCATATTTAAAATGTAATGCCACAAGATTATCTTGCGGATAAATAAAATTCATGTTAATCGAATAATCCATCGTTGTTTTATTGCAATTTAAAGTTCTATAGCTCTAAAAAAAACACCCTTTATATCATATATCCAACGAAACTTAACACCTCGATTGCCCGACTTTAAAATGAACATGTGGAAAATCGCTCGGAGATGGTAAATGAAAAAATGTATTTGATCACAGTTCTCTATGTTTGAATTTGATGTACAACTTGAAGAATCAGTCTGTATCACTTTACTTACCCATAAAAGTTGCATTACGTTGGTATCTATGATCTTCTTCATTTCCATTGGAGTGTAATCCTGTACCTGGCGACAGTAAAGAATTCCTGCGTTAGCTATAAGTATTGTTACATCGCCAACTTCTTCGCTAACTTTCTTGGCAGTTGCCTTGATGTCCTCCAAATTTGAGACGTCACATCTAAGGAAATAAATTGTCTTTTGTTTATATTACAACCACTGAATCCAGTTCAAAAGGGGCATCATTAGTAAATTGAATAAAAATAGAGATCTACCTGATGATGCAATTGAAATGTTCTATAACTAATTGATGCAGAAAGACAACACAATTCCCGAATAACTGTTGAATTTCAGTATCATCATTGAAAATAACTAAATGAACCGTTAAAAATATTTGTTTTTCATTTAGTTTATATTACGCGAATAATTTTTAGAGTAGGATCAGATCGCGAATGCAAATGCCAAGCTACTCTAATCCAGTTCATCACTTCTGATCTGGATGAATCTGTTTGTGTGTTTGATCGCCTGTACCATGTCATTCTTTTAAGGAATATCTCTTCTTGTGTGCTGACTCAGTTTGTGCATTTTTCGAAGTCTTATCTTACGAACAGACTTTTGGTTCAGTGTTTCTGTTTTAGATCGGCTGGTGTTCCGTAAGGGTCTCTACTTGGTCCTCTGTTTTTATCATTTTCTCAAATGATATTTGTTTATATTTGTCAAGTTTTTCCCTACTTCCTGTAGATGACTGTAAATTGTTTCGTCGAATTAGGTCTGTCAAGGATAACTGATATCTTTAGCGAATATCAATCAAGATTGGATCGTTGATATGGTGGGAACATTACAAAGTGTAATGTGATGAAGTTCAGCCGTAAAAAAAAAGAGAAGAGGAGAATCTATGGTGAAATACATACAAGTGATCTTCAATGGCGCATCATAAACGAGCCTTCAAAAGCTCCTACTGCAAAATCAGTGCTTTGTTTGAATTTTATTTTATCGATTATGTATCATTATCACATCACAACTTCTACAATAATTTTTAATTGGTATCAAGGTGATAATTGAACTTACGTATATGGATGACCCCTTTTTCCATATTTCTCATTGATTTCTTTGAAGGTGTTTTCATTATTTTCTTTATTGAAATCCCAACCAACTACTATTGCTCCAGCTTGTGCATATTTGAAGGCCAGTTCTTTACCAATACCATGACCAGTTCCTGTTATCTAGAGATAAAAAATTCAACTGAAGAAATGAAAGGAATCCTTTTCTCTCATTAAAAAATTATATCGAGGATTTGATAATCAGGAGTGTAGGTTCTATTATTACTCTTAAAGAATACCACAACATCAAAATAATTTGTATTACCTACATTCAGAAGAAATATGACTTTGCTGTGAAAAATATTGTACTGGGTAAATTTATCACATTACACCTTTTCATCTCCATGTGAATTATTCTGAGTGTTCCTTTTTATCATATTTATCACTCGATTTTCACTCTCCAAAATACATAGATTCACTTGTCACATCGATTCGGTAATTTTTGCAAATTATTCTATCTAATATTATCACAAAAAAGCTTTGGAGGACGGACAGATATTTGGGCGGTTGTTCCCCGAACAGATAGCTCATTTACTCTCGATGTCTGATTTTCGAATTTTCTACTAGAAATGGTCTTAAACGATAAGGCTCGACAAATTCTTCCTCAAATTTGATGTTGTCCGCCCGTAAACACGAAACTTTCAAACAAAACAACCTACCAGCTTGAAGGGTAGGATCGGATCTCGAATGCCGCTGATAAGTTCGTGAATGGGCATAATCTAACTAGGGGTTCCGTACATATGCTCTTTTGATATTTTGTTTTCCTGGTAATTTCAAATCTGCAAATTCGATCTAGATGAAAATTTGAATTCGAACGTAACACAATAATTTATAGCTTCGTGCATGTTGATCGCGTAACCAGAATCATATAAAGTTAAAAGAAAAACTATCAACAGGATTGAGTTTTAAGGTGTATAAAATAATAATTTCGAGTTCACCATAAAATTTGATTGCGTCATCAGAACCTTTGAAAATTCAAGCTTAAAAGCCTCTGAGGCCAAGTGAGTTTTTTTCTTGACTAATAATAAATAAAACAGTAGAAAGCTATAAACCCAGAATATATTTTTACACAGCAGGAAATACTTGAAAGCAACACTCTGGGAGTTTTCAAGTCTCAATTCTGAATGATTACTAGGTACATAGCAAAAACATTCTTTATTCAAATTTAACAAAAATAACTTTCAGTCCTTGAAAAATTGAAAAAATCAAACTTATTACAATTAACAATTATCTGAGTTAATGATTTTCAAAATGACTCACCAGTA
Organism: Harmonia axyridis; assembly: GCF_914767665.1. Classification (NCBI taxonomy): domain Eukaryota; kingdom Metazoa; phylum Arthropoda; class Insecta; order Coleoptera; family Coccinellidae; genus Harmonia; species Harmonia axyridis. The sequence goes on from NC_059501.1 coordinate 21,023,753, forward strand.
CTATTTCTTTTTCAACAGATTTTAGCTGTCTCGGAAAAAAAAATCTGAAGACATCCTCGCACAGATAGTAAATCATTTGTAAAAACCATCTCAAAATGTATAATGTTATCTCAATACCTTGGAAGAATTTTTCCCATGGGTGGGTTTTATGTTTCCTAAAAGAAAATTTCAAATTATTCTCATGATTACTATACTTTCCTACCAATTTTTTCTATAGTTTTACCAATATCTACCAACATTGCTTTCATTTTAATTGAAATTTTCAAATTATCCACTAAATATTTATCGAATCACATAAATTATTCTTCAGGATATATTATTTTTTATTCTTGCTTGTGATCGTCATGGTACTATGCTACTATCAGAGTGTTAAATTTGTGGAAGGTCGAGTGGATTTGATTTCGAACCGTAACCACATTCTCATGGCAAACTAGACAGAAATATACCCATTTTAATTATGTAATAAATATTAACGACTCACTTTGTTTTCAGATCTGAATGCATTGATTCCCTTGATTCCTGATCGATAGCCATTGCAAATTAATATTTTCTTTAAAAGCTTAGGTACCTATAGAACAAAACACAAGCTGTTTTTCAATACGTGCACGACAACCTCTTGTTAAAGATAAATAAATCTTATCTGTTCATTAAAAACACAGATAATCCATATCTAGAAATCATTTTCAATTCCTCCCGATTGTGCGATGGTATTAAAAAGAATATAATGGAAATAACAATGGGCTTTTTTAACTTGATCACTGAATTGGTGATTTCTACAGCGAAGGCAGGTTGGTAACTGATTTGATCCAGGGACCAGGGACACCTGCATTCTGAAACGAATGTGGAAAACATAACATTCATTCATTCATTGGTTGGGAGGAATTAAGGTTAGGTATTTTTTTACGTTTATGGGCATGTTACATAAAGTAAGAATGTAATTTAGTATTATAAGATACATATCGTCCTTATAGTTCAGGAGGAATTTGAATTTGAATTAGAAGCTATATTTTTTATTATTTCAGTCGATTCTACGTACAAAAATAGTGGGGGTTACTTCAGCAAACCCTATACCTAAAATGAATACTTCAAGTGTTATCGGGGAAGAACTTCAATTGAGGAAAAACCGCTATTTATAACTGTGGGAATAACTGTTTGTTACTTCCGTAAAACACAGAAAGAAAATAAAATTCGATGTTTGGATAACTAAATTTTACATTTCATGAATTTTAATTAATTTTTCGTTGATATTGTTGAGAAATCCATAAACCAATACAATTTTCAATTACGAATAATTCATTACAATTCTTGATATGTCAAATTTAGTTATGGAAACATCGAATTTTATTTTCTTTCTGTGTTTTACGGAAGTAACAAACAGTTATTCCCACAGTTATAAATAGCGGTTTTTCCTCATTTAAAGTTCTTCCCCGATAACTCTTGAAGTATTCATTTTAGGTATAGGGTTTGCTGAAGTAACCCCCACTATTTTTGTACGTTGAATCGACTGAAATAATAAAAAATATAGGTTCTAATTTGAAAATCTTGAGTTTTGATGAATTTGAGTTGTCCAAGTTCATGATCCTCTTATAAACACCCTGTACATTTTTGGTCCAAGCCGAAAACAGTCTTATAATACTACGTATTTGCGTAAACGAAACAAAAGAAATTTTTTTCGAAAAAGGCTTTTTCTGCTGAAATATTCAAAAAAATGTGAGTCCTCATCGCCACTTTTTTTTCATAAGAATCCCAATAACTCATGAACCGTTGAATTTTTACCCAAGGTATGGCATATTGCCGAAATTGCCATCAAAAAAGCTATCTAATGATGCGATAATATACTGGGTATGCCATTTGAAATAAGAAAGTAGTAGTCTGTTTTCGGAATAACCGGAAGTTGTAGAGATCTGAAAATATTTTAGGGAGAAAGATCATTGTCTCAAACCCCAATATGCAAATTTTCAGCTCGAAATTATGATTAGTTTTCCAGAAACGTCTAATAGTCCATCGAGTTTGGGACACCCGATATACAAACAGCTGAGTGTGAAGATTTCATGTTGTCTGAAAATAGGCCTACATGAATCATGAGAATCTAAGTTAAAAATAAGACGTATAATTCTTTTTTGTGCAATAAATACTCTATTTGACTCCACTGAATTACCCCACAGTAAAACATTATAACGTAAAAAACTATACACCAAACTGTAGTAAATACTTATTACAGAATGGAGAGGAAGTGAGTCCTTCACTCTGCTGATCGCATAAAATGAGCTTCCTAATTCCTTGCAGACCGCCTCAACCTGTCGATCCCATCTGAGTGATTTGAAACAAAACTTGTTCAATTTTCTATTCATATTTTGTCTATAACATTCGAAGTTCAAAGAAACAACATACCACCCACAATTCCTTAAATAAGTACGGTTTCAAACAATCTGGCTAGACTTTACAGTAGAGAACGGCTATATCGGACACATTGATATGTTAAATATTATTATAGTTATTATATGAACATATATGTAAATAAGTATACGACAGAAAACTGTGAGTTTTTCATATGTCGAATAATTTGGTGATTGAAAATTTCTAGTTGGGATGGCGCTGCAATTTCTATGATGTTCAATAGTTAGTTTCTGACTGTAATAAAGGGGTCATTCACATCATAAAAATTATTTCCTAAGGATAGCGATTACCGGTTTTTCTTATCTTAAAATTTTTGTAGGGAATACTTCTTCCCATTATCTAATCAAATATAATCAATCACCGATGCTCCTGAAGTAGACGTGTTCTATAACAGTGCTCTTTTCTTTTGAGTTTATATATGAAACAAAATGGATTCCAGAGTTTTTCTTTATATCCAGGTATTATTAAACGAATCCTTGTATTCCTTTTAGTTGATTTTGCATTTTGATATTGCACTTGTTTTCTTTTTTTCTTCTTTGTTTGTTTACATTTACCATTACGATCGAATGTATCGACCGTTTATATAGCTGTCAATAACGTTCCTGACGAGATATTTAGTTTTGTTTTTTCTTGTATTGAATTTTTTTTTCCTTCTTACTATTTTTCCTAATACCGTGGCCCTCCTACCCTGTGTGTAAGTCTTTCTTAGAGGCCCAAGAAAGTGAAAAGTCTATATTTGTTTCCACTACACATCAACCTTCATATCTCAGAGTCGAGTACAGCTTTATTCAGGTTACCTGCGCTTCCACTTCTTCAATACTGTTACGGGTGTGAACCTAGCAAACCGTTTCCAGCAGACCATTTGACGGAAACACCCGAACGCGGTCACCAGTGGCGTACTGACTAAAGCCAAAATTTGTACTGAAATAGCGTTACAACATGCAATAGAGGACATGAGGATTTCGGAGTTCATGATTTTGAAGCGAAACAATGAAATGGTACACAGAAAAATCAATTATAGAATTCATTTCTGGAAATTAAGAAGGTTTTCATTCATGAATATCTACATTTCTCTATTTCAGAAACTATTTGTCGGAGCATAATCATATTTGGAATGTGAAGACATTATACCGATGTAATTGAACACTGAAAAAATCAGCGACTCGCATAGGGATACAGGGGTTGATTTGCCATCCCTTATATCCGAAAATTTCATAAGTCGGGAACCGTTCGCCGGAGCAAAACAATATTTTGAATTCGGAATCGTTATTCCGATGTGATTAACCACTGGAAAAATCAGCGACTCGCAAAAGGACACAAAGCTTTCAATACTTCATAACATATTCAATCACTGACTCGATAGACAGGATCATCAAAAATGCAAGATAGATGTTTGTATTGCTCAAGACAATCTGACTTCCGAATGCAATGCAAAATAATAATAATAATAATAATAAAATGGTTTATTCTGTAAGCTACAGGGTATAAACATATAGTCACAGAGGCGTGAGCCTGTACGTGACTTCTAAATAAACAAAATATAATGCAGTAGCCAGTATTCAAATAAATTCACAAATCAAGATCAAATTCTTTTAACATATTTCAATAAAAATAGAAAAATCAACAAAAACTCAATAGCACAGTAATGATCATAGATAAGTGCCCATTCTATACATACAATTATATACATATATTATATCATAAACTCAGGGGCGCACTCATTCGGTCATGTCCACTATCAGCTACTCGGTCATCAAATAACATTGCATCAAAAAGCTCATTCTCTATTTCAAGTTACATCAATATACTTATATGGAGGAAGGTTGAATCCAGTAAGTTATTTATTCATTTCTCTTCTAGCAAAAATCAGTGAAAAATGGTGAGCGTTATTGGGGATTTATTATTGAATTAAAATATCTTCTGCCCTTGTCAATTACCCAATTTTTCAATCTTTTTCTCTTCTTAATGAGTGTTGTGATGTTCTTCAATTCTTTTGGAACAGCGGCATATATTCTTGGGGCCAGATAGGCAAAGCATCTTTGGCCTATACGTTTTCCTGCTCTTGGAGTAAGGTATTGATTCGTCTTGTTCCGTGTTTCATATTCACACTTAGTTAGTTGGAGTTGAATCTTCTTTTCACTTATGCCATTTAAAATCTGCTGTACAAATAATTGGTGGGGATTCATGACCCTGGAAACAGTAAACAATTCATCTGATGGATACAGAAGAGGCTTTCCGTAGATAATTCGTAGCAACCATTTCTGGATCACCTCAACCCTCCTCATATGACAACTATACGCTCCACCCCAACCTATTATCCCATATGCCATTTGGGATTGACATAAAGCTGAGTATACCATCATCAAGCTTTTTGTATCCAAGTACTTCCTGAGATATCTAAACTTGGTAAGTAAACATCTCAGTTTGATCACCAAGATATCTATATGCTTGTCCCATTTTAGATGTCGATCAATTGTAACTCCTAGATATTTTATATATTCAGTTTCGGGAATTGATGTTTCGTTGTCAACGTCCAAATTGCCCATATGTGGAAGTCCTGATTGATAAGCAACAAATGGTAAATATTTTGTTTTCTGCAAATTTATTGTTAATTTATTCTCTCTGAACCATTGCTTTATAATTGAAAGATCTCCCTCTGCTTCTTTTTTCAGTTTTTTCCAAGTACTATCTTCGTACATTATGACAGTGTCATCTGCGAAACTGATAATTTCTCCTTTTCTTTTCATTAGTAATAAGCTGTTCATGTATATAATGAACAAAATTGGTCCCAATACTGTCCCCTGTGGAACCCCATATTCAACAGCTTTCCCTTTACTCGTATGTTCATCTATCTTCACAAATTGGGTCCTATCTGATAAATAGCTTTCCATTAATTTGAGTGCTTTGCCCCGAAAGCCATTGAGGTAAAGTTTTCGCAATAGTTTTTTGTGCGATACGGTGTCGAAGGCCTATGCAAGGTCGATAAATACGCACAGACCTACCTTGTTTCCATCCAACCATTGGTAAATTTTCTCCACTACATTTTTTATTGCATCCTGTGTAGATTTGCCCTTCCTGAAGCCGTATTGATTATCAGATAAAATTTTATTCTTCTCCAAAAAATTAACAATACGCACCTTTAATAATTTTTCCACTATTTTAGACAAATTAGATGTTAAGCAGATTGGTCTATAATTTGATAAAGAGGTTTTATCTCCCGACTTGAACAATGGCTTGATCACACCCACCTTGAAAATGTTCGGAAATTCAGCCGTCTCAAAACACAGATTTGCAAGCAACATTATTGGTTCTATTATTTCATCTTGAATATTTTTTATAAGTTCATTTCTGATACCGTCATTTCCCGGAGCTCCACCATTTTTTAATTCCCTTATCATTCCTCTCACTTCATCTTCAGAAGTTGGAAACAGAAAAAGTGTATTATCACAACAACGTTCTCCCTCCTATTTTTCTGGAACTTCATCTATGTTTTCCGCCAGTCGTTTTCCTATTTCACTGAAAAAATTCCCGAATTCCTCCACCATTTCTTTTTTTGATGTTAGTAACTGTCCATCAGAACTTATAACCGAATTTATTTCTGTTTTAGGCCTAGTTCTTCCGCAGAGTTCATCGACATACAACCAGAGAGATCTTGTCTTTGAAGTGTTCTCTGTTACAAAGCTATTCATATGATCTTTTTTTGCAGTTTTAATTAACTTTTGTAATACATTTCGATATCTTGCATATTGCATCTTCAATCTTCCATTAAGTGGGTCATTAATAGTTTTCTTGTATAAGCTATTCTTGACATTTATGGCTTTCAAAAGGCCTGGTGTAATCCAGTCCTTCTTACCTGATTTTTTACATGATAATCTAACAGTTGTTGTGTTCTTTTCTATATAAGTTAATGAATGAAGGAATTCTTCTGCAAAAGAGCTTACACTTTTATTTTTAATCATATTACCCCAATTTATCTTTCCAAGATCTTTCTTCAATTTGCCATAATCAACATAGCTCTTACATTTATGAGCCTTTTCCCTTTGTATTTTTTCAATATCCAGGCACAACAATACCGCATAGTGATCGGTAACATCTGAACGAAGGATGAATATGGTTATGCTCCGTCAAAATTCAATCTCTCTACAATAATCGTTATATCTCCTAAAATATTCGTCGCAGACCCCTCAAATAAAAACTTTCGTGATCTACGTGAACAGATCAATCGATAAAATGGTATATTATTACCAAGACGGAACTTTTAATTTTTTCAATTTTCTAAGGTCCAGGTATGTAACATTCGAGAAAATTCTTCGACTCAAAAATTTTCAGGTGGGAGTGAATTCTAATAACCATGAACTGCCAATATCAACTCTGCTTATCGATTTCTCGTAGTCCCCACAGTTTAGGAGGAATTTGAATACGAAATTTTTGGAAAAAACCGTAAAAAGTCAATCTCTCTACAAAAATCGTTATATCTCCTAAAATATACGTCGCAGACCCTTGAAATATCATAAAAAGTTTCTTGATCTACGTGAACGGATCAATCGATGAAGAGGTAAATTATTACCAAGAAGGAACTTTTGATTTTTTCCAATTTTCTAAGGAAAATTCGAGAAAATTCTTCGACTCAAATATTTTCAGGCGAGAGTGGAATTCGAATAACCATGAACTGCCAATACCAACTATGCCTACCGATTTTCCGTAGTCCCTATAGTTGAGGAGGAATTTGAATTCGAAATTTTTGGAAAAAACCTAAAAAATTCAATCTCTTTACAAAAATCGTTATATCTCCTAGAATATTCGTCGCAGACCCCTCAAATAAAAACTTCCGTGACCCAGGTGAATGGATCAATTGATAAAGAGATATATATTAATACTAGGAAGGAACTTTTATTTTTTTCCAATTTTCTAAGGTTCGTGAAAATTCTTCGACTATAATATTTTCAGGCGAGAGTGGAATTCGAATAACCATGAACTGCCAATACCAACTCTTCCTACCGATTTTCCGTAGTCCCCATAGTTTAGGAGGAATTTGAATTCGAAATTTTTGGAAAAAACCGTAAAAATTCAATCTCTCTACAAAAATCGTTATATCTCCTAAAATATTCGTTCCAAACCCCTCAAATGAAAACTTTCATGATCTACGTGAACGGATCAATCGATAAAGAGGTATATTATTACCGAAAGGAACTTTTGATTTTTTCCAATTTCCTAAGGTCCCTGGAAAAGGTGGAAAATTAGAGAAAATTCTTCGACTCAAATATTTTCAGGTGATGAACGTGATTTTTGGAAAAAACCGTAAAATTCAATCTCTCTACAAAAATCATTATATCCCCTAAAATATTCGTCGCAGACCCCTCTCAAATAAAAACTTTCGTGATCTACGTGAACGGATCAATCGATAAAGAGGATAAACTATGGGGACTACGAAAAATCGGTAGGCAGAGTTGGTATTGGCAAATCATGGTTATTCGAATTCCACTCTCGCTTGAAAATATTTGAGTCGAAGAATTTTCTCGAATTTTCCATACCCTGGACCTTAGAAAATTGGAAAAAATCAAAAGTTCCTTCTTGGTAATAATATTCCTCTTTATCGATTGATCCAGTCACGTAGATCACGAGGGTTCTGCGAAGAATATTTTAGGAGATATAACGATTTTTGTAGAGAGATTGAATTTTTAGGGTTTTTCCCAAAAATTTCGAATTCAAATACCTCCTAAACTATGGGGACTACGAAAAATCGGTAGGCAGAGTTGGTATTGGCAGTTCATAGTTATTCGATATTCGAATTCCACTCTCGCTTGAAAATATTTGAGTCGAAGAATTTTCTCGAATTTTCCATACCCTGGACCTTAGAAAATTGGAAAAAATCAAAAGTTCCTTCTTGGTAATAATATACCTCTTTATCGATTGATCCGTTCACGTAGATCGCGAGGGTTCTGCGGAGAATATTTTAGGAGATATAACGATTTTTGTAGAGAGATTGAATTTTTTAGGTTTTTTCCAAAAATTTCGAATTCAAATACCTCCTAAACTATGGGGACTACGAAAAATCGGTAGGCAGAGTTGGTATTGGCAGTTCATGGTTATTCGAATTTCACTCTCGCTTGAAAATATTTGAGTCGAAGAATTTTCTCGAATTTTCCATACCCTGGACCTTAGAAAATTGAAAAAAATCAAAAGTTCCTTCTTGGTAATAATATACCTCTTTATCGATTGATCCGGTCACGTAGATCGCGAGGGTTCTGCGGAGAATATTTTAGGAGATATAACGATTTTTATAGAGAGATTGAATTTTTACGGTTTTTTCCAAAAATTTCGAATTCAAATTCCTCCTAAACTATGGGGACTACGAAAAATCGTTAGGCAGAGTTGGTATTGGCAGTTCATGGTTATTCGAATTTCACTCTCGCTTGAAAATATTTGAGTCGAAGAATTTTATGGAATATCCATACCCTGGACCTTAGAAAATTGGAAAAAGTCAAAAGTTCCTTCTTGGTAATAATATACCTCTTTATCGAATGATCCGGTCACGTAGATCACGAGGTTTCTGCGAAGAATATTTCAGGAGATATAACGATTTTTATAGAGAGATTGAATTTTTACGGTTTTTTCCAAAATTTCGAATTCAAATTCCTCCTAAACTATGGGGACTACGAAAAATCGTTAGGCAGAGTTGGTATTGGCAGTTCATGGTTATTCGAATTTCACTCTTGCTTGAAAATATTTGAGTCGAAGAATTTTCTCGAATTTTCCATACCCTGGACCTTAGAAAATTGGAAAAAATCAAAAGTTCCTTCTTGGTAATAATATACCTCTTTATCGAATGATCCGGTCGCGTAGATCACGAGGGTTCTGCAAAGAATATTTTAGGAGATATAACGATTTTTATAGAGAGATTGAATTTTTACGGTTTTTTCCAACATTTCGAATTCAAATTCCTCCTAAACTATGGGGACTACGAAAAATCGTTAGGCAGAGTTGGTATTGGCAGTTCATGGTTATTCGAATTTCACTCTCGCTTGAAAATATTTGAGTCGAAGAATTTTATGGAATATCCATACCCTGGACCTTAGAAAATTGGAAAAAGTCAAAAGTTCCTTCTTGGTAATAATATACCTCTTTATCGAATGATCCGGTCGCGTAGATCACGAGGGTTCTGCAAAGAATATTTTAGGAGATATAACGATTTTTATAGAGAGATTGAATTTTTACGGTTTTTTCCAACATTTCGAATTCAAATTCCTCCTAAACTATGGGGACTACGAAAAATCGTTAGGCAGAGTTGGTATTGGCAGTTCATGGTTATTCGAATTTCACTCTCGCTTGAAAATATTTGAGTCGAAGAATTTTATGGAATATCCATACCCTGGACCTTAGAAAATTGGAAAAAGTCAAAAGTTCCTTCTTGGTAATAATATACCTCTTTATCGAATGATCCGGTCGCGTAGATCACGAGGGTTCTGCAAAGAATATTTTAGGAGATATAACGATTTTTATAGAGAGATTGAATTTTTACGGTTTTTTCCAACATTTCGAATTCAAATTCCTCCTAAACTATGGGGACTACGAAAAATCATTAGGCAGAGTTGGTATTGGCAGTTCATGGTTATTCAAATTCCACTCTCGCCTGAAAATATTTGAGTCGAAGAATTTTCTTGAATTTTCATTACCCTGGACCTTAGAAAATTGGAAAAAATCAAAAGTTCCTTCTTGGTAATAATATACCTTTTTATCGATTGATCCGTTCACGTAGATCACGAAACTCTTTATTTGAGGGTTCTGCGACGATTATTTTAGGAGAGTGGTTTTAAAATGTGGCAGAAGGACCCCAATCAGATTGATGTTAGAGGCTATCAATTTGATGAGTGTTAGACAGAGGATTTTCTTTATAACTCTGGATTTGATTCATAAAATTAGAAATAACATGCAGCCAAATTATTTATCCCAGAAGTTAACATATGTTCATGATATTCACGATCACAATACAAGATCCAGAGAAAATTTTTTTCTTGATACTTACCGTACTGGAATTATGACAGTATCCACTCTGGCGAGGGGTCTGGTTTGTTACAATGGGGTACCACATACGATTGGAGATTCAGTTAATTATAGGACTTTCAGGAGAATGTTAATTGCACATATACGGAAATATTACTGATTTGAATTATTTTTTATTTCTTTTTTCTGTTGTAACTAGTGGTTTTCACTAAATAAAGAGTTATTATTATTATATTATCTTCTTGGACTCTTTTCTTTCCCAATGTCAAGAGGTCGAAGTTTATGAGTACCATTGCCTGTCAGCAATGCCATAATGACATAATTGTATATCACATCTCATATGATGTCATCAATGACGTCATTTACAATTGTAAACCACATTTCACAATACTATATTAGAATAGTTACGTCGATATTAATTTGGTCTTCAATAGTCGCAAGAATGAATAACCTCAAAAGCCATAAGTCTAGAATTTTTATTTGTATTTTATTCTTATTCTATCTGCATCACCCAATAGACGATTTATGAAATGAAGTTCAGTTAATTATTGGATAATTGAATTTGATATTTTCGCTACACAAAAAGTCAACGTTGGCATAATGCCAAAATTGAAGGGAATCCACAAATGGGCAGAGGAACTAGCTAATTCTTAATTAAAACCTAATGAATTTGTAGTATTTCAGCATGAATACATATTTGTATTGAAGGTAGGTTACTCTACATTGTCATATGGTGGGTTGTTTCGTAAGAACTAGCACATATATGCTTGTATGTGATTGTAGATCCATTTCTATTGATGATCAAGTTCAGTGAATGACCGCGCAAAAACAAAACTGATAACTTGGAAGAATTTTGGTTTTGCGAATAGATAAAATAATTTTTGGATAGTTGACACCGTTTTCAGTGTTCACGTGAATTCTGAGCTATGAAGCGAGTGTTTCTATATTTTTTACTTTTATTTTCCATTGAAAGGATTCGGAGTCAGATTACAGGTGAGCATTTTTTTTTCGAAATCAGAGAAGTAAAAGTGCTAAATAAATTTTGTTTTATTAATTATATAATTTTATAATGCTTTACTATTAGAGACAAAAAGTAAAGTGGTGTACTAGTGACTATATTTTTTCGAAACGTTATGAGAAACAAGAATATTTTATCTCCCCTAAAATTTTCAATATTCTCTTCGGAATGTGTAGAATCCAAAAATTGAGCAAAATAAATCGGAAAGTATTTTTCATGAATTTGATGAAAATCAGCTAAAAAGGTTAAAATTGAAATTTCAAGTAGAATCCCTTCGATGATATTGGATACAATACTTCCTAAGTATTGTTATCTCTGAATGAGTAGTGACGAATTTTATTCAGATTTTGAAAAAAAAATCCAATTGTCTCGGGTTCAAACATCGCCGCAAGATATAGGTATATTGATTGATTTAAATCATTTTTATTATCAAATGAATAATGTATTGGGTATAAAGTCACTTGAGGATCCTATTAAGTTCTTTATCAAACTTGGCCTAGCTTTCAGTCATTTACATGGCCATCTTCAGGACATGACCGAAAGCTAGGCCAAGTTTAATAAAGAACTTAATAAGATCCTTAATTGACTTTATACCCAATACATTATTCATTTGATCTTGATACAAAGTCGATAATTCTTCTCTTGCAAATCATTTTTATTATATTTTTTCTTCATATAGATTTTATGTGTTCAATGAAGATATTCTGAAATTATAAGCTGTAGAGAAAATTATAATGTTTTATAACATAGCGTATGAAATAGCAATATCAAGTTCCATACGTAATTTCTTGTTGATTGCTTCACCAAAACCAGAGAAAATATTATTATAGATCCCATCCTGTTAAGATTTTTTGTGATGATATAATTTAAGAGTTCAAGCTTGGTGTAATATTTTGAGGTGACTGCGTCTTCAGAATAATAAAAAATTCTAGGAGAATATCGAAAAAAAATGTAACAACAAATCTCACCGAGTTGGATTTTGCGTATTGATGAGAAACAACAATTCAAAGTTTGATGCATTTTTGTTTAGATCCAACCATAGAACATTGAAGCAGAAATATACAAAATACCCAATATTTCCTAAGAACATATTTGACTCTAGGTTGAATACCTAAATCCTGAATACATTTTTGAACCATAAAAAAATATTACAAATGACAACTTCGGGTGGTACCACCGTATTAAAGCTAAATTTAAGCTCTTTCTGGAAATATCAACAATGATTTCAAATTCGTAAGGTTACTTGATATTTTCAACCTGGACACTTTAATTGAAGAATAATGAGTACGTTCCTGGATTATTGACATAATCAAGTACGTTCCTGGATTATTGATATAATCAATATCTCTCTGACTCAACCTCTGACACCCAGTATATGTATATCTCTCAAGCAAAAATCTATTATCGTTTTCAATAAAAGTTGAATAATCATTGTAATTTATAAAAAAAACATTTTTCATTGCGTCAAAGTAATAGAAATTGGACGTAGGTTTCGTTTCGGATATAGGCAAACAAGCTGATTCACAAACGATTTATTCCGCTACGTCCAATTATCTATCAAAGGCAATTATTTATCAATATTTTTTTAGTGATAGAAATAATAGTTACAACCAAGTGAAAACAACAAACGTGATTTTTATTCTTGTAAAAATTATATTGGGCAAAAATATAGGTTGAGTAGACTACAAATTTTTTTTATAGTTATCGCAATATCCACTTAGAAGTAAATTGTGTTCTGAATAGGGTTTGTTTAGGGGCCGCTCTAGGGGCCCTGCAAACCGGCATTTCCCAGAAGAATGTATCAACAAATTTTTTTATTTCAACAAATTTCAAAAATGATTATTTTCATCAAATTAACTAGTGTTGGGCGTGGGCTCATTCAAATTTAAAACAATGGTTGGTCTACATCATCCGATAACCTTACTCATTCATCTTAAAGAAAGAAAATAACAAAATGCTCAAGCGTTTTATAAAGTCGAATATCAGCTTCTGCTGAGATTCGACTGTGATTTCAGGTTCTTCTGAACCTGAAATCACAGGACCCGCTCTAGGAGGGGCCGCAAATATTGGAGGGCGGAATTTTCTACTTTTTCAGAGAAATCCGGAATCCTAGAAGAATACATTAAATCATTTTTTAATTCACAGAAGATTTTTTTATATCAAATTCTTAATCTTAATCTTAAACATTTTTCCATCAAAAGAATATCTGCAACGTCTATTAGTTTGTCGTTGTAGGTACCTGGTGTTCGCGTGGGCGAATTCGAATTAAAAATAATGCTTTATCCGCATCATCCGATTGTTTTTTCGATCTTTTTATAAAGTCAAAATTCAGCAGAAGACTCTGAAACCTGAATTCAATTCATATAGTTCATCATTTGTTCATTACATTCCTACGTTTCCTAAATCATCTATTCTACTTGAATTAGGATCCATAATTCAAGCACCAAAACTTCTTCGGGGAAATTTAACATTTCCTAATGTAAAATTTACCCTAAGAAGCCACATTTGATAATGAATTTTTATCAAGTAAGGGCCGAATCCAAATTATCCTAAGTGGGTATTGCTCTATTTGCGTCACACTGTATAAGAATAATCTAACAGCATTCAATTCAAAACATTCGACCAAATCACTGAATTCTTCACTATGACCTAAAATGGAAACTGCACAAATACAGGTTTACTACATTCGCAACAAACAATTGCAATGGGTGCAATGTCTCTTTCAAGATCGTTAAGTTTTAGATAAGATCGATTTAAAAATTCATCCTTACGTATATGTGTAAATCTTGTCAGTGTCAACCGCATTTGAAGTTTAGGGGGAAGTCATTTCAGTTTGGAAACCGAATCATTTCATTATGTAACTGAAAATAAATTGTTCGTCTGATTTCATATTGCTTACATCAACGAAATATTTTCAAAAGCATAATTATAGGAAGGGAGCTAATTTTTAGAAGAAAAATCTTTTTGAAATTCCCGAAATGACATTGTGTTTAGTGTCACTCAATGTTTTCATGGCTTGCCAAAGGCCAATTCAGAATACAGAAGGAAAATCAACATGTAAAATTTCATGAAAAAATTACATGAATACGAATTTGAAAAAACGCATAAAAGTTTCTGACTTCACGTCAGTGTTTTTTCTTTTTTTTTTTTCAAGAATTATGTTTTGGTTTATTTTTCAATAAAGCTATGGATAAATGTGGTATACCATCCTGAGTGTTTGAGGAGAAGAGTTGATATTTATTCACATTTAAGTTAGTTGAAATTTCAAATTGAAAAGATTTATTCAAAAGCTTGCATATCTGATGTCAATTTTTATATCTTAGGTCTCTGAGTCACCTCTCAGAAGCAGATATTTTTAATAATTTTTGTGCTAGTTAGGAGAACAGGTTGTGTTTTGTGCATGCTTTGTTAGTGTGTTCCATCGTCACTTCACACACAACACTGTCAATATGCCCATTTCTTATTAATGTTTGTAGTATGTTCTTGTTACAATCAGGTCCATTTCTCTCTATTCGACTGCGACTAAAGCAGAATTCGAGTATTTCATGGAATCTGAAGGGATGACTTGAATTATTTATTTTATTTCAAGATGAAGATTACAGCAGTCTTCCTCCAGTGTTCAAAGCGGATAATTTCGATAACTGCATGCTTTTAAGAGAAAAGGCACTCTACTGCACAATAAGTTATCAACTCCAAGCAGTTGATGAAGAAAATCCAAGCAAAAAATGGAACAATATAAAGGTGAGTGAACTAAATTCATTAGAATCATACCTATATCCTTACTTCAAGAATTACATATCATTGAAGTATATCTTTCTTACGGATTTCAAGTTACAATACCTATAAAATAACCAATTCAAGCAAAGTGTCGATATAGTGTCGCCAGAACCATGAAAATATAAGAAGAATATGAAAATTATTCAGTATTTTAGTAACCACAAAAATGAAACATGAAACTCGCTCAAAACGACACTTCTTTTGTTATTTATTTATTTTTATTATTGTCAATGTTCACTTCCTTCCCATTGAAGGCATTCAACACTTACAAAATTTAAAAAATTTACAAAATGTTAATGTCCATATTTTTATGTGCAAAACTGTTTTTTCCTCTCAAAGCGCGTTATAGGCTCAAGAATGACGAGCGCTCTAAAGCTCAAGACGCCAAGTCCGTACAATACGAAAAATTCAAGGTTCTAAAACTTGTTGGAAATAATTTGAGCAACGTAGAAGCTTTCATTTCGAAATAATTATATGAATATTTTAATTCAGGAGGACAAAAGCAGTTATTCTTCTTTACAGGAACTCATAAAAAATCCGAGGAATTACCGTCATGACATTCTAAGACATGGTATATGTGTACCGACCACCTGCCCCAATGCTACTACATATCTCAAAGAAATTTCGCAATTCGAGGCTGAAATGACCAAGTGTTACAATAATAAATTCGCGAAGGATGGACTTAATGGTGGAATTACTTACATGCACTGTCAAACTAATAGAAATTTACCACTCGATGAGTACGATATATCAATGATGTAAGCTTATCTTGAATATTTTCATCGCGGTTTCTCTCAGAATCTGGTATTACGAAAATTTGTCGCAGAAATGCATTAATTCACAACAACATATTCAAATATTGAATGGAATAGTCCTCCGTCATCTTGCGATAGTTCATAAAAAATAGAATCAGGAAAATAAGTGATAGGAAACGAAGTAATTATTCTCAGTAACATCACTTCAACTTGATTTTTTGACACAGAAAGACACCATGTCCAACAAATGCAATTAATCTATTGCGAGGACAAATGTGATTGATTACAGCGTAGCCAAACGTAGGTACTGATATGATTTCAATAATTATGAAATATACCAAAAAAAAGTGATTATAATTTGAAAAAACTCATTTTAATTTTTTTTAAATTTTGATTTTGAAAGTAATCAATAAGTGTCTCCAGTTATAGCTTCTATTTCAAATTTGGATTATGAAATCCCCCAAAATTTGTTGATATATGAATAAAATTTAAAATTTTCTGCAAATTGAAACGAATTTTATCTTCCTTTCAATAATATTGAAACTTTCCTGTTTTTGAAGTCCTTCACTGGCTAGTTAACTCTATCATATTCATGAATTTTCAAATATATTATCGTGTTTTCAATTCTCAAATTTATATCTTGATTTTTCCTATCATATTTTTCTTACTCGCCCTTCCTTCCTCTTGTGTTGGATTTTATAAAGAGGAAAAGTGTCACTTTTCATGGCGAGCTTGTGTTTACCCGCCGAACGTAGTGAGGCGGCTAAATGAAAGCCAGAAAGCAATCGATAATTTTGTGACTATTTAGCCCCACGTTGGGCGCCAAGTGATATGATTTCAATAGATAAGAAATCTATCTTTTTTTAAATAATTTTAGATTTGTTTGAATTTTGAAAATTGGGGTGAATTCTAGTAACAATTAAAAAATTTTGCAATTCAAAATTTAGAATAATATTTTTTTTATGTCATGTGTTTTTTTCGCTATTCTGTGGTGGGATCCTTCTAATTTATTATCAATTGATACGTTTACGATCGATAATAAAATACTGGGATACAGGATATCTGAATCGTAAATTTTGTTTTCTCCCTATCGATGATTTTATTTTCGTCTATGTACTGTCTTCGAAGAGGAAATATAGCCTATGAACTACTCTTACTCAAATTTTGGAATTTCATTATCTATCAAATCTTGTTCTTTCGTTGTGCCACTCAATTGAATTTATATTTTTCGGAACTAAACTAAAACTGAATAATATCACATTCTCAAATTTCGATGGAATATACATAATTTTAATTTTTGACTATATGATAATTTAGGAAAATTGATCTTTATTTGAAAAAACTTATTCAAGAATTTTGTTTCAATCTTGAATTTGGAAGTAATCAATAGGTTTTTTCAGTTGTAACTTTTATTTCAAATTTTCATTCTGAAAAACCAAAATAGCGCTTACACGTGAATATGTGGAACATTTTTCGCCAATGTTGTGGTACTAAGCTTCTTCGTCCTTTGCTTCTGAAATCCACCCTCTAGAGAATTTTAACCTCTGTCTTGTAAAACTAATACTCGCATAAAAGTTCTAATTTACGAATGAGTAACGCACATCATATTTAATGGAGTTCCTATAAGAGAGATCATTTACGACCCGAACCGAATCTTGTTGAAAAAAGATCGAGGTTGAGTCATGGCGTTGCATCCAGTATATTTTTTATTTCTTCGTTCAACGGTTTACTTAACTGATATGTCATAAGCGGACGCCATGACACCCATGAGAGTTCTAGCGCTAGCTTCAAATTACATAATCAACCTTGAAAATAGATGTACCATTCGACTCGACTTGAAAAAAAGGAAGGTAGTTGCTGGGTGGATAACATTTTTTGGAGCACCCTGTATAATCTTTTATTCCAAAAAAATCGAGAAGATATAATTGCTTCTGGATTTAGGTAGCTAACACTTATGTCACTGAATTTATAAAATGATTTTTTTTTTAAATAATATCAACTTTAGTTAAAGAAGAAGATTCTTCCATATAAATTCATAATGTTTAATCAATATTTTAATTCTCAGAACATTCCTGACAATATACTTAACATTAGTTTTGATCGCAACAATATTTGAAGGACTGGCCCGATACAAACCAAAAATCGAATATGAAGAAATAACTGGAACTTCTTGTAAGTAGTAGTAATCATCATGCAATTCTCTTTGAAGTTTCGGTTTTTCTGAGTTTCTAAAAAGACTCCTTTTGAGAGAAAGATAATTGTAACGTGAACTTTTTGTTTTCAGTTGGGAAAATAATGACCTGCTTCTCAATACCATATAATTTTTATCGATTAAAAACAATAAAGGAAAACGAAGAAATTAAATCTTTGAAAGTAATTCAAGGAATTCGTTTTCTCAATATGATTTTGGTTATTTTGTGCCATAACATAATGCTTACATTACTTGGGCCAATCAGTAATACGAAATTTGTCGAAACCGTGAGTGCATTAGTCGATTCAAATCTCTAACGTTAATTCTTATTTTTGTTCAATTTCAGTTAACAGACAATTTCGAGAATATTTTCTTTGCTTCAGGAGGATATGTTGTTCAAACTTTTTTTCTGATATCTTCATGGCTATTGACCTACAATGTATTAAAGATGTTTGAAAACGAGAAAAAAATTGAATTGAAGGTGTTGTTTTGGATGTTTATCAACAGATATATAAGGTAGGTGAGGCAACTAGAAAAGGTATTTCTCTAATTCTGTGGTTATTCCGTTCATTCTTCCACATCTTGTAGAACAAAATCGTGCGAGAATATATCAGAAACGCACAGTTTTCATGGTTATATTTTATTATTCTATGTTGGTTCTCTGAACTTTCCGCCACGGCTTTATCTGTCAATTCATCAATTTGCCTTAAAGAAATCAGTTCTGCCAACCAACATTTTTCAATACAAAAATCACTAAATTATATTTATGGAAATATTTCATTGATTTCAATGAAAATGCAATGAATTAGAGAAAATAATGTATAATACTCGTACAGAAGGCTCATTCTACCACTCGTTCATTCCAAAACTCGCCACTTCGTGGCTCGTTTTTGAATTTTGAACTCGTGGAAGAATATCAATGCCTTCTGCACTTGTATTATAAATAACTATATCAATATCAATTTAGATTTTAGAAGTAGGTAATAGCTGGGGTAATAGTCACTGACTTTAAATATAACTTTTTATTCTAGAAAATTAGATAAAACCTTATATGTGAATCTCAGAGCTTATGCGAGATAGGATAAATTATTGTGTTATATGTAGACTTTTGTTACGGTGTACCATCGTCACTTAAGGCACATCATTGTTAATATTCTACCTAACACCAAATGGTAGCGATTAAGATTTAATCAAAGGGGTTCCGTTCCACTGCGACCTATTGGTCTATTGTGCCCCCATCAGAGCTATTCTCGCCATAGCGTGATTTAAAGCTTGCCTTCCAGTTCCAGAGTTCTAAAGAACTCCAGTATCTGGGATGGCTTCAAGGAGGCTACTTCCTCACTTCTACAAGCATATTTTGCGACAATATCCTGTGAGAAATCCAGGGAGAAGATGTACTATATTCTTGCTAAGATCCAGATACTTCTTGGATCTCGCAGCGTCAATTTTTCGAAGAAACTTTTTGGAATGATCCAACCCTGGAAGATCTGCCAGAGTGTTCCTCTTTCGGCTTTTTCCTTCTCCTGAAACTCTTTCTTGTATGCACATTTGCCTATACCATAGAAAGGTTCCAGGCCATCGAAAGGAGTTTGTGCTCCTTTTCTGTGAAGTATGTGGGGCTCTTCATTCTTTTTAATTCCCGATTGGTCGGGAACCAAGCTAAGAAGACCTTGTTAATCTTGCCTATTTCATTGAGTTTTCTTCGGCACTCCATTACCATCTTAGAATTGATAATATGTGAGCTCAGTGCTTTGATTGCAGCCTGATGACAATCAGAATGTATCGCTATATCACATTTAGGTATTTTCTTGCTACGTTGATTTCCACACATCTTTCTATTGCGAGTATCTTTGCCTGAAAGACACTTAGACAGAGGCCTAACTAGATGAGCATTTGGTGCCAGGCCCGAATACTTCAGCGCCAGTCTTAGTCATGGTTTTAGAACCATCTGTGTACCATTCGATAGTATTCTTTTTTGGAACTGGTTGTGGATTCTCTTTCCCAATCTTCTTTTCTAGTCTGTATCGTATTGAAGGTTTTCTCGATGCTAATTTTCTTCATCATCTCGTCACTGGGAAGGTTCGCTGATGGTATGAAATTAGTCAGGGAGGACCAGGCTCTCTGATTCATAATTTTCCTACTAATACTAGTGATATATCCAGTTATATTGTCGGTTATATTGGGACTTGATCAACTATTTGGTATACATTTCATATACAACTCATTGGGTATACATGTCATATTTTGTTTTATACAGGGTGGCAAGGTTTTCTCGATGCTAATTTTCTTCATCATCTCGTCACTGGGAAGGTTCGCTGATGGTATGAAATTAGTCAGGGAGGACCAGGCTCTCTGATTCATAATTTTCCTACTAATACTAGTGATATATCCAGTTATATTGTCGGTTATATTGGGACTTGATCAACTATTTGGTATACATTTCATATACAACTCATTGGGTATACATGTCATATTTTGTTTTATACAGGGTGGCAAGGTTTTCTCGATGCTAATTTTCTTCATCATCTCGTCACTGGGAAGGTTCGCTGATGGTATGAAATTAGTCAGGGAGGACCAGGCTCTCTGATTCATAATTTTCCTTCTAATACTAGTGATATATCCAGTTATATTGTCGGTTATATTGGGACTTGATCAACTATTTGGTATACATTTCATATACAACTCATTGGGTATACATGTCATATTTTGTTTTATACAGGGTCGAAATATTCTTAACTAAGTATTTGAAAATGAAGTGGTGTTTTCATGGCACTTGTAGTAATCGACATTTTGAGCTTCAAAACAACCATGACTGTGGCTTCCTTCCTAACTAACTAACGCATGAATATTTCGAGAACTAATGCATAAAATGAAAAAACAATTACTGTGCTGAAATCAATATAAAAATACCTTTCAAATGAGGTATCACTCACCCCATCTTCCCTATTCAAAATTTGGGGGTGAGGGTTGTAGTAGCAAGGGTTGAAGCGCTATGCGTCCGTAACCTACATCTGAAGTTGTCCCCCTCGAAACAGAAATCGACCTGTCCGAGCATTTCTATCGAAAAACTTTATTTCGTCTGTAATCTCGTCTGTTTCGTTTTCAAATGGCCACCCTGTATGTAGATATATATTGCTGACTTGTTAATTATTATGTACTTGTTGGATGCTAGCTCATTGCCGGTTTGGGGAGGGTGGAGTTTGAATAGCAGTCTGCTAGACTTCGCCTTCCGCTGCTAGGTGATGGGTTCATGTATTTCTCTATTTTCTTTTGTGAAATAAAGACGTCATTTATTTATTTATTTATTTATTTATTTTTCAGACTCACACCTACTCTTGCTGTAGTAATTGGTCTACATGCTTCATTCATGAGACATGCTTCTAGAGGACCTTTTTGGGACCATATCGTCGGCGAAGATCACAGACATTGTAGAAATAATGGTTGGACAAATTTACTTTATGTGAATAACTACGTGAATTCAGAAGATATGGTAAGTTTTGGTTGAGTTGAAATACTGAACTTGAGATAAAGGCTATATCAATTCGAATGAAATTGTGAATAATTCAACTTTATTCCATAAAAAATTGAAAAATTCCTTTAATAGTAGTTATCTAACGTGATTATTGTTTATTTTTTGACCGACTAGATATAATATTTCGATACACTCAGTAGCATTAGAAGCGAATTTTAGAATTAGAAAAAAAATGACTAAGTTCATTTTAAGCTTATCGTGGTAATATTTTTCGATAATTATGGCGAAAACAAATTGTTATCTTTCAGTTTTCTTTTTCTCAACCTCTGATAAGAGAATATACAGTTATTCCCGGTACACCTTGTATATACAGGCTGAATCTTAACCCGATGGGATTTGTAAGCACGGAAATATGAAGTAAATATTCTTCTTGAAGTCTATACGATTATATTATAGCTTTTTCTGTTCAGTGAACGAACGCTCAAAAATCAAGTGGAATAAATAATTCCTTCTAATATCAGTCTGTAGAGAAATTTCAAGAAAACACATTTGAACTAATTTCATTTCAAATTTTTTAGTGCATGCAACAAACATGGTATCTAGCTGCTGATACCCAATTATTCATATTAGGTCTATTAATTTTAGCCTTAATTAAAAAGTGGAAGGATAATATAAAGATGATATTAGCAACCAGTTTGATTATAGGGGTAGCGATACCAGGTATTTTATCTTTTTTGAACACATCTGATATCCTCGTCAGAGCTTATCCTGAGTAAGTAATTTAAATATATTTTTTTTATTTAAGGAATATTCGAGAATGAGATTTTACATGATTTTTTTGAATTGGAATTTTCACTCAAAATCAACATGAAAGGAAACAGGGTGAATTATTTTAGTGTCTTTGCAAAGTTTATCTTCCAAAATAATAGTTGAGGCTGTGGATATCGATGTATCTGATCATATTTTACGCTAAAAAATGTTACAACATCCTACTTATATGAATTTCATAAAATTTGTCTCGGCTAAAAATTGCTATTAGGGATGGAAGGACAGTCAGAAAATGGAAGTTAATATTTTGATTCATCAGGAAGTTGATTAAAAAATTTTAGAATAGATGAATTTTTTTACAACCAAAAGGTTTCAAATGACGATTACCGTGGTAATGTTAAGTATTTCCAACTGGTGAAACAGTCTGCAAGCACATCAATTGACTCTTGCTCAATTCCGCCAATTTACCAATTTTTGTATACTTTTTTTTTTGGGTACATAGCAGCCGACTGACAACAATTTTTTTTAATTTGAAAGCAATTTTCCTGAATATTGTGTTTTGAATTTATTTGAGCATATTTTTTGCAGAGTAATCTATAATTCCTATTTACAAGACAGAAATTGGCATCTACTTTTCAGTTCTGGATTTTCTAATATAGGTGCTTATGTAATAGGAATCATTTTCGGATATTTATATTATACTTATCGTGATATCAGTTTCCCCATTACTAAGGTAAGAAAACTTTACATTTTTGCACTGTTGTTCTAGGAAACAGAGCGTTCAAATATCGTTTAAAAATTGCAAATTTCAAACTTCGGTTTAGGTCATTAGTTCTTCTTTAATGGCAAAAGTATAAACAACCTAATATAAATGAATTGTTAAAAATGTCTGGCGATAAGAAAAAATACATAAACTTGCTACAGTGAAAAAATTGCATTTTAGTATTCATTTCAATTTAATGACTGTAAGTCTTCACGAAGCTCGGCCAATAATTATTTTCCATCGGTAAAATATGCTGACCTTCCTCGATACTTAATATGTCTACTGTTTCAGTTTTTTTTAATGTATTTAGCAATAAAATCTTATTTTTTTATAGAGTCACATGGCATTATGGTATTCATTGACGTTCGGCTTAGGACTTTCAATTTTAGCAATATCCTATCCAATGTATGGATACTCCTATGTATATTCTAGGGTGACATCAGCCCTATATTGGTCCTTTGGAAAAAATATCTTCACTCTTGCTGTGGCCATTTTTATATTTGGGATCACGCAAAAAATAGGCTGTAAGTTTTTTGATTTACGCATTTATATCTCTGATGAGTCCTGGACCTGGCAGCAGATACTCGAGCAGATAGCACTAGTGCCAATCCACTTTTTTTCGTTAGTCACAAGTTTCAAAAGATTCTTGTCAAAATTTCGAAACAGTTAAGTATGGATCAAGGTTAAAAAAAAGGTGAAAAATGGATAAAAACGAGTTGGATTGTAGTTTCTTGAGATAGTGGTGGAGTTGAAGTTATCAGAAGGCAGTATATTCACTATTATACAAGAAAATTTGTCCTTGTGGAAGCTTTGCTAGCAAAAGGTGTCGCGCTTGCTCGTCTGATCAAAAGCCAGGGCCGGCGGTAAAACAGTGAAGCGACCGTTTAGATTAGATTAGATTAGATTAGAGGAGGGGCGAAATATCATCCGACGTTGCAAGTACCTTTATCTAAAGATCTATTGTGCATCCCCACCTTGTTTACAAGTCCGGCAGTAATGTCTCAATGAACTTTATTACTTTTCTGGGAGCTACATCCATCACTTGATCCGACTTCAAAAACCAATAGCCAAGGTGTTGTAACATTTTCCGGTGAACACCTTCACTTTCACAATGCAAGTGTTTGGCTATCACAATGGCTTCTTGACAGAAGCGACTATCCTAAGATGCTTTTCCCATGTTTCCTCAGTTCCAGTTTACTGAGTCAGAGAACTTTTTTAGTCTAGCTCGACGAGTAAGAACCTGTCTATTGATTGTCTGCCAAAACGCAAGCTTCCTCTTTTGTTATAGTATATCCAAAGTCACTTGGAGGAAGCCAGAATATTTCGATTATACAAGGATTGTCCAAGTGTCCAGAAATTCCATTGGAGCCAGTGAATTTATTGCCTAACAATACTTTGAAATATTTAGCGTATCGTGGTATCCACTTCAAAGGGACATCTATGGTCAAGCTTTTTCATGGACTAGTTCAAGTGACTTTGGATATACTATACCATAACATCGACTGAAAGGAAAGCCACAAAATGGCTCAAGCGATCGTTTTATTTGAGGGGTGGCAATTCGGCCCAGTTTGCTGGCTCCAGATCTAGCCCCTTTCAGACATCAGATGAATGCTGCAAGGAAAAATATTGTAATGATTATTATTCTGATTTTCTATTATACGCCAGTTTTTCCATCTTAGTTATATGTATAACTTGAGGAGGTAGTTAAGTGATTTGTTTTTGTATTTTAGGGCTATGCCGTTCAATTTGTTGTTGGAATCCTTTTGTTGTACTTGGAAGACTGACGTACTCAGCATACCTTATTCATGTATTTGTCTTAAGAATAAGGGGGTCGTCTATAAGAAATCCAATATACATTGATAGATATCTTTTTGTAAGTATTAAATACCTTATAGAATTGGTTTCTATTTTTTGTTCAATTTTATATGCAATATCAATGAAATCTGAAGTTGTTTTAACCACAGGGCAAAGAATATGTTTCACTAATGAAACTTTTTTGTGTTTAATGATTGTTTCAACAACTATGTTGTCACCGTAGAACATGGGTTTCAGTTTCTGAAGATGGCAACATTATTGCCGAAACATTCTTCAAGCACTCGTAAAGATTATATGATTTATTATGTGATTATTACAACTATGAATAATATGCCCGCACTCAATACGAAAAAATGCATAATCAATGCATTCAGTATCTGTTGGTGTAAAATTGAATGATAATTGAGTTCATAAATTTTGATCGATAAATCTAATCTCAAAAAAGTTATGTTCAATACTAGGTACTAACTAGTGTGTAACTAGCGCCTTCAATGAGAGTTAGATATGAAAACATTTTACTTTTACATATTGAGCCATACAACATTGAAGAATTTTATTATTCAAGTAGGGATAATGTAGTCAATATATGAATTTTTTTTGTGTTTTCCTTTTTTGGATGACCTATTTTCCTTTCTACTTTGTATATATGGGAAATCAATGAAATATTGTTATTGTTATTGTTAAACAACTTCATGGGATTTATCAGCTTACTAAAAATATTCATATAACATTTTATTACAATGTTCCCACTAGTTTCGGCAAAATCGTGAAAAATCTGTAAACATTTTTTTTCTTAAACACCCTTTATCTTGAATACGGTTGGTGTTACGAAAATTTTTTATTTAGCAAACCCCAATTATTTTTCAGTTTTCTACCCATTCTAGATACAGGGTCACCTTTTTTTTAAACACCCTGTATATCGAATGATGTTTTCAGAGATTAAACGAAATACAAACATAGAAATACAGTTTGAATAAGCTTGTATGTATATTGAATTTTGTAATAATAAAAAAAACAAGACAAATTTTACGGAGGTAGGTGCATACTATAATTGATATTATTATTTTTGCAGTTTGCTGGAACTATCGGTGATGCAACAATGACATATATTTGGGCTTTTATACTTTGTCTGCTTTTCGAAATGCCCATAAGTGCCCTTCAAAAACTTTGGATACCGCAGAAACCAAAGAAAGAAAATGAACTTCTCAAGAAATCAACGTTCCCAAAGATTGTTTTCAATAAAGAAGATGTTTAAAACAGTTCAACAAGAGATATGAAATTAATGTTGTATGAATTATACAAAAAAATAATAACACGATCAAACTTGGAGTATTTTTTTTGTGACTGTGAAGAGAAATTCCGAGTTGACGGACCATTCTTTAAATATTTTTATACAATCCTTAGACTATGTCTAAGTTCTATCAATTATGTTCTACACGAGATGACCCACCTGATTTCTCCTCATTACTTTAAGAAATACTTTTTGAATTGAATAATATTCTTGTTGGTCATATAAAACACGTTTGTTCACTACTAACAATTTATAAAGACCTATATTTTTTCTTTTTACCTCATTGAATACTTCAAATATTTGAAATTTCATAAATCCTTTTATCTTTTACACAGGGATTCCTTGATTTTTAGCCCTTAAAATTCATGGAATGTCCATAACATCCGATTTTCAAACCAACTCTAATGGCAATAATTTCCAAGGTTTTTCAGAAAAGCTAAGGACTCTCATTTTATTGATACTTAACATCAATATTCAGTGAAGGCTCATTTTCACGGAGATATTGACTCTTTTTCAAGTTGATTGAATTCAATAAGGATAAGAACCACAATTTTCGATTTCAACTTGAATTGAACAACATTTTTGAGGTGATTCTAAATATTTCTGAAAATTTTGTTTTATTGACTTGATGCTCGAGTATCTCTTTCCTTATAACAACCAATAATTTATTACCATTTATGGTTGATTTTTTTAGTTTTTGGTAATAATGAACTCTTAAAATAGTAAACAATTTCTCTGAAATGTCATTACTGAAAATTAGTTATTCAAAGAATTAGAAAATAAAATTCACAAATGAGAAGCTCGGTATTTAAAAGAGCCAAGTACAATAAAATAGTAATTAAACAGAAATTGACTAATGATTACCTACATATTTTACCTATATTGAATATATTTTTGAAATTTCAAGATTCAGTTCATGATTGAATGTAACACAGTTAAGTTCAACTAAAACGAAAAAAATTTTGAAAAGTGAAAAGAACTGAAACAAAAAATGGAAACTCCTAGTGTTGATTGTGATCAAAGCAATGCAGATGTGGTAAGTGTAAGTAGATAGTATAATAAAAAAGTTCATTAGGATGAAGCTTAAAATTTGAAGGAATTTGTAATTTAATTTAGAAAATAGCTAATAATATGATTTTTCGTTATGATATAGTATTTTTTATTCTTATTTCGGGACATATTTTCACAAAAAAAGTTTGAATTTTATTTTGATTAATATTTCATAGACGTTATCTGTAAATTAAAACAATTGACATAGGTATTATCTATATTACATTATTGTGTGAATAAAAATCGATCCATCCGAAAATTTTGTATCGAATAAGTTAAGATGTAATATACCTACACATTTTTTTTTTTCGTAATGCTCCACTCTGAAGTAAAGAGTCAATCAAATTACATATAGGTTTAGAACTTTGTTATGTGTACTGTATTAACCAATTACTCAAATTTAAGAAAGTTATTCATTTCCACATCGAAAATAATATGAATCTTGATCCAAATATAAATAAAATGTAGTCCATTCTTTTGCATTGTAGTTCTAAAATACTTGATCCAATACTAATCTTGTAGCGCAATTGCCTGTAGAAACAGGTGACGTCCTTATGGAGACGATTGCTTGAAATAAAAAATTTGTCTTGTATTGCTGTTGAAAAACGTCAACGTCTGTAAAGGGTTGGGATAAAGTATGGAACCAAGTAAATATTTTCAACGAAAAGGACAATATTTATGAAATTTTGCAGGTAAGTGCAATGGCGCAAAATGCATCTGATGTGCAATTTTTTGTTGATAATATACTTCCGGATAAATCGGAAATACCCTTAACTTTTTTAATTTATATGGGACCTCCAAATCGATGGATTGGCCGTAGAGAATTCATACGTGGAGAGATCTTGGAAAGAGTGACATAAGAATTTGTTAATAGGATGGCACATTGTCAGGAGGTGAACGGCGGGCATTTTGAACATTTTATTTAATTTTGTTTAACATATTATTCTCATAAGTCTGCAGTAAAAAAATTAGCTATTCTAGAAGTAACAGTAAGTTATTCCTCATTTTTATTAGATATATTGCAAAGATATATCATCAACAAAAAATTGTACATCAGATGCATTTTGCGCCATTGCACTCACCTGCAAAATTTCAAAAATATTGTCCTCTTCATTCAAAAGATATTTGCTTGGTTCCATATTTTATCACAATTCTGTTTAATCCACAAATTAAATTTTATATACCCTTTTATTCAGAGGCATCATTATACTCCTCATAGTAGCTCGAAGGTGGTTCCATTAAAATTAATTAATTAAATCATGGAAATAATGTTAAAGCTTTTCGTCCATCGATGAGATGGTGATTTGATAGATTCGCAGGAACAGAATTGTTCAAACATTTTTGAAAATTCATTTCATCGGTTTGTTCTTCATCTTATTTTCAAAACAATTATTAAATTTGTTATTTTCCATATAGGATGTACCAATGAAAATTTCGTGCGAAGAAGTTATCTCATCCAGAAAAGTAAGAAATGCTAAGTGTAAAGATAAACATGATGTAGTGGAAGAGGAAGCACCAAAAATACTAGAGAAAATGTCAGAAATAATTTATAGGAAAGGAAAAAATATTCCAGAATTCACATTGAACACAGAAATCATTATCTTTGCGAGTGGAGATATCATTTCAAATGAAAATGAAACTGATATGGAGGATTTGGTGGAAACAAGTTCAATTGTTCAAGAGAAAGACTTTAATTTCTGTTTGAGAAATGAGTACGAAGACGACAGTTATCTTCACGATAGGAGAATGGAGCAAAAATATTCACTTCCTCATAATTTTTTTGTGGTTGGCCAGATAAATCCAGTACGGAGAGAAATAATTTTGAATTATCTTCTCCAGTTTTGCAATTTCCTGCAGATATCCACAGAAATCCTGCATCTTTCTGTAACAATTTTTGACAGATTTTTACAAAAAGCAGAAGAGATTCCTGAGGAACTTCTAAAACTGTCTGTAGTGGCAACAATTAGAATTGCATTGAAACTTGGACATGTTCAAATCGATTTGCCTGAAACATCTGATATTGTTCTGTTAACAGGTGATGATTATCCTCCTTGGAAAATTTTAGCCATGGAGAAAAAGATATGTCATGTTTTGGAATTCAATTTATTATATCCCACACCATATTCATTTCTAAGAAGATTCGACGATTTAATTCGAATGTCAGAGCTGCAACGTAATCTAGCAATGTACCTACTAGAAATAAATATTCTGAATTATAAAACATTCACAATAAAGCCCTCTCTTCAAGTAGCGGCAGCATGTTGTTTTTCTGTAGCTTTTTTTAGAAATGAGACTGTGACAAATATATGGACTACAGAGATGGAATATATAACTTTCTATTCCATAAGAACTATAAACTCTATTATTCAAAAAATGATCAATGGACTAATAGTTATGGGAAAATCAGGTCTGAAGTCGACTGTGTGCAAAAAATATTCACAACAAAAATATTTTTTCATCAGTACTTTTGAAGAAATATATGATATTGACCTCCTGAAAAAGTTTTTATAATCAACTTTCAATCTAAAACATTTTGAAAGACTGTTTCTAGGATCCTAGATTTCTAGGACGATTCTTCCCAGTGATTCCTTCTACTTCTAGTTCAAATTTAACATATTTTTCGAAAAGTTTTGGGATATAACAAATATCAACAACATTTTCTTGCAAATTGAATTCAATTTTTTTTATAGAGTGAAATGTTTTCTGCAGTATTTCTGGACCTTCTATTGAGGACGATTGAACGAATTGTGTCTCTCTCTCTATCTCTGAGAGATCAGATTATTGATGAGAAATACCCAAAAGTTGGCTATTATTCATCCATTTCTAATAGCTTCATTTGATTTTTCAGAATCATTTGCGATAGTAAGATCTGGTCATTTACAACTTAGTGTACTTATCAATAGTATTTTGTTTCTCCACTATAATAGCCTAGCGATATGTCAAAAATAAATTATTATTAAGAAATATATGATAATTAGGCATAATGCTCATCATCAGAACAACAAAACGCATCTTAGAATACGATTCAGTATGATGTGACAGCATAGGTACGTGTATTCCGAATAATTTTATTTTTTGCAGTTGATCTATATTCCCTTTTGGGCTTATTACGACACAACTCAGAACTTTGTACTTCATTTTTCAACATTAATAAAAAATTGATTTTGTATAATTTTGTGCGATGTGAGTGTTATCTATGTACCTATATTCAATATACCTATGTACTTACTATACATATTTATGCAATAAATTAATTTAATCAACAATTCAAGAGTGAATTTATGATGTATTTCCCTAATAATAACACTATATATTGAAATCTATTCCACTTCAGAAATATTATCAGTCACCTAACTAGAAGAGTGGGACTACTTATAACGTTCATGTGTGTCATCATTTAATAGTTCACAAGAATTCATTCCATTTTATTCCTTCTTCTCACTGCTCTGAAAAATGTCAGAGCCGAAAAAGTTTTTTGTAACATCTGAAAATGTATTTTCAATTTTTTTCGAATGAAATACGGTTAAATATATTCAGGTTTTACCATGATCATCAAGGATATATCGTAAGCCATCAATCCACGAGTTGAAAATTTTTTATAATTTTGTGAATACATAAGTAGAATTAGAAATGTCTTTTTATTTGAATTGTTCCATTGATACCAGTTACACTCAGACAGAGTGTGGCAAAAATCTTCAGCCTGAAATGTTTAGAGAAAAACTCTCATGTAAAAATTTTCATTATGAACTTACCATATCTACATAACGTTGGCCTAAAAAAGATAAGTAGACCGACATTTCTGCAACCATAAACCATAAGAAACCTAAGGCAATAACATTCTCTCGGTTGTTCATCTGAAAAATGACTGACATAATAAACATTAATGTATGTATCAAGTGTAGGTATTCAAATAAAGGTAAATGTTTAAATTTTGTTTTATTATATTCAAAAATTTTGAGAATTTGCTTTGTATTAAATTTTTTGAGATTAATTATTCTTTATGAAGATGTAAAGAAAAATTGACGTCTTTATTTTATTTCTTTGAAAAAGTGATCACAAAATGCGGTTATTAATTATAAAACTGATACCTACTTTTGAGAGGCATATACTCACAACAATCAAAAGATAGGCAAGAAACATTGAAACACCAAGACCAATCCAAAATACGAAAAATAATATCCAACACAGCAAAGTTGAAAATATTTGTCGAAATCTGAAAATATATAAATGACTCTTATGAGTTTCAAATAATAGACTAGGTGAAAAGCACTAACGGAGTGTCAGGAGCTTTCAAGCACCTATCGAGCTCTCGGAGGCCACAGAACTGCATATAAAATTACATGAAATCATTTATTCCATTTAGGTATCCTGCTTATTTTGCCTTCGAATAAACTAATGATGTATTCGACTGAACAGCTGGTGCTTGTGCTGAAGCATTTTAGTGCTGATGTGATTCGACAAACTTTCGAATTAACTCGAACTGGCTCATCAAAACTGCTGAGACCTACGCAAAGATGCTTTGAAACAGCAGAAAAGTTTCAAAGCTTGTACAATGGACTCCAAGAACAGAAAAGGACGTTGCTCTTCTCTTGTCATGGAGATTGGCCAAACTGTTCGACCACGTCCAAATGTAAGGACGTGATATCCCCTGGACAAATGAAGAAAGCACCTAAAGAAGAAGAAGAATACTAAGTAAAATACTTGGGAGTCAGCTTGGATAAAAAAATTCCCATTTAATAACCAGCTTTTGGACTATGCCATCCGAAAAGATAAAATGATGTTTGCCAAATTGTCTTCGCTGCTCTTTTGTCGCAGCAACATACCCATTTAGAATAGGCTTATCTAATATAAAACATTGTCGCATTATCCAATCCACTGCAACTTAGACCAAAACAATTTTTTTGAGTATTAGAGTAGCTTTTAAGAAAGTCAAGTCGATTAGAAGAGAAGACTTAGTAGACGAGAGAATTGAATGAACTTCAAGTATTTGAAGATAAGAAAGAAATAATTGTTTTGGCTCTAAGAAGGGACGAGTTAGTTCAGAAGAAGGTAAAAAAGGGTTTTTGATAAAGTTTCGGTTTTTGTTCATTATTGAAATAGATTAGCTCGGAGTGCGCGAATTGGAAGTGAAGATAAAAAAAATTCACGTTATGGGCGAAGAGAACAGGATTGAAACTAGGTATAGGCAGGGCCTATATATCAACCTAGCACCGTGGGATAAGGGCAAGTAAAAGTTTCAAAATGATCTTTTGGCTCTTTCTATTTGAGAAACCAATATATTCTTCTCCGAAGATAACTATGGTTGAGTAGTCCCGAATAATTCCCAGATTCAAGATTTAAGAAATGAGTTTGTTGTTTTGTCTTCTTTTGTTTGAGTATTGGATCATTTTACATCGTTATATGTATCATAAAGTTTTTGGCCGTTGAGTCAACTGACGCAAATTTTGTGGTTATTATAATTTTGGTTTTTTCTTATTATATTGAATTTAAAATTAATTGATTTTAATTACCCGAAATCCAATCATGTCCCCAAGAAAGAAAATCATCTAGAAAGACCTGTCTATAAAAGAGACTGACCGGATCCACAATCCACTGGAAAGCTGCTCTTCCAGGTTCAAGGGGTTGAAAGAACATCAACCAATGACAAACGAACTTGGTCACATCGATGACGCAGGTCATTACACTTTCTAAAATTGGCAATCCCAACTTTCAAACCCTTTCAGATCGTGATAAAGACTCGGCGTATATGACTCGTATATTCCATATAGCAGGTTAGGTTTAGTTGGTAAGAGTCTCACACTGTTCGATCTTTCATGAGGAGTATGAGGACTCCCCCTGCTTCAACAAACAAAAATGTTTTCTGTGGTCTAGTGTACTCTATAACTGTTGAATACGTTATATAGTATATATGGTTAAAAATTTGTGAA
Source organism: Harmonia axyridis (assembly GCF_914767665.1). Taxonomy (NCBI): domain Eukaryota; kingdom Metazoa; phylum Arthropoda; class Insecta; order Coleoptera; family Coccinellidae; genus Harmonia; species Harmonia axyridis. The sequence continues at coordinate 21,056,978 of NC_059501.1, forward strand.
TTGTTGTTAGTTAGGTGATAGAGTAATATTGTAGTGACTCTAAGCTTTTCAGAGAGTCTTGGGCTGCGGATCTCTCTCTAAATTGGCACCGTTGGATATATAAATCCTTAGACTATATACCAGACTATACATAGTCTAAGTATAGGGTGTTTTTTGCGAGGTATATAACTTTAAGTTGGCATTACTGTTCAAGATGGCGACTGATTTAACAGCTGTCAAGTGATTTATTCTCAGTTTGGTTTGGCAATTCATCATAAATAGACTCAGGCTTGAACAACGCTTGCAAATAGTGCAATTTTATTTCGAAAATAATGGTTCTGTGCGGAATACGTATCACGCACTACGTCCATTTTATCTTTTATCACTTCTGGTTGAATGGCTACGTCAACAAACAAAACTGCCACATTTGGAGTGAAGCTGATCCTCAAGTGTATGTCAGAACACCGTTACATCCAGAAAAACTGACTGTTTGGTGCGCTTTATGGGCTGGTGGAATCATTGGTCCGTACTTCTTCAAAAACGATGATGGCCAGAACGTTACAGTCAATGGTGATCAGTATAGAGCCATGATTTCTAACTTTTTCATTCCTGAGTTGAACAAACATGATGTCCAGGAGCTGTGGTTCCAACAAGACGGCGCAACATGTCACACAGCTCGTGCCACAATCGATTTATTGAAAGACACGTTTGGTGACCGCCTAATTTCACGTTTTGGACCTTTGAATTGGCCTCCAAGATCTTGTGATTTAACACCGCTAGACTACTTTCTGTGGGGCTATGTAAAGTCATTGGTCTATGCGGATAAGCCACAAACCCTTGACCATTTGAAAGACAACATTCGCTGTGTTATTGCCGATATACGGCCACAAATGTTGAAAAAAGTCATCGAAAATTGGACGTCCAGATTGGACTACATCCGAGCCAGCCGTGGCGGTCATATGCCAGAAATCATATTTAAAATGTAATGCCACAAGATTATCTTGTGGATGAATGAAATTCATGTCAATCGAATAATCCATCGTTGTTTTATTGCAATTTAAAGTTCTATAGCTCTAAAACAAACACCCTTTAAAAATCCAACCGTACTACGGCAGGGTCACCATGCTCCGCTATGGGAATGAACGGTCTATTTGACAGAGATCCCTGAGTGCCAAACTGATGATTCGATCAGGATGAAACACCGCAATCCTCAAAGAGGGTATACTTTCGAAATTAGCTCGAGGAACGCTCGCCAAAATATCAATAAGATAAAATGAGATGTCGTTGTTGGACCACCTTACTTATTTCAAATTTACCATTGTATTGCACCACAAATAAAAAACTACTAATAACAAATATAACTCACTTCGTCAGTTTTTGAAGATGTGAACAACAAATATTCAATCTCCTTTCTATTTCTTCTTGATATGTAACGCTGAAAATATCAGTTTCGAATCCCATATCTATGTGCTTCATATGTTTTATGAGTAATTGGTACTGAAAATCGAGGTGTATATTATAGAAAGTATAAATATTCACATAGGTGAGAACTATCGTTGTTCCCCATGATAAAGAACTGAAAAACATATATTGATAATATCGATGAAATGGTTGACAATAACTGCTCGTGAACTCTAATATAAAAAATAAATCTCGTCGATCTGATTCAAATGGCCAAAATAGCAAACCGCATGTTAATGCTAAGAGAAACTGAACTCGAGCTAATTTTTTTGCAGCTAAGGCTCTTGTCTTAAGATATTCATAAAACTCAGATCCACAACACTTGAAATTCCAAAACTGTTCGTCTATCATTGATTCCATTTCATCCCGATAATCCTTCTGTAGATAGTGCACCCAAATGATCAAGTAGACCTGAGAAAGATGGATAATAAATTAATTAAATTAAAAATTATAGCACTACATACATAGAAGAGAGCGAAGAAAGAGAATCCATAATCCCAGAGGAACTCTATACTTGGGTTAAAGATGAAATAGATAAGTTCTAGCACCGTCCAAGCTAATGAAGATAGCCTAGTGAGTAAAGTTACAATACTCGCCACTTTATTTGAAAAGAAGAAAATCAATGTCATTCTAATCGTCGCTAGTACATCTGAAACTGATAAAGAATTCTAAATAACAAATTGAACGGATTATTACCATTTTTTATTATTTTCGTGTGCTAAATTCTTACGAGGAATTGAAATTAAGAAGTAGATTATGAAAATATCTAGGTATATCTATGATTATATCCTAAAAACGCACTGTGAATTTTACACTGTCGTTTATTTATTTCTTATTTTATCGCAAAATAACTGAATACATGAATAAAAAAATCAAAAAGTATTGTATATTACTATATTGTATAATATTGATATTGAAAATTAAAAGTTATTAAGTTATTCTTATTTCCACTGTAGTGACTCTGTCTGCCCGAGAGGTGGCGTTGGGCTTCTCACCACACTTTAGTGTGGCTCCGGTGGGTTTATGAGCCGCCGTATTGCAGCAGGGTCACCCTCCACGATGAAATGGGGAGGTGTAATTGGCTTCATCTGAGACTTCATCTCCGAGTAATTCACCTCGGGTGAACTAATAAGTCCTTCATTCTAGAAGGTGACAATAAGCCATTAAAAAGTTTTTGAGTAACTACTAATGACACAGTCTCAGTATATGAGGCGAAATTTGGCTTAACACTCAGTCCCAAATCCATAGCCTTCCATATAAGGCGTTTCGTTTTGTTGAAGTTTTTCACCCATAGTTCTATTAAATGGTCGTCTATAGAAATTGTATTTGAAGGACTTCATTGAATTTAATCGGTACGTTGATGAAAAAAAAACAAAAACCATGGTGCATTCACGGCTTGTCTCAGAATTGTTTTCTGCAGATGGGACTTTGCAGCGTATCACCAAGCAAGGCAAGCATTCATGACAAGATGAATGGTTGACTTGTAGAGAAGAAGCTTGTTTCTTGTTGCCAATTGGAAAGACACTTTTTCCTACTTTTGAAAAGTAGTGCTTGTAACGACGCCACTGTTATCTTTCCTTCACTCACAGCTGAGGTGACGTGTTGTGTTCTTTATAGAACAGTTACTTCGCATCGTTTTTCCATTCGTTCCTCCTACCAAAAATTATATGGTTTTGTAGATCTTTCTTCTTTTGGTTGAAGAGAACAACCTTGCTCTTCTCAGGATTCACTTCGATTCTCCATTCAGTGAACCATGATTGAAATTTTGATAAAATATGAATTCTGTTTTATGAGCTGCAAGAGTTACTAACAACCAGTTGTAAGAAATTTCTTTAAAATTCAATGCCGCGATAAAAGTTTAATCCCTCATTAAACAGTGCAGTTAGCCAGTAGGCTCCCACTACTGAAGGATTAAAAATTTAAAGACGAAATTACATTTTAATAAACGTTCCTGCAACTGGGAGTAAGTGCTCTGAACTTGGATAAAAATCTTCACCGAAAACAAGTTGGGACCTTCAGATCGTCATTCTAACTCTGCCTCAACTGAGCTGTTTTGGCAGTATTCTAACCTTCAATCGATATTTGTGTTTATGAATGAATCTGGGGTATTAGAATTGTTGTAGATAATTTTATGTTTCATTCCATTTCTGACAGGGCCGTTGCTAGCTAAACTGCAGATTTCCCAGAAAAAGTAGGTAATGCCGCCCTTCATTATTTGCCGCCCCTCTAGCGTTGTCCCCACAGTTTCAGATTACTAGCTCAGTTTCCATTTTAGAAAAAGCTCGAAAATTTGTTTTTTTTTTTTGTTTAAGATTATCGAGTAAAACAATCGGATGATACGGATGAACCATTATTCAATTCGAATGTGCTCACGCCCAACTTATTTTATATAAAAAATGAAGAATATCATAAAATAATTAAATGTGGTGTGAAATAATGAAACGTCTCATATTTATTAAGAAGGATTAGTGATGAAATGGAATTGTTTTTTTATATTTTGCATTCCATTCAAAGGAATCAACATTCTGATTAGAGAATTGAAAAGAAAATAATACAGAACCCCAAGTGGCAATAAAATTCGGCAACGTAAAGCGAACGCCGACAAGCCTGATGAGTGAATGTGCTTTTTTTTAGCGTCAATAACTCGTAAGCAGCACTATGAGGGGATCACGCCACTTAGGATATTTATGAGTATAATGTATAATGCGGTACCTTTGATGGTTTCTGATGTTAATTAAATTTGTCGGTATTCCTTCCTGTTGTTGCTGACTGAATTAAATCTCATTTGGTACTTTAAATTTCTACACATGTAATTTTTGTTATTCAAGCTTGAAATGTCGCCCTAGGCGACCGCCTACCCTGCCTACCCCTTAGCGACGGCCCTGATTTATGATTCATTCAATCATTGAGTACAGAGTTTTGAGGAAGATTAGCTACTTTCCAAATAAAGTTCACAGTTTCCTTTGCAGGAGACTTCCCGTCAAATTTTTTCAGAGAAGTTTATGATTTATGTGAAAACAAAATAAAGAAGTTCCCCGAACTTGCCAGAATCATCCTTTTTATTATACAATTCCGAAATTTGGAACATTGTGAGAAGAATCAGGAGTTAATTCAATACAAACACTATTCTGGATAAGATCAAACCTCAAAGTTCTCCTTTGAGAACGTCCTACTTTCAAAATTATAGAATTGTTGAATTCGGCAGCCAGCATTCAAAATCATTGTAATTTATCGAAGTCACCTCTCCAAAGTTCCAAATGGTAGGTACAATATAATTTATTAACCCATAGAAAATTGAGGGTTTCGTGTCGATAGTTTCCGAACTAATCATGATCCCTGAAAAAGATAATTCAATTGTACAAAATTATATTAATTAAGCCAAATTTCGTCCTTGAATATGAGTAGCCTTTCTTAAAGCGTTTCCTTATCAAGGTAAAAGTTGATGCATTGGCTCTTGTTGAGGACTCAATAACTGAATCCACAAGAATTTTGAAAATCAATGGAAAAACAAGATATTGTAGTGAATTGGAAATTGGGAAAACATTCAAAATTAAGAGGTAGGTAATAAATATGTTCACTTTTGAATAAAAACTGTACACCCTGTATCTCGGAATACGAAGCTTTTTCGAACAAAATTTATAGGGCAAAATTGTCATTATTATTTATTTCTCATGCAGAACCACTCCCTGAAGTTTGTCGCCCATTCACTAACACCCTGTATATTATATTTCTATGGTCTAACCATCAGTTATTACTCTATGGTCTAACCAAACAGTTTGTGATCCTTTGTTTTCAAAACACTAAAACAGAACGGAACTCTGATCTGACTTTTAATTTTCTCACAAAATATTAATTATGTTAACTTAACTAGTACAATCTTTCGAGAAAATATGATAAGACCCGTATCATCTCTACATGATTAAACAATATATGAACATTTGTTAAATTCATTTCAAAAATGGATTTCAAACCATCTTATTGCCCTAATTATTTTTCTATAGATGATATTTTAGCCACACAGGAAAGAGTTCCTTGTAAATTCTCAACTAATGTCCCAAAACTCGGTAAGTATTCGGACTAATGATATGAATTGTTCAAATTAATTTTCTCTATCAGGTAATTTGAACCCATCGTCTGAAGAAAAGGATTTGAAGGCTGGTACAGCTTTAGAACTACCTTTATGGTTTGTACAGGATATCTCCGGTGGAAGACAGTCTGTAGTTATTCCAGATTTACCTAAATGTTATAAAGAAGGATATCGTCAAATATTGAAAGCTGATGCTAATGCCGTGGATTTACATAAATTCAATTTATATTTTTATGAACTAGGAGCCTATGTTAAGAGTTTTGATAGAAGGAAAGATGTTTCAGATACTCTTTTGAATGTGAGTGTACTGATATCCTTATTTTACTTTTATTCCAAATATAAAGAACGTTATATCATACCATGACAATTTTAAACAAATATAAAATAATAATTTCAAACGCATTAACAGTTCATATTATTGACAGACTTTCACAGCTAGATTCAGACAGTTGATGGATTTAGCTGAAAATACAGAGCATAATCCAGTTGCATTCCAAAGATTAGATACCTTAGAGAGGAGATTATTCAAAGATGCCTGTGAAGCCAAAACCAAATTGAATGCTTGGCTGGAACATTCAGTAACCCCAATAGAAACTGCTGCTATGGTATCAAATCATAAAAAGAGAAAAAGGGTTAACATTGAAGATATATTGTGATTTTTTTCATTCAAAATAATAACTTATTTCACAGTTCTTGATTTCATTTCACTGAATACTTGATGATAATATTTTTCCTGGTCTTTTCCTTGTGTACAGATCATAAATCTCTTCAGAAATGATTATCATCTCAATATCTATAAAAATGAATCAGTAAAGTTACAACAAATGAAAAATTATTGGTGATTTAGTCTCAAGTATATTTTCAATTTTGATAAAGTATATAATATTACATCCCTTCAACCTCGATACTGTCCAAGCAAGGCAATGGAGTGATAACTGTTATTCGGATTCTGCTCCGTCAATGACAATGATTAAAAGGTGGTATGCAAAGTAAATATCCCTGAACTTCTACGCTGAAGGTCAGGACTTTATGTCTTGGTGGATAATTTACAGTTCTGTGCCATCATTAAACATAACCAGTTTTTCTAACCCACACAAACTCTATGCTTTTGAGAGGACTCACAGTTGGGATAGGAAAGATTGAAATATAAATTGCATTAGTTACCGTCATAGCTGGAAAAATGTTAGATAGGATGGTAGGTTTGTTCGTTCATCCCCATTTCTGTAATATAGGATTTGCATCTGAGGAGCAAAATTCTCTTTTTATGGATTAGAGCATTATTCTTTGAGCAATCATTTTTGTAGAAATGAATAAGTAGAGTAAATATTCTGAATCAGTATATTAAAATAAAAAATTAACATTTTATTGCCACCTCCAGCCTTTTAAAATTGGTGTATGAGGTATAGAAGAAAGTTGAAGTAGAAATAATTGTTTCTAAAACATATACATGTTTTTGGACACTGATCTGAAAATGTAATCAATTTATACTTCAACTAGTTTCTGATACCGTTACAATGAAAAATAAACTAATATATTTTTACACAAACACCTATATTTCTAATTGATAATAAGGTAAATAATAACCAGTTTCATAACAATTATCGAAACTAATATTGAGCCATTCCTCAACCATAAAACCACACTAGACATTTAACTAAAATAAAATATCAAGAGTGAGCATCTCAACTCAGGAAAAACAAATAATTTCATAACAATTCACCTCGAAACGTTTAATATTTATATCACACGAAAAATATTTTTAAATGAATTCTATGTACAATATGAAAAATCATAGCTGGGTAACATTTAATAAAATCTTGAGCATCCATACATTTGAATAATAATTTCCAATTAATAAAGTGGTTCAAAAATTTTTCATTAGTTTGGTGTTGTCTGAATCCAGCTTGTACGTTTTTAAAAGTACAACCTGAATTACTCAAACTAAAATATATCTTAAGGAATTTTTTCCTTTCATTTCAATTATTATATACATTATATTCAATGTAAACTAAATTTTCACAGCCTTAAAAAGCACATTTCATGGTTGGAAACAAGTGAAATGTTCTTAATTATACACATATTATTTTAAAGTCTGATTTGGCACTCTCATTGAACCTTCAGTATGGCATATATTGTTTTTCAACAATAAATAAAAAGAAACAATAAAATAGAAAGCACTATTACTCATCAAACCTAAATATTTGATTAGTAAAATTCATATTAGAATATGAACACTAGATAATGGAAATATTTTTACCTAGAATTTTCATGATAGATTTATTTTCCAAAGTGTTTCAATCTGGCACTAAGGTTGAAATCACAAAATATCAATTCAAATTAAAAATTGAAGAGAGAGAACAGAAAGAGGCCGACTTATTTATGATAAATAACATCTAGAATATTATGATTTGTCCTACAATAGTAGGAATAGTCTTTTAGTTGAGGTTGAATAAATTTAAATTTCTGAATATATTCCCAACTTAAATGATGAAAATAATCCAAATCTGATAAACTCAGAGTCCATAATAGACAAATAATTATGTAAAATAACTTAATATTAGTGACAGCATATTTCAATTTCTGAATCACTGATTGATTATGTTCCAAATTTTCACCAATATTAATCTTCTCCAATGTTCTTTATTGGGTTGAAAAATCCATCATTAGCTATGAAAATTATGTGCTTCACTTTCAACTGGAAGAGGCTCTTGTTTGAAGGATATATAGGCATTTTCTTCAAGAGGTACATCTCTCATGATGACCACATTAGGGCCATTGCTAGCTGAAAGAGGTGACGTTGGCATTGTTCCACTCATAACTTGATCAGAAGGGCTACTACACTGTGTCATTGTTGGTGATGTAACCGGACTATCAGCTGAATCACTAGTACTTTGGTAGTTATTACTCGATGCTTGGGGTGTAATAACAGTTGTATCGATACTAGCACCTGAAATAGATTCTGAATGTTAGTGTAGAAGAATACTGAACTTTAAGTGAATTTTTTTGGTCAGTATGATAACTGAAATAGGTAATCATGCAATACTATAACAAATAATTAGTTTTTATTTTTTGATCCATATATACACCAATCATCAGCTTGGATAGTGTTGTCCATCTGCGGATTAATATCAATCAACTTAAAAAAAATTCAGGAAAATCGTTTTTATTCGAAAGTGAATTCCTTTATTTTAATAACGTGATCAATTTTTTTATATATATTTTGGAAAAGTATATGAATCAAAAAACAAATCGAAAGAATTCAAGGAAACTTAAAGCTACATTCCAAAAGAATCTACTGTTCAAACCCTTTCGATAATTCCATATAGTGTTCTACCAAAACTTCAACTAAGTATATCCCATATAAATGAACATTTAACATACACAACGTGAAGTTACCTCCAAGTAACATTTCTTGAAGTAAATTGTCAATATGAGCCACTCCAAATAATTTAGCGAATTGTATTTGTTCAATCATTTGCCACGTTATTGACTGAAGAGCTGGTAAGGTGAGAAGAAGTTCTCCAAACCTTCCTCTGCTGTCGTATTGCCTGTCGCTAATGTAATCCTCCAGATTGATTTGGATTTGGTACCTTAAAGCCTTTATTCTGGCAGGTTCACTGAGTCCTTTCGCATCTAGAAGTACAAAAATATTGCATTTTATAAATTGATAAATAAATATTTTGGCATTCGTTTAATTTTAATTAGTATAAGGCAGAAATAATCGAGTAAAAAGTATAAACACATCGTCAGAAGTCTTGGCCCCCTGGGTTTCTTAAGAAATAAACAATCTATGTTCTGGAAATGGAAATGAGATGAATATTTTCCTCTATTTCAACTGCAAAATTTTTGGTAGAAAATCTTTGTTTACTACTCTTTGCTTTATGCAGGATGAGAAGAAATAGGAAAAAAGAGAAAAAAAAATATTTTCGATTAATTATAGTTTATCTACAACTTAATCCAAATTCAATAGTCCGTATTACCACCTCTTCTTCCAATCAATTGCCCAATATGCTTAGGCATCCCACGAATCAAGTCATAAATGAAATTTTCAGGCATATCGTTTCATTCTTCCTGAAGGGCTAAACTCTGAAAAAACTCTGAACTTCTGAAAAGTTGAAGGTGGGTATTGGCAATTGGATATTGCTCTCCCTAAGTAATCTCACACGTGCTCAATTGGATTCATGTCTGGTGAGTTTGCTGGCCAGTTCATTCTATGGATATTGTTCTCTTGAAGAATGTTTTGAACCCTTCATGTGTGGTGTGGTGGGGCGTTATCATCCTAATTAATGAAATTAACCCCAAATTCGTTGCGCAGAGGAACAATGATTGGTTCGATGATGTTTTCTACGTAGATGACAAATAAGATGTCACAAGAGGGGTACGACGACCGAACATTATATCCCCCCAGCACATTGTTGATCCGCCTTAAAAGAGCACAACGATTTATTTTCTCGAACAATAGGTAAACATGTTTTGCTAGTTTATTGTTTTCACCTAAGTGATGAGATAGTGAAGATTCCACACACAAAAAAATTGTCATGTTACATTCAATAAGTTGAGAGTTGATAGGGGAGCCAAGATTTTTGACGATGTTTGTATTTAATCTCTGCTAAACTTTTATTATTATTAATTATTTATTCAGTCTGTCTTGACACTACAAAAAGGATAAGAAAACAACTTTGCGTGTTTTATATTTTTGCATTATCAAAATTAATATCTTGATTCATCGGTGAAGCCCAATGATCTAATAATGCATAGATGTGCCCTTGATCGATCGTACAGTGCAGAGCATTGACACCAACATTAGAGAGAATCTCTCTATGCGCTATCTACTTATTATTAGATCATTGGTGAAACCCAAAACTACTATTGTTTTACAGTGTTAACTTACTTGGATCAAAAAAGACTATGGCTTTCAAACAGGCGAATTCTGTGTCATCCACTTGTACATCGGTCATCGGTTTCACTAGTTCGTCCATGATTCTTGTACCAACTCGGGATATGTCCAGATCTGGCGATATTCTTGAGTCTGCTAACATCACAACTGTATACAATATTGCAACCATGTTAATATATGTCCATGTTCGTACAAGAGCCATCCCCATGACGGTTAGTACAAAAATGGAACGAGCAATTTCAGAAGAAAATATAAAGGATAGCCCAAATTGAAATGGCAGATGAAGGCAATAATTTTCACTTGAACAATGAAGAAGCAGTTACGCATAACATGTTTGTTAATGAAGGTATACTATCGGGTGTGTGAATAAGTCTTTCCCGTTTTTTGTAAGAGATGGCGCCACCAATACTGTGCGAGTATTTAATGGTTACATATGTCATAATCAAAGCTTATTCATCTGTCAACAATTCCACACTAACACATTAGTTGAAATTTTTTCGCATCATAAATTTTTGAAATCGTGAAAATGTCGAAATTTGAGCCGAGTCGACGTCATTTGCGGGAAGTTTCACTTTATTGGTTCAATTTGAAGAAATCTGCTGCCGAGGCGCATCGGTTGCTTCAGGAAGCTTATGGAGAAGGTTGTGTCGATGATTCAAGTGTTCGCGGATGGTTTCGACGCTTCAAAAGTGGCGATTTCGACGTGGAAGACAAGGAGCGTTCCGGGCGGCCGCAAATCTTTGAAGATCAAGAATTGGCGACTTTGCTTGATGAAGATTCGTGTCAAACGCAAGAAGAACTTGCTGAAGCATTGGGAGTTGACCGAACAACCATTTCCAAGCGTTTGAAAGCCATGGGAATGATCCAAAAGCAAGGAAATTGGGTGCCGTACGAACTGAAGCTGAGAGACGTCGAATGGCGTTTTTTCACTTGCGAACAGCTGCTTCAGCGACATAAAAGAAAGGGTTTTCTGCATCGTATCTTGACTGGCGATGAAAAGTGGATCCGTTACGATAATCAGAAGCGAAGAAAATCATGGGGACTACCCGGCCATGCATCATCATCGACGGCCAAGCCAAATATTCATGGCGCCAAGCTCATGCTCTGTATATGGTGGGACCAGCTAGGTGTGGTTTACTATGAGCTTCTGAAACCGAATGAAAGGATCACAGGCGAGGTCTATCGACGACAATTGATGCGTTTGAGCCGCGCACTGCGAGAAAAACGGCCACAATACTCCGACAGGCACGACAAAGTTATTTTGCAACATGACAATGCTCGCCCACATGTTGCACAGCCGGTGAAAACATACTTAGAAACGCTCAAATGGGAAGTCCTACCCCACCCGCCGTATAGTCCAGACATTGCTCCGTCTGATTACCATCTCTTCAGATCAATGACGCATGGCCTGGCTGACCAGCACTTCCATTCCTACGAGGAAGCCAAAGAATGGGTGGATGACTGGATAGAGGCCAAACCGGTCGAATTTTTTCGCAACGGGATTCGTATGTTGCCAGAAAGATGGGGAAAAGTTGTAGCTAGCGATGGCCAATACTTTCAATAATTCATTTGTAACCAATAAAGGCTCAAAATTTGAAAAAAAAACGGGAAAGACTTATACACACACTTTATACAATGGTCAAAGTAAATCAATCTAAAAGTTAATTTGTCTCAAAAACTAATGAACATATTTTACACTTCAAAAAAAAAAAAAATTTATAATCATATTTTAATCTTATTTCCTGATTTATTAATGAATGTCCTTATACCTAACATATTATGCGAATCGAAATCTTCTTCATTTAAAATTTGGAGGATATTTATTGCTCCCCATTCAGGCATTTTCTAATTAAACAACTGCAGTTTCTTAGGCAATCCCTTATACATACCATGCGAAGTAATTCTTCAAAAAAAGGTTAGTTTATGCCCACATAAATCTAAACAGTCCAAAACTATTCTTGATCCGTTTTTATTGTTTTGGTGTGCTGTGTCAGGCACATCTTCACTATGTGGGAAGCTACATAGTTTGGCAAGATGATTGAAATTATTTTGTTCTTAGAGTACTCATTGAAAATAACGGTCATAAGTAATTTTACACCGATAGAATTAATGCATTTAATAAACGGTATGGTGTCAAATATGAACTTTCTTTTGATGCACCTTGTGTTTCTTAGAATGATCTCCCAAGGAGGTTCAGATATGATATGAGTTAAAAATGGTCCATGAATCATGATCAATATTTCAGATCGAGTATATATTATATCATTTGATTGAAGCGAATAACTTTACCACAACGCTATGCTCTCGACAGTGAATGCAAAATTAGAAATTAACACGAAAAATTTTGCATCTATTTTCTGATCAGCTTCCTAGAACACGTCTTTTTCCCTCACTTTGTATAACCGTGCAAAGAACAACTATATTTCAGGAAAATATTTAAAAGTTTCATGAATAAGGATAGCGGATACTGGGAACCCAAGGTTACGAAAACATAAACTTCAATTTTTATACCTCTTCTCTTCAATTATCCTTGTAAAATATTAACCATCGACAAACAATGGAATATAAAGACCGTATTCATCATATTAATAAATATTCATTATACGCGTTTGCCGTAGACAGATATTTTCGAATTCCTTTATTTTATTCTTTTACGAATTATCGTAAATGATGAATTAATTAGGGAAGGCAAATTAAATTGAAAATAGTATCATTTTGAAAATTTTTGAGTTGAAATCTTACTTTCTTGGAAAATTACGAACCAGTGATATTCATTGCCAGTAGGTTAATTTAAAAAAAATTCGGTTATTCCTATTTATTAGCTATAGGTACCTACATAGATTTTATTGAGTATCAGAGACTACCGAGGGGATTGCCGAAAATTATTTTCTTGCAATTGGCACAATTTCACTTGGAACTGTTATATGTCATTTAGTTTATTAAGGGTGTTTCATTTTGTGAGTTCACCCTTAGTGTATTTTATAGTATATTAAGAGTTGTAAAAGCATATACGCACAACTAGCAAAATAATTAATTCTAGGAGTACGGAATTGTCTCACGACTCGAGTTGTGTAGGTACTATACTTTTTCTACGACCGCAATCATTTCCATAAAAGCTTAGGCAAATCCAAAACTGATGGTTAATCGCGACACAATTACGAAACGTCAAAAGGTTATCGGCTACGCAGGCTGCTATCAATTCGTTTCCGTGGCAACCACTAAAGGTTTTATCTTATTGGTTATTCGCTGTGCGATTTACTTTACAGACGCTACCGTATTGGCTGTTGATCGTGCTTTCTGTTTATGGAAAAGTAAATCGAACAGTTTTACACTGCATAGTGCTTAAAATAGGCTCTTACACAATTTCTGTAGGGGGAGTAGAAAGAATAAAATACGTCTAAGAATGAACCAGAAAAAAAATGAGAATGCACTGATGTGAAGTATTGAGGTTTCCTTCATTCTTGCATTAATTGCGACTTTATGTCAGTGATTTTTTCATTTTTGTCCATATTCCGCTTGAATTTCGTTAAGGCTGCAAATATTGTATGGTAGTATTTATAATGCTTTCGGTTGTACTATTGGTCAACTCTATTATCGAATATTCACCTAGACGTAAACGTTCATGAATATTTGATTCTATCTGACACAAAAGAATAGTAATGAATAAAATTCTGGAAGCATTTTATTTGATCACAACAACAATAAAAGCAATAGGTTTATGTATAATCAACTTCTCAATGTGATATGCATATTATATTATTAATTTTTCAATGCTTATATCTTCATGTAGGTATACCGTCCTCCAAACAACAAAAAATTAAATAAACTTAAAGTACGAACATGAGTCTTCCATTAGAAGATAGCTACGTTCGATTAATGAATGCTATTAATTGAAGCCACGTGATCCGCTGGAAGAATACCACGTCAATGTTTAGACAATAAGAAAAGATGTGTATGTATACTTGAATTAAAATATATCACAAATTTAAAGAACTCAGAAGCAAATTTGTATTGAGGAGACTTATTCTTTTGTCGTCTTTTTTCATGATTATCTTCATTTTATTCATTGCGGCTCTGAGGCCTTCAGAAGAATATGAGCCTTAATGTTCAACTTATAATGCCTCATTCTGAATGGATACAAAATAATAACAAAATTTAAATTTGATTTGATACCAAAAATTGAATTCTGACAATTACTTCAGTAGACAGATTCAAAAAAGGTGAGTCTGCTGGAAGTCATCCCACAACACCCTCAAACAACCTCTAGAAGTTTCATCGAGTTCTGAATTTTTTCCAGGTGAAATGTATATATCTACTGAACTAATTAGTGAAATTATGAATATTTGCTCATATTAAGAAACGAAAATTAAACCCAAACAATTATTTACTGATAACGTCCAAATCAAGGATATAATGATTTTATTGAATCAGGATAGATGACTCATACTAACATAAAAAAACCATCAGTGAAGCAAAAAAATATAAAAACAAGATAATTTCAATTCGATATATCAGTTAATTGCTCTTGATGTCGTGGTGCCACGTCAACTAAATTAATTAGGCAAACTGTGGTAGGAAAATATCCTTCAGCGGAATTTTTTCAGCGGAATCAACATAAACCTGCATTATATTTCCCAAATGACATTTCACAAATTGACATTGGCAAAAGATCGGGACCTAGAGATAAGTCCGAATCATCAATTCGTTATTAAAAAAATATATGAAGATAAATACTATCCTATAAGTATCTAGTTTTTATGAATTGAAACGACCTTGTTTTAAACCCTGGGTTTCTATTTTAGGATCAGCGTTGCATATACATACATATTATACATATTTGAACAATTAAGTGCAATCAGTTGTCATTCATTATATGTAAGATTAACATCACATATGGACACTATATTTACTAAGTAAATGTAAATGAAATTGAATTCCAACTTACCACCGGGACTATGTTTGGTTATTATACAATTGTTTCCTAGTAAGAGTATGTCTTTCAGATGCATTGATCTCCGCGCCAAGCCAAGTAGGAGATGCTCACCAGCATGTGCTCTCAGTAAAGCTACCTGGAAAAAATATATTAAAAATATCTTAAAAATTGATATTTCTCGTGATATGAATTCCTCGAAAGTTTGTATGAACTGAATTCTTGTTTTTTTATTTCTTATAAACCGAATTGCGGAAAAATTATAATTTCCGATGAAAGTTTGCTGTATTTTAATAGATTTTGGTTTATTTTTTTCAATTAACAAGCTTTGAAATTGTTCTAGGAATTCAATGGATTCAAATCAACATTTCTTTATTTTGGTATTTTCCATATGTTTTTTTTTAATCATCGAGTTAAAGGGGAAATAATGAACCATATTAAATTTTATAAGTAGCCGCTTATTTTAATATTACATAAGTTCATCAGAAAGGTACCTACTCCAATTGGAAAATTGTTGGGCAAGTAACTAACTGACTATTATCGATATAGTCGATCTATTGTTAAGGTTTATTCCCGTTCAAACTATTTTTAGTTATTATATAAGCGGTTATCACTCGGGATAGAAAACATTGAGGCAAAAACATTTTTAAAACATCACATATTGGGACTATAGTTCCAATAAGAAAATTGACACAATCAGTTCGATTTGTAAAGGATTGGATATTAAATGAATTGACTATGCCATCGATTATTTCAATTGGAAATCTTTGATATGAATGAATAAGAAAAATAAATTTTTCTTATTGTTTTAAAAACCCTCCCATAACATAAATATTGATGTGAATAAAACCCAAATTCTACGTCTGCTATTTTTTATTTCACGACAATTGTTTCGTCATCAATAAGTCTTCTTCAGGTGAGTATAACTGGATACTGATCTCACATTGCCTTGTATATGCCTATAAATATAGAACTCTGTGAATAAAAAAATATTCATAGAAATAAGTATCCAGTAGTTCTCACCTGAAAAACTCTGAAACTTTAAATTTGCAGCGTAGGTTTGGATTTCGATTTCAGCGGTTGAGTTAATGGGCAAAATCTGACTAGGGGTTCCATAAATATAACCATTCGAAATTTTGTCCTCCTGAAAACTTCGAAGCTTCCGTTTTAATCGGAATGAAATTTTGCATTCAGATGTGAAACATTAATTTCATCAGAATCCTAGAACATTCAAGAATAATATTCAAATATAACCAATTTTTCCTTGACCACAAAACCGACGGAGTTGAGATAAGAGGTTCAATTCTGAATAATCCACTATCTGGACAGCTCTCACTTTTAAAGCTGTCATCTTTCGACATTTGACAAGTAAAAACTACGCCATATACTAAAAACGGAACTATACGCTTCAACAACGCATTGAAATTGTTGAAATTCACTACAAAAATGGCAAAACGAAAATTGTGCAGTCACAGTTCGTAAAACTGGTGGAAAAATTTGAGCTGTTCAGACAAGTTAGTAATGTGATGAATGGAAACCGTGTGCGTCGCTCAAGAACAAATGAGAATACGAGTATTGCTGCTGTAGACCGTAGTGTTGGCGTAAGCCCAGGTTAGTCAAATCCTCGTCGATCTTGGTAATTGGATATTGATGCGGACGACGTTTATTTTCATAATGACGGTGATACGTGCCACACGAGCAACGAAACAATCGCAATTTTGCAAGAAAAGTTTTCTGGTAGTGTTATTTTATGAAGAGGTGATCACAATTAATCAGAGATTTCTTGTGATTCAACACTTTTATCTTCACAAACGATTCAAGTCCTCAAATATGGAATTCGTGAAATTATCGAGGGCATACATCCGCAAATGTGCGAATTCGTCATGGAAAATTCCATGAAAATGATGTGGTGTTTTCATACCACAATTGAATTTACAATGAAATAAACATCCATCGATTTCTCTCAAAATATAAATACACGTTCTTTTTAGTATCAAAATAAAACTTCTTATTGGAAAATCCATTATAATAATTTCGAGTGATGAAGCACTGAAAGGCTTATGATTAATCTATTTTATTGAGATGAATAAGTGATTGATATAGTGCAATTAAAGATATACATGGTGTCCCGTAAATTGGATTTTAGTAAAAGTATCTTAGTTTTCGAGATATTGACAGTTTTATGGAAATAAAAAAAAATCTACACCTAAGTCATTGTTCTGGGTGCAACAGCTACAAATAGTGGTATTTTGTTATTCTTATTTCGATCAAATGTTATAAATGGATCAGCCTACCTTATATAACCAAAGATTTTTCAAAGGCGCGTATGATATGGTCAGAAAAAATGAATGTTTCCAACATTTTATTTTTTTCAAATGTTGTCATTCAACTTTGACTGTTTCTCCTATGAAAGAAATTACATCAGACTAACTCGGCAAGTTATGCCAAAAGTTAGCCTTTCAAGTAAAATTCTCGAGAAAATATAATTTTCTGCTTGACACAATCAGGAAAAAGTATATATAAATAATATTATAATGGAAAGAAGGCTCATTATGAGGCATTTCTAGACTTTTTTCGTATTATTTATTGTTAATGTGTTAATATGAATTCTCCAAATGAAAGTCTAGAAATGAGAAGCCCAGAATGTGCTCCTATATCATAAAAATGTCAATATGTCTAGCCTAAAAGTATATTTTATTGAAAATTTTACTTAAAAGGCTAAATTGTGGTGTAACGTGCTGAGTTATTTTGATATACCTAATTTTTTTATAGGAGAAACGATCAAGGTTGGATGACGAAATTTGAAAAATAAAAAAGTGAGAACTATTTCGTTTTTCTGAGCATACCATTGGCACTTCGGGAAATCTTTGAGCATGATGGCTACGCTGATCCGTCGGTAATTTTCGATAGAAAGGAGAATCACAAAATACTAACATTTGTATTGGATCTTCAGATGTCGCGGAGCGAATAACACGTCCGATATTGAGCTCCCGTTGAAAACGCATATAAATTGAATCAAGAGTGAGAAATTGCAATTTTAGTGAACCAAAGTACTGTGCACCTATACGAAATGGCTCCAAACAAGTCAGCTGACATGAAAAATATCGTGAAGGAGGCATTGAAGGAATTACTTTGTGACGATGAATTCCTTAACAAACTTTTATCAAAGATGGAAAATAAGATAACTCAGTTAGAAGAAGAAGCAGCAAAAAATGCGGATAAAATGAAACAGCTGGAAGGTCGAATCGAGAGCATGCAACAAGCAGCGAAAATAAACAATATCTGTGTTTACAATTTAAAGGAGGAAACGAATGAAAATTTGTCGGGAAAGATTCTTGATTTATTGAATTGTAAAATGAAAACACAAATCACTAGAGACGACGTGGTGCGATGTTACCGAATTGGTGAGTCTGGTCAAAAACCGCGACCAGTGATAATTAAATTCGATAAGTTTCAAAACAAACTGAATGTACTTAAAAACACATCGAAATTGAAAGGAACTAAGATTGGCATTACGGAAGATCTAAGTAAACACAGATTAAATTTATACAGAGAAGCAACTAAAAAATATGATAGAAAACAAATGTTTACACGCTTTGGCAACATTTTCATCAGATTAGATGAAAATACAATTAAGAGAATTTCTTCTAGCGAAGATATTTGATCACTCTAACCACGTATTTTAATATTACAAATTTTGATGCAGCACAGGGGAGCTAAATGGTTTACATGAATACAGTTGATTTTTGGTGATATTCTACGGGGCATTTGTTATTTCTAAGTTTTTCTTCGAATTATGGTGGAGTTGGACTATATGGAGATGGTGGATGAGCTTGCAGAGCTTGATGCTAAAATCGTAGAGGATCCTGTGGAGGTAGGCGCTATCTTTACTGGGAAAAATAAACTTAACATTCTACATATGAACATTCGTAGTCTTCAGAAAAACTTCGATGAACTTGTTATCTATTTAAATATGATAAACTTAAATAATATAGATGTTATGATTTTTTCGGAGACTTTTATTTTGGAAAATGTGAATAACTTTCAACTGCAGGGCTTTAAAATTTTATATAATGAATCTCTATTAAACAAAAACGATGGTCTAGTGATTTATCTCAGAGAAAATTTTACTGTGAAACATTCATTATTTCAACTAAATGAAACCAATATTTTACGATGTGAAATTGAACTAGATGACAATACTTCTTTTGGTATAACCGCATGTTATAGATCACCATCCGGCAAGTTGGATACATTCTTAGGCGAACTGGAAGACTTACTTTCTGAGATTAAACCTACTGGAGTGGATATATTTGTTGGAGATGTGAATATAAATCTGTTAGATATAAACGATAAACAAGTGAACAAATACTTGAATATAATGTCACAAAACGCTTATTTCTCGTGTATCAATAAACCAACGAGGGAAACAGAACTGTCTGCTACCCTCATAGATCATCTATTTATTAAAGTTAAGGATTTTCACGAACAAAATAATACAATTACACCGTTTGTTCTACACTCGGCACTAACGGATCATTATACTATAGGGTTATCCATTCAAAAAGAAAAAAATTTAAAACATGATAACGATAATTTCAGACAGAGACTTGACTTAAATCAACTCAAAAAGATTCTCAGCAAGGAGGACTGGTCGGGGGTCTATCAGAGTGAGTGTGTTGGACGGGCTTATGGGTTTTTTATTGAAAGGTTGAAGAGTTACATATTGCAATCGACTCAAACAATTAGGCTGAATAATAAAAATAGAAAGAGAAAATTGTGGATTACGGAGGGCATTATGACATCTATAAAGAAGAGGGATCAACTTAAGAAATCACTAAACGTAAATTATTCTGTCGAATTACTAAATGAATATAAACATTTTCGAAATACCCTCAATAAGATAATTAAGTTGGCCAAAAACAATTATCTTAGGAATAAAATCGTCGAATCAAAAAACAACTACAAAAAGATATGGGAGACAATAAATGAAACGACCAGAACACGAAAACGAAACAAGCAGCAAATTAAAAAAATTATACATAATAATGAAGTAATACATGATGAACAAAAAATGACTAATACTTTCAATGAGTTCTTCATTAGTATCGGTTCCGATCTCCAAAACAATATTGTACAACATAACAATCAGAGACACACGGCATATATAAATCCGCACTCTATTTTTTTACGTCCGGTTAACGAAAATGAGCTGATTCAACATATAAACACTCTTAAAGATAATTCAAGCCCGGGTGATGACGGAATAAGAGCCGAGGTTATCAAAAATATTCATATATATATATTAAAACCTTTAGAGTACATGATAAATCTTTGTTTAATAACATCTAAAATACCTCAGGAATGGAAGACTTCTATTGTGACACCTATCTTTAAGGATGGGGACCCAACACTACTCACGAACTATCGGCCAATTTCAATAATAAACAACTTCAATAAAATATTCGAAAAATGTCTTAAAGATAGAATCGTAGAATATTTGGAAAAAGATAATCATTTTTATGAAAACCAATTCGGATTCAGAAAGAATAGAAGCACTGAGGATGCAGTATTTACCTTAATAAGAAACATCAATGAGAATTTACAGAGAAAACAAAAAAGTCTAGCAATATTTCTTGATTTAAAGAAGGCATTTGACACCGTTCCTCATAACATTCTTCTCGATAGATTGGAGAGGATGGGGATTAGAGATGGACCATTGGAATTAATAAGAGACTACCTAACTAACAGAACACAAAAAACTAAAATAAATAACTCCTTCAGTACACATAAGACGATTACGACAGGTATACCCCAGGGCACTGTTCTCGGCCCTATTCTTTTTTTGATCTACATCAACAATATTGGAAGCTTAATAAGGAATTGTAAAGTTATATCCTATGCGGATGATACGGTATTATTGTTTGATGGAAGGTCTTGGGAGGAAGTATACGGAAGAGCTGAAGTCGAAATCGGTATCATGCAAGAATGGCTGAGTGGAAGTCTTCTGAGTCTTAATATATCGAAATCCTACTTTATGACTTTCTCTGCGACATCCTCAGATCAACCGGATATTTTTGAAATTTGTATTCATGAAGAAAACTGCACCAAACCAGATTGTTGTTGTTCAACTTTCATAAAAAAATGTGCAATGATAAAATATCTTGGCGTGATAATAGATCAAAACTTGAAATGGAATTGTCACACTGCTTATTTATGTACTAGGATGAGGAAAGTTTTCTATAAGTTATATCAGTTAAGAGACGTTTTAAACAAGAGATTAATCATAATTGTGTATAAATCGCTGATAGAATCAATATTGAAATATTGTATAACTATGTGGGGAAGTGCTTATGACAATGCTTTATACAACTTACAAGTCTGCCAAAATTCAGCTTTAAAGATCATATTCAGGAAACCACGCATGTTCCCAACAATAGAATTATATTCCGGTAGTGGTTTGTTCAACCTGAGAAACTTATATGTGAATTCTAGTCTCTCATACTTTCTGAAAATAATGCAGCTATTTCCTGTCATATCACATGGACATTCAACAAGATCGAACCTCAATGAAAACTTACAATTGCCTTTGTTTCACTCTAACGTTTGCCAGCGGTTTCTGACTTTTTTGATTCCGAAAATATTTAACATTTTGCCATTAAATATAAGAAGATTAATCCATCGCCAACGAAGATTTAAAACCGAAGTTAAAAATTTTATTGCAGAAAATCCACAATACTTTGCCCAGTTATTTACATGATGTTGCGCATCTTACATTTTACAAAAAAACAACAAAAAAAAATGCCTCTCTATTGGTCCACTCTGTCACTATAAAATAGTTTGTATTAGAAGTAATAGTTATTTTGTTGGGTTGAAAAGAGTAGCACACAAGTTGTTATGCAACTTAGGCGAAATTTTCTACCCTTGATACATGCTCAATTTGATGTACATTAAGTAGGTTTGTTATAATTAAGTTATGCATACACTGTATGAATCTATTGTACTAACTTGTCGATGAATAAATTTGAATTTGAATTTGAATTTGAATTGAATTTGAATTTGTATCTGTGGCATTCAGAACAATGACTTTAGGTGTAGATTTTCATAAAACTGTCAATATTTCGAAAACTAAGACACTTTTACTGAAATCGAATTTGGATAATCTGGTCAGGCATGACCTAAGCTATTAGCATGCGCCGGGTTGACGTCGGTTTATGGGACACCCTGTATGTATAAACTACAGAAAATGTTAAAAATCATCGTATATGTCTGAGCAAACTGCTGAAAATTAACTGACTCATGTATTGACCAGATTTGTGTAAATGAAACTCCTGAATTTTACACCTCGATAAGAATTTCTGTCTGTCTCTCTTTCTAAAAGTCAAATTCGGGAGATCCGTTTCTAGTTAAGAGAAGACATTAAAGATGATTCACGATGACTTTAAAACTTGTTTTTATAGACTCAAATCCAAACGAATGATGAACATCTTATCTGAAATTGATAACAGACAATCCAGAAAAATTCTCTCACCTGATCGTCCAGCAAAAGTTCCGTGAAAGCAGGTATGTATTTAGCCCATTCCACCAAGATGAGTAATTGTTGTTTCATAGAGTCACAAACGTCGTTGATATTTGCTAATTGTTTGTTGGATAAGTCGTAATCATTTACTGGCGTTGATCCCATTTGCTACAAATAAGGGAAATTTTGAAAATTTTTTTAGCCTTGAAAATTTTCGACTTCAGTACTCACTTCTAAAGCTGCTCCTACTTGTCTCGACAACATTTCTGCATTTAACAATGAACTGACTGAAAGTCCATTATTTTGATTATTTTCTTCATAACTAGGCCTCCTTAAACTTATTCTGTCTCTCTCATTTTGTACAGCTGTAACAGAAAATTTTTAAATGAAAAATAATATTTTTTTATCAAACTACAGATCTGCTCTTTTATGTTATTGCAGGTTGAATGTTTTATTTTGACGAAACAACAATAAAATTTATTTTAATTGAAATGACTGCTTTCTATTCTTCAACTATTTCC
This sequence comes from Harmonia axyridis, assembly GCF_914767665.1. Lineage (NCBI taxonomy): Eukaryota > Metazoa > Arthropoda > Insecta > Coleoptera > Coccinellidae > Harmonia > Harmonia axyridis. The sequence continues at coordinate 21,080,372 of NC_059501.1, forward strand.
GATTCTTGAATGTATAAACGGAATTTGATGTTCAAGTCAAGGATCTATATTTAGAATTCAGAATTGTTGCATGCATATCGCTGAAAGAATTGAGTTTAACCTTGAGAGCACCTGCATCTAAAAAAGATTTCTTTCGATCTCAAAAAATCTAATCGTCAGAAATCTGATACTTTCTATCTAAAATCATTTCTACTTGAATAGAATAGGATAATCATTGATTATCTATTTTAATCTTAATACATTTTTTGTCAGATGGCATCGTATTGTAGATTGATTATGTAATTGAATTATTGAATATTTGAGTGTGATACTGCGAAAGTCAAAGTAGAAAAAGGAATACGTCAGAAGAATTCCGAGTTTATTATGCTACACTCACCTTCTTTCTTCATGCCAGCTTTGAAACATTTTCTTAGTCTACAGTATCGACATTGATTCCTTTTATCTTTATCTACTACACAATTTCTGCTAAACCTGGAAAAATTTAATTTCACTGTAATTGCTTGTAATAATGAGTGGAAATATATAAACACTCCGAATATGGATAAGTGGTGTTTAGTGACTACTAATCTCAATTTGAATTTTTTTTTAAACAATGTTGAGAATTGCTGTAATGCACGTGTACCTACTGGCCGATTCGACTCTCTTACGAAAAGCTTAATGACATAAAATAATAAAATGAAAAAGTACCTATAACGAGTGTTTAGATACTAGCTTATTAGGTAAAAAATAAACTTTTTTCTTCTTCTTCTTCTTCGATGGAATATTGTTTGATGCAACGCTACATGCTGCCTTTGTAAATATAATAAGGTGTTTTATTTTGAAGAAAACGAGTATGTTATGAGATGAATCAATGGGCATTTTTCATTTTAAAGAATGAATTAATGATCCATTAATGATGGAAAACAGATCAGCCAAATGGATACCACGGCTACGGTTGCAGCCCCCCCCCATATAATTTTCATGAGATTTTCTATGACCAATTTGCACATTTGTGGTTTTATGTCCTCGATAACTTCACGATTCCATATTTAAGATCTTGAATTACTTGTTGAGCATTGGCATAGACATTATTAGTCACATGATTTCGGTGGCCAATTGTGATCAACCCTTCGACAAATAACATGACCAGAAAACTTGTTTTGCAAAATTGTGATTGTTTCTTTGCTTTTTTAGCACGTAGTGCATTCCTAATATATTTCTTCGAATTGTCGTTTGTGAATACCTAATTCTCAAGATCGACGACAAACCTGGGTTTTAGTCAATACTACTGGCCACAGCAGCAATTTACTCAGTTTTTCTTGAGAGATGCACACGGTTTCCATTCCTTACATCACTAACTTGTCTGAACAGCTCAAAAATTTCCACCAGTTACACTATCACCAGCCGAAAAGGTGCTTCACGACCCAAAGATACTTTAGTTTTGCGAATTGTGATTGTGAAATTTTCTCCATTTGCAGGTGTTTCATGCTTCCTAGTATGGCATGATTTTCTGATTGAATTATTAGTAAAAATCCTCAAGGGAATGCCAAAGGCGTCTGTGATGCTATGAAGAAGTTCAATAATTGCTTGGACTGAGAATTTCCTCAGAAAAAAGAATTCGCAAATAGAAACGTCTGTTTTCGTATGGAAGTCGAAGTTCAAATAACTGCACAAGAGTTAATTATCCTTTAGTACTTATTTATCTTAAGTGAAAAGTAGGTCAACTGCAATAAATAGTAATAAATCCAAACTAGCAATAAATAGAACGGATAGTAATGACTTATTCACATAAAATAGGATTGTACTGAGATTATTATTAGAAGACTGCAATCCCTTTACTGTGTAGATGTGACAGGAGCTGGCAACTAGGCATTCGCGTCTTGTAGTAGTTTTTCAAGTTAAGTCAAGTACTTAATGAATAAATACTTGACTTGACATTGAAAAAAACTTGACTAGAACTTGAGTTGATTTCAAGTCAAGCTCAAGTATAGTAGCTTGAATTTCAAATCAAGCCGTGAATCCCTAATGGTAACATAACTCCTACATCGGCGGGTCATAAAATCCCAGTCTTGCAGGCAGAAACTCGAGCTGCATATATGTCTAAAAGTAAACTCAAAAGGGCCTCGCTGAGAACCTTGAAATCATATATTCAGAATTCCTTTTATCCTGGAAATGCCGTGATACCATAATTGGCTAGAGGGAACAACACGACTCTCTTATGAGTGCCAGGATACTATGGCATCGAAAGCAATAAGAAATCGGGTAAATTCGCGAAGAATGGCATCAAAGGTAACACCTGCCAGATCCAACCTTTCTGTGGGCTTGGAAAGAAGATAACATGACCGAGATCCTGCAGTAGGAACTGAGAAGCAATGAGACTCCCTGGAGGAAATACCTATACTCCTTGTGGAACTGCTGATAGGGCACTCTCGGTATAAATACCACATTGGGAGATAAAATCTACCAAAGTAGCAGAGCAGGAGCTGAGAAACAAAACTTGCTGTCCTAAGGACCACCTAGGCGGGCCAGTTCTTAATCCTCTGGATGTGATGCCTAAAGCTCTCAAGGATTTTCCAGATTTGCCACCACTATTGCAAGATATCCTTAAGGCTCAATACCAATACAGAAGTTGCATAAACATCGGAGTAGTAGACTGGGAATTTCACGTATGCGGATACTCAACGAGTACTTTTTATCCAAACTTGGTGAAATTTGTATTGGATCCTCAAAAGCTTTAACATGATACCCACACCAAATCCCATTAAGATCGGATGGGAATTGTAGAAGTCAAGTCTGTCACAAGGGTTTCCGGACACAGACCGACAGACCAAAGTTGTTTAGAATAGTCTCAAATGTATCAAGCGGAATATTTCAAATCGGAGACATATTTTTTAATTCCGAAAGAGTTCTTCGTCTAACTGCAGTAGACAGAATCAATATTTATCTCTGGGCTGTATAGAATTTCTTCTTGGAAATTATAAAAGTTGATTGCAAGAATTAATGTAGGTATCATAGAGTAAAAAAACATAGATAGAAGAAGTATACGCAATTTTTACATGTTCTCAACATATGGTTAGAATAGGGTGGCGGATTGTGATATATTTTCAAATCCATAATTTTACTATATCATTAGGAATGTATATTATATTGAATGAAATATATTTATTCGAGTGGTTCACGATTAAATGTGCAAATTTGAATATTTGGAATCCGATATTCTTCCTAATTGTCGAATTTATAATAAGCAGAATATTTATTATTTTCTGTATCTACCTGCTAAAATCCAAGGTTTGGCAACTTTTGCTCTCCTAGTGTCATCGGTGGTTTCACGTCGTTTGGTTTCTGAATTTCTGATATATTTAGAAATTAATTTCAATATATTTTGAGTCAATATGAAACGTTGATTCACTATAGGACATAAGAAGTGCGTTCTTTATGGAGAAACTCGCCAATTTAGTGAAATATCGTATCACTGATATGTTTTCATTTCCGCGCGCTTCATGTCAAATTTGATAGTTCATGTTTGGGGACAAAATTTGCTTACTAAAAATGACACATGCTCCCTCTATCTATGTTTATTACTCTAAGGTAGGTATAATCAATTATAAAAAATCAAGGTGCCTAAGATAGCATTCATTTATTCAACATTTTTCGAAACATATCCTCCCTAAGATAACAAATATTTCTATTAGCACGATTTATTTTATCACCTCCTCCAAACATTCAAGTATAAACATAAAAATAAATGCATTTCCTGAAAGCGATTCACCAAAATGATACATGTAATCAAATAGTAACTGAAACACGGTCATCCTAAATCGTTTCGTCTGTGTAATTATATAATTCAATGCTAATATTTTCTCTAATATATTCGAACTAATGGTTTGGAAGAACCAACCGTCGAATTACAACCATTTCATTAAACAGGACCTTGTAGAAGTATGACGAAAACAGCCGAGCAATAAAAAATATTACATCGATTGAAGTTTTTTCGATGCTTAATTTCCATACGAGTTACTTGGAACCTGTTCTACATGGCCTTCTAGAGATGCTAATGGAAACATATGATATTATCTAATTTGTCTTCTTCCTTTTTATGAATTATTGAATTACAGTTGCTCATTTGTGATCAAATATGTAGGGTCTGGAACCATTGGATCGGCGAATTTTTAGCATCAATTGTGGAGGTTGAATATTTATGAAACGATAATGGAATTCTTGTTTGTTCCGTAGAAAATTAATGGAAAAATTAATTATTAAAAAAAAATTGAGTAGTTAATTTTGATAAATTTTATGGTTTTTAATGCACTCAATTAGTAATCGAATTGAATCTTTCAATAACAAACCAACCTCCTTGGAAATTTTGTGAAGAAAGGTACTGGGACGGATTGAACTATGAAACTATACACACATCAAAAATGGTCTAGGGGACACCTGGTTATTTTGATATTTTCTTAAATAAAATGTATCTTAGGAGGGAATGTGGCATAGATATTGGCTTTCCATATTGTTTCAAGATGTATAAAATGTATTTGTACAAAGTCGTTGTTATTTCTGATCCTTGAAATGAAAGGTTCTGGGTATGTTCAACTGATTTCAGATTTCATTGCTTCAATAATGATGTTTTACGCGTAATTTTGTTCGAATTAGCAGATTTCTGACACGCTAGTTATGGATAGGCAGCATTTAGATTCAGCTAAGAGCAATTGGTTTCATACAGGGTGGCGCAATTTTGGAGAAATGGTGAACTCCTCAAAAAGCACAATAAGTAGTCTGTGGTAATGTTGTCAGTAAACAGAAGAAACCCACATTTGACTGATAATCAAGTAGGATTAGGAGTAAACTGCAAAATGTTCATAAAATAAATTTTAATGATCAAACGGGGAGAAATTGTTCAGATGAAGCTGGTCTTCACGCTAGATGTCCCCTCAGAGATCCTGTTTTTTCCCGTGGGAATCACGCTAGAATATCTGGCTGTGGGACATTCTAACTGGGGTGAACAAAAATGAGGAAGAAGAATCCAGACTAGGTTTGAGACCAGATTCTAGAAGAAGAGAAGTGAGATGTCAATCGACACATAAAGTGGATAAGGTACTAAGGCAGAACAGAGATGATTTGGTGTGGCATTGAAATAGGTTGTAGAATTGATCTCGTTTCTGTAGAAGGTTTTATGACAGCTTGGCAATACCAAACCAACATTCTGCAACCTGTTGCATATGCTGCAGATTTCGGTGAAAACGATAATGAGCCATATTAATAAAAAGAAGAATTTACCGAAAAAGAAGAGGTTGGAGTAAAAGCATTTGCGTTGAGTTTTGGGCTCACTCATGTTCCCCCTTCATCTCCCCTCTTTGGCCCATCATATAAACTGTAATTATCACCTCTTCGCGAACAGACATACTGAAATATTGAAAATCGCCATTTCAGCTAGCCGAAACTCCTTTCTATGGTCACCCTTTTCTTTTTGAGCAGCTTATTAAATTTCCTCCCTGTTTCATCACCTGGATCTGAAAAGGGCGTCATTCAGCATGGCTTCAAACCATCTCCATTATCCTCTATTCGTACTGCGTAAGATTTTGTGTGCATAACTTCTCCAACTTCAGAATTTTTCCAAATTCTGGCGTCTTTCATGGATCCAGGCCAACTGACATCAACGCTTGTGAACATTTCTCTAATGTCACACGTCACATGTCAGGGTAGACTTGTTTGTATGGATTTTGTATTCGTCCCCGTGGATTTTTGGTTTCAAACTCCTGTGAGTACAATCAATCACTCCAGTTGCTGTTGGAAAAGGGTACTTACTCTGCCATAATTTTATCATTCTGTACAATTTTATCAGGGGTACTGGGGAATTCTATCCAGCCTTTTCAATAGTTTCATTAACTACAGTCCTTACGGTTGGTGACGCCATACTTTGTAATATACCTAGTTCCTCTCAGATTCATCCGGAATAGCTAGGTATCGCAAGCATATCTTCGTATGTTCTTCCAAACAGAGAACACCCTCTGGGGACTCTACGACTTAGCCTGAAAAGTAGCCTGATAACCATTGTACATTATTTAATGAAATCGAAATAATGTTTTAAAGTCTCTAGAGGAGGTTTGCTCTTTGTAAAACTTAACCTCTTTCACGTTCACTACATCAGATATATTGTACTAGAAATCACAACACATCCTTCAACTTCAACAGATAATCTGTCACTGACCAGATGCATCATTGTTGAAGGATTTGCTTCAAGCTTTGGGTGAATGGCGACTTTTAATAATAACCATCTACTCCAGTTATAAACAAATTCTCTAATATCTAAGGATTACCTTTTATATTGAAATAAAAGGTTTTGCTTATTTCATGTTAATGCAGATACAAGTATTTGCTTCATTTTTCGCAAGTAAAAGGTTTTCCTTCTTTTTATTACTATGGCTCAATGATCGACCTCAGATATCGCAGGCAATCACTACTTTCTCACGTGAAGAGTAAATTCAGGTTTTGCCGTGGCCAGCATAATCTCCTGATTTGAATCCCATTAAACACGTACGTGTCTCATATATTCCAGGAGAGTGATTTGAATCTTGTGAAGGTGTTTTAAATGCAAGATCAACATTTAAATTACTTGAGAGAAAATGGCAACAAATTGATCAAAATCAGATTGATAATCCGATAAGAAGCATGCATAGGATATGTATGACTGTAGTAAACACTTGTTTATTAAAACGTCATCATTGAAAATTTTTTACTTTTCGTGTAATCTCTAGAGTGACTCAACTTAAAATTTTATACTATTTCTAGTAGTCGATGACCTGAATTTTAGTCACTGTCACTGGTTCCTAAGTACTATTTCTTACCGGCAAGTATATAGGTGATTCTTTCTAACTGATCTTCTGAAAAATCCTTTACACCCATCACATGAAGCAGCTCCGTAGTGTTTCCCTGTAGCTCTGTCACCACATATGGAACATCTTTGGTTCAAAACAGCTGCGCTTGGAGGAGATCCAGCATTCGAGATGGTGGCCGATAATGGGTTCGAACCACCAGCCATGGTCATCTCTGAATCCACTGAAAAAAAAAAGTTTTTTAGATTTTGATGAAGGAGTCAGTCGATTTCGCGAAGAGTATAATTTCTAGGGATGAAGGAAAACCCCTTAGGTTTAACGCACACCACTGACAATTATCAACGACTAATTTTTAAATTCGGTAACGCACATGATCTTCTAAAAAGTTGGACCGGCAAAAAATTGAGTAAACGACCGAGTGTTTAGTCGGTTTTCAGAATAAAATGATATATTTGGTAAGTATATTTTGAAAATTTCCTCTTTTATTTGTTAACTTTCAAAATTATTCTTAATCGGTATTTTAATCTCATCCTTCAGGTCCGGTCAAACAGCAAAAAAAGAACAAAAACCTTCATTAAAATTGCCAATTGATTTTTCATTAGTGCTCTTCATCAGGTTTTATAGATTTGTTCACCAATTTTCATCTTACACCCACACATATACATAATCACTCAATGATATGAGTACAGGAAGCGAAAAAATTACAAATTTTTGGCAACAAAATTTAAGGGGGGGGGGCCTGGCCCCCTGGCCCTTCTCTAACGCCACCTCTGAAAGTAGATATCTGCAATTTTGTTATGTTGATGGACAAATAACTACTCTCAAATGATCATTGAGTCATAACATCTCTGAGTTGGCAATAAACACGTTGAGATTTTCGAAAAACTCAAGAAATAATGACGTGTACAAAAAAGTTACAACTTCGGATAAACAAATGTAAGTGGTAACCTTTCGAAGAAATCTTTCAAAACAACAAACAGTAAAGTTGTAAATAACATAGAATGTGATTTATTAGAAGTTTTTATGTTTCAGATTGTTTTTTATTCATTCAAATGATGCAATGTCAGTTCCATCTATATTTAGAAAAACCAATCTCTTGAAATTTGAATAAGAAAGGGTATGCATATGATTTTCAAAATGAAACTTTTCTAAAATCTAATTAATTTACCTGGACTAAACTGTAGTCTCTTTACGATTCACTACTTTTGATTTATGATTTTAATCGATATTACTTTATTATTTTCAATTTGGAATTGTTTTGAAACAAAATTCTAACTACCCATGAATGTTAAAAGAAAAAATCGAGGAATTCATTTAAATAAGAAATACAGTTCCCGAAATGTAACGAAATACAATAATGAAATGAAAAAAATGTGAAGTATATAATATTAAATACAACATTATTATTTCCTAGTTAATAAAGATTTTGTATATTCAAATATGGATAATTTTGTTGAAACTACTAGTATAATTGTGATTCGAATAATATTCAATAACTTTTCGGGTCGAATTCCACTTACCAATATGGCCATTTCTACAATTATAAAGATAGAGCTTTTCAAATATCCTCATTTTCACAAACATCAAACAACACCAAAAGATTATACAGTAGACAAACATAAAAAACGAGCTAGGTAATTCACTATCAGTTCAAAAAACCTATTTCCACACTATATTCCCTTTTATTTCCAGAAAGGTACGAATATTATTTCGTCATAGGATCAGCAAGAACATAAAGACCTATCGAGAAGAAAACAACCATCGAGAAAAATAATGCACATTTCAGTTGAGGATAAGGGCACCTTAAATATTGATATGATGATAAAATAATGTCTCGGAAATGTCAACTATCAATTAAGTTAGTTTTGCTGATAACAGTAGAAAAGAAATTGTAAACCATCCTTATGGTAAAAGATAAGATTATCTTCATGTTTATAATTTTCTACAAGTAACAGGAGATTTTTAAGCGCTTATAGAAAAAATAATATATAAATAACAGCAACTATTAAATTCCTGAGGTCAAAAGAATCACAATCCATAGGAAAATGTAATTTTCAGTTATTTTTCGCAAATTATTTTATCGAAAGATGATTTTCGGAATAAAGTTTTTCATTGATGCGATGAATCTTTTCGAAACACAAAATGTAACAAATTCCAGTTTCTATATTATGATTCGATAAAAATACTAAAAATTCGAAGAACGCAACTCTTAAAAGTTAGTTGAACACTCATTAATGAATGTTTGACTCATTAAAGAATGATGTGAAAGTATTCCTCATATTTTCTCGTATGATGTGCCATTTTAGAGTAATTTGTTCTAAATATCTGTGTAATTCGAAACATAAAGTAGTTGTTACTTTGTTAGAACGACTCAGAAATTAATATTTGATACGTTGTCACGTGTAAAATTGATGAAATTTAAGAATTGATGGCTAGAATTTTCGACTAGATAAGAGAACTAACAGGCCAATTGGAAAGTCCCCGGTCTACACAAGCAAAACACATTTTTTTGGCAAAATTCGATTTTATTATTCAACATAGTTGCCTTCGAGGGCGATAGAACAATTATAGCGATCTTCCAACTTTTAGATACCATCTTTGTAGTACGATTTGTCTTTCGCTTCAAAATAGTCCTCAGTTTCGGCGAATACTTCTTCATTGGCGCTAAATTTCTTTCCAGCGAGCATTCTTTTGAGGTCTGAGAACAGAAAAAAGTCGCTGGGGGCCAGATCTGGCGAATACGGTGGATGCGGAAGCAATTCGAAGCCCAATTCATGCAATTTTGCCATCGTTTTCATTGATTTGTGACACAGCGCATTGTCTTGATGAAGCAGCACTTTTTTTTATTCCCAGAATACTGATGCCATAACCTTGCCAGTTGACTGTTGTGTTTTTTCTCGCTTTGTAATTTTCTGAAACTCTAGTCGTTAAATGATATCTTGCTCGAATTTTCATTGAAATAAAAAAAAATGAACGTATAATAAAATTCCAGAACGAATATTGAACCTAATTGAGATAAATGATATTCTTTCGATTTCACATTGAAATGAAAAATTTCAAAGATAATTAAATTCTAATACAAATAAACAGATACCAATTCGAAAATTTTACCTTATTGAAATAACTTTCCAATGAGATATTTTTCTTTCTATCATTTTGTTGGTTTCGTCGAAAATAGTTAAATACGTACAAATAATCATCTCGTAACAAATCTTAATATACACTTACACTTCCTTGAAAGGAATTTTTTTCGATACTTTTTCATAACTCACTTAAGATTAATACCTTGCAAAAAGCAAAACACGTTTGGAAATGTACATCATTTAAAAAATTACGGCTGACAAAGAAGGTTGTCGTTAATCATTTAAACTGGTATCATTACAAGAAAACAATTTTTTAAAAGACTCGTAATTGGTCCGCTATCCTTCACATAATTATAAGATCATATTGGAAGATGTAATAAATTAAGGAAGAATAAGTGGCAGTATTAAAGCTTTCTCAATCATATTCGAATTAACAGTTCATTCGGAAAATGATACATAATACTCATATGACAATTTGTGAAGAGGAAATAGGGAATAAAATATAGTTGTTTGTGGAGTTGATTTCCAGACATGAAATAAATACTGGAGCGTATCATAATGATTCTCCATGCTAGTTTTAACTACTCAAACTGAAATTTAACATATATAACAAAATGAGAAAAGATACCAGGAATTAGTCAGTACAACAAGAGATATGTATGAATGAAATAACGATCAAAAGCTTTTGATATCAAGTCAGTACTTTTTTCTCTTTTTTTTTCTGTGTACCTACCCTTGAGCATCACCTACAATTGAGTTGGTTAGTTAGCAGTGTTTCATTTTGTTAGTCTTGAATTGAATTAATAAATCATGTAGGAAAGTGTTACCCTTATCAAAGCATTATCCATCATTAATTTTAATCAATTTTTCTTTGCCATGGAAAAAATTGAAAATAAGAAACAAAAATAATATAAATAAATTGGTGATAATCCAGTGGGACCAAGAAGTTCTTATGTTTGGCCAGTGTAAATATTTACATTGAACAAACACCAATTTTAGTCTTCTGTCTATATTGGTGAATTGACATAAGAATAGACGGGAGTATGAATTTTTTTTTGTTGATTTTAGATTATGATCCCTAACTAGAAATATAGCACTATTTTCGACCAATTTGTTTAATATATCAATTCTCTTATAGGCAGATGTTTTTAAAAGGAATGTTGCACAATGGCTATATTTTTCGAATTTTCGAATTTAAGAATACTCGGCCGTAAAAACAATAATTCCTGAATTAAAAGACCTAGAAACTCGAAATTTCCAGGGTAGGTTCGTATCTCGAATGCCACAGTTAATTTGGTTAATGGGCATAATATAACTAAGAGTTGCGTGAATATGATATGATGAATATGATGTTTTTATGCTTATTTCAAAACCGCAATACCATCACTAAGTGTAAGCACATGTCGATATTCAGAAAAATCTTTCATCCATTATAATATTTTGAGTGGGGACACAGAGAGTTATTAATACCCTTAAATATCTCTAAGTTAATCCAGATAGATCTCACTTGGTGTTTGATTCCTGGTTTGGTGTCCATACACTTTTTTTGACAGTCAAAGAGTTGTAAGTGTTCAGAACAGGTTCATAGCGTATCTTACAGATTGGGCTTTCCCATTATTAATTTCTCCATAACGACCATAACTCATATGAAGGTAGTTCTTCATTGCCTACCTAAGAACTCATAGAATGAGAAGTGATATACATATGTATTACTTTATGGAAGACTTGTCAAGGGAATCAGGGCAGAAGATCATCACACCTCGCAAGCATCTTGATCTATTGTGCATCCTCGCGCTTTTTACCAGTCAGGTAATAGTGTCTCAATGAACTTTATCACCTTTCTGGGGGCTGCATGCTACATGTTCTGGCTTTAAAAACCACGAGCCAAGGTGTTGTAGTCCTTCCTGGGAGCAGCTTCACATTCCCATAGCAAGTGTTTGACTGTCTCAGTGGCTTCTTGATAGAAGTGACATGTGTCCTCAGATGCTTTTCCCATGTTTTTCAGATGATACATCACAGGACAATTTTACGTGAGCGCGTCCGTCAGTTTCCTAAGTTCCTGAGAGAACTTTTTTAGTCCAACTCGTCGAGTAGGAGATAAGTGATTAGACCTTCTTTTGACCATTGTTAAAGGGATGCTATAGTCAATAGAACTTCTGATACTGTTGGTTTCCACATACCACCTAGGAACACTAAAAGATCTGCTCTGCTCGATATTTCTAGTTATGGATTCAATTATGGGAGTCCTAATTTCGAGCTTATTGCAAAGATGTGCAAAGAATCCACAAGACCGGATAGAAAATTCAAGAATGAAACCGAAAAAAAAACTGATATTTCAGTGACAACATTGATTTTGTGAGTAAATATGAAATAAAAATTTCAGAATTATAAAAAAATTAAGCAGAACAACGAAAACAAATGAGAAAAGCAATGAATTGAAGTGTTGGTTCATTCATGTGCCTGTTGCACTCTTGGATGAGGGGCTCTGAGCTCATGTGAGTGCTCTATTCTTATTTCATTATTAGTTTTTTATTGGTATATATCGGGCAATGCATCGTAGTTCAGAAAGTATGTAAATAAATATTCTAGTCATCAAGTTTCCATCAGAAAGCCTAGTATCTTGATCGGCTTATACACTGTGTCCGTAAAGTATGGAACAAATTCATTTTTAGCTAAACAGACCATTTTGAGAAATAATCCTGAAACACGTCGATTTTTTATTTCAATTTACCGTATTTTAAAATAATAATCTAATATACAGGATGAATTACTTTCGAGTAATGACCGTTATTTGAATGGAACACCCCCATTTTGTCTCAATTTTCAGATTACTCCAGCTGAGCTGATTCCAAAAAAGGAACACATGTTGATTCCAATTGGTAGAGGGTGGACAAAAATAATAAATTAAATCTAACACTCGACATTCACGAATACTAAAAATATTGTAGTACTAAACTGTCATTGAACTCCAATAAATTACTAAACAAATAATGACATTTCACAAAAAACCAGACGACTATGTTTTTTTAAATTGATAAGAAATAATTTTTTTCATATTCTGTCTGCTAGACCACAAGAACCAAACATGTTTGGAAACAGCTCATTTTTATTAATCTTAAAACGTAACAAACTACAGGGTGTTACATTCAAACCAATTGCAACTAGACAATAAGTAATTTTGATAATATAGTTAATTTAACTAATAAAGAATTTTACGCCTTACTTTATGAGCACACACAAAACTATTGTATTTTTGTCCACCCTGTAACAATTGGAATCAACATGTGATACATTTTTGGAATTAGCTCAGCTAGAGTAAAAAAAAAATTGAGACAAAATGGGGGTGTTCCATTGAAAAAAACGACGGTGACGTCATTACTCGAAATTCACCCAGTATATTAGATTATTATTTTAAAATACTGTAAATTAAAATAAAAAATCGACGTGTTTCGGGATTATTTCTTAAAATGGTCTGTTTATCTAAAAATGAATTTGTTTCATACTTTACGGACACAGTGTATGTGACTAGAATTATAAAAAATTTCCTTTTTCATAAGGAGCACATGAATTTTCGAAATACACCTCTCTTATCGTTATTCGAACGGTTGAAATGATAAATTTATGAGTCATCAATCACAAAGAAACATTATACACAAATATTGGATGTAATTATTGTGCATATATATATATATTTCTTGGAATATTATGAGCTTGTTGTTCTTCAATCAGCGAATATTCACGTGAGCAATGATTTTGTGAGTTAAGTATTTTTATAGACTGAGTGTTCTCTTATCGAGCTTGATATCCCACATTTCTATATTCGTAAAGGATTCCGGTACGCATTTTTATTATTCACAACGATAAATTTATTGACCTCAGGGCTTTAGATAAGGGGCCAGCCGGATAGCATTTCGACATTTTGAGACCGAATGTTATTGGATAAATAGCATATGAGTGGAATATTCCGAAAATTCCCATAAACCGTATCCTTTTAATATACAGGGTGGTCCAGATTTCAGTTAACTAACTTTGGCGTTGAATAGAACAATTTTTTTCATGAAAAAAAGTTCATATAAGCATATATCTTTACAAGATTCGTTTTCTAGATATAGGGTGTTAATGTTTGAAAAAAAATCAGTTCTACTTATAACTCTAGTATTATTACATTCATTCTTTTAATTTTTAGGTATTGAAGTCTAGATGATGTGATGTTTCGAATTTAGTAAGTGTCAACTGCCAAAATTATCCAGTGGCGTAGATATAGGGGTGCGATGATCCTTTTCCTATTGAAAATCTACACCACTATCTTTTTTTCGAGAAAATTTTTTCATTTTTGAAATTAACAGAGTGCAACGATTTTGCACGCTTCATTCCATGTTACGCTACTGGAATTTTTGAAGACGCGGTAATTTGTCAATTAATCGTTTCATATCGTGTACTATCGGTCGGAACGCAGATGCGCGTTTCTGGAGAGAATTTTCTGAAATATTTTCAATGATGGTTGAAACTTCAGCAAGAATAAGTACCTCAGATTTAGATTTCAGTCATTATTAATTTAATTTGAGACTCGGAATCTTATTTATCGGCGAGAATTGTGTCGGGATTCTCGCACCTCCCGTGGGATTAGAACGAAGAAACCTCCCGTGGGATTAGAACGAAGAAACCTCCCGTGGGATTAGAACGAAGAAACCTCCCGTGGGATTAGAACAAAGAAAACCTTTCTTGGGATTGATAGATATCAAGAACTACTTCCTTGAGATACAGAATTTGGAATAGTACGTATGTTAGACCACTTTAGTTCCTGAATCTGAGAGAATACCTGCGAAATACCTGGCATTATCACATCAACTTCGTTGAATGGGGATTGGAGTACTATAGCTTCCTGATAAGAATTGGTGTTCAGAAGGCTGAAGATAATTTAAAGAAGAGGTTCCATCCTGGTAGCAGAGTGGCTCATTTAAAATCGTTTTAAGTTAAGTTTCTATTTTATTATTTGTTTGGAGTGAAAAGGATCGATCATTGTATATTTTAATTTTATTAAATTTGTAAAAACCTGGGTAGGAGTTTTGTTGCCAAATAAGCCAAACCACCCCTAGAAATTAGTCCTTAGAGTCTCATGGGCAATTGTAACGTTACAAGAGTTTCACTAAAAAAAACGGTGTCTTGAATTTTTTACATAGAAGGTACCGTTTTCGAGATAATCGAGTACAAAGCAAATACTATTCTCACAAATCAATGAGAATTATAGAGTAAAAGTATAAAAATTGGCCTAGTTCATCATGACACTTTCAGATGGCATTTTAATGCGCATTTCAGAAAGAACATGCTTCAGACACTTCTTTCTTAAGCATTTTAAATCATATTAAAGGTATTGAGACAATTTTCAAAACAATTCTGGCGAATGAATTCGATAGAAAACTGTCTTGATCGCAGTTACGCATCTCCCAAAAATGATGAAATAATTTGATTCCAACATGAAATGATCTCTCATTGAGACATAAAAGAAGTAATCTACGAAAAATTGATATCTGGTTTTATTTTGAATTTAAGAATATATCGAAATAAATTTATTATCTCTAAACTAACTAACGTTCACTTTTAATGAACTGTTTCATCTCAAAATAAAACCCTCTCAAGACTCACAATGTTATTGTCAATACAATTATTATTATAATTCACATATATTTCAGCTATTTTTGAAAAGTTTTCTGTTTCTATTATCTGAATAAAGAATTCCTTTCTAGGTAAATTAGGTATCTCAAGATTCTCTTATCGAAAATGAATTATTGTTCCCAGCTGTATCATATTAATGTAAACTAGCTCAATAAAGTGCTGGAAATACTGGATGGTATAGAACAATAACAATATTCGTAATGAATCTTTTGTATTCAAATTCGAGTGGGAATTCAATGATTCTCCAAAACTATAAATTTCATATTCAAGATAATGCTATTTTATATGACATGGAATATTAAAATTGGAGGAAGTTCAGCTACCTACAGACCCCTTCGAATTAAATGAATAATTTCCAGTAGAAAGAGCCTTTATTGAACATAATTCATTTACACGATTCTTCAAACTTTCCAAGAACTCAAGAAAGTTATTCGCTGTGGAAAGTTTTCAACTAGATTCGATAGGTATGTGAAAGAATTGTTATTATATTCACGACATATTTTTTTATCTTATTAAATGGACGGCCATACAAAGGTTGATAATTTTTTTCCTCTCAAGTTATACTTATTTAAAACAAGACAACATTAGAAGTAATAATTTCTTCAACTGGTATTTGAACGATGACCATATACATATATATTTTTACTTATTGAGGATTATCGAAAATTACCTAGTTTTCAATAACTATTCATACTCTTACCAGAGGTACAGTAGGACTAGGTGAGTACGGATTGACTGCAAGAAAATTAATTTCTGCCTTTCCTAACTAATAAAGCTACAGGGCGATTTTGAAACGTGGGATGTTATTGACACATGCCGAAGTCAGAGAGATTTTAATTTTTTCAATATTCCGGGACCGGACTGATTATTTCTCATTTGAAGTGTTCAGATTGAAAATATCATTTGTATTTTAAATTTGAATTCATTGTTCATATTTTCAAAAAGTAAATAAATTCAGTTTCAATACGCGGTATCACTCAAAGTTGTCACATCTAACATTCTTTTTTTATGAATTTTTGAAATTGGACAAAATTCGAGGTTATCTGACAAAGATAATCTTATGGCCAAACGTGTGCTGGCAAGAATGTGATTCCATCATAATGAGCATTGAAGTTCTTTGAATTGTATTCTGAAGCAGTAGCAGAAAAAAATTGTGTTGCTTGTCACTCATCATAAATAAGAAAATTATCTGAGATTTTAATTATAGCACGGCAACATATCCATTATTGTGTTCAAGGCATTTTCTTGCTCATCATCGGATCCATAATTTACTTGTCGAATTTTCCACTGATTTTATGCATATTAAGAAAAACTATTAGTGTTGATTAAATTTTCTAGAATGATTGAGTATTCTAATGATCACTTCGGTTGGTTGGTTTTTTACGCTTAATTCGTATAGTTTTATAGATCGGCGTGTCTATAACTTGATGACAATTAGAAGTAGACATGATAATTAAAGAATACCTGATTTACTTTCACACAGTATTTTTTTAACCAGAGCATAATCTGGAGAAATGGAAGATAAAAAACTAAATCATCAGATGAGCGGAAGGAGAGAAGGAAGACAGAGGATGGGAGGAGGTAATTAAATATTCAATGTTCAGTTTGAAGACTCACCCTGCATAATATAAAGAATTAGTTTTGAAAATGAATATATTACACATAATTAATAATAATATCATTGTTCATGAAATACATATTCGAATACAAAATAATAACTCAAAGAGAAAAATAAAAACTGTAGAGACTCATATAAAGTCGATCAGGTTGTAGCCAACATACCTATAATAGGTATCACGAAGAACGCATATCAACGTAGCCATTGGGTCCTTTTTTGGGAGAAAATATTAACCCTCGCAGTGGAAAAGATTATCTAGAGCGTTGGAAGGTTTTTGCAGCAACGAAAAAAAAATACGCCACTGAGATATTTCAGGCCAAAAATAATTTTTGGATTCCTCGTTCAATTGAAAAAAACTCATAATGCCTTTCTTTGTATGGGACGCGTTTTTTTTTTGGCAAAATATTGAACATCTTGATCAACATCTTTTTCATTTATTCAATGAATTATCTTTTATTGGATAGTTCTTGATAATGAGTTGAAGTTAAGATTTTTTTTCATATTGAACGAGTAATTCAAAAATTATTTTCAATTCGAAATATCTCAGTAAGTGACATACCAGTTTTTTTTTTCAAAAAATTGAGAGCAATAAATATAGGTCACTTGATACTTATTACAAAGGTTATATAGCAACGAACTATTTACTTGACAGGGTTGAAGGTCAGGTTGTTGGAACAAAAACCACCTCTGAGACCATTGCCGACATTCTATAATCTTCTTCAGGGTTCTAAAATAAATTACAAGATTTTTTAAAACACTAATAAATAAACTATGTTGGAATATACAATGGGACATTAAAATTGTACAACAATTGAATAAATAATTACACGAATATCTGAACAATACAATGCAAAAAAAAATAATGGATTTTTCATCTTGTTTTATTGAGATCATTTCATGTAGTAAGCGTTTTTTCAGAATTTTCTAGTGTCCCAATATTTTTATTGAATCGATGTTAAAATCAAAAAAATGGAGTGTATTTGACACATGTTCAGCTGGAGCGGTGTTGTTCTCCTTTTTCTTTTTTAGAACAACATACTCAACCCTCTAAAAAAGAAAAAGGAGAACAACACCGCTCTAGCTGAACATGTGTCAAATACACTCCATTCTTTTGATCGATTCAATAAAATATTGGGACACCAGAAAATTTTGAAAAAACGCTTACTACATGAAATGATTTCAATAAACCAAGATGAAAAATCCATTAACAGGAGAACAGACATTGAAGGTTTGAATACGGCCTATTACTATCTCATCAACAAAATAAAAGAGAAAATAACTTGAACTAATTTATTCAAATTGAATGTCAATGTCATTTGTGTAGATATAAACATTAGTCATTATTTAGCATTTAGCATAATGTAGTATCGGAGTGGTCTGTTTCCCGATTTATCAGTTCTTTCGTTAAATTCTAATTTGATGGTGTCAAAAAGTATTATTTATTTCATATATTTCATGGTTCTGACAAAAAAACCGCAAAATAGACTGTAAGTAATTATTTTCCCTTTTTAATGTAAAATCATCAAGTGCCTGTATGCTGAGCTGAATTATTTTCAATGTTTCTCTCACTATTCGTTTTAAAAATTTTTTTTTTTGCATCGTATTGTTTAGATATTCTTGTAATTATTTATTCAATTGTTGTACAATTGTAATGTCTCATTGTATATTCCAACATAGTTTATTTATTAATGTTTTAAAAAATCTTGTAATTTATTTTAGAACCCTGAAGAAGATTTCAGAATAAAATCGAAACATGTCGGCAATGGTCTGAGAGGTGGTTTTTGTTCCAACAACCTGACCTTCAACCCAGTCAAGTAAATAGTTCATTAGTAAAAAAGGTTTCAAACCAAAAACTCATGCTGTTATATAGCAAACTATCATTATTATTTTCATGTGGAATCACTCCCTTATTCAATAACACCGTTAATACAACTCTGCGGTCCCGACGGACGTATGAGGTACGAGCGCTCAAAAGCTCCTGACAACAAGTTTCAGAATTTCTACATTCCATCAACCATTAAACCTGTGAATTGTAATGTGGATTGAACTATTATTCCATTTCAAATAATTTTCAGAATGGGTAAGTATCTAAATTCTAAAATTTTTTAAATATACTCGTTTCTAATCATTAAAATGAATCCCAGAGGTGTTCACCAGATTCAAATCGACAATCTCGCTCGCACAGTGGTTATAAACCAAGTAGTCTGAGGTCGAGCACAACTAGAGGGACTTTACTCTTAGGATCCCCGCGAAGGACTTTGACCAATGACGTCAGGGAACTCTTTTCCGGAGATTCCCTGACCGGTGAATCAATTCTCAGGACCAGATCGTGATGTTTACACAACACGAGAGTGTTTTGCTCAACCGCAAGCAAGTGCGGCCAACATCGCCAACATCCGAGAGATAGCATCTTGGATGTGAGTGGGCTGTTCTAAATTAGACGTTTCTCGACAAATCCGATCCGAACTTTGGACTTTCGGACGGCGAATCTGTGAGAGGAATCCCATGCCTTATTGACGAAATAGTTACGTTGGTTTGTCGGCTGTCACCTGTTGTCTATGTACTTGTCGCAGGACAGGTTTCGGAAAACCACTACGTCATATTGTTCAGTACGTTGGTTCCAAAAACCAGCAATTTCTAGGAGTTACGTCAGGACACTTCGTGGAATTTCGTGTGCATGTTTCACATTCTTACCTTGACTGAGGCATATTTTCGATAGAGATTATAATTTGGGATATTGGTCCATTGAAAACTATTGTTGATTAATCAATATTGTAGTCACAATGACGAAAAAATTAACAGTGAACACCTGATAAGCCTCGTTATTTCATCAATGAACATGAATCACTTGATCTTGTAATTGAAGGGTGTTTTTTTAGAGCTATAGAATTTTAAATTGCAATAAAACAATGATGGATTATTCGATTGACATTAATTTTATTTATCCGCAAGATAATCTTGTGGCATTACATTTTAAATATGATTTCTGGCATATGACCGCCACGGCTGGCTCGGATGTAGTCCAATCTGGACGTCCAATTTTCGATGACTTTTTCCAACATTTGTGGCCGTATATCGGCAATAACAAGTCGAATGTTGTCTTCCAAATGGTCAAGGGTTTGTGGCTTATCCGCATAGACCAATGACTTAACATAGCCCTACAGAAAGTAGTCTAGCGGTGTTAAATCACAAGATCTTGGAGGCCAATTCACAGGTCCAAAACGTGAAATTAGGCGGTCACCATACGTGTCTTTCAATAAATCGATTGTGGCACGAGCTGTGTGACATGTTGCGCCGTCTTGTTGGAACCACAGCTCCTGGACATCATGGTTGTTCAATTCAGGAATGAAAAAGTTAGTAATCATGGCTCTATACCGATCACTGTTGACTGTAACGTTCTGGCCATCATCGTTTTCGTAGAAGTACGGACCAATGATTTCAATAGCCCATAAAGCGCACTAAACAGTCAGTTTTTCTGGATGTAACGGTGTTTCGACATACACTTGAGGATTAGCTTCACAACAAATGCGGCAGTTTTGTTTGTTGACGTAGCCATTCAACCAGAAGTGCGCTTCATCGCTTAACAAAATAAAATGGACGTAGTGCGCGATACGTATTCCGCACAGAACCATTATTTTCGAAATAAAATTGCACTATTTGCAAGCGTTGTTCAGGCGTGATTCTATTCATGATGAATTGGCAAACCAAACTGAGAATAAATCACTTGACAGCTGTTAAATCGGTCACCATCTTGAACAGTAATGCCAACTTAAAGTTATATACCTCGAAAAAAAAACACCCGTTAGTAAAAAAAATTCAGTGAGAGCAATAACTTGGCGTTAGCAGCTTTTGGAGTTATCTCAGTGTTTGCCTAATTTTTTTTTTAATTCTATGTACTAGAATTTTCTATAATTCTAATGAAACAATCAACACAAAATCTTCCATAAAACTTGATATTGTTAATTCATACAATGGGTCGGCCAGGATTTTGTTTTCTGTAATATGAAAAATGCATTCTATAATTGGGAGATTGAATTGGGGAGATTGAAATAAATGTTGAAGTGAATACTAATCCAGATGTTCTTAGGATATTAATAGATTCTCAATATCGAGTTCAAAATCATAATAAATATTCAACAAACCTAGTCCAGGAGGGAATTCTCTATAAGTCCTTCTTCCACATCTTGAATTCACATTTGAGGGTTATTTCGCTGGCTGTTTCTGAATCCAGTCCATAAAATTTTGTTAATTTTTTATATCAGTCGAAGAGTTATGACTGATCAATCTAACACGTGAATGATGATAACACAGATTGATGTTTGAGAAATCTGTTATTTAATCCAATCGGTAATTTTGAAACCAGATGTTACTGTTGCTTCGGAAAGTAGCCAAATTGTATATTTTTCATGACCGAGCAATCCCATGCTCTGTCGGATTTGGGAAGTATTTTTGTAGGACTTGTTCAACCATGATACTTGATGGTGTTCAACTACTGGTTGCAATAAAAATCGAATTCGGGTTATTTTTGAGAAGTAATCCGAAGAAATCCTTTCTATATTGGAGTTGCCGATCGAGGAAATATATGATGTTGGGTTATAAATGTTGTAATATAATATAAATTTTTTGGTGGGGAAGGAGGATGAAGCCCCAAAACCCTCACTAGCTTCTTTAGTAAAGTGATTCTATACAAGGTGAGTCGAAAATGTGTATCGAGATTTATGGGGGTAATAGTACATACATTGAAAAATAAGTATAGTTTGATGAATAAATTTATAGCCCAAAATGCATATTAAGGGAGATATATCCTTCCAAAGTTAATAAAATTCAAAAAAATTGGAAGGATATATCTCCATTAATATGCATTTTGGGCCATCAATTCATTAATTAAACTAAACTTAACTTTAATGTACATACATCCCATTTTGGGTAAGACAGCCAGGTTTCTCGCTTGTTATTTAAGATAGAGCCTTTGGTCTAATCAGATTTTGCATAACTGTTTCCGTTCAAGAGATACAGGGCGATTTTGGAAATTGATACTTTTCGGACCCCTCCTTTATCTCCGAAGTTATTAGAAATAATGCTAGGTAAAAACTACGTCTGAATCAGAATTCTGCGTAGAATCCAGTGGCGTACTCAAAAATTTTTTTCTGGGTATGGTTTTGAAGATTCAACACAAACCTATATGTTTTTAATGGAACACCCTATATATCAGTACTTCGTTGAATTCGTCATTTTTTTCCCATCAAAATGATGTATGAAACGATGTAGGTAGGATGTTCAAAAATGTAAAAAAAACACTAAAACATCAAATAATGATGATTTTTTGTTAATGAGCAATGGATTTTCCATATGAAAAAAGGATCAATTGGATAATCTCAAAAAACGATTATTTTCTCCGCAATGAAAGGATTGGTACAAAAATTGAGGATATAAACTGAAATATTAAAAAACACGAGAATGGAAAAATTGTCTAGATAGAATAGTTAATCCCTAAATTCTCCAAAATTTGATTTATCAGATAACAGATAATTAAGCTTGATTCAAGGCCACTATTGTCTTATATATTCATTGTATATCAGTTCAATTCAGTCCTTTTCCTGTTCATTCCAATAAACCTACTATTTATAATGTAGAATTAACGGAATTTTTATGTACATGAATTATTTCAGGCCACTTTTTAACTATTTAAAATAAGGATCATTCAACACTGATATAACAAGATTGCTTTATTCCATTTGAACTGAGAAGACTTTTTGGCAGGTAATGAATTGAAAAATTTCAAATACTCATTATACTCAAATATTCATTATTTATAGTTTCAAGATTTTAATGAATAGAAACGTGGAATATATCAAATATTCAATTATAATAACTGCATTGAAGTATATCTCATTCTAAGAGTCTATATGAGAAAATATTTCATATGCAAAATTCTCATGTCCTCCATCCTGAAATTATAAAATACTTATTTCTTCAGAAGAAGTGTTTTATGTTATGCTCCCAATTAAACTGTGATCCACGTAAATCCCAATTTTTTCTTCATATTTTTAATTGAAGAATATATGAATATTCGGAACAATAATTATTTTTAGACCCGATATTCTGGTCGAAGTAGGTAGTTTATTTCAAGGTTTGATCAAAAACTTAATAGCTTAAACTTGAACGGAAAAATTACTCTGTTCAGCAAGGTTGGATATTTGAAACAAAAATTAGATACCATTCAGTAGTTGGGATTTTCCCCTCACAAGAGATATACAAAAAAATACTTCCATAATTACACATTTCCATTGCTGAATAAATAATTGAAGGTGTTGTGAAACATGTAGATTAACGACACAGTAACTAAACAAAATCGGTTTTATTGACACAAGTTCTATACATGGTGTTTCCTAATTACGGTACGAAATTTCAGAGGTGAAAGTTAAAAAAAAGATTTTTATAGAATATCATAAATATTTTTTTAATTTGGTTGGAATTCTGTGCAAGTATTTGAAACAGCAAGGTCAATTTTTTTTCTTTTACTTTTGGTTTTCATTTTATGTTGTCCATCGCTAGTTTTTAGAATAAGTTAAAGTGAATTCTAACTTTTTTCTGAAGAACGAAGCTTGATATAAAACAAAACATAAGAGACCACCACAATGTAGAATTTTCAGTTGCTTAATTTAATAAAACACAGAACAGTCAGTGGCGTACCTTTTTTTATCAATATTGTTGACTGTGGTTCCAACGGAGACCTAATAATGTCAATATAGTTAATGCTCAACAATGCGCCTTATCATTTTAAACAGCTGTACCAAATTTCAACCAAATCGGTTCAAAAATATTTATGATATCTATTACATATTATATAAACTTCTCAGAAACAAAGCAATTCCGGACAAATGTTCATCAGAATTTTTTTTCTGGAATCATTACGTAGCATTATTAGAAAATACCAGTAATTGAATTCAAAAATCAAAAAAAACACTGATGTTGTATCAAAATCTTTTAGATACTTGTTCAAATATATGTTCATGTAATTTCTTCCTGAAATTTTCTGTTTTAATATTATTAATTCTTCTGAACAAAGTTAATACTTCCTGATCTATAACAAGTCATGATAACCTAGAATTACCTGATACTCTCGATACAATGTCATTTATCACTTTTTGAAACATTTGTGTATAAAACTGTTACAAGGATTTGCGAACACGACAGACACAAAAAAACTGGTTTTTCAGAGTGGTCTGAAATGAATTTTGCAGGCGTAAATTTTGAAATCAGAGACCAAAAATTGTATAAGTGGTTTTTATCCATAGCAATACTTTTTGAGCTTCTCCAATACATGAATAGCTTCACAACATAACAGAAGACAAGAATACTCTGAATGCCACCAAGTAGCCAAAAATAAGATAAACTTATTTACCTCGCATAGCTTCCGTGACAAGATCGAAAATTGGTATGACTTCAAGAAAGCGCTGAAGGATTTATTTTCATTAAACTGATTGTTTTATAGTCTACACCTCTGTTTTCCCGATATCATACTTCCTATTCAATTCGAATTAAGTCATCATGTTCTTATGGCGTGCAACGTTTTCGCTCAGATGAATATAAACTTCTCTATTTCAAAGAGTTAACGTGAACAAATTTCATAATGGAAAAATTCAGGAACTGTTGGCAAAAAACGAATAAACTCTGTGAATTTCAAGTTTATCGTTTCCTCAATATCAGAGAAAGTCTAAACCTATACAAAAAGTTGAAACAAATGGCGAGGTGAGTTTTTGAATCCGTAGTTATTGGCTCAAAATTCCGATTAAAGCTTTCACGAATTCGTAACACACAGAGTATTATAACTAGGAAATTAATAGATTATACATATACTGGGAGTGAAGGATTTTCCAATAAGAGGTTTCATTTTGATATTAGGAAATATTAGTATATTTTAAGAGAAATCGATGGATGTTTATTGCATTGTAAAGAGGAAAGTATGCCATTAACCAAGGAAAATGAAATCAACCAAATGGCCGCCACGGCTTTAGTTGCAGCATCATATTATTTTCATGAAAATTTCCCTGGCCAATTTGCACATTCGTTGTCATATGTTCTCGATAACTTCAATTGAATCCATTGTGGAGCATTGACCTAGGCCTTACCTTTCACGTGGCCCCAAAGAAAGAAGTCTAAAGATGTTAAATCAAAAGATCTCGGTGGCCAATTGTGAGCTCCTTTACGAGAAATTACACGGCCAGGAAATTCTCCTTGAAAAGTTATGATTGTTTCGTTGCTTGTGTGCCACGTAGCACCATCTTGTTGAAAATGAACGTCGTACACATTAATAATTCTCAATTCCAGCCTTAAATCATTAATCATCGAATCGACCAACCTGAGTTTTCGACAGCACTGCGGGCTACAGCATCAATATTCTCAGTTGTTTCGATTCTACACGTCACTAATTTGTCCCAAGATTTCAAATTTTTTCACCAGTTTTACTCTTGCCGGCCGAGAAGGATCTTCAGGAGGACCCAAAAGTGCTTTAGTTTTGAGAACTGTGAGTGCAAAAATTTCAACAATTTTTAGTGAATTTTAACAATTTCAGTGCGTTGTTGAAGCGTGTATCCTTCTATTTTTATTAATGGCGCAGTTTTAACATGTCCAATGTCAAAATATGACAGCTTCAAAAGTGACAGCTGCCCAGGTAGCGGGCTATTCAAAATGAATTATGTATCTTATTGGAAAACCCTATAGAAAATTGTAATACTTTTCGAGAACTTCTAAATTAAATGAACAAGAACAAGTATCAACTAAATGGTGTTGAATGAAATGTTGAATGAATAATATTCAATCCTACGAAATAGATTGCAAGAAGGTATATTAAATATTGCTATCACAACCAGTATGGAACAGGGATAGTAATAAAGCATATTTAGCCGTAACTGCATATTACGTTTACGATAATTATATTACTTCTGAAGTTTTGATGACTAGAAAATTACTAGGTTTCCATTCAAAGGAAATAATTTCATAACCCTGACAGAAATAACTAATCAATATTATGTAGTTACAGCTACTACAACATTGATTTAAATGAAGTTAATAACACCATAAATATAAATTCTGCTCGTCCGCAACGCTCTGAAATCAGCTTCTCCTAATTCTCTTCATGTAGTATCAATTTCGTCTTCAAGATTAAAGTTTCTGAATTCTGAAGACGAAATTGATCTGAGCACTGTTTCTGAAACCCGAATGTTTAGTCCTAGATATTTTTAAACTCCCATCTGATTCTTGAAAATATTGAAATATATAGGCATCGAATGGTCTTGAAAACTGGTATCTGATTATGCCCATTTGTAGAAGAAAGGAAACATGTATCAATTTTCCGAGAAATCTTCATTTGAATCATAGAGTGAATGATTTCCTTTCATTAGAGAAAATAAATCCAGATTCTGATCTAAGACATTATGAAAACAAAAAAATTCTTCCTTGCAATTCAGAAATTCTACACTTCCACCATATTGAATAAGTGTTCTAGATCAGAGAAATTATTTTTGAATGCTTTTGACTTTGGAAGGCAACTATAAAAATTTCAGGGGAGATGAAATTCATACAGAGCCAAAGTTCCATCCCAAAATTATGAAAAATAATGAACCAAAATATATTTAGATATAACCTAACCAATTCATCATTCGTTGCTTATGTATAATAAAATAAAAAAAATATTTTATACAATGACTTAATATCTGAACAAATAATTACAAAAAAAATTATTTTATTCAAAAATTCATAACTCTGAAACTATCAATGCTAGGACTTTTCGGTAAAGAATATTGTTCTCAATGTATTGATTTCAAGTTCATGTTTATGTGCGGTGAGGTTATGTTGAGTTCATGTTTATGTGTTGTTGAGTTGAAAACAAATCTATTTTTGATATTGTCTTCTTGTTTTTCACTTAAAATTTCATTAATTCTTGAGCTAAGAGTATTCATGCGGTATTGCAATTTCTTGGCGTGGCGACACATAAGTGAAGTTCTGCCTTTTATTCACTTGTATCGTAATATACACTATGTTCGTAAAGTATGGAACAAATTCATTTTTAGAAACAATCCCATTTTAAGAAATAATCCTGAAACAATTCGATTTTTTATATTAATTTACAGTATTTCAAAATAATCTTCTAATATACAGGGTGAATTACTTTCGAGTAATGACGTCACCGTCATTTTTCTTTAATGGAACACCACCAATCAGCCCAGCTAGAGTAATCGAAAAATTGAGACAAAATGGGGGTGTTATATCATATTTAAAAAAAATGACGATGACGTCATTACTTGAAAGTAATGCACCCTGTATATTAGATTATTATTTTAAAATACGGTAAATTAAAATAAAAAATCGACGAGTTTCAGGATTATTTCTTAAAATGGTCTGTTTAGCTGAAAATGAATTTGTTCAAAACTTTACGGACACAGTGTATAATATTATTAATATTTCCACCTCACTTCTACACAACTACGAAAGCATCTACACAAATTATTCATGATGTTTTTGTTTACAGATGAATTTGTTGAATGTTGGGTCTATTTTTCGATGAACCGGTGCATGAACTTTATTTAAACGTCTCACTTGTCCACATTTTTATCAGACTTTGTATTCGCTAAGTCAACAATTCTTGGAAATATGGTGAATGAGAGGGAAATCTAGAATTATTTATCCTGTTTATTAATTCAATACAGATAATGTCAAGTAGGAATAACTGGATGTTTTTTATTCAGCGATGGTTGATAAATTATTCAATTATAGAGTAAATAATATCCTATCCCAAATATTTGATCACCGGGTTCTCAGTTGGCACTCACATAAATATACCAATATTACTTTGCTAGTAGCTAGTAATCATTTCAAATGTACAGGTTTCGTAATCTTCAGAAATAATTTTCATTATGTGTAGTACGAAGAAATAGATGAGATTTCGTACTACAAAACATTTTCTGACAGTTTTGTGATTAGTAAGGTCAGTTTAGTTTGAGCGCGAGTTAAAGAAGGACACTTGGTTGGGAGGTTCTTATGCATCCATCTTATATTCCTGACCTAGCACCAATTGGTTACCATCTGTTCCTGTCAATGGCGAACAATTTTGTTCATGAAAAATTCCGTTCAACAGAGACCCGTGAAAATAGACTGCCACAAATTTTTGCCAATAGGAACGAGGGCTTCTATGAGTAAAACAATTCGAAATGAGAACAAGTTATCGAACGAAACGGCCATGATGAAAATTAATTTTAGATCGGTAAAATGTTGTTTACAAGTTTATTTCATCATATGATTTATGATTTCAAAATGGTTCCGAATCAACGATTTGGTTTTAGTAAGGAAGCTGAACTGTAAATGATATAAAAAAAATACCCGGATACCAAATATGAGAGATAATGCTATGAAGATACATACTGGAAATAAAAACTTGGTATTGTTTTTTTGTTACCCAGCAACCTTCAAAACGCTTGATGTTTCACCTTGAGATTTCACATGCTTATTAGTTTATAGAACTGAGATTATAATGCAGTTATGATAAAAACATTAGGATCATCAAAAGGTTTCTCAAATTAAGGTTTTTTCCATTTCCAAATATTCATATAAATTAGATATTTCATTCGATGAGCTAAGAGCTACTTGCATTAAAACTTATGGCCAAATTGATTGCAAGATATCATTTGATTACTTCTTTTGAGAATTTTATCTACCCGCTCTAACTCAAAGAAAAGAAATTTAAAATCATTTCGAAATTAATTCAATATACATATCATGAAAAAATGATACTTAAAATATTATGCCACAAATTGTACAACTCCTAGAATGAAGGGTTTTTCAGCTGAAAATAATATTTTTTTCCTAAAAGCAAATTTGCTTTCGCTTCGCTTTCGAAAAACATGGTGTCAAAGTTAACCAGTTTTCAATAAATACCTACACAAAAATTGATTCTGATGAAGCTTGGCAAGCTTATTCATGGTAATATAGAGATCAATAAAAAACAAAAAAATAGTGGTGCACAATTATTTCACCTACTAAGAATCTGAATTCTTAAAGAATATTTTTGACTGAAAATCCGATACTGAACGTTAGATGGTTCAATTCTGGGTCACCCTGTGAAGATTATAGACGTTTTTTAATCTTATCTGCTATCACCCCTCATGTCGAGGTTTCTCGATGAACTTTATCGGTCTTCTATGACAGCGTTTCGACAGCCAATTTTTAATCTTTATCAGTAATAATTCATAAGTATGTTTATCGACTACTAGTGATAACATGAAACCTGAAGGGTTTGTCAGAGAATTGAATCAGATAATATTTCTTGTATTTTAGATATTTATAATCCATATACTCAGTCAATTAAAAAAAGACCTGCCTCAAGAATCAGCATAAAATTTTTAATATAGGGAATTCCTTGAAATAATATGATATGACATATGAATTAACCTTGAATGAAGCACATTTTGATGTTTAATGGTTAATTCATTATTTCTCATAGTTATGGGAATGTGATTTGTCAATTGTGGGATTCGAGCATCATGATATTATTCAATTAATATGATGTTTTAGAGCCAGGTACCTTTCGTTATCCCAAATGGTATACTGCTGGTAATTTTTAGGTTTTCATGGAAAAAATACAAAATATTAACTTCAAGGATTTCTGTCTGTTTGTCCCTAGTTGTTGCACGGAAACTATTGAATATTTCATTCAAACCAACTGAAAGTAGGTTTTTTCACAGCTTAAAAAAGATTTGTTCATTTTTCATAACAAAAAAGCCTTTACACTGCATTGCTTTGGCAATGTGAATTTGATGCCGCCTTGGTATCACTGTTGATGTGAAAATAGTTCTCACTATCGAAAGATTCCTGTTCTATAGGCATTCAAAAAGGAATACAAAAAAAATGCAAATCTTAGATATGTGATACAAATCTATTTTAATAGTTATGCTGTAATCAAAATATTGAGCTCCCATATACCAACAATTCGAATTAGATTTAGGAGTGCCTAAGGTAAATTAATGAATTAAACAACAAAATGATAGGGTCTTCTTAGTCTGGGTTCCTAGTCACTTCAGAATCAAATGACACGAAGAGGACAATATACTTTTCAGAAAGGGAGCGTGAACGCATATTACAGGATCTGTATAGAATATAGCCCCTATAAAAAAGAGTTTTAAAATGAGGAGAAAACCGAAAGAGAAATACTCTGGCTGAATCTTGGAGGAATAGATCATGCCAAAATACAGCAAGATCCATATAGTATGTCAGACAGACCATGCTACAACTTCACACTGGCCTCTTTACTAACAGGTCATTACATTAAAGGTTATCCTCGGATCCTCTGATAAACTCATTGTCATTGGGAAGTCCCTACTGACGAGTGCTGAATTTTTGAGGAGAAAAAAGAGTGCATCGACATTACAAGCCACTGTCAAAAAATTCTTTGGTTGATACAGGAATTAAGAAGCCTTAAATCCATTCCAGATACTGGAGCTCATTAAAACCCTAGAACTGGAGGGCGAGCTAAAGATGATGCAGTGACGAGAGCAGCTCTGATGGGAACACAATAGACCTTCCCATTGGGCACAGGTACGTTAATATAACGTTGTCAAATGAATCAAAACAATAAAATTTGTGACTTATTAGCTAAAAATTGACATTAACTTAAAGTCAGAATAGTTACTTATAATACAAGTGCCGAAGGCATTGATATTCTTCCACGAGTTCAAAATTCAAAAACGAGCCACGAAGTGGCGAGTTTTGGAATGAACGAGTGGTAGAATGAGCCTTCTGTACGAGTATTATACATTATTTTCTCTAATTCATTGCATTTTCATTGAAATTAATGAAATATTTCCATAAATATCATTTAGTGATTTTTGCATTGAAAAATGTTGGTTGGCAGAACTGATTTCTTTAAGGCAAATTGATGAATTGACAGATAAAGCCGTGGCGGAAAGTTCGGAGTACCAACATAGAATAATAAAATATAACCATGAAAACTGTGCGTTTCTGATATATTCTCGCACGATTTTGTTCCACAAAATGTGGAAGAATGAACGGAATAACCACAGAATTAGAGAAAGGTGCTTATGCGTACTTGTTCAAATTCGTATTCACCTATGTTTTCACGAAGTTTCGTATATTTTGCTTCAATATTCCTATTTATCAAAGAGAATATTAATCATACCTCCAACTGTTCATGAGAAATTTCGAATATAAAACTACTTTTGTGAATTCTGCCCCAAAACATTCCCAAAAAAAGTGAGAGAATTCATAGAATACAATAATGAAGCCAGTGAGATTACAGAAACTCAAGTGAATAAACATAACTGAAAAACATAACGAGAGAATATTTGATTAATACAGTTCTTGTTCAGGAAATTAAATGATAATTAGTTGGACCAACTAAAAGATATTCATCAGACCATGCAACCCTCAAGAATCTGATATTATTAACACTTTAGTAGTAACAGTCACGTTTACTTCATAAACTGATTTTCTTAAAAAGTTCATCAAATTGTTTTTCGACAATATCAAACAAACAACAAGTTGTTAAGCCTGAATGAGTTGTTATTCTGTTTTAGAACGGGTTCCCTCAAATGATTCAACCAATTTCCTAATGGGTCGATCATTTCTATAATAAACATAGGTACGTAGACAAAGTGGATTTTGATGTTTCGTGTGAACTGATCAGAAAAATATTGTCAGATATTTAGGAATAAATGGAACTCGAATGCTTTATTGATATACCTATACATGATCTAAATGAAATAGAAATCTTGTCACTGAAATCCGAAGAAAAAAAAATTGCTCAAGGCATTTCCTGTGAGTACTAGATTACTTAGGTACGTAGTAATTTTCATGGAATTTGAAGAAATACAATTTAAGACTTATATTTCAAGATTTGATTTGAGTGCGACGAAATTATTATTTTAGATCATCTTATGGGTGTTTTTTTGCAATTTTTACAATCAATAAAAATATCTGTTGTTAATTTTACATTGTAAATGGCATGTAATGGAATGGACGTATGACAAAATTTGTCGGAATAGTACAGATTAGTGGAAAAGTTATGAATTCGTGACAAGAAATAAAGATTAAAATAAGTCTAGATACTTGATAAAGATTATATAATATAAATATTACAGATATTTTGTAGAAACCCTAAGTTCTGATATACCTTTTGAAATTGTCATTGTTGAAATTGTGTGAATAATGAATAACTATGAATAATATGAATAAATATGTACAAATATCAAAAAAAAATATCAGAAGTGAGGGTTTCTTTATGATTTCTGTAATATTTCCAATATTTATCAACAAATTTCATCGAACAACCACCGCATATTCTTGATATCACTTCAACCGACTTCTTTATCTTTTTAGAACTCAAATTACCACTTCCGAGATACCTGTTGTTAGTCGATAGAAGACAAAAGAAAATTCGCAAGTAGTCGATACATAAAAATGCGTTCGAAGATTGAATTATTTGTACTCGTAAGTATATTATTTAGTTAAAGACCTACTTGAAGGCTATGTAATAACTTTGAGTAAATAAAACATAGTTTGTGTTCATTTTGTACAATTAATATCGGTACCTTTTTGACATAACACCGATTTCAATTTGAGCTCTTTGAATTACTATAAAATGACCGTTATTATATTTACTCGTTTCATTGGATAAATAGGTAATAGCCATTTAGGCAAGCAGTAGCATCTCCTAAATTTCTGGTTTTAGATTTTACAATTTTAATTATTCATTCAATAAATTGCAGAATACTTTACAGGGTTATATTCACTCAAGAAGAATAGAAATATCAGATAACATCAGAGATTACTCAAATTCAGAATAATGGTTTTATTATGGTTTTCGAGAATTCGAGTTGTAAATACGGCAGAATATTTAAGAGATCTAACGAAAGTGGCTCCTCAGTTCTTCGTCGATTTGAGTTTATCCAAAAATACCTTCGGGTGTTTGGCCCATTAGTATGTTTGAATTCTTGAGGTCTTTTTCAAACCAAGGACACAAAGCTGTTAATTCTTGATTTATCATGAGCTATGCATTTGTCATTGAACCTTGAAAATTCACTTGAGGACTAAATAAAGATACTAGGTTTTGAAAACAAATTTTGTAACCAACATTATGAAATTATGATTCGCTATTAAGTATGATATCAATTTTGAAGGAATTTTGATTCGTTACTTTTCACAATTTTCAGGAATCCATAAAGGTTTAATGATTTGATCCAAACAATATGAGGCATTGAAGATGCTTATTACATTATGAGCTGTAGTTTGAAAAATCAGCAGTCACAAAGAAGTGCTTTCATTTCCTCTATTCATCATACAGAATAATCTATTCAATGAACGCAAGTATGCAGATGAGTTAATCAAACTGTTACATATTCAACGATCAGTCAGATCTAATAAAAGAGTATAACTTCGATCTAAAAATATCCCAAGTATGATTTTACCTTCGCCATTAGAAAAACTGTATTATAATTTACCTTCAAAGAGGCCCATCTCTATAAATCCCTCAATGTTGACTTTCTAGGAAAAAACCGACCATAAAAACAGTTCATACAGAATTTTAGCACATCACAGCGAATTCACACGATTCGTGAAAAAAGTCATTTCAAAGGGACAACGTGACTAGATAAAGATGAAGCCGAAAAATGATGAGTGGTTAGGACAGAGCGCGTGGCGTAGAAATAAAAGATAATCTGACAATCGAGCTGTTTCAAGTCACAACAACTACTGTGAGCGCCGCGCTTAGTAGCCCCGCTTTGAAAGTTGATTCAAGTTTGACGTAATATTGACTTAAGTCGAAATAACATGCGTGTTGTTGAAGACAGTGTTCTTTAATGCACTAGAATTAGCGTAATAATGAATCGCTACGCTAAGATTGATGGCAGTGGAAAATTCAGGTAGCATTGGACAAAATTACTTCAGGAGCATAATATATAGGGTGATTTGTGAAAAGGTAGTCGAGTAGTAAGCATATTTTGATTTGTCAGATACTGCTAGGTTAATCCATGGTTTATTAGATTAGGTTAGGATGTTCTATTTTTCGAGATATTGACAATTTTATTGAAAATTATGATTACAACTCTATTTTGTGATTCTTTTATTTTGACGTTATTTTGACTCAAGTCGAAATAATATGGGTGTTGCTGAAGACAGTATTCTTTAATGCACTAGAATTAGCGTAATAATGAGAGGCTACGCTAAGATTGGTGGCAGTGGAAAATTCAGGTAGCATTGGACAAAATTACTTCAGGAGCATAATATATAGGGTGATTTGTGAAAAGGTAGTCGAGTAGTAAGCATATTTTGATTTGTCAGATACTGCTAGGTTAATCCATGGTTTATTAGATTAGGTTAGGATGTTCTATTTTTCGAGATATTGACAATTTTATTGAAAATTATGATTACGACTCTATTTTGTGATTCTTTTATTTTGACGTTATTTTGACTCAAGTCGAAATAATATGGGTGTTGCTGAAGACAGTATTCTTTAATGCACTAGAATTAGCGTAATAATGAGAGGCTACGCTAAGATTGGTGGCAGTGGAAAATTCAGGTAGCATTGGACAAAATTACCTCAGGAGCATGATATATAGGGTGATTTGTGAAAAGGTAGCTCAAGTAGTAAACAGATTTTGATTTGTCAGATACTGCTAGATTAATCCATGGTTGATTAGATTAGGTTAGGATGTTCTATTTTTCGAGATATTGACAATTTTATTGAAAATTATGATTACGACTCTATTTTGTAATTCTTTTTTTTTTACGTTATATTGACTTAAGTCGAAATAATATGCGTGTTGTTGAAGACACTGTTCTTCAATGCTTAATTATTATTATTATTAATTATCAGCGTAATAATGAAACGAGACGCTAAGAAGTTTAAGGGTTTAAGAGTAGCTTTAGCTAATCTTCGCCTTTTCAGGGCAAATGTATGTACATTTGTTGAATAAAGTCGATTTATTATTATTATAATTGATGGCAGTGGAAAATTTAGGTAGAATTGGACAAAATTACCTCAGGGGGATAATATATGGGGTGATTTGTAAAAAGGTAGACGAGTAGTAAACAGATTCTGATTTGTCAGATACTGCTAGGTTAATCCATGGTTGATTAGATTGGGTTAAGATGTTCTATTTTTCGAAATATTGACAATTTTATTGAAAATTATGATTACGGCTTCATTTTGTAATTCTTTTATTTTGAGTAGGTAATATTGACTTAAGTCGAAATAACATGCTTGTTGTTGAAGACAGTGTTCATTAATGCACTAGAATGAGCGTAATAATGAAACAAGACGCTAAGATTGATGGCAGTGGAAAATTCAGGTGGAATTGGATAAAATTACATCAGGAGGATAATATATGGGGACAGATTTTAATCTGTCAGATACTGATAGGTTTATTCATGGTTGATTAGACTTAGGTTCAGGTGTTCTATTTTCTCGAGATATTGACAATTTTATTGAAAATTCTGATTAAAACTCTATTATGTAATTCTTTTATTCGTAACCAAAGATTGTCCCAAGCTTATTATACATACACTGTATCTGTAAAGTATGGAAAAAATTCATTTTTAGCTAAACAGACAATTTTTAGAAATAATCCTGAAACACGTCGATTTTTTATTTCAATTTGCCGTATTTTAAAATAATAATCTAATATACAGGGTGAATTACTTTCGAGGAATGACGTCACCGTCATTTTTCTTAAGTGAAACACCCCCATTTTGTCTCAATTTTCCGATGACTCTAGCTGAGCTGATTCCAAAAATATATCACATGTTGATTCCAATTGGTATAGGGTGGACAAAAATAATAAATTAAATCTAAGCAATAATTAAAACATTCACGAATACCAAAAATATTGTAGTACTAAACTGTCATTGAATTACTGAACAAATAATGACATTTCACGAAAAACTAGACGACTCTGTTTTTTTTTTAAATTGATAAGAAATAATTTCTTTTATATTCTGTCTTCTAGATCACAAGTACCGAACCTGTTTGGAAACAGCTCATTTTCATTAATCTTAAAATGTAACAAACTACAGGGTGTTACATTCAAATCAATTGCCGCTACACAATAAGTATTTTTGATAATATTGTTAATTTAACTAATGAAGAATGTTACGCTTTACTTTATGAGCACACACAAAACTATTGTATTTTTGTCCACCCTGTACCAATTGGAATC
Organism: Harmonia axyridis; assembly: GCF_914767665.1. Classification (NCBI taxonomy): domain Eukaryota; kingdom Metazoa; phylum Arthropoda; class Insecta; order Coleoptera; family Coccinellidae; genus Harmonia; species Harmonia axyridis. The sequence goes on from NC_059501.1 coordinate 21,116,781, forward strand.
AACATGTGATACATTTTTGGAATCAGCTCGGCTAGAGTAATCGGAAAATTGAGACAAAATAGGGGTATTCCATTTAAAAAAAAATGACGGTGACGTCATTACTCGAAAGTAATTCACCCTGTATATCAGATTATTATTTTAAATACGATAAATTAAAATCAAAAATCGACGTGTTTCAGGATTATTTCTTAAAATGGTCTGTTTAGGTAAAAATGAATTTGTTCCATACTTTACGGACTCAGTGTATAGTGTGAACGCTAAACAAAATTCTCTCCTCATTCTCTTTTTAAAATTTCATTATCCATGTCTTATTGTGCTAAAATTGACCATTTATGTGTGGAAACATTGACTACTTCACACACTTAAATATGGCAAAAGCACTGACTTGGCGTTAGGAGCTTTTGAGCTCTCGTTCATGAATTCGCCTATTGCGTCGATTACAGAACAGTATATACTGAGTGAGTCTTTAACTTATAAAGTATGAGTCGTCACCTACCTTCACAGGAATTAAATTATATAATCACTTACCTAATCATTTTGAGAGAATTGGTGAAAAACAATTTAAGAAAGAAGTAATTTCAATGTTTATTGAAAATTGCTTTTATAATATTCAAGAATTATAAACTAATTCTATCATTAAAGACTTTTTTTGATACTCACTTTTACCAGCATTGTTCTCTTTATATTTTCAAATCGTTGTGTTATTTTTTCTCCCTTGACTATTCCTATACATTTGTATGATGTCTTAAAGTTTATTATTTTAATGGAAGATTCCTGAGATCAAAGGAACCATTCCTGTGCCATTCTTTCCAATATTCGGCTCGGTTAAAAAATAATTTACGGCCACGGAAAAAATAAGGTTTATGCCAATGCTCCACAATCGATTCAAGATCTTAAAGATGGAATTCTTGAATTTATCGAGGAAATACAGAAGCAAATATGCGAATTGGTCATGTAAAATTTCATGAAAAGGTTATGGTGCTGAAACCGTAGCTGTGGTGGCTATTTGGCAATATTGCTTTTCATCGCTAATGCCATACCTTTCTCTTAACAATGAAATAGGCATCCATTGATTTCTCTTGAATTATACTCGTTTTTTCTTATCAAAATAAGACTCTGTTTGGAAAACCCTTTTTAATATCATAATTATCGATTAGATTATATAAATGGGGGATCTGTTGTTACAATCCTCCTGGAATTCGTCATGAATATCCTGCTGATTAATATACATAAACAAACTTAATTTCCACCTATTGTCGGGGATTTGTTGTTATACGGAAATATTGGGTATTTTTTTGTTTGGATCTTTACCTTGAATATGCAATGGTTCTGGTGTCGCGATCAACACGGGATTTTACAGATATCTTAAAATTGTTTTAATACACCCAGCCGAAAAATTTGAACTCAGTCGAATCTTTTGAAACCGAAAAATTAGTTTTTTATAGTTTGTTTGAATATTTTATAGTTCTGATGATGCGATCAACAAAATATGTTGCTGTAGAAACTATTATATCGGGAAAATATTATAATCTCGATATTCTTCTTGGTTTTGCTTACACGAAATTTTGCAGAAAGCAATAAATTGAAACTTCCCATCAATATAAAATTCGATCAATTCCGTAATTTTGAAATAATCAAGAATGGAATATCCTACGGCCATATTTTGGATTTTGTTCTTCATGGAATTATCCATCTAACATTGAAATAATATAGTTTATTAAAATACATTTGTATGAGTGAACTTTCAAAAAAAGCGCAAAAAAGAATTTGTTAGTTCCAATACAGTATCGAATGAATCATATCTTGAAATAGAATTTTTCTGATTGTGTTTCCAGTTAATCTGCATTTCTTTTTGATCTAATTATAACTTTTTACGTTGAAAATCTTTCTTTTCAAATTAAAGAAAAGATGAATGAAACACTTCATTCATTTCATGGAGTATCGATTACACCAAAGTTTACGAAAAATCATTCCTGAAATAATCCGAAAATTCCAATTACTAATTTTTGACATTGATCTGTGCACACATGGTTGATTTCATTTCAATTTCCTCGTAATCCTGAAAATAGAAACTAATTTATATCCCATTCACCGAGAAGTCATAAACCTCAGAGTTTCATTTTAAGTAGGTAAGAGTGTTTCATTGTTTGGAAATGAAATTTTTTTCCATATAAAAAAGAAAAAAATATGGAAATGCGACCGAACTTAAAGGTAGAAAAAATAGTTATTGATATTTAATACAAGTTATAATGATTTTAACCATTTTATTAGGTAAATAAAATTTTTTCAGAATCGAAAATCCGTTGTTGCTTTTTACCAGCGCTGAGCAAAACCATTTCGTGAATTGTTTTGTTATTTTCTTAAAAAAACTGCTGAATCCTGGTTATCACAGCGTCATGTTTGAATACTATCAAGCTCTTTTTTTTCTAGCACAGTATTTTTTTCCATAAAAAAACTGTGTTTTGTCAATACATGAAACTCATTCATATCATTTTTTCAAAAGTACTCCCCCATTTCTACACCCTTGCAGGTCCAGGTCTTATTGGGTGAGGTGGTAAATAAATGAATAAACATATAAATTGGCCGATAAATGAAATAAAAACTTGGATGTTAAATAACACTTATGAGAACATGAGTACCTACCTATCATTCAACTTACAAAGTGTTTATTCAATTAAATATTGATTTTCAAGGTCAATCCCTACAATTAAAAAAAAACGATTTTCCACAAATAAGGTAGAACTTCGTTGATAATATTAATACCAGTCCTTGTGTTATTGATAAGCTATCCATCAAGTGAAGATTGAAAGGGACGATAAAATTGATCATCTATCTATTTATCTATCTATATGTCTACATATAATCAGAAAATGTTTTATATACAGGGTGCTCTTAAATTGGAGGACTGATTCAAATTCGGTGTTTTAATAGATAGATAGACGAAGTATACACAATTTTTACATGTGACTTCACTCCCAAGACGGTTCCTTGCATACATGAATGTTTCTTGAGAATATAGAATCCGATGCATTCGCCATTTTGTCGTACTTAACTTTTTCTATAGAATTTAGGTCACGTTGAAATGTTTTTTATATGGAAATCAATGAGTTAAGATAAAAATGATAGGATATGAATTGAATGTTATTATAATGAGTATCCTTGAATTTCTTCTGAGATCGTAGCAATGTGCGATTAGAAAAGAATGCATAAGAATGCATATGTTATTTTCAGTAAGCAAATTTTGTCCCCAACATGAACTATCAAATTTGACATGAAGCGCGCGGAAGTGAAAACACATCAGTGATACGATATTTCACTCAATTCGAAAGTTTCTCCACAGAGAACGCACTTCTTATGTCCCATAGTGAATCAACGATTCATATTAACTCAAATTATATTGAAATAAATATGTAAATATATCAGAAATTCAGAAAACAAACTTCAAGCGCATCAAACGACTTGAACCAACCAACGGAACTAGGAGAGCAAAAGTTGACAAACCTTGGATTTGAGCAGGTAGAAACAGAAAATAATAAATATTCTGCTTATTATAAATTCGACAATTAGGAAAAATATTGGATTCCAAATATTCAAAACTGCATATTTAATCGAGAATTACTCAAATAAATATATTTCATTCAATATAATATACATTCATAATGATATGGTAAAATAGTGGATCTGAAAATATATCATAATCCGACAACGTGATCTAACCATGTTGGGAACATGTAAAAATGGTGTATACCTCTATCTATGTTTATTACTCTATGGGAAAATCCAAATTATTATGAAGTTCTAGTTAGTAAGCTGTGATGAATGAATTAATTAACCTCTGATACTTATTTATTCGATATGTAGCAATGATTAATTAATGAAGATTCAATAAACTGGTATAATAATCACAAGAAACACCCTGTATATCGTATATCGAAAACAAAGTGATGGCAGGATTGCAGTTATAGGATTTTTTCCTAAAATTATTAAAGTAACCTTTCATTTTCCTTCGTACTTTTAATTTAGGAGCACCCTGTATAGCAAACTATCATTATTTTTTCGTGCAGAATCACCCCCAGTAGTTGCAAAATATCGCACTTATTAACTCCTATCAGTATGCTCACACACACACAGTTATATAATCTCTTCAAGAGCGATTAATGACGAGCGCTCAAAAGCTCCTGGCGCCAAGTTAGTATTCCCCTCGAATAATAAAATATGAAGATAAGATACAACGATAGATAAGTAATAATTCATCGATGTTGAATGAAGACGTTCAGAGGTAGGTAGCTCATTATTTGCTTATAAAATTTCTCGAAAAATGTTCTTAGGAAGCTTCTCTGTAGGTGCTTTGTTTGCCCAGAGAACGGAAGATAAAATTGTGCATGCATATTCATTCCGATGAATCATAATAATCGGATTCCGTGATTCCATGACAAGTCCGAAACCACTTATCTGACGAGATCCTGCCTTAAACTCGTGTTAAAACCAATCATGGACGTTCTCGTGACATATACGCTATCAAAGAACTGATAGTAAATAGCCGATTACCACATTCAGTGAAAATGACACATACATCTTTTGTGCCTTATCGAATTTCTCCATTAATTCAAACCTATCACAAAGAAACCGGATGTTAAATTGGTCTATCAGCTGCACCTCAGCAGAAGTATTAAATGCAATACCTGATTGTAATTAGACATCAATATCTTTGGAGGAATAATGTAAGCTTATGAGTCAAGACAGCAGAAGAATATAGAGTAAAATTATTGTAATTATATATCATATCATTATATTTTATTTATCTAGTCCTTGTGTCAAGAGATTTCCGTTTCTGAGTATGTAAAGATATATAAATTGTGTGATCAAGTTAATTAACACCTACTTGGTTTATTTATGTCAATGCAGAATTTCTCTTACGTGAAATTTGAAAATGAAATTTTTCGAAAGGTTATATTATCTTGTGCACAGGGTGTTCCTAAATTAGAGGTACAAAAGAAAATGAGAGATTCCTCAGATAATTTCAAGAAAAGCTTTGTTTTCGAGGTTGAATTTGAATTTTTTTCTAGATTTTTTCAGAAGATATTCAACTGAAATTTGACAAAGATACTGCAAATCAAAGTTAAGATCATGTGATAACAGGTCAATTGAAAAGTCCCATAGTAAAACACATTTTTTTGGCAAAATTCGATTATATTATTCAACATAGTTGCCTTCGAGGGCGATACAGCGATTATAGCGATCTTCCAACTTTTCGATACCCTTTTTGTAGTACGATTTGTCTTTCGCTGCAAAAAAGACCCCAGTTTCGGCGATTACTTCTTCATTGGCGCGAAATTTCTTTCCAGCGAGCATTCTTTTGGGGTCTGAGAACAGGAAAAAGTCGCTGGGGGCCAGATCTGGCGAATACGGTGGATGCAGAAGCAATTCGAAGCTCAATTCATGCAATTTTGCTCTATTGTTTTTATTGATTTGTGACACGGCGCATTGTCTTTATGAAACAGCACCGTTTATTTTCAAATAGGGCCGTTTTCAACAATTTCATCCTTCAAACGATCCAATAACGCTATATAATAATCGCTGTTGATGCTTTGGCCCTTTTGGGGGCAATCAATGAATATTATACCTCGCGCATCCCAGAATACTCATGCCATAACCTTGCTAGCTAATTGTTGTGTTTTTCCTCGCTTTGGATTCTATTTGTACCTCAATTATAGAAAACACCCTGTATATCCAGGATATACAGAAAAAAATAGTTTTCCAGAACTATCGAGAGTAAGCCTTGAAAGCATCATTTTTATAATTACAAACCTGATTATTATCTTTCCATTGCACCATTTCATTTCGCCAAAAAGTCTGTATTTTCGAATTTTAAATCGGAAATCAAACGATAAGGTTGCGAGTTCCCTGATGACGAATTCGCAGTCAAATTCAAGGATATCCGTCCATCTGGCCGTTAGCACGATAACTCAGTGAAGTGAAGCCAGGAGCTTTTGAGCACTCATTTATTCGCGTCCAAATTACAGCCTTGGAGATCACATATATCTATGAGTATACGAATATGTGATCTTCAAAGATGGCTCTTGAATGGCGAACTCCCAAAAGCTCCTAACTTTACAGTATATTTTATTTCAATTTTAGAGTATTGTTTGGTTGAATTGTGCTGGTGATGTCTCAGGCTGGCACAACATTCTATGATGCATGTAGATTCGTAGGAATATGTACATTTTCAGTTAGTTGAGGAAGCACATTTCGCAGAAAATTATCCATGTATGCAGCATCTGCATTGGCCTTTATGAATGATGATAACATAACTGCTAATTGCCATATTATGTGCATTACTCGTTTTAATGCAAATTTATAATGATAAATGATTTTTGGTCCCCCGAGCCGGATTTATTGGAATTGTGAAATTATGTCCATATCTTCCATAGAAAATTTTATTTCTTCGACATGTTGAACTATGTAGATGAAATTGAATATTTTCAGAAGAAACTTGAAATTTGCTTCGCCAAATTGCGAAATTATTACTAAAACTATGTTAATACAAAAATATCCATAATATTCTTCCTAGTTTCAGTTTGGATGCACTGACTTGGCCATAACATAAATTTTCTTTTTTAACTGTTCTTTTGGCATTCAATAGGAATGAATCTAATCATACAAACTTCAATTTTATGAAAATCGTCTAATATTCTTCATTGAATGAATTTAAATGAGTTATATAGACATATATACCTTGAAAATATTCTAATTAATATTAATTTATCGGTGCTTCACTTCTCGCCGATGTATTATCTGTCAGCCCATTTAAGATAGTATGTAGGCAACTTATCATACAACATTATCTGTGCGGTTTTGCTAACTTCAAGCACAACTCCTCTTTTTCCCAGTTGACTTAATTTTGTTCGTTTACCATAAGCTACTCAGAGATTTTCTCGAAAACTACAAGAATTAATGGCAGTGCAAATCTTGATTGTTTTACTACACTTACCTAGATTGCACAATCCATGGATTGAAATGAAGAAAATTAAAAAACTTATTCGAAAACTATCAAACCTGAAAACTGTTTTTTAGAAGGTACAGGGTGTCCCTGTACCTAAATAAAAAATCTTCAAAGGCCCCCGATCTATTTCTTCGAAATAAGAGGATATCAGAATGCAGATCAAAGATATCTTGATTCATTCTGAAGTTACAGGGCGTTTCTGAAAAATAACTGTTTCACATATTTCGGTATATCTTGTTTTCTGTTCGAGATATTAAAAAAATTCAATTTTTTTCTATTAATTTTTATGGTTTATATAATACTTATAACAGATCATTGGAATCAATTACAGTTTTAAAGATGTGGAACAAAGTTTTTGGGGAAACCATATATTTTTCAAAGCAGTTATTTGTCCGCAGATTTGTCGAAAAAAATCCCGTTATCGGTTGATCAAAAATGTCCGTTTTGAAGATTGTGAGTTTTTTAACTTCATATATAAATGTTTTTCATTAATTTTGATATTTAATTCATTCTGTGTTTTTTCATAAATTATTATGGCTTATATTTCAAGCATAACACATTATAGAAATTAATAACCGTTTTAGAGATACAGAGGAGTTTTTTAAATGGGACATCCTACATTAGACTTGATTGAGAAACTATACAATGGACACAAAATGAATTAGATCTCGAAATAAATGAAACATATGTGTCAAATTTAGTTATCGAAACATAGAATTTCAGGTACAATCCGTGTTTTCCGGAAGCCATAGACTACAGTGGCGTACCCAAAGGGGAGGGGGATAAGGGGGATATATCCTCCCAGGAGGATACATTGAAAAAATTGAATTAACAAATTCATTAACCAGCGGTTCTATCAAAGGGTTCGATCTGATCCGGCTATCCTCGGCACAATTATAATTTCCATATGGGCTATAAAATATAATTGATTGATGATAAAAAATTGCGAAAAATTATTGAGTTCCTGAAGTAAGAGCACCGAACTACTCGAATTGAATCGGCGGCATCCCTGATTTTTTAGGACCCTGAAGTAAATAAATAATATCATATTAATCTAATTATTCGATTGTCACAAAGAATCTCTTTGTCGGCACTTTGGATTTCATTAATCACGCATTAACAATTTTACTCATAAAGATAGATCAGTGGGTTTAGTATATTCTGTTGATTAGTTTGAAGTGGATGAAAAATTTTTCTATTATAATCTGTGTTTAACTTGTGTGTTGCACGATCTCCAAACTAATTAAAATCATTTTATGAGTAAGCAAACTTTTTTCGGAAAACTTCTTCAAAAGATGGAAAATTGATTCAGGCGAGTTTTTCGCGTTTGAATACAACAGCTGAAACTTCTACAGATGAAAATCAATCTCAAGATGTGCCTGTAAATTCAAACGACAAAGGAAACGAATAACCAATATTTTTTCGTTTACAATTCTTTATCCCCCCCAAAGGCTTATATCTGGATACGCCACTGACAGACTACTCCACACAGTTATAATTTGCGGTTTTTCCTCATTTAAAGTTCTACCTCGATAAGTCTTGAAGTATGCATTTTAGGTAGAGGGTATATTCGAGTGAACCCCTTATTTTATACGTAGAATTTACTGAGATATTGAAAAATATAGGTTCTAATTTGAAAATCTTGAGTTTAGATGAATTTGAGTTGTCCAACTTCATAATCTTCTGATAAATACCCTGTACATTTTTAGTCCAAACCGCAAACAGTTTTACAATAGTACGTATTTGTAGAATCGAAATTGAAAAAGGTTTTTTCGAAAAAAAACTTTTCCTGCAGAAATATTCAAAAAAATTTGAGCCATTTTTTTCATAAGGATCCCATTAACTCATGAACCGTTGAGTTTATACCCAAGGTATAGCATATTGCTGAAATTGCCATCAAAAAAGATATCTAATGATGCAATAATATACTGGGTGTGCCATTCGAAATAGGGAAGTAGTATTCTGTTTCTGGTGTCACCGGAAGTTGTAGAGATCTTAAAATATTTTAGGGAGAAAGAACATTGCCTCAAATCCCAACATTCAAATTTTCAGCACAAATTATGATTAGTTTTCCATAAACGTCTAATAGGCCATCGCGGTGAATCACCCTGTATAGGATGTTCCTGAATTGGAGGTACAAACGAAAATGACAGATTCCTTGGATCGTTTTAACGAGAAAAAGTCAAATGAACATGGGACTCAAACGCCTTGTTTTCGATATACAGGACATTAAAGTTTGATTTTCTTCCAAATTCTGTTCTCATAGCACTCTTCACAAGATATCCAACTCAAATTTGGCATAGATATTCCAATTTGAAGTTCTCATCATGTGATATGCTAGTTTTGAATTAAAATCTACATGGTAATTTTTTTTCTGGAACAGTCCCTCCTCTCCTGTAGAAATTTTTTTTTTTCGTGGACCACTTTTAGATTAGAAGAATGTAAATTGTTCCAGTACTACACTTTCTGGTTTCTTGTAATTTTGTCGTATCTGTTACCGATTTCGAAGAAAAAATTTAAAACAATTCTCTAGTAATCTTCAGGAAAATCCAAATTATTATAAAGATCCAGTTAGTAAGCTGTGATCAATAAACCGCAAACAGTCTTATAAAAGTGCGTATTTGCACAATCGAAAATGAAAAAAAGTTTTAAAAAAAAAAAAAATTTCTGCAGAAATATTCAAAAAAATGCGAATCCTTGTTGCCACCATTTTATTCATAAGAATCCCATTAACTCATAAACCGTTGAGTTAATTACCCAAGGTATGGCATATTGCTGAAATTGCCATGAAAAAGCTATCTAATGATGCAACTGCACTGGGTGTGCCATTTGAAATAGTGAAGTAGTAGTCTGTTTCCGGTAGAAGCGGAAGTTGTAGAGATCTGAAAATATTTCAGGGATCATCTTCCCAAACCCAAACAAGCAAAATTTTCAACACGAAATTATGATTAGTTTTCCATAAACGTCTAATATGCCATCGCGGTGAATCACCCTGTATATATAGAATAACCATTTCAAACTCCAAAGAAAATGTTGTGTCCATAGTTTGACCCAATCCATAAAAAATTTAAGAATAGTGTCGCATAATTTCATCTCATCTCATATACCTACGTTTCTGTCATATTCAAGGATGCAACGAACGAACGCTCACGAGCTACATCACTATCTTTCTCTTAATTTTTTTAGAACATTCCCAAGAGCCAATGATCCAAAATTAAAAGTTTTAGGAGTATATCGCGATATTCCTTCAAAAAGAACGTCCTAGCTAGGAATTCACGACTTGACTTAATATTCAAGCTATTTGACTCAAGCTCGAGCCAAGTAGTTTGATCTTGACTTGAAATCAACCCAAGTCAAGTCAGGTACATAGTAGTTTTTCAATGTTAATTCATGTTACTTATTGAATAAATACTTGACTTAAAATTGAAGAACTACTACTTGACTTGACTTGAGTTAATTTGAAGTCAAGCTCAAACTACTTGGCTTGAGCTTGAGTCAAGCTCAAGCCAAGTAGTTTGATCTTGATTTGAAATAAACTCAAGTGAATTCTAGTAGTGGTTTTTCAATATTAAGTCATTTTACTTAATAAATAAATACTTGACTTAACATTGAAAAACTACTAATTGACTTGAACTTAAATTGATTTCAAGTCAAGCTTGAGTCAAGTAGCTTGAATATCAAGTCAAGCCGTGAATCCCTAGTTCTATCATCTCAAAATTAACAGGATTCCCCAGAAATGCTCATCTCCAAAACTCACCCAAAATTCGATAAATATTATCCTCCCATTTGATGGCACTACTCAGCATACAATCAACTCCCTCGATCTCACCATCATCGGAAACCGAAATGTCCCCCGGACTCGAAGAAGAATATGGCGACGATGCGGTAGACATGTCTAAAACATCCCTTATACAAAACATAAAAACAAGGGTCTACAACACTTTCCGAAATGCACGAAAAGAGTCGTTCAACTCAAAAGTACTCGAAAATTGATAAACTGATTGTTCTAATACACGTGCAGTCTAATTTAAGACTATCCGACCGAAAAATAAACCAATTTCTAATGCTGTAACGGAAAGAGAGGCAATGAGAGGGGATACCGAGAATATTTGTATATTTATTGAACAAATTATTTATCGAATGATAAGAATTATATAAATGAAATATGATTTGTTGTTGTAGAAATATCTTAGCTGAGAGATAATTATCGGTATGATCGATGTATATACTAGAAAACACAATGTGATGTATGTTGCACACATCGGAGGGAATGCAATATTAGTCATTTTTTATGACAATTATAATAAAATTTTAAATTCCCATAATGGACGGAGTCTTTAGCTTGCTTTTTCACATTGTTTCCAGACAAGGTCGATTTTCACACAAGAGTGTCATCCAACAAGGTCAGCATTGAAATATACAGTAATAATTACTTCTGAGGATTTTTTTCATGTATTTCTACGGAATAACATACCCGGTGTCCTGCAAAATGGCCGAACATTTTATCATTGCTGAGATTTATAGCCACTGCAACTATTGATGAACTAAATTAGTTTATAGATTATTCTTCGATATAATACGGTGACATCTATAGAGTAACTAACTCTAATGGGATCTAATAGGATGACCCCATTTCAATACAGATGTATTTTGAATAAAAAATGAAGCTCTTTCTTCAAACTCCTAGGTATTTCTCGTGCGAGTACCCGAAAGAGTTCAGAACGACTTAAGAGAGAACACTACCACGTGACTGCTCAGTTCAAAAAGAAATAAAAAATAATTCTTCTTACAAATCACCGATTTCTATGGTATTTTCACGAAATTTCTTCGTACAAAAAACTATATTGTAGTATTTCAATATTTTTATTTTGCGAATGAAAATAAAATAATTTTGGTAACTTCGTTTTTCGCAAATGAATTGATTATGAGGTATCCCTTTAGAACACTGATGTATTTTGAAAATATTCATAAAAAATCATTACAAAAGAACCTTAATCTAATTTTGTGAACATTTTAAAAAAGACTCGTGAAGTATTTCCTTTCGACGAAAGTTGAAACTATTGTAATATTCCTAACTTCTACTGATCATTCAATCATTCTAGCAATACCGCACATTATTTTTGCCCCTCCCTCCCTTCCCCTTCCCCTTATTATTATTATTATTATATGTTGGATGTACACAGGGTGTTAGTGAATAAGTTTGACAAACTTCAGGGGGTGATTCCGCATGAAAAAATATTGACAATTCCGAGATACGTGGTGTTAAAATTTTTCTTAAAAACTGACTACATATTCATTTATTGCTCTAAATTTTCTAAAAGAAAAAAATGTGATATTCCAAACTAAAAATCATTTTTGTGTAGTTTGTTCAATTTGTGTTAAAATATGTCTCATGCCTTTTTTGTTTGGGACGCCATTTTCTTCCAAAAAATTAAACATTTTAACTTCAATACATTATCAGGAACTATCTCATAATAGTTAATCAATCATCAAAGAAATGAAATATACGCAGTGAGCTGTTATATTTGTTTGGTATAAAAACGCACCCCCAACGAAAAAAAGACAAAAGCCTTTTTTCAAAAATTGAACCGGCAATTCAAAAGAGATTTTAGCTTTAAATATCTCAGTGGCGTACCATCTCTTTCTTTCAAAAGCATCAGAATCGTAGAAAATTCATGAAAAATATTGGAAGAGACATATCCAATATTCTGTGATCAAATATTCGATCTGGTTGAGATTTTGCGTGCATAAATAACCTTTCGTGTTACCAGAATCATAGAAAATTAAGCGTTATATTAATCAAAATTACCCAAGAAATCCGTTACAACAAATCCTACCTATTGACATTTAGTAAAAAGTGAAATATGTAAAATTTCTTTTTGACTGCGTCATCGAATTGTAAAAATAGAAAATTCAAGCATATTATTCAAACTGCATCCTTCAAGGTATATTGTTTATTGTTCTCCAAGGGTGCAATTCTCCTAACTTCACGTCGGTGATTTTCTCTTAAATTATAACCAACTGACATGCCTTGGTAAAATGTGCAAATTGAAAAGCGTTAGTAATTTTTCTCTAACGATTTCCAAACAGCTTTTGAAAAAAAATTCTACGGTTCTTTTCGATATTTCAAAAAAGAAAATGACTTATTGTAATATTTCACAACATTTTTGGTCGTGATATTCCCTGCAATATTTGGAGGAAATTCTTTGCTCGGAGAATAGTTAAACACGTTGTATATCAAACAATCTATTTGAAGAGGAAAGAACTTCATTGAATATGTATAGTTTCTGAACAAATACATAAATATCAAAAAAATTCCCATTCAATAGTTCCCCAGGTGGGAAGAAATATAAGTATTCATGGAAATTTATATATGTTGTAAATCATTGTTATATTGATGGAAAGTTTGGGCACATGACACAATATGTGTGAAAATTCTTGGTTTCTGAGTTATTTTTGTTTCTGGAAATAATAAATGAAGGTTAATAAATGAACCACTACAACTATTTTTATGAAACCTTAATTCAATTGAAAAAAAATTAACTCCCTGTTTCTATAAGCTGCAACAACAAAAATATAAGTTTTAGCGAAAAAATAAATAAATACTATTTTTAAATCTATTCCATTTTCCACTGAATAAATACACGATATATTTATCTCAGTGTATTCCAATTCACTAAAAAAATGTTTTTCAAATCGTGTGATCACACTTATTGTTTTTAGTTGGGATTATCTCGTAGATATCCAATGAAGTAGATATTAAATTACAAAACAAAAACATGCATCTTTTGCTACTTTTTTTTCTGCTTGCAGTAGTTTTATTGTAGAAAAAATAAATGCTTAAATTTTATACAACCTATGGGATACTTACTTATGTACTCCAATATTATCGATATTATAATTTTGTCCTTCCTTGATGTTATGTAACAGTAAAAAAAAACCAAAATATTAATGGATGATAATGATGAGAAAAATGAATGTTAATAATGAAATTTGGTAATCAATTCTTTTAACCTTTTTTTGCCTTCAAGAAATAGCAATTAATCTATTCAGAAATTGAATCAGATAATTTTGAAAGTTAAGTTTTTTAGTAGTACTAGAAGTATTATTAATATTATGTGTACTATTACTATAAAGCACTATTAGGAATGAGGGCGATAATGCTATTGACTTTTGAATTCTTTATTCAGTACTTCAAATTTTCTCCATTCAACTGTAAAAATTGTGTTTCTTAAATGAGACTCCAAAAATTTCATTTTATGAAATATAAATTCAATTTAACTTTTTTGTTTTCATCAATACAGGATAGAACTTTTTCATTAATAAAGATATTTTGCTGGAAAATATTGATAATTTTCGTTGTTTTGTTGAGCTTTCCAATCGATAAAATTCGCATTAATCGTATAATATCCAGTCTCAATATCAACCGATACAACACAAATAAATATTCTTCCGCATATCATTCGAGACATAATAATTCTCATTTCGAAAAAATATTTAAGCGTGTTGCGAATTTTCTGCAAACTGTAAACAGCTTAGTGAGTTTCTCTTGCTCTTTTTTTCCACAAACGATCCAAATATGTTTACCGCACAAAGATAATCTGAAATAACCAATGTTACCAATTTGGCATTTATGTAACATGTTTACACATCAAAATCTATATTCGAAAAAATAGTGATTAAGATCCTTCATTTGAGCTCCACTATTATGCAACATCTATAATCATTTCATTATGAAGTGTTAAGTTTCATAAGCCCGTTTCTTATTGGTCTTAAAGCTTCGATTTTTGCTTCCTGCCATCAACTGACATGCTTTTGAAACCTTAACCGAACTTAACAAATAAAAAAATCTAATCTAACTTCTTAGATATATTTTCTAATATGTATTCGTGAGAAATTGCTATAAATAACAAAATCCAAATGAATTTGAGTGATGCATCGAAATGAGTAAAATTCGGTTGGAAAACGAAAAATGACTAGTTAGATTTTTCTTCACTTTTTTGGCACAAGTTGGATGTTAACGGTAAATGTTGAATTTTAATTAATTTTTCTTTACATTTTTCTTATAAGGATTCGATCCAGCACTAACTGTTGCACTACAAGAATATGTGTCATTTTTAAGGAGTATTATACATTATTTTCTCTAATTCAGTGAATTTTTATTGAGATTAACGGAATACTTTCATAAATACCGTTTAGTGATTTTTGCATGGAAAATATTGGTTGGTTGACAGAACTGTTATATGTATCCCAAATTTGACAGATAATACTCGTATGTACATTTGTTGAATGAAGTCGATTTATTATTATTATTATGTAGGTGAATCCGCACAGGAGATTTCCAAGTACCAACATATATTAATGAAATATAACCAAGAAATCAGTTTGAAACTGAGATATTCCCGCATTTTTTTGTCCTTCAAGGTATGGCACAAAGAACGGATTTGCCACAGAATTAGAGAAAATATCATCTAAAACTGCGTCGTTGTATTTATTCTACCCATTAGAAAAAAAATAGGTCATAGTTATGATATCAGTATTTCAAGAGACTGAAATGTTTGATTAAGAACTTGATCCGATTTCTCAAAAATATTTTGTTAGGTAGTTTTTGAGTAATCTGAAATTATTGCATTTTCACCCTACAACATTCAGGTGAACTTCGTGCAATGTTATAATACAACATTTTTATACAAATCTGAACTTCTCCCAACGTGATTACAAACTTTATATGTCTGATCAGTAGATATTGACGAATGTGTATTGAACATTTGTTTAAATATTAAAATAAAAATTAAAAAAATCTTACCCTGTGAATTTGCATTCAAAATTAGCATATCAAATGATGGAAACTTTTACTTGGAATATCTATACCAAATTCAAGTTGAATATATTGTGAAGGGAAGGTGATACGAGAAAAAAATTGAAAAAATCAAACTTTCACATCCTGCATCTGGAAAGCAAAGCTTTTGCGGGCCCCCTGAAACGAATTTTATTCTCAAAAAGATCCGAGTTTGTACCTCTAATTTAGGAACACCCTGTATATACATGCAAATCCCAGCCCAATCGAATTTATAGTCATATAAATATTTTCCAATATTCTTCTGGAATTTTCTGTGATTCTGATTTGAGCTTGAAATTTTGTTCGTGGATTGAAATGGTTCAAATCAACATCTGTGGTTGAAATAATTGATAGTAGATTTTCTATGAAGAGAATATCGATCGAGAAATGTGATTTTCAGTTTCAAAATGAAAAAATTTGAAAATCTTCTATCAATTATTTCAACCCCAGCTGGACCACCCTGTACGTATTTCTTTCAAGAAGATCGCTTCAGCTCTTCAGCTGTCGTTATCGAATAGATCGGTCTATCATTTCATCACAATGTCTGTATTTTTCGATAATGGATAATTGGAAATCAAGTAATTCTAGCGATCCTTTTTGTAATATCGAATTTTGACCATCCTGTACCTCCTTACTGCTTTAAAATACTTCTCATAAATTTAGGTTTTTGATGAGGTTTACCTACTGGCATACTTGTGATGAAAGTTTCATCGTTAATCCAGTAACCTAACCTAACCTAATTGATGTTTGTTTATCGAGTACATACTTATACTAGACACATTTTCTACATATCCAAGATATAACGAACGCCTGAAAATATCTCAAATGATGATTAGGCAATGAATGATATTCCAAAAAGTGCAGATCTAAATACTCCGATCATCCTATTTGTTCGTGGTATCTAATTCAATTTTTCGAAAGTTTTTGATAAGCTTCTAATTCGAAAATAAAGTTTATTTTTCATTCTAGACCCAGAGATACATTTATTTATCCAAGAAAAATTCCTTTTTTTGCACTATCGCAATAACATTATTATTATATCAATTCAGCTTTATTTTTCATGATCATAATGTAGAAATGATCTCTCACTTCTCTCAGATTTGTTGTTATAGAAAAAACGAATACAATCATAATATTAAACATACGGAACGGAAGAATTATACTAACTCAATTTACACAGTTGGCCAACATGATTTATTAAGCATGTTAGATGCAGTCGTGTTAGGACACAGTTATATGCAGTAGTGGTATTCAGGTATATTGTGAAAATATAAAATAATTGTAAGTAATATCATAAGGGTATGTAATTTTAACGAACAAAAAATTGAAAAAACAAATTGCTAAGTTATATTTTAACAATTGTATTTTGCAATGTGTTTTTCCGAATTTTTTCAACAGGAAAAATTAGATGCCCCAATGGTATTTACAAGACTATTCCATCATTAATTTTTATCAAAGGTGTTGTAATTTTTGGTGACAGCAGCTGTCAAGTTTTGCCGCGGTTAAACTCGAAAAAACTGGTGGCAGTTTCTGTCATACAGTTTTTCCATCTAAAAGCCATTTGTTTTTCGAAATTGTGCGTTTGTGATTGATGTAAATTAAGATGAGGGAAATAGTCAACTGAATTGATCAAATTTCTTGGCAATACATATGTTTATATTTCTCCGATTGACAGCAAATATTAATTTTGACTCATATAAATCAGCAAAGTATTACTTTTCCTGCCTAGGCAGCAAAATTTTTTGCATTGATGACGTCGTCAACGTTTCGGATATGAGGTTATTGACATTTTTTTCAAATTGCAACCGGAATTTTTGATAGTGATTTCTATCCTTCGAAACTCATGAATAGAATTCTATGAAGTATGGATTTTATAGCTCAGAGCCAAAAAATACATAATCTCTATGTCTTCCAACCTTCTATAGTGACTTTGCTTACCCGAAAATGGTGTCGTGGGCTACGGATCTCTCGTAAGGTCGATACTGCTCAGGACATGAGCCCAACCGTGCTACCGCAAAATGTCCATGCATAACTATGGAGTTGAAAGGGGGCTGAATGTGATAGTGAATGGGGACATAACCCCATTCAAAAATTGAAAGAAATTGAAAAAATAGTATGATACAATTAAAAAAATTAACTCAAATGTAACGATTTTGCTTTTTCAAAGTGAGGTGAACCCTCCCATGACTCAACTTTAGTTACGCCACTGGTGCACCTATTCTAATAGTAATGTAGTTTATGGGAAAATATATTCATTCAGCCTTAGGTATGAAGATATTTGATTTCTTGACTTTGTTTTATTGTTTTCAGAAATTCATATAGGAAAGTCTTATTTAATGGATTCAGTCTTTGCTCTTCGCTTAAATTCATTAAAAACAAAGTTATCTCCATTAAAATATTTTAATGTGTGAGACAATTATTTCGCCACACTTTGGTTTCATCAGGCTACATTTTTTGATTGGTCAACACTCAACATTGATTGACATGAATCCAAATAGGTAGCCTGATAAAGCCACAGTGTGGTGAATCAATTGTTGCGGACAATAAAATAGTTTAGTGAAAATTACTTTGTTTTTATTTTATTTGGGAGAATATTGTATTTCCTCAATTTTCATTTTCGATTATGTTTGGTAATTAATATTGATCGAATTGCATGTGTTAAAGTGTTTAGTAGATTCTATATTCAAAATGTCTGATAAGATTATAAAGCAAACTTATAGCTAGGCAATTCACAATACACTGGTAAGTAATGTTGATAACAGATAAAAAGAAAAACATTCATAATTGCAATTTGAGAAATTCTTTGTGATATCATCCTGATATATCTACTACTGCATCAATCACACCATACTATCATCATAACTTACAATTGCAACGATGTACAAATGCAACGGTACATTAGTTTAGTAATTTAGTGTAAAGACTGTAATGAAACAATGATAATCTCATTCATGCTGAGAATATTTACCAAGGAAGGAAGCTTTTGCAAAATATGTTTTCTAGTTACAGAAAGTTGGCTTATAATTTTCAAGAAATAATACCAAAAATTGTTTTTAGGTTATCTTGAAAACTTGAAATCTTCATTATATTCAAGTTTATTTAATGAAACAGCTGAATATGTGAGGTTAGAACATTGAACCTACCAGTCACAGTTGTAGTGTTGATTGTAGCTATATTCTGTACAATAACTGAAGGTTGATGACTGTTGGAGGTTAGAACAACCTGTTGCTCTTCTGTTTTCATGGTGCAGGTCCTTGAGGTGAAGACAAAGGTCGACACGATTTTAGCGCACACACTAGTTTCGAACCACTTTTGTTGGGCTAAAAATTTCACTATCAGTTCAAGTATTGCCGCAACCCAAGCTATCAACGATAGTCTCGGTGATATTGGACTAGCTGTCTCATTCTAATTTGTATAATGAATGTGTGATCACGTGGTAGAAAGGAATAGATGTATTATTACTCGATTCATCTTTAATTGACTAAACACTAGTTTGATTAAGTATTGTCGATATGTAAAAAGATCAATAGATGTGACATGGTTCATCTTCTCAATCATGATTGCATATATGGAAATATTGGCAATGAACACATTCAATATAAATTGACTACTCCTGAGGGATATAAATGAATTGCAAAATTCATAAAATCCCAATAGAGTTCATATAATATATAAGTTTCAGTATATTAAAAAATGAGTTATTTTCATTGGAAAGATAAGTCATGTCATAGTCATATAAGGTAGGTAAACATTCCTGAAGTCGAAGAATGAATGATATAGGCAACTTATGAATCAGGTGAGGGTGAGAAGCGCCAAATGTATGAAGACTAGGAGCAGAGTCAGCTACCAGTGGCGGAACCAGGAGGGGGGTTAATTCCCCCGCGCCTAGCCGAAATATGAAGAGTTTCAGAGTTTCATCAGCTTTCAACCTAGGGTGGATGCTTTCAGTATAGCTGAATTCTTAACAAATATGAACGAATACTAGTGATTTAAATGTGAAGTAAATGCATTTGCTTTATTTTTTTTCAAACTGATCACTGTAAGGTATTCTGACTAATTTTTTTAATGACATTAGTTTTGTTATGTTATGTTGACTTATTTCATTTATGTAATAGGTATGTTATTTTTATCATATATGTACCTTTCTGGAAAATTCGAAAATACAGTGACGAAATGATGTAATGATGTGACAAAATGATAGAGCAATATATTCGGAGAACGAACGTTCATTCAATAAGATAAGACATCGCATTTTGCTATTTCATTGAAAATAACGTCAATTCAATACTTAATCTTTTTTATTCAGGCAGTTGATATTATATTGGACCTAGAGTATCCTAATAATCATTTTAAACTTCGAAAAAATTCATTTTCAACTTTTTAAGATACGAAATGGATTAAATGTCGTAAACAGTATACACTGAAACTTTTTCTTTAATTACTTGTATTTCTAAAATAAGTTAGTACAATGAAATAACTTGCATATATGCAAATTTTGCTTTAAAGTATTCTGAATAATGTGGATCATTTTCGCTGAGCTTGCACAAAGGAGAAATTCCCGGGATTTCTATATCTCTCGTTTTACTAAGTCCAATCTTGATGAAAATTGGTACGGGTATTCTATTCGGGTAGTAAGTGATACCTTGAGGGCGCATGTGCAAATGTGTACTTAATTACTGGGATCTCAATATTTTGTGTTCTGATGGTCCGATTTTGATGAAATTTGGCATTGTTCGATATTAATTTAAATTTTTGAATAAACGAAGGATGCGTAAATTAGAACTTCGCGGGAGATAACACTGTGGAGTGCGTTCCGCGGCATTCTTGAGCGTGCGCACCCAGCTCGAAGGATTCTAGAGATGCAAATAAGTTGCGAAATACACTGAATAATAGTCAGCCTTCAGGTCATGAATTATCTCAGTTTTAACTGTAATCGACTCTGAAGAAGTTGTTATTATGACGAAAAATACAATTTCCTTGCTAAAAATCATATCATATCACATCAAGATGCTAATAAAACATATTTCAACCTGATCTTCAATAAAGCTCAGTTGAAAGTTAAAATAAAAAAATGTTCGTTTTATATTTTTTTTTCATACTTCCCAAGTTTTGAAACCAACACCAAAGTGGATAGAATTATTCCATGACAAAAAAACGAGACAAATATTGACATTTGCAAGCTTCAGAAGTCCTAGTACTATATTATTTTAGAGTAGCCATTCATATTTCATTAATTGATCATTTAACCCACCAGTTAGACGTTTGATACGAAACATTTTCGAACCATAAACAAATTTTCAAAGGCTGTATGTATCTGCTGACAGGAGAAAAGTGTTTGACGCACATTTAGATTGGTATTTATTTGATGTAGGTACCCAGAGTTAATTCGAAAATTGAAATTGAATTGTGGTACAGTTATCTGAGTACCTATCCCGATATCAAAAATAATCGATAAGCTTTGGCTCATCTGGAATTATATAATCAACAATCTTATCCTAATTTGTATAAGCTATAGTTAATATTTTTTATCAGGTGTGTGAATAAGTCTTTCCCGTTTTTTTGTAAGAGATGGCGCCACCAATACTGTGTGAGTATTTAATGGTTACAAATGTCATAATCGAAGCTTATTCATCTGTTAACAATTCCACACTAACACATTAGTTGAAATTTTTTCGCATCATAAATTTTTGAAATCGTGAAAATGTCGAAATTTGAGCCGAGTCGACGTCATTTGCGGGAAGTTTCACTTTATTGGTTTAATTTGAAGAAATCTGCTGCCGAGGCGCATCGGTTGCTTCAGGAAGCTTATGGAGAAGGTTGTGTCGATGATTCAAGTGTTCGCGGATGGTTTCGACGCTTCAAAAGTGGTGATTTCGACGTGGAAGACAAGGAGCGTTCCGGGCGGCCGCAAATCTTTGAAGATCAAGAATTGGCGACTTTGCTTGATGAAGATTTGTGTCAAACGCAAGAAGAACTTGCTGAAGCATTGGGAGTTGACCGAACAACCATTTCCAAGCGTTTGAAAGCCATGGGAATGATCCAAAAGCAAGGAAATTGGGTGCCGTACGAACTGAAGCTGAGAGACGTCGAACGGCGTTTTTTCACTTGCGAACAGCTGCTTCAGCGACATAAATGAAAGGGTTTTCTGCATCGTATCGTGACTGGCGATGAAAAGTGGATCCGTTACGATAATCAGAAGCGAAGAAAATCATGGGGACTACCCGGCCATGCATCATCATCGACGGCCAAGCCAAATATTCATGGCGCCAAGCTCATGCTCTGTATATGGTGGGACCAGCTAGGTGTGGTTTACTATGAGCTTCTGAAACCGAATGAAAGGATCACAGGCGAGGTCTATCGACGACAATTGATGCGTTTGAGCCGCGCACTGCGAGAAAAACGGCCACAATACTCCGACAGGCACGACAAAGTTATTTTGCAACATGACAATGCTCGCCCACATGTTGCACAGCCGGTGAAAACATACTTAGAAACGCTCAAATGGGAAGTCCTACCCCACCCGCCGTATAGTCCAGACATTGCTCCGTCTGATTACCATCTCTTCAGATCGATGACGCATGGCCTGGCTGACCAGCACTTCCATTCCTACGAGGAAGCCAAAAAATGGGTGGATGACTGGATAGAGGCCAAGCCGGTCGAATTTTTTCGCAACGGGATTCATATGTTGCCAGAAAGATGGGGAAAAGTTGTAGCTAGCGATGGCCAATACTTTCAATAATTCATTTGTAACCATTTTTTCACAATAAAGGCTCAAAATTTGAAAAAAAACGGGAAAGACTTATTCACACACCTTATATAATACCAGTTTCCATAACCACGCTAAGGAATTCATTCTCAATTTTGAAAAGATCATCTCTGAAATTCAAAACAGGCTCAACGGCGTTGTAATGATGTCTATTCGTAAGGAGTTGGCTATTTCCGAGGATGAAATTATTTATGAACTTTTTAAAAGTACTAGGCGACTAGGTTTACTTAGATGAAAGCATACATTGATTTCCAATAAAAGTCCTTTGCAATTTTTTCATCCTTCTAAGGGTACGCCACTGACAAGAAATAATGAATTTAATTCTGGCTTGAGGATTTCTGATTTTGGGTGTATTTGTGTAATAATAGTAATTCTATTTAACATATTATAATCCAAAGTGATAACCGAAATGTAATGAATGAAAGCTCAAGCTTTGTTCTGTCCCTGAACATTTCTAAAATAATATGACATCTTTTAAAGAAAAAGAAAACAGTTCAATGTCATGCGTTGCGCATCGATATCATACTGTCAAATGACAAATATCAAACTGATTTTGCATCAAACAGCAACTCATTCTACCGACTTTGGCTTGCAGTTCTTATAAGAAATATTATTCAAACTCGAAGAAAGATCCAGTTGTGGTCACTTACATTGAACTGAAAAGAATTTCACTATAACTTTCATAAGGTACAGATTTTTATTTTGATAATGCACTGTCATGTTCCAAAATAACCTGTGTACCTCAAATTTTTAGATGTTTCTAACAAGAAGCGAATATGATAGGGGTGTTAATACTTTTTCACCCGAAGGCAGACTTTTTCAAGTAGAATATGCTATTGAAGCTATCAAATTAGGATCAACTGCTATTGGAATATGCACAAGCGAAGGAGTATGTTTAGCAGTAGAGAAAAGGATAACTTCACCTTTAATGGAGCCCACAACAATTGAAAAAATTGTTGAAGTCGATAAACATATCGGCTGTGCTGTATCTGGTCTCATGGCTGACTCCAGAACAATGATAGATAGGTATGCAAAAAAAAAATGAAAGACGAAACCATTTGAGATCGAGTGATCATTATTTTTAGGGCTCGTGTCGAATGTCAAAATCACTGGTTTGTTTATAATGAAAATATGAGCATTGAATCTTGTGCTCAAGCTGTATCAAACTTAGCTATTCAATTTGGTGATTCGGATGATGATGGTGCTGCTATGTCGAGACCATTTGGTGTTGCTATTTTATTTGCAGGCATTGATGAAAAAGGACCTCAACTGTATCATATGGATCCTTCAGGTGATTAAGTGGTTTTTTTCTTGGTGTATAGAGATTGCTCTCGATCTATAGCAATACTCATTAGTATTATCATATCAGAGTTAAGAGTTGATTTCTAGTGATGATAGATTTTTGAGTGGTCGTTCCATGAAGAGATAGTTCTTTTTCCCTTTCCTTACAATGTCTGTAAAATTATTCAGTCACAACCATTCCAAATGTGTTGAGATTCTGCATGTATAAAATAACAATTTTAATCAAGCTTTATCCAAAATTTTGTGTTGATTGCATGGTCCGAACCTTTAAAAAGTCAAGAATATCAGAAAAGAAGGCCTGAAATTTTCATAAAAATAGATCTGACTAGGTTGAAATTTAGTTTGCACAAGTCTAATAATCACACGAATGAAGAAGCAATCTAAAACACTTAACCACAAATCAATTGCTTTTCTTGATTTTTTTTAAAGATTTCAATTGTTTTCAGATAGCTCATTCACTTATGTGTTTTAAAAATTAAAATCAATTAAAAATGTATTTTTTTCAGGTACCTTTGTGCAGTTTGATGCCAAAGCTATAGGTTCTGGCTCTGAAGGCGCACAACAAAGTCTTCAAGAGGTTTACCATAAAAGTATGACTTTACAAGAAGCTTGTACGGCTGCATTAAATATTTTGAAACAAGTTATGGAAGAAAAACTCAATTCTTCAAATGTTGAACTTATGACAATGACTCCTGAGAAAAAATTCTGTATGTTGAATAAGGAACAAGTTGAGGAGGTAATTTCTAAATTATCTTAATCTAATTTAATGACAAATGAATTTGTCCTGAATGGTAATTAAGAATCGAATTGTTTATCAGATTCTAGGTATATAAAATAAAAGATACAATTTTTCATGAATCTGGCTATCATATTGCCCTACCTTACTAATTTCATTCTAAAATCAAAAAAGTCTCACTTATGTTTTACATTATGATTTTTCTCAAAATTTTTTTTCCCAAGTATTATAATCCCATTTTCTAAACAAATTGATCAAACTTAGTTGCCACATTGATCATGTATGGTAAAACCCGGATAGTTGCCTCAGTGGTATACATGCCTCCATTTTTAATACAAGTTACACAATATTATATTTAGAAGTCCCCTTAATACAGGCCTCAATGCCAATGGAGTAGGTTAATTCAATCTTCTAATATGAAACCTTACCAAGTTGTGAGATTATACTGGTCTGTAACGTCTGAAATATTTTCATTGCTAATTACGGTTTCACTCCACTTTTTGCATGAATCAAATTACACTATTCGTCAGTTTTTGGTATGGAACAGTTTTTATTTATTTCGCATATGAAAATGTATCCATATTAAAACGGAAAGACGCCCTATGGACTTTTGTGGGTTGCTATAGGGCCAACTATGTGCAACCATAGATTGTTCAAAGAGCAAAGACAGATTTTTATTTTTATGTTTTTTCCAACTTTCTAGGACAGTAATTGACATTTAAAATGAAGATTTATACTTAAATGTTTCCTAAGTTCCATTTTTTTCCATTAAAAGAGCATACTAAGAGTGATGTCATGCTACATAAGCAAGGCAAATAATTGTGTAGTACTTGTGTTTGAATAATTGCACGATAAGCAGAAAGAAATCAATGAAAGATCTAAAACTCATGGAAAATGCTCTCTAACATAAAGAAGACCCTAGATTAGCAGAAATATTAAACTAATATACTCTATGAAATTGTTAGAAAAGATAATAATGATAAAAAATAAAAAAGTCAAAATAATATTAGGAGGGAAAAGACAAATATGTATTTGGAAACACCAATAAAACAAGATTGTAGCATGAAAAGTATTATAAAAAAA
The DNA here is from genome assembly GCF_914767665.1 of Harmonia axyridis. Taxonomy (NCBI): domain Eukaryota; kingdom Metazoa; phylum Arthropoda; class Insecta; order Coleoptera; family Coccinellidae; genus Harmonia; species Harmonia axyridis. Next base: position 21,142,510 of record NC_059501.1, read on the forward strand.
TAGTGCTACTGCATAAGAGCACAACCAAAAATGTGGTTACATGAAGCATCTCAGTGAATAGTACAGACTGATTACAGATTATACTGATTATAGATATAAATTTGTTTCAATCTAAATTGATAGTCATCTTTCTATCAGCAGGAGGCAACGATAACTTCAAGCATTTTCAATCTGCTATGGAGTCACTTTTTTTCAAAGATCTGATGAAACAGTAAACTCGAAACAAAAAATAATTATGTTTATGAAAGTAGGCTACTATGAAAGATCAAAGACTCATTTTTTGATATACATGTTGAATAATTGTGAGAATATAAATTTTTTAAATGATAGTACATTTTGGGTGAGGCGACTATATGGATTTTACCCTACTCACTATATCATTCATTTTATATTATTAAAGTTCAACATAATATTCTTCACATCAAGCAGTTGTTGGAAGTGAAAACATTCTTATACATCTTCGGAATTATCTATAGGATATTTTACTAACTTTTCCTTTCCTTTTCCTTCACATTTAAAATGAGCACTTTTAAAATGCTCCATTTTGAAGTTGCATGTTTGGAAATATTTCTTTTATTTGTTTTTTATTATTAGCGTATATTTTGCTTTGCAAAACTACAGTTGCAAAGGTTTTTGCCCTTACAAAATATCAGTTTGCAAATGTTGAAAAATATCAGCAACAAGTATGAATTGAACCTAACATACATGAACTCTAAGCTTCCAAATGGTTTTTGGGGAGTTTAAAGACAAGAAATCAAAGAATCAAGTTTTGTAAAACTATTGATGAGATATTTTTTCTTCCAAGTTTGTTGAAAGATGTGTATGTGTTGAATTGGCGGATGCGCCGACTTGGTACTATTTGGTATATTTTCTGTAATGAACCCTGGGAGTTTTCTCAGAGAAACATTTTTGCAACTGATGTTGAATGTGTAGAATCCAAAAATCGAAGGAATTAATCCACAAGAATTGAAAAAGTCAATTTTTTAACTATTTACGAGATTTTTCTGTCTTACATTTTCTTCTCAATAGAGATTGGATTGAAGATTTGAAACTTGGATTGATGGAGATTAAATAGAATTGTATCTAGGAGGTTTCAAAGTTGACAATCATTTATTGTTTAGTACCTCTTAATTTTGATCGGTTTCACAATTTCTTATTTGATGGAAATACTTGCAAGATTCACGACGCCCTCGAACATTTTTGATCTGTCTTATGACTCAGGACACTGAGTCATACCACAAAATTTGTTTTCATAATCCAAGAATTCATTTATTGTATTCAGAGAAATTCTTGTTTAATGGATACAAAATTGAATCCTCTGAAATATTTACAATTTACCTTTTAGTCCACGACGGCCAGACCTTTGTCATTTTATAAAAGCTGAAAGTTTTTCTGTGCATGTCCCCTACACAGGTAAAGACACAGTAGAGAAACCTGTTTCTATAAACGGAAATGAGCTTCATCTTTGCACGAGCTGAATTTTATAGAAACATGAGTCAATATCCCGAAGTAAAATTTTTCACGTATTCGATGGACAAAGACCAACAAGTTGAGAACAGCGACGTATCGACATGTCGGCATCTTCAAAAATTCGCATTACGACATCAATATTCGCTTCGGTACACACATTTTTTGTATTGTTGATGGTTTTGAATCTAGTAGAGTAAAAGTATTGGAAGAATGATAAACTGCACGAATTGCTTGCTCACTAGGCCAATTATATTGACGGTAAAATGGACGAAGTGCTCAATGAACATAGCGAACAGATTGATTTTTTCAAAGTAAATTTCCACAATTTGGGAGCGTCATTCCAGCGTTCAACTATTCATTATGAATTGACAAACCTTACTGAACAGAAGTTCAACACCGTTTGACATTCTCTACTGTAAAACCGAGACCATAGATAACGAGTATCAAAACTTTTCATGCAGCTTAAAAATACCCGTTTCTTGTGATAAGCGGCTTAAGAGGGAATACCACCACGTGACATACTCAGTTCAAAACAAAATTATAGATTTTTCCTCTTATACCACCAATTTTTATGGGATTTTCACATAATTCATTTAAACAATAATTTACATTGTAAAATGATGACATTTTTAATTTGCGAATGAAACGAAATTGCTTTTCGTTTTCTCAAAATTGATGATATGTTCAAGTTACAATGCACTGATAAATTTTTAAAATTTTTGTGAAAAAAAACCTATAAAAAAATGATTACAAAAGAGGAAAGACTATAATTTTGTGGAACAAATTATCGAACGTCGTACAGTGTTGCCTTCTACTTATATGCTTCATGAAGAGAAATAAAATAAAGTGAATGAACAACTTCGTACACCGTACAAAATTTGGTCCTCGCAGAAGCTCTAGAGGGGAAATGAATGAAATTGACTTATACGCGGACAGCCAAGTTAGGGATTCATCAAGCCAAGTAGCTTGATATTTTAACTAACTACTCGACTTGAAAATCAAGCTCGTGAAAAATTACATACTTGAGCTTGACTTGACTTGTTTTAGATATTTATTGCTTGACTTTATATCAAGCTACTTTATATTACTTGAGCTTGATATGCACGCGTCGCACGGCATATATTTCTGCAATCTCGTGCGCGCTTAGGGGATTCCTCGAGCGCTGAGAGACTGCAGCATTCGCCAGTGTGATTTTATTAGTAGTTTTCTCACATTTATATTAAATCTATTGGTAGATTTTGGTAGTTTCAGAAATATCTCTCCAAAATAGGCCGAAATGACCAAGAATTTTTGCGTAGCATCTTCAGCTCCTGTTGAAAGACAATTTTTCAGAACTGCTCTTACAGTTACAAAAACACTTGCAATAGGTTAGGCGACAAATCTATGAGATGCCTCATGTGTCTTAGATCCTGGATGAAAAATTATTAAATCAAACGAAGCCTAGAGGTTTCTCAATATTAAGAAATTCAATTTTTTTATTATTTTTTATTTTGTTATCATTCATAGTAATTTGATTTATGTTTCTATTTCAAAAAAGTTGATATTTTCGGTTCTTTGATACAATAAGTTTAATGAATAAAAGTGTTTTTTGCAAGGTTCCTTCTCATTTCATCATTTTTTTATTGATTTGATAATACAAAAAAGTGCTAAAATTCAAGTAGCTTGATATGATTCAAGTACTTGATAAATGAATACTCCACTTGACTTGAGATTGAAAAACAACTACTTGACTTGAAATCAAGTCAAGCTCATGCCAAGTAGCTTGAAAATCAAGCCAAGCGTGTATCCCTGATCCAAGTGGTGGTAATTCTTTTTAAAGCTTCTTTCCAATCAAATCACTAAATTTGAACTTGCTTTCGGGACACCTTGTACTTAGTTCCGATATCAGCCGCTACGTATATTTCTAATAGCAGCGGAGATAGTAATTTAGTTAACTATCATTTCCCACAATTTTTTCGATTAACTCCAGCTTATACGCCTGCGGTGCATGGGAAAGCATGTAATGAAATCGTCGACAATTGACGTTTTACACATCTGTTTCCTGCGGAGTCCTAGACCAAAGTACCCCCATAGCGCAACACTCCTGTAAAAATGCAACCTCTGCGAATTATAAATTGATCTGAATTATTCCGTTCTATCCTCCTGATTTCGTTTGCTGGGCACACGCGTAAACACACGATGGTGTTAGGCGAACAGGTGCCACGATTTGAAAATAGAAGACCGGATGAATTATTCATAATGCATACCTACATTGTGCATTAGCAGATTCATTTTTACGGGATTTTGCACATGGCAGATTGTTAAAGATGGCATTTTCCATGAGAGGATTATCATTCTGTATATTATTATTCCGTTTACGTTTGGATTTGATTCCACTTCGTTATGAAGAAGAAAATACTGGAATTTTCACTTGAAGGTGTATTACTTTCACATAGTTTTCAGGTCCTGAAGGAAATTAATATCTTTCGGCGCTATTCATTTCCATTTTATTACCAAGTTATAGTTTTGAAATGTCCAAATTTATTTATGAGACACATACATTGACACTGACGACACGGTTACTGCTAGCCTATAGTCATCCTTTTACCTATACTAAGTAAAATAGAAAAGAAAACACCCAGTAATATTGAAAGTACATCTCTCTTTGGGTTAGGACAACAATTAATCGAAATTTCAGAAAACATGTGAACAATTATATGTATTATGAGATTATCGATATTTTCTCTTGAGGTATTTCAGAACAGGCTACTGCTAGAATCTGTGGAGGATAGAGTAAATGTCCCATAATGTCCAAGACGTATTCAATGTTTGAATGATCAAATGAACCAACGTAATTTAGGCTATATATGCTCGCATATTATCTGATGATAAAATGATAAATGGGTCGAAGAGCGTCCGTATATTAGGTATATTATATATGGTGGCGTATTATCATGTAGGTTGAGAGGGTTGATGAGCGTCTGTATATTAGGTATATTATATATGGTCGCGTATTATCTTGTAGGATGAGTGGGTAGATGAGCGTCCGTATATTAGGTATAACATATATGGTCGCGTATTATCTTGTAGGATGAGTGGGTTGATGAGCGTCCGTATAATAGGCATAATATGTGGTTCCACCACCTCCTGGATTTAACGCACGACGACCAGTTTGCCTTTGATGAAATCTAAAAGTGACCTGCTTCCATAAGAAATAACCCTCTCACCATGTCTCAAAGTGTGGTCCACATATAAAATTGAGTATCTCGCATCCACCACGTAGCCTTATTAAAATTGTAAAGCCATCATGCATGCCAAAACAAAATTTATAGATTCATTACTAAAGACAAGGTATTTGATTGATTCAAGGTCTCAGTTCAGAAATGCAAGAATGAAAAGGTGACGGGGTTAAAGATGACGTCCTCAATTTTCTATGGAATTTTGAATGCTAGCTGAATCAATATGAAAATAATTAAATCATTATTATTTGAATAATTTGCTGTATTCCTTTACTAGATCGCACACCGTCAAAAATTCGACATTATTTTTCGATTTATATGGAGTTTTTTTTCTTTTCGAGTTGTCTCAATGAAACATTTTATTGATATTGTTTTTTGTTACAGATTCTCCAAATGGGCGAGTCCGGCGATAAAGTGTTCAGTGGAGCTCCACCCATGATGAAAGTTTGATTTTATTTTTTTATGTTTTGATACGAAAGTTCTTAGAAAATAATATGTTCCTTTTTCGACCAGAATAAAGTTTTTGTTCGATTTCATTTGGTATTTTATTCGAACGTGATTTGCAAAAAAAAGTGTGAAATAAGTAGTAGTAAGTTTAGTCTATTTGCCCTATGGAAGTGCTAGTTATATATATTTTCAAACTTCCCATCGCAGGTTTGGCAACAGAAAGTTCAATAAATTTGAATGACAGTTGATGATACACAATTTATGATTATTGAATTCGAAATTTTATCATACCATTCATAACTATAATAGTTGTTTGTATTGAATCCTGTATTTATAGGCGCATAAAATTCAAATTAGTAGGTACACGAATTAGATATACAGGGTGTTACCAATTATGTGCGAAATTTTTTTAGGGATTAAATTTTGCCAAAAATTGAAGGGGGTCTTTTTGCAAGCAAAAGATCTCAGCTCGTTTTCTAAAAAGACAGGAACAAATGGTAATCAATTGGTCCAGGTCTGGACTATAAGGTGGATGCTTAAGAACCTCCCAATCAAGCTCTCGAGGCTTCTGGAGAGTCACTATCGATGTGTGGGCCTGGCGTTGTCCTGATGGAACACAATTCCTCTCCTATTGGCCAAAACTGGCTGCTTCTGGGCGATTGTTTCCTTCAAACTATTCAATTATTGACAGTACAGTTCCGAGTAAACAGTTGTGACGTTGGGGTGCAGGTTATTGTAGATAATTCCCTGCCAATCCCACCAAACACAGCAAAATCATCCTGACCGTCAATCCTAGCTTGACCACAGTTTGCGCGGCTCACCGCGTTTCGACCACGACCGTTTTCGCTTGACGTTGTTGTAACTGATCCACTTTTCATCACAAGTCACCAACCGCTTCAAAAATGAGTTGATTTTGTTGCGATTCAGCAGCGATTCGCAGATAGAAATTCGGTCCATGAGGTTTTTTGCGTTAACTCGTGTTGTACCTATACATTGAGCTTCTTCTTGATACCTGCCCTAATGTGAAAGAATCCAAACGGTTTTTTGTGCAATCTTTAGCTCTTTCGCCATTATCGAAGAAAAACTGTAAAATATAGCGAATCTTCTCTTTGCTAGCTAGTATCTATCTTGAAGCGTGCTCAAACAAAACTGAGTCAACTAATCACAAAACTGTCAGAAAAGTTTTTGTAGTACTTAATTTCATTTTTCTAACGCCCATCAAGTGGAATTCGATCAGTCTTATACAACGCGAGATACAGATAACTGATCTTATGATATATAACACAGACGGATAATCTATTGGAAAAATAATGGATTTTCTTTTACTACACTTTTGGAGGGTTTCATAAAACTTTTATCGTAGTGATTTGCTCGATCAAATCCTTTCTGTCCTTACTTTCAGTACATTTTTGACACTTTCACAGATTTCAAACTACAATCAACGAGTTGATCGACCAATCACAGTTTTTATGAAACCCGTTACTAATATTATTATCACCAGAGAGTAAATAATCGGTTTGTTGTTTGTTTGTGAATGATCGTATTGCAGCAGAACGGATCGAATCGAAATTGAAGACGGATTCTTCATCAGTGAGTCGATCCTTATCTTTTGAGACCATTCCCGGTTGAAAATTCGATAATTACAGATACTTTGACAAAATTATACAGCGTGTTCGCAAAACGAACGCCCAAAAATTGTTGTGAATCTACTAAGATTGACACATCCTGTATAGATAGGTACACATTTCCCAATTTGCATTAAATTTAATATTTTCATCAGAAATATTCGTCTGGTATGCTATTCACCGACCCTGGCAATCCCCCCTCTACTCAACAGTGTCTTATCACAGCATCGCGTAAATTGAAATTCATTCATTCCGATCGCCCAAATGCACAAACCCCGAAATTCGTATCAGTCAACCCCAAGTTTCAGTTGGACGATTGGGGCGTGTGACAGGACGATTTTTGATTCATTGGACTGGTGCATGGTTTCGTTGATTTCCATTTTTAACCATTAATTGAAAGCGTCCGCTTTTATTTTTGAATCCGCTCGGATGTTAAACACTCTTTGTTTGCGTTTCGTCCTTTGTGTCCTGTATGTGGGGCTCGATCCCTTAGAATTGGTTATTTATAGCCGCTAAACCTCATTCCGGCACTGACATATCATGGACGTGACTACCCTTATCTGTAATCGGCTAAAATTTTGTTTAGAGTATTTCGATATTAGGTAATTTGGCATAGTTTATTTTGAAAAAGAAATAGATTGTTTTTCGGTTGTTAAAGATTTGATTAATCCTCACAATTACCTACGTTTTGGGTAGAATCTGTAGTTGAAGAAGAAATGCGCTGTTCACTGTTCAAAGTTTTATCGTCGTACTTTTAAAGAATGCAGGACTTTTTTCAATGAAATCAAAGGTTCTTTGATGAATATGTATATTCTTTTGAGATAGAGCAATACAAAAAATTATCTACTTCAAACAACAAAGCATGTGTAGATGTAATCTCAGTATTAGCAGAGGAAATGTAAACGGCGCATCATACATTTCAACGTATGATACAAGAGCTCCAAACTCCAACGCAAAATCTTCTCCATCCTTCCTCTTCATCAACGGTTGACGACTTTATAATTAAACCTGAAATAAGAAAGAAAAGAACCCGAAAGGAGTAATAGATGTTAGTTTTCCTTATATTGATTTGAAGTAAGTGATCCATTCTAAAAAACAATCTGCACTTGAATGGATAGCTTGGAAACCACAAGTCTTCACCAAGTGGTCAATGGTTTCTTCAAAACCGTACTCACATAGTGGGATCTCAATAGAATGCCATTTGAAGAACATTAAAGCGCCCCGGCAAAATAAAATTTGGCGTTTAATAAGTCCGATCGGGTTCCACTAAATGGCGTTTGAAAGATGAGATTTCGTACTACATAATCTTTTGCGACAGTTTTACGATTAGTTTATTCAGTTAAGTTTGAGCGTGCGTTAAAGATGGATACTATAACAAAGAAAAAATACGTTATATTTAAGTTTTTCTTCGATAAAGGCGAAAATGCTAGCCAAGCAGCTGAAAATTCAAATAGTGTTCCTATTTGAATTTTTGAATTTGAACCATTTGCATAAGGCTAGTCTCAAGAAGAATATAGATGTATGGGTACCATACGAGTTACCTCAAAAAACCTCTTGTACCGAATTTTCATCTGCGAATCGCTGCTGATTCGCAACAAAATCACCCCATTTTCAAAACGGTTGATGGCTGGTGATGAAAGGTGGATGACTTACGACAACGTCAAGCGAAAACGGTCGTGGTAAAAAAGCGGTGAGCCGTCGGAAACCGTGAGGAAGGTTTTGCTGTGTGTTTGGTGGGATTGGCAGGGAATTACCTACATGAGCTGCTCCCCTAAAGGCACAAATGTTGACTCGGAACTGTACTGTCAACATTTGGACCATCTGGAGGAAGCGATCGCCCAGAAGTGACCAATAGGAGAGGAATTGTGTTCCATGGGGACAACGTAAGGCCACCCACATATAGTGACTCGCCAGAGGTTCTTATGCATCCACCTTATAGTCCAGACCTGGTCCCAAGTGATTTCCATCTCTTGCTGTCTATGGCAAACAATTTTGCTGGTGAAAAATTCGTTTCAACAGAGGCTTGTGTAAATCGACTGTCTCAATTTTTTATCAATAGCGACGAGGGTTTCTATGAAACAAGCATACACAAACCTTCAAAATGGCAACAAGTTATAGAAAAAAACGGTGCATATTTGACCTTAATCGGATCAACTGTGGTAATTGAAGTCTTGATTTTTATGCAGAAATCATGATTTTTTTTTCTGTACCTCATACATTCTTGTGCCCGAGTTTCTAATGAAATAAATCTATATATATTCATGAAATTGCTTGAACTGAATATGATATGAGTTACTAAAATACATATTTCTATAAAAAAACACTTGACTCATTAGGCACCAACAAAAATTCTGCTATTTTGCTAATCGATATGAGCTTTGACTTTTCATGACCCCCCCTCAGACATCACCTGGATCCGCCCCTGCAACGACAAGACTTTTGTTGAAGAAATTACAAGAACTTCATTCCGAATGCCAAATTTCCTTGTCGCTTTTATTATATTGAAGGAAGGTAATACCTTCCTTCCATAAAGTTTCCTTGAAAAATATCTGATGAATGAGGCCGAGCATGGCGGCGAAAGTTTTATTTTTCTAGGGCGCCGAAATGTCTCCATGTTCAATTATTATTACAAATGGGGCGATCAAATCGATCATCCTTCGATTTTAAGTTCAAAAATACGATTTCCTATGAAATTGAAAAGGTTCCCGAAAGGAATAATAACAGGGGATAATTAAAAAAAATCAGATAAATCAGGCAGAGCAGGGTGGTGAAATTTTATTTTGCTGGGGCGCCAAAATGTCTGGCGGCGGCCCTGGCCCCTTCATCCCATTCGAAAATATGTATTTCCTTCATTATCAATTTACAACTTACACTGTCCAATCCCTAACAGCAGAGATTCATTATAATCACTAATATAGAAAACAAAATGAAAATACCGAAATCATAATCTTAACCACGCGGTTCCTATGTCCAATTATTATCACAAACAGGACAATCAAATCAATCATCCTTTGATATTAAGTTGAAAAATACAATTTTATATAAAATTAAAAAGGTACCCGAAAGGAATAATAACAAAGGGTAGGTACTTAAAAAAAAATCAGGCAGAGCAAGGCAGTGAAATTTTCTTTTGCTGGGGCGCCAAAATGTCTGGCGGTGGCCCTGGACCCTTTATCCCATTCGAAAATATGTATATCCTTCATTAGCAATTTATAACTTACACTGTCCATTCCCTAACAGCAGAGATTCATTATAATCACTTATATAGAAAACAAAATGAAAATACCGAAATCATAACCTTAACCACGCGGTTCCTATGAGTCCAATTATCATATTATCACAAATGGGACAATCATATCAATCATCCTTTATTTTAAGTTAAAAAATACAATTTTATATGAAATTGAAAAGGTATCCGAAAGGAATAATAACAAAGGATAGGTACTTCAAAAAAAATCAAATAAATCAGGCAGAGCAGGGAGGCGAAATTTCATTCTGCTGGGGGCATTGGGGCGCCAAAATGTCTGGGGGTGATCCTGGTCCCTTTCTTTCATTTGAAAATATGTATTTCCTTTATAAGTACCCACTTCATTACTTACACTGTCCAATTCCTAACAACAGATATCAATCATCATCATTAATAACAAATTCGAAAATATGTATTTCCTTCACTAGCAATTTATAACGTACACTGTCCAATCTCTAATAGCAGATATTCATAATCACTAATATAGAAAACAAAATGAAAATACCGAAATGATAATCTTAACCACGAGGTTCCTATGTCCAATTATTATCACAAACGGGACATCAAATCAATCATCCTTCGATTTTAAGTTAAAAAATACAATTTAATACAAAATTGAAAAGGTACCCGAAAGGAATAATAACAAAGGATAGGTAACTACTTCAAAAAAAATTCAAATAAATCAGGCAGAGCAGGGAGGCGAAATTCCATTCTGCTGGGGGCGCTGGGGCGCCAAAATGTCTGGAGGCGACCCTGGTCCCTTTCTTCCATTTGAAAATATGTATTTCCTTCATTAGTACCTAATTCATTACTTACAATGTCCAATCCAAACACCAGTGATTCATCATCATCATCATCAATACTAACGACAAAATCAAAATAGCGAATTCATAATCTTAACCACGCCGTCCCCATGTTCAATTATTATCACAAACGGGTCAAAACACGTGTCCGTACGATTAACACGGCTGAACCCCTCGCCTTGGATGCGGGGGCGTATCACAGCCTCCTTTTCCACCAACCCCATGCTCGCTCCGGCGTCTGGATGCGCCTGATAGAGCTCTCCAGAGACCTGCTTTGTACCGCTAAATCACTCATTAAAACGGCGACTGGGAGCTGCCTCCTTTTGACGTCTCCCGGCTTTGATGGAGGATCGTCATCTGTGCTGCTGAAGATTCTAACAGATGCAGTGGCGTGCGTCCCGGTTTAATTATTGGTAGAGTAGGAATTTGGGTCGGTACTGATGTTTGATTGAAATAAAGAGGAATTATATCAGAAATGTATCAAGAGCAGACAATTCCATCTATGGAAACAGCAACCATACCAATAACTTTCATTCTCCCTACTATCAAATACATTTTTTCTTTATATGTGCTAGGCAATCTCAGCTATCTACATAACGAACATCTCATTTTCTATAAGACTCTCTTCAAATTTATTAACCATCATCAGAAATGTACAACATCCATGACCTAGCCAGGATTCAAAGTCTATCAAATACTTTGTATCAAAAGAAATCAAGTTAGCCAAATTGAAGGGAGCACCTGATATCGACACATAACATCACAAATATTGCATGAACTTTCCAAAAATGGACTCACATTCTTGACAGAAATTTACAAAGCATTTCTACGAACCGGATACTGGCCTAAATGTCTTAAATCAGTAAAAATCATTAAGATACCCAAACAGGGTAAAACCTCATCCGAAATTTCCACATACAGGCCATAATCCTACTACTTGTAATTTCAAAAATTCTTGAAAAGTTAATGTCACAAAGATTACACTACACCCTGAATCCTTTTTATTTGAAAAGATACCGGACTCCCAGTTTGGCTTACCAGGAAGACATTCAACTACTCAACAATTTCAATGCATTTTTCAAGTAATAAATAATAGCTGTATATTTTCTGTTACTTATATCTTCTTGACATGACTTCATTGGTTTCTATCTGAATAACCTCATGATGCTGATCCATATGTTAGTTGAAGAGTCTTGCAAATGACTTGATAATTCTCAGTTTCGTATTTTGGTTTATTTGGCTCCTTCTTCCTATAAGTGGCAAAGTTTGCTCATTACTAACTTTATTTTATCCACTGCGTATTTATGGTTTTTCCATGTTAGTCTTTTATATAGTATTGCATTTAATTTGCTCATTTCATCCCTTCACCCTACATTCTTAGATTTGTGTTGATCTCTAGTTTCTTTTTCGGTAAGGAAATAGGCTGGATCTTTTTGGCGTTTATATTTTCCAGCTAATTTCATAACTCAATTACTACTAATTCAAATTATCTGTTCCGACTGACTCCACACATCCGAAATCCAACAAAATAGTCTCTTGAAGAATATTGAACGGACTAATAATGATAAGATCGCTTGGTGACGGAAACGATACGTGCATGATAATTTGTAAAATGAATCTACCATTAATAGAACTTAATTCCAGGCTTTTTAGTTGTAGTCTAGTCTCCACTTGATTTTCACCTGACGTTTACAACTACGCTTACAACTGTTGTCAGCATCTTCATGAGGAGTTCGATCACTTGGGAGAAGCTTTCTTGACAAATAGTTGAAGATATAGAGAAATTGAACGAGTATTTAGGCAAAGACGTCAAATACCTACTAGAGGACAGAGCTCATAAATAATGTTCAAGAAGAAAACTCACTTGTCTTTTATACATTTGGTGACTGACCAAAGGGGACTTAACAGGCATAATATCAAACCAATGCAAAAACTGGGATGAGCATAAAATAAGAACCATTGATGAATTTGGATGGCTGTACGAGTACATTTCGTACAAAAAAGCATCCAATCTGCAGCGAGCATTATTTTCCATAATCAAAGTTTCGAATCGTTTCTGAAATGCGCCATTGAAGTCTGACCAGTGGAATTATGGGAATGTAGATTCATATGCACTTTGAAGGTTCAACTCAGACTTTCAAGAAACTAATTATTATGCGATTTAATTATCAATCTGAAAAAAACGATTTGAAGAAGTTGCATCACATAAAAATGGAGAAAATCATTAATGTCGGATATCTATTGGACAATCATTTGAATGAATTTATTCATTTCGAAATTATAAGACTTTACACATTTATGAAAAATCGAAAAATCTCATAAACGGTAAGTTTTAAGCATATGAAACTTCGCACAAACTTGAGTTCCATGATATTTGAAAATTAAGTGTTTGGTCTTTCACACTTTTTTGGTGCACTCCTGTATACATTAAATGAACCAGGACAAAACAGGAGTGTTGATAAAAATTACTATTGCATACAAAATTAGTTATTCCATCATAACAAATGCAACAATGATGTTTTGTGAAACCCACAGGCAGTACTTAAACAATATTTCAAAATATACCTCAAATGGGAGTAAATGAAAACGGCAATTTTCCGAATTACGATTGGAGCGATGACGCCACTGGAAGCATGAAAGCCCCACAGTTAACCTGTCACGAATTCAACGGGTGCCCAGATAACCGCCTCCCCTACTTAATGGATATGATCCGCCTCAGCTTATTGCCTTCTGGAGGATGAACCTATTGTGATATTCTATCCTCGCTCTAAGTGACGCTTTAGGTCACAATCAACTTTAATGGAGTTTGCTGCTCACCCTGCAGATAACACGCTGCCATGCCGAAGCGGTTTTATACTGGCTATCCGTGCCATGGAGGAATATGGGAGTTTCCCTCCAGCATCGATTCTGCCATTACAATAGGCTAGATGACAGTGTTGAAGAATCCAACTCATGGTTTAAGAGAATAATATACGTTGAAAGGATTCTAAAAAATGACTATTTCAATTAACATTAACAATAAAAGAGGAAATAATGAAATACATCAATCTGAGTTATTGGCGTCACTTTCAAGTGGAACCCGTGGATATAAATAGGACATATAACATTCTATTAGTTTCGTTTTGTTTTGCTGGTGTTTCAATTGATTTTTGCATTATTTAATTGTTACTCGCTATCACTCTTGGTTTGGATATAGTGATTAAATTTGGATTTGAAGGGAGTTTACTCTCTTGCGCTCCCCATAAGATCTGCTCTGGCCTTTAGTCGTAGTTTATTATTATTATAATTGATGATACTAACTGACAAAGAAACTGCAATACCCAGAAGGAGATGGTTAAGGAGAGGAGAACATGTGACTCCAATATTTCTTGAAGGTAACGCAGCGCTGTCATATCACCTCGAATAAAGACCAAAAGTGACCTACGCGTATGTGCAATAGCACTCCATAGCATAAACCCTACTGTACGGTGTACATGACGCATCAAACTGAGGTTCACGTCTTTCTCCCCGACGTCGTCTAATCCTTCTTCGGCCATCATGAACTGATGTCATTTCACATTCCAATAGTGGCGTTCTCTGCACCACTGTAATCGTTGCCGGCGATGCTCAACCGTCAGAGGTAACACAAGAAGATGGGGTCGATAATGCTGCAGTCCAAAAGACCTTATCCGGCGGTCAACCGTTCGGACAGTTACAGGATGACCTTGTTCCTCTAATCACTCATCAGCCAAAGATCGAGTTGTCGCAAATCGGTCTCTAATGGCCAGAAGTCTTAGATGTCGATCTTCGACTTCATTTGTGTCCCTTCGACGCCCGGTGCCTGCTCTTCTTCGATTTTGGGCATTATCAAACCACGCCTAACAACATCTCTTAACAGTAGTTGGATTTATGTTCGTACGGTTAGTGATTTCTCGAAATGACAACCCCACCTTCCGTAGATAAATAATTCGACCTCTTACAAATTCACTTAGCTGGCGATAAATTACGCGTACACGTGCTCTAGGCATTTTAACAACAACTAAACATCGACTATGGATCTCCTCGAACAGCTGGTTTGGTGTAAAATTTAAAAAACTCGCAAAAAACGATTATAATATTGAGTAACAAAAATTATTTACATGAAAAAACCCTTTACGATTTTTTTCACCAAATTCAATCATTTACTCCTTGCTATATTGTCTATGTTTTCCAAAAAAAAAAAAAATCAAATTTAAACAGCTTAATTAATTAATTGTGTTGCAATTTCTTTGTGTTAGTATATTTCATCTTGTACATCTTCACCAGAGATACCATACTTTTGGGAATATTCAAAGTTATTAGAGGAGAGAATTTCATTTATGAAAAAACACAAATCGGCAAAATCTTTGCGTTTAATACTATAGTAGAAAATAATTAAGTATTTAAACAAAATACATACGGAAGTTAGGTACAGAGGTGAAGAATAAAAGATCATAATAATACAGTGAGTTTGTCATCGATCTCCTAAGTTTATTCAAGAAATCTCGTGTAAATTGAGCAAATGAAATGGCTTGGCATTATGCAATAGACAAATTCCTGTCTGAACTACTTGCTGACAGTTCTGAAGATATTTTAGAATGGTGGAAGAGGCACGAAAATAAAACGGCTACAAATCAAGTATCTTGATAGAATTCAAGTACTTCATAAATAATTACTTTATTCATTGACAATGAAAAACTACTACTTGACTTGAACTTGACTTGATTTCAAGATGCTACAAGCTCTGAGCCTCTTAGAGGTCTCAGAAGCTCAGTTAAAAAAAATTAACATTTCAAGAAATGGTGACACAAAAGTTCGAATATCGCAGTGCAATATCATATCAACAGCTTTCAAATTTCGGGCCTGGATCCATCCAGACTTCAACAGGTGCAACGTCACGGCTATCACTTTCCTAGTTCTCTGATATTTCATCTGCCGCGATAGGCCCATCTCCGAAATTAATCGGTGCAGAATGAACATAAATAATTCTTGCCGATCTTATGCCCGCTATGATTTATAATTCAGACCTCGTATCTACATGGGTCCTTTTCACTTTCGCACGGAGATGGTCCGCAGATATCCTCATTAATAATGCTGCAGCTGCCAGAAAAGGGACAAGATCGCAATTGTTCAATGTGTTGATTATATTTATGTTTTAATTGATTCAAAGATTTAATGCCTATCCAATATTTCGAGGAGAAAAAAGAAACCAGCGCAAGGTGGCCGAGTTGCTAATGAGGTAAAATGGGTAATTGTTGAATGTTCTACACAGGGCCGTTTTGGATTTATTGGATGCGCGGGCACGAGGAACATATAGGTGACAGATATATGTCAGAAAACGGGGCGATAAAGTAGTTAAATTAGGTACGTAATGGATATTGCGAATACACGTTGAATGATCACTATCGCAGATTTTGAAAATGCACTTTCGGTGAATATGGCTCACTAAATTTATTACAATTTACCATAAGTTATGAAATACAGAGTGGGCTAATTAAAATTTGATAAAATGCGATAAAAACACCGTTGAATACTTTCTCTAATTCTGTGGTTATTCCGTTCATTCTTCCACATCTTGTAGAACAAAATCGTGCGAGAATATATCAGAAACGCACAGTTTTCATGGTTATATTTTATTATTCTATGTTGGCACTCCGAACTTTCCGCTACGGCTTTATCTGTCAATTCATCAAATTGCCTTAAAGAAATCAGATCTGCCAACCAACATTTTTCAATGCAAAAATCACTAAATTATATTTATGGAAATATTTCATTAATACAGAAGGCTCATTCTACCACTCGTTCATTCCAAAACTCGCCACTTCGTGGCTCGTTTTTGAATTTTGAACTCGTGGAAGAATATCAATGCCTTCTGCACTTGTATTATAAATAACTATTCCAATTTTGTTTTTATTGTGAGTACGAAGAGTCGGTTTATGTAGGACGAAATTTTTTTAGGAAGACAAGAAGAATTTAAATTGGAGGTTCAAAGGAAAATGAGAGATGCCTTGTATGATTTTAAGAAAAAAAACTCATAAACAGGGGCCAAAAAACACATTGTTTCCGAGATACAGGGTTTTTTGAGTCCTCCTTTTTTGTGATAACATTTAACATTATCGAACATTTATTAATCTTTCCTACAGATTGAGTAAATTTATAACAAAACTCATTAATTCATTCATCACATCCTACTAACTAAAAAATTGGTAGAGGTAAGAAGCAGGCACTATTACAAAAAAATATCACCATGTAATATTCAAAATTAGCATATCACATGATGAAAACTTTTAATTGGAATATCTATGTCAAATTTTAAACGAATATGTTGTGTAGGTAAGGTTCTAAAGGGTGTTTTTTTTAGAGCTGTAGAACTTTAAATTGCAATAAAACAACGATGGATTATTCGATTGACATGAATTTCATTTATCCACAAGATAATCTTGTGGCATTACATTTTAAATATGATTTCTGTCATATGACCGCCACGGCTGGCTCGGATGTTGTCCAATCTGGACGTCCAATTTTCGATGACTTTTTCCAACATTTGTGGCCGTATATCGGCAATAACACGGCGAATGTTGTCTTCCAAATGGTCAAGGGTTTGTGGCTTATCCGCATAGGCCAATGACTTTACATAGCCCCACAGAAAGTAGTCTAGCGGTGTTAAATCACAAGATCTTGGAGGCCAATTCACTGGTCCAAAACGTGAAATTAGGTGGTCACCAAACGTGTCTTTCAATAAATCGATTGTGTCAACCACAGCTCCTGGACATCATGGTTGTTCAATTCAGGAATGAAAAAGTTAGTAATCATGGCTCTATACCGATCACCATTGACTGTAACGTTCTGGCCATCATCGTTTTCGAAGAAGTACGGACCAATGATTCCACCCATAAAGCGCACCAAACAGTCAGTTCTTCTGGATGTAACGGTGTTTCGACATACACTTGAGGATTAGCTTCACTCCAAATGCGGCAGTTGTGTTTGTTGATGTAGCCATTCAACCAGAAGTGCGCTTCATCACTAAACAAAATAAAATGGACATAGTGCGCGATACGTATTCCGCACAGAACCTTTGTTTTCGAAATAAAATTGCACTATTTGCAAGCGTTGTTCAGGCGTGAGTCTATTCATGATGAATTGCCAAACCAAACTGAGAATAAATCACTTGACAGCTGTTAAATCGGTCCCCATCTTGAATAGTAATATATACCTCGAAAAACAAACACCCGTTATGAGAAGAAAACTCTAAAAAATCGAACTTTAACACCCTGTATCTTGAAAACAAAGGCTTTGAGAGCCATGTTCATGGGACTTTTTTTCTGAAATGATTCGGAGAATCTGTCATTTTCTCCAAGTCAAGAACATCCTGTATATTTATGGATTTCCATAAAAAGATCGCTTTCATCCGAAATAAACAAATTTTAATGCAAAATTTTCTCTTTTCATGATTTGAATCCGATATACAGGGTGTTGACAGATTTTGACAGATGATAAAACTCATCCTGAACATTTTTTGTGCTATGAATAAAAGTCCGATTCTTTTTCGTTTACATTTTATAAGAATTTATGTTTGAATTGAAGGAGGCAGACTTACTAAAACTAATGATATAGCAAATAGTTTCATTTTGATTATTCATTTGAATTGTGGTACATTTTGAATGATACTGCATTATTTTTCATCTCAGGGATATGCATATTTTGTGTTTGAATAAGGGTATTCTAATGGAAAAGGAGATCAAGAATATCCACAGAGACTCCCACCTGCTCACACAGTGTGCAGTAGTGCATCATTCCAAAGACTTCAAAAAACATGTATTGCTACTCCAAAGAAATCAATCTAATTCGTTCGTCAAGTAATCTAATAAGGCTTCTGTCTTTAGGGACATAACGAACCATGTATGCAGAATCCATATGCCATTATAGACCAAGACTATTTCAGCAACGTTTCAGTGTCAACGTTTGGGGTGGAATTTTCAACAATAATTTGCTTTGTTTTTCTTCCTTATACTGTTGAATTCTTATCAAGCATAGGGTGAATTTTGTGATGTATTTCAATTTGTTGATGAGATAGTCACAAACATGTAAGGTCGAACATTGACATAACTAATTTTGACTAACTTTAAAAAAGCAAAATCTTTTTATTTTTTATAAATTTTTGTGTTTATTTAATTGATACTTACAATTTTTTTCATTTCTTCTAATCAATGAGGAGGGTTATGTCCCTCTTGGTATGTCTATGAGGTCGATTATTATATCCTAATATTGATGAAGTCAAAAAAAGTCATGAAAAAAATGGGCAAAAATATTTATAAAATTTCAGCTGTATTGGAGAAAGTCGAGAACTCCGATCCTGGATCTATAAATCTCCCTAACCAATTTGCGGTTCGTTTCAAGTGATAATTTGCCTTTACGAACGAACATAACGATTGTCAATTTTCATTGTAGCAGGGGCCCTTGATCGAAATCGAGATTGGGTTCATAGGACTTGCATATCGATGAAGTTATAATAATAATATGTCAATTTAATTTGAAAGCTTCAGTTTCAGTTTGCCAATTGCCAATTATTATAATTAAAATGTTGCGATAATATTAGCTAATCTATGCGATGTAATCATTATTGAGTAAAGATTAAGTATGAAAAGGTTATGTTTCTGCCGCTTGCTGATTTGCATCTCAAAATGATTATGGAATGAACTCTTCAATCAACAACAGTTAATCTCCATCCTTGAATTTATCGATGTTTTGCTTCCGAAAGTAGCAGTTTTGTTAATCATATTCTATGAAATTAAGTTTGGTCATTTGCTTTAAACTTACCATCTGTTCTTTCTTCAACCTATTTGCTTATCTAATTTCTCTTTCTTCCGAATTGTAGGACGTCTGGTATATCATAAAATGAGAGTAGTTTCATAAAATTGTTCTCCGATTCATTTCCCTTCGAATCTATACCGGGTGTCCCAAGTTATCGTACACAGGCAATATTAAGCTTATTTGACAAGATCATGAAAAAATGGAAAATCACTTTGAATAACATCAAAGTACCTTTCCAATGATGTATAAAAAAGGTTTTTACATTTGACAGCCCTGTGGTAGCTACCCCTCACTTTTATTTTCAAATGGCACCCCCTGTATATTGTCAGTTAAAATGAATGATACGAATGTTGAAAATTGAGCAAGAAATTTATTGAGTAGAAAAAAAAATTGGTAGTAGAATCAAGGAACTGAATATCAAAACGATGAATTCGAGAAAACCATAGCTAAAAACAATCACGATATATAAAAAATCCTGTAAAATCAATGGAGAGATGAGAGAATAGTCAGGGAGAAAGAATATAAAAATGACAAGGGATACGGAGAAGAAATTGAAAAGAGTAATGAAGGAAAAAAAGAAGAGATTATAATAATAATAATGAGGAAAATACCCACTACACTACACCGATGAATACAATGGAAGTTCAGAATAATATCGAAATAACACTATGTACTAAGATAATATTTCATCTAAATTAATTCGAATTCAATTCAAAATTAGGAAAATTTCTGAACAAATAAGTAAACATGCAATATGTGCTATCTCAAATACAACCTTAAAGAATGTAGCTCTGGAATCAGCCCTGAAAGATGTCTCAAAATACATGGTGTGATTTTGCTGGAAATAAGCCTAGAAATCAGAATCAAATTAGGCACAATAAATTCAAATTATTTTTATTTGTAAAAAGTAAGGAAAATTTTTATCTAATCATGTTTAATATTGATGAAATTTAAAATTATCAATAGGTATAATCTGAATAGTAAGATAAAATCGAGCATGAATCAAGTTTCCGATAATTTAATATCTTGATTGGAAAGCCTCAATTTTCCCGAACAGATTCGAATAGATAGCCGAAATTACGTAAGCTAATTGTTATTTACTGCAATAAAAAGTTACAATTACCAATGCAAAAGATATCCACGCATTGCAGATGGACAGCATTGAATAATATTTTCGCTATTCTTATCTCATTACTTTCTCCAACAACAGAACTATCACGTAGTGTACTCGTTGAATTCATTCGATCAACATATGCCAGTATTCGTTTTGAATCGCTTTCTCTGTTACATTCAGCCACTAATTTATTTGAACCGATTTAATTACAATTTTTCTCAATTGACCAGAACGTACTAGGTTGTCTTTAACCATTTGTTTCAGTCAAGAAATGGTCAAAATATTCAAGGAAAGTATTTGTGGGATATTTGTTTTCTCTCCGATGAATGCAGCATCTTTGCTGAGAGGGGATACTTACTCCAGTTGGATCTTGGTCAAGGCTTTCAGTATAGTAGCCATACTGGTTTTGCAGGAAGAGATTATGTGGAGCAAAAGAAATGGTTTCATACCAGGAAATGAAGTCGATCGTTTCGAGATTCTTCGTTAAATTCAGGACATAATTAGGTAACAATAACTACGATACAAAATAAACACGGTTTCAATATTAGATATGATCAATTTTGAAAATTAGTCTCGTCAGTTTATATACAGGGTGTTCCAAATTAAGTCGGCACTATTGCCAACTGCGTTATTATTATGCTACGATGTCGGTCAAATGGGAAAACTGGTAGCATTTTTAGTGGCCTTCTCGATGCCGAAAACAAAACAAAAATTGACAGTCGCGTTGTCATAATATTTCATAAAATGATATTTTTTTCGATGGAACACCCTATATTTTTTCATGTATTTCGATTCGTAATAACAAAGCTCATATCACCTTTCTTCCTAAAGTGGAAAATGAGCGACTTATTTGGAAATATTCATTTCTTCCACTCGTACAAGAAATTCATTTGTTTTGGCGAATAAAACCAAATGATTGTCCAAACACCCATTTTTGTACTTACAAGAATGACAATATTTTGTTACTGATAGCAAAATAAGACACTAAGAAGAAAAAATTGCGCTGGGATGTGAACTCGTAAAACCCGTGATCATCATGTCGCACCACTCAATTGACACCACTATGCTATTTGGTATTAATATACAAAACGATAATTTCCATCTTAAAGCCATTCCGCTAGTCGCATTCATTTTGTGAATCAATAGTGTCAATAGAAAAGCCTAAATATGTCTTCAACAAGGAGGCGGTGTTTTTGAACATTGATGATATTTTATAGTGCTTTATCAAATCCGTTTGTTATAAATGTGTCCTATTAATTCAACTGTTTTATTTTCACCTTTATGAAAAAAAGTCAAATGAGCTTTGTTGTTGAGAATGTTATTATGAATCGAAATGAATGAAAAAAATAGGGTGTTCCATTGAAAAAAATATCATTTTATGGAATATTATGATAAAGCGACTGTCAATTTTTTTTGTTCTCGGTATCGAGAAGGCCACTAAAAATGCTACCAGTTTGGCCATTTAACCGACATTGTAGCATCAATAATAACGGAGTTGGCAATGGTGCCGACTTACTTTGGAACACCCTGTATAGGGTTAGAACTATGTAGAGTTCTACATAGGGATATTGAAACCGTTAGAAATACAGGGTGGCTTGAATTACAAAAAAGTTGCGTTATTTAGGAATTAGTGTGTTGGAGTTAATAGATCCAAAATATCTTCAATGATATTTCGAAAAAACTTATAATCAAATTTTTTTTTCTGTATAACTGGTTTCTTTCTTCACGAAATTCGGTTTGTAGTCATTACCCAATATAGAGATTCTAATGGTGCCGTCAGATTTTTTTTGTTTTCCATTGTTTCAGAGACGCGATAGTCAATTTTTTTTCTTATGGACGCCATATTGGTTCTCTTATGGGACGATAAAGAAAAAAAAATCACGAATTCAACAATGTATCACACTCTATACTCTTTGCGTCATTGCAAGAAGCCTGGCAGAATATAATACAGCAACCATTTCAGAACTCAAATTTCAAGTAAGCTAAAGTGAAGTAGCGTTGCGATAAACTCTAACCTTTTATCAACTTTTTGACACTATATTCATTTGCTAATGACATTTTTTCTTTATTTTTGAACCTTAAATTGATGGTTTTATATTCAGTTTCAAATTTGTTTGTAGAGGTTCTTCCATTTGTTTCATTTTCACAAAATGATATAAAAAAAAATTATATATAAATCATAGTTTGATATGATCACAATTAGAATAAAGGCATAGGGAATATCCCTAGATGGTTGTGAGTATAGAACAGTTCAATAGTTAAAACTCACTCTGTATCAAAAGAAGCCGGTCCTATGCGAACATCTTGCAAAACCTACATTAGAAGAACACTAATTTTGGTGTCCTTTTCAGGTTTATCTGTAGAAATTAAAGTTGCAAGCAACTGCAGTATACGTATGAATGAATAAATTATATCAGGTCAAATTGATAACTATAATCTTATGGGTAACCGATAATCGTATTCTAGAATTCAAAGCTATCAACCCCTAATTTATTTACCCAGCTTAGATTACAACAAGTCAAACCCTCACACGTGACTTTCGCTCTCATCACTCTCATGTTGTGATCCCCCTATTAACTAGGTATTACAAGCTGTCGCTTGCCAATTGTTGGCCTTTTCGATTTGTTAATCGAATTATTTTTGTTTGACAACATCTCAACATCGAAAAGAGGATGATCCAGTTCAACTTATGGTTGGTGTCACTCAGAATAAAAAACGTTTAGTAGCGTGGGAATGATTTACGTATAGATCGATGATTCATGGGAATAAGAAAACTCATTGAATTGAGAATTTTTGGTGTGTTTTATTATTTCTGTCCTTTCCATATTATTTGATTATCTTTTTCAATATCCAGTTCAATTCAATTAGGAAAAATTGAATTGTGTATGCTGCGGAGTTTGATTATGATTGTAAACATTGTAAGGAAAGACTTACCTATCGACTGAACAAACATTTTTTTTTAATGATTGAATACAATTTAGTTTTTGACTAAGGCATTTTTTGTTTTTTGTATAATTGATTCTGTTCAATCCTCTCAAATTTTATAGGAAAGATGAACACCGAATAAATTGATCGATTTTTGAGCACTCGTCCCCCGAACATATAGTACTATATCATTTCATCACGATGTCAGATAATTTGAAATTGTAGTAAGGAATAGTCTCAAACGATTATTCGTGAATAATGTCATTCGAAATTTTCTTATTCTAATAACCTTAAACGTTAAAACGTTAAAACTACCAATTTGATCGAAATTATTCATGTGACAACATATCCGAATGAATTGAGATTTTGCGTGAAAATATGAAATAAAAGTGTCAAGCTTCCTGCTTTATTGCGTGATAAATGAATAAATAAATAAATGAAAAAATAAATGATTTTATTGATTGCATCATAAAATCCATATAAATTCCGAATCAGATATCGAAAAAAACTTAATGAGATTTTAGTGATAACAAATTCAACCACAAGAAACCGATAAGATTCGTACTAAATCAAAGTTACTTGTTATATATTTTTTAAATTACAAAAAACTATTTTGGAAGAGACAAAGCAGATACCACCCTGTAGATTTGCAATTGAAATTGGGATATCAGGTTAAGAGGGGTATATACCGTTTCAGCGATCAGTTCTGAAATTAGTTCGCTTTATTTCAGGCTAAAGACCATCGATTTATATAAGGTTTTCACTATTATTCATTTTAAAAAGTTCGTCATTGCGAAAAATCCTTTTTCATGATTTTTTTTGTATTGAAAACAAAAAAATAATATGATTTTTTTGGAAAAATAAATATATGCACGATATAACTTTCCCAACAAACCTTTATTTTCCAATAAATTTTCATTCAGCAATATTATACAAAAAGTCTTGTCGAAGGCTGAAAATGCGTTTTCTCTAAAATAAAAAAAAGACATTAAAACGTATTTTGAATTCTTGCATGTCGTAGAAAAAACGGTAGATCAGAGGAACGTTTGAGATTGCTCTACTCAATCTGAAAAGTGGTGAGATCTCAAAAAAGCTGAGGAGATCACGAAAAAGTCACGTGGTATAAACTCCTCTTCAGTAAACACTGAATTTGAATATTTAGTTCGATTAATTATCAGATAACTATCGTGTGAAGTGCAGATGTTTTGAGAAAAAATCGAACTTTAATATCCAGCATCCAAAAACAAAGCGCTTGCGGACCCATTTTCATTGGACTATTTTTTCTTGAAATTTATTTAATTCATACAGTTTTGTGGTTACCGAGGGTGCAAAAGTTGCATGAATGACGAGCACACAAAATCTATTGAAGTCAGTTGTTTTATCGAATTTTTGTAAAAAAATATCGTGATTTATTATCTTCATTGGTCCTCTCAATTACCAGTCAGTATTTTGAAAATAAAAATAAAGACTTGAGCTTTCATAATATAAATGGAAACATAACTGTAATCAGGTGACTTGATTACATGAAATTATTTTCCAAATGAGAGTTTTTTTTGCAAAAAGTTACAATTTGATAGGTGAATGTGAAACTGAATGTATAAGTAATCACGAATTTGGATACTTCATGTTTTAGATCAAGCATGTTATTTGCTGTTGAACTGTAATAATGATTTGAACTGATCCAATTTACCATTTAATATATGCCTAATTGGGCAACCCACTTTCAACGCTTTCTAACATTCATTCGATAAATGTTCCAGTTGCAAATGAAAATCGACTTAATGTAGAAGTATTTTATTTTTATAAAAGTAGATAAATATATTAATTAACATAGTTTCTAGGTAATAATACTGCACGCTTCACGATTTTAGGACTCAAGGAAGTGATTTATAATGAACAAATGTCGAAATGAAATTAACGTTGCAAGATGTAGATCAACAAGGATATAGTAATTACATAACAATCAATTGAAGACTAATTCAGTGAACTCAACAAAATTGGACACGCAACATAACAAATCATCATTTACGCTGTTTCTTCATGTTCCAGTGGTAGGACTTGAACATCTGTTTTTTGCATAATGGCATCCAAGAAGAGAAATAACAAATAACTTATTCAGATGATATCTTGTGTCCTTTTTTGAAGGAGATCAATGGGATAACACAGACGAAAGTTTTAGTCCCAGCCATGTCCGTGGGATTCGTGGGATTTGACTGGATATGGTACCTCTTTCTCTACGGGGTATGGGATCTCCTTTATCACAGGGTAGGGCTTGTCGACATGTACCTTAACTGGGTATGGTACTGGTTTTTCGATTTCAACTGGGATCTTCTTCTCAACGGTGTAGGGTTGGGGTACAGGTACTTTGACGTGGTAAGGTACTGGTTTTGGTACTTCAACTGGGTAAGGCTTGTCGACTGGTACTTTGACTTCATAAGGTACTGGTTTCTCTACTGGATATGGAACGTGTTTTTCTACAACAACTGGATATGGTTTTGGTACATGGACAGCGTAAGGCCTATCTACTGGTACTTTGACTTCGTATGGGACCTTCTTTTCTACAGTGTAGGGTTGTGGATATGGTACTTCTACTTTGACTGGATAAGGAATCTTCTTCTCCACGGTGTAGGGTTGTGGTACTGGGACTTTGACAGGGTAAGGTACTTTCTTCTCGACAGTGTAAGGTTGTGGTACGTGCACTTTGACTTCGTATGGGCGTGGTACGGGTACTTTGACTTCGTATGGTACCTTCTTGATGACTTCGTAAGGCTGAGGAACAACTACTGGTACTTTGATATACTCTTTAACCGGCACTGGTACCTTCTTGTACACAGTGTAGGGTTGTGGTACTGGCACTTTGACCTCATAAGGTACCTTCTTTTCAACGGTGTATGGAACATGTTTGGTAACTGTGTATGGTACTGGAACTTTCTTCTCTACCACAACAGTTTTGACATGTTCGTGGTGTTCATGACCACCGCCGTAGCTACCTCCGTAGCTACCGCCATAACTGCCACCGAAGTCATGTCCACCAAAATCACCACCCCCAAAATCGTGTCCTCCGAATCCATGGTCGCCAATGTCGATGAGACCGCGTTTGTCTTGTTTTTTAGTCTCCTGCGCAACCTCTTTTTTTTCGGGTTCCGCAGCTAGAGCTACGCACAAACAGACGGCGCTCAGGACAATCTGGAAAAAAATTCGAGGGTTAATATGATGAATTTTGGAAGTCAAGATTATTTTTTCGATATTTTCGGAAAGTCGTTGAGTGAATAGATTGAAATTAAGTATTTGGTTGTGAAATGTTGGTACGATTTATGCAAAAAATCGGTACGGATGGTACAACTGGTGGGGTGATCTGAGGAGGGTTTTTGTTTACTTTTTGTTTAAAATTCGCTGCCAAAATATGAAATAACCGGCCAAAAAAAATCATTGAAAAATTTGTGGTAGTTTATAATTTCGTTTTTCAGTTTTCTTTAATACTAATTTATTGTCGGTCAGTATTTGGATGAACTACGCGTTGATGGCGTTCTTTATCTTATTTTCAATATTTCAATTTTGGAAAATGATAATAGGAAAATCCGATAATAAGATTCGGCAACACTTTTTTGAACGTCTGCGTTTTTGGGTTTGATTTTTTCCGATGATCTTCACGTATCAGTTTCCCGAATTATCACGTTCCTTTTTTTTTAAACACTTTTTTGGTCACCGACACTTTCCGATAAACCAGTTGATTTCGAGAGCACACGAATAGGCGATAAGTTGCACTTTTAACTAGATCACTTCGTTTTCCCACTTAAAAAGTCACCGAATATGTTAATCACGAAATTTCGTTGGCTTGATTTACTCACCAAGGCCCTCATGTTGATTGTATGAGGAGAGGAAGGCTGTATGATTGGAATATTGTGCCGGCTGCTTTTATATACGGGGTCTATGTGTACTTTCTCACATCATGCATCAGTCGTTCGCCATAAGGAGGTTTCACTTCCACATCCGCGGATAGCTAGATACTCTGGTCGCCATTACGTAATGTTAGGTTCGCTTCTTCGCTGAATGTAATTGATTGTTACCATAATCTGAGGCCTTGATACGAATATTTCTTTTGTATTGTCAACGATTTGTCGGATTATGCAGTTTGTCGACCTACTGCAGACTCGTTGTTTTGATTGAGTTTTTTCAGTACAGATGAGAAGTTGTTGCACTTAGATTTTGATGTGATTGAATCAGACTAGAGTAGGTACATATCAAAACTAGGTAGGTGATATACTTATTACTTATCGTCATATTGAGAGGAATATTTTTATATGAGCTTTTATGAACATATACATAAAAGTTCATTAAAAGAATGGAAGATAATTCACAACAAGGGCATAGATCTTTAATGTGTATCTGTGTGTATCTGTAATGTGAGAAAGAAGGGTATTCGAAATATGAGCATTTTTTTGATTACCGATTCGATTGTTGCCATATACTAGGTCTTCCTAAATTGTAGGTACGAAGAAAAATGTGAGATACGTTGAATAATTTTAAGATTGAAATGTCCTATACATGGACCCGCAAACGCTTTGTTCTCGAGATACAGGGTGTTTCTTGTATTGTAGTCCTACTTTTTTGTGATGCTTATAACAATTTATGTATCTTTATTAATATTCTCTACAGATAAAATGAATGAGAAACTAAACTTGTACTTAATTTTATTCATCATAGCCTACTGGATTTTGAGATTATTTGAATTTTCCTGAGGATTACTGAAGAATTTTGACAATTTGACAAGAACAAACAAGAAACCGAAAAGTTTAGGACCAGAGTTTTTTTCACAAATCTCTTAACTACCAGTGGTTTACCAAAAAAAATCTAGTGGAAAGAAGCAGCCACTCTTCCAGAAAAAATAATAATTTGCATTCAAAATTCCAAATGTAAATTGAATATCTTGTGAAGGAAAGGTGCTATGAGGAAAAAAACTGGAATTTTAACATCTGTATAGGACCTTATTTCTTAAAATGATATCAGAAATCTGTCATTTTCATTTGTACCTCCAATTTAGGAACAGCCTTTGTAGTCAATTCAATGATGTCTTCACAAATATATTGCAATTTGAATGAAACACATTAAGTACAGTACAGACAATTTTTCGATGCGAATAACTCAGTTTAGTTCTTTGATAACTGCAGTATTAAAATTTTTTGACGAAAATGATATAAAAAACCGAAAACACCGGGCAAGTGTATACCGATGACGAATACAAAAATCACAGATGGCAAAACAAGGGGGACGTCGACAAAGCAGGTAGATAAAGGAAAATTATAAACCACGGACATAGTTGTGCTCGTAGTGCAATAAAAGTAATCATCTGAAAGCGATAATATACTCATAAACCGTTAAATGATCCGATTCTTTATCTGCCGTGTCGATTTTAAAGAAAAGTAAAATGATTATTGTTTCATATTATGGAAAACTTTTCGTTTTTCATCTCTGAGAGAATGTTTAAATTTTATATTATGGAAACCATAGCGGGGGGGGGGGTGATTAATTACTCCCAGTAACCCCCATTTCTACGCTCTTGATCCCCAATTTCGATTTTCGTACTTCAATGTTGAGGAGCTATAATAGAATCATACAGCTCCCATATTTCGTACAGTTTTCGTTTTAAATTATCTCATTTATTTATTCAACATAAACTGGAATCCTAACAGCGATCATCCAATTAAATACAAGGATTTTCCAAAAAAGAAGAAATATGCAGTTATCAAAACTTTAACAAAAAAAAAATTAGTGATTTCTACACAGGTACCATTACAAATATATTATTTTTCCAAAAATATTTTTGGAAACGTCGACAATATCAAAAAAGAAATGTGCCAGTCATAAAACCGCGTGATTCTGAAAAAAATTTATAGTACAATGATGTGCTTGCTTTTGGGACATAAATGAGTTCTTCACGACGACAGGTAAGGGAATGAGTATTCAAACAAATTGCACTGATTAGGGGAAAATAAAGTGAGTTTGATCGGATATAAACCTTCTTCTACAAATTTACAATCGCTTTGACACACTTGTAACGTCCTTAAAAATTCACGATAGACAAGGGGAAAATCAAAAACATGGTCCATCTACTTTTTTGGACAAGAAATTAATACTTTCGATAAAAAATTAACAAAATAACTGAATAAACTAAATACTTCTGAAATGTTTCGGATACGAATAATATTCTCGAGATAAATTCAGATATTGCCATTTTCACCATTTTCGCTGTTATTTCATGATCGATGGTTATTTTGAAGCGTAATCTTAGGGTCAAATACTACTCGATACGATCTTCAAAATCATCACAACACCCCTCTTCCCTATTCAAAATCAAGGGGTTGTGCTCACCCCCGGTTGAAGTTACGGGGATGAAAAAAGCGGAAAAGTTGTTCCCCCCTCGAATCAAAAATTGACGGATCTGAGCGATTTTCTGCATGTTCATTTTAAAGTCGGAAAATCGAGGTGTTGAGTTTTTGTTGCACCACGCTGTTGTTGCATGACGTATGGAAAATTTTGGGATTTGCAGCTCTCTCTTTGAATATTCAAATTTGAAAGATTATAGACAAAGGCAAGTGTTTAAGTTTGTCAAAATTACATAAATCATTGCGAATTTCCAAATTTGCCTTATTAACATGAATACACAGGAAATTGCTTCAGACGTTCATCTGAAATAATCCTGCTGAAAGCTGGGGCAGATTCAATTAATTTGAAGATATATTGTCGAATATTTCAGAAACAAAATAGACATGGAGATAAAATATGTGAAGCGGTAAGTATCGATGAAAAATCTGTTGATATTTTTCTTCCGATGAAGAAAACAGCAAACAAAATATCGCTGAATATGTTGGTAACATAATGGATATTGGATACATTTGAAGGGGCTAGCTACAAAAAGAATGATATTTCAGGTGTAATTCAACCTTTGTGAACTTACAAACAAATTAAATATAATAAGAGTTCCATACATGTGTTTAATAGATATTATATTCAAGTAATATTCGTTCCTAATGTGGTAAAATTTAGCAATTTACCTACAACCCAAAGTGCACCTAAATAAAAAACCGGTAGATTTTGACGGCCTAGCCCGGAGAAGTAACTTTTTCAGATGGAAAAAAGTCCGAGAAAGTACCGCTGCATACATCAGAATTGAATGGATTAGTTTATTTGAAGCCTGAATTTGTTCCGAAAAATAAGGCTCTTTTGGAAGATTTCGAAAAAAAATATCTGAAATTGAGAATTGAAGTTATAGACGAGGAACTAAACAGCCCAAGTCGAACTCTGCAATATGATATTCATTAATGGTATTTTAAGACATCTTTATACAAGTTAAGATATTAATTCTTCGATATGGAAGAATAAAAATGATCCATAGAGTAAATATGTAGTATAATTTGAAAATTTGACAGAATTGAATCATGAATTGTTAGAACATCTTTCAGAAAGCATGGACAGTCAAATCAAAAAGTTACAGTTAATGAAATTTCGGAAAAACTCGACACGAAAAATCGTTTTAATTTTTTGAATACCAGGAGTTCTTTCACCTAATCTTCATAAAAGAGTTAATTGGATTTTACTTAATATCTCGAATTTAGTCTTGTTATCAATTCATGAGATTATCCATGGGTAACGAATTGGTAACTCTCAACCTTAATTCCAACAGTTTAATGAATCTCATCTGGCTTCTGCATGATGTGAAGAAATAATTGGGAACGAAACGGTATGAAGTTGGACCTCTCACCGACTAGGGGGGAACATAAACCACTTACATATATTGTAGATAGGAAAGAGCAGAAAATTTAGTAGGTATGGATCGATCTGAATATAATCGTTCAATTCTCTTCGGTAATGGTTTGAGAGTGATTTAGTTTATCATTGATTGATTGAGGTATGTGGTTATAGTCTAGCGAATGATTTAACCAACTTGTAATACTCACGACCGTGAGGCTGGTAGTTCGAGCCTCAGGCCAAGAAATGAATTTTCTGGTTTTAGAGGAGCATCCAACCATTTGCTGTGGGCTGATAAATTATCATAGCTGCTTTTGGAGTAGCCATTAGACAAATTACCAAGCCTAAAAAAAAACATAACCTCTTCAGAGAGGTCCCACATAGGCCTAGGGGAGTGTGATAACACGAATGATCTTTGCAACGACGTGTTTTTTTGAACATTAGGACGTCGTACGGCCTTGAGAATTAGACACATAAAATATCCTCAAACATTGTGAAATTAGAACCTTTTGGGTTTTTATTCAAATCCGTATATATGGTGTTAGCAAATATTTGCTAAAGGGGTCTTTCATGTGAACAAATGAACAAATGCACTACTATAATAACCGACTAGATTCATGCGAATCCTTTCACAGTATGTTCGTAAATGTCATACAATAAGCTTAGGTATTTGTAAACATCGGAATATTAGTTGATTTGTGTTTGCATCATAAAGTTTTTCTCTATTAAACATGTCAGCTTACGAGCCAAATTCTCGCCATTGGAGAGACGTTTTAATTTTCTGCTTTATTAAAAAATCTGCAGCTGAGGCTTATCGAATACTCTCAAATACCTATGGTAAGGCCAAAGGGGAGGCCACTATTAGTGATTTCAACGCTTCAAGAACGGTGATTTTGACGTCGAAGATCAGCATGGGGTTGGAAGAGAGAAGGTTTTCCAAGATGTAGAATTGAAGGCATTACTTGATCAAGACTCGTGTCAAGCCCAACAAGAATTGGCAGGATCATTGGGAGTGACGCAACAAGTCATTTCAAAACGCCTGAAAGTCATGGGAAAGATTAAGAAACAAGGAAATTGGGTGCCTTACTAGTTGAACAACTTCTTGTAAGGCAAAGACGTAAGGGATTTCTGCATCACATTGTGACTGGAGACGAAAAATGGATTCATTACGACAATACCAAGCGGAGAAAATCATAGGGATATCCCGGCCATGCTTCCACGTTGACGGCCAATTCGAATATTCACTGTTCCAAGGTCATGTTTAGTATTTGGTGGGACCAGCTCAATGTAGTGTGTTATAAATTGTTAAAACCGACCGAAAAAATCACAGGCGATCGTTATCGAATGCGATTGCGCCGAGCAATGAAAAATAAACGGTCGCAATACAACGAGAGACGTAATAAAGTGATTTTACAGCATGACAATGCTCGACCCCATGTTGGGAAAGTGTTCAAGACATACTTGGGAACGTTGAAATGTGGAGTCCATTTCCACCCGCCGTATTCTCCAGACGTTGCTTCCTCGCTCTATCATTTGTTTCGATCAATGGCACACGGCCTGGATGAACAGAGCTTCCGGTCTTATGAAGAAGTAAAAAATTGGATCGATTCGTGGATCGCTTCAAAAGATTTTGTCCGAAAGATGGGAGAAAATAGTGACCAGCGATGGACAATACTTTCAATCATAAATGTATGACAAGTTTTTTACAATAAAGCCTCGAATTTCGGAAAAAAACGACGGAAGCAAAGTTGTAAGCCTATGTAGAATGTTCTTTCTGATGTGTGAAAGTTAGAAGCAAAAAGTAGAATTTGAGGATAGCTGGATTCATCGATAAACTCTACTTTATATACCAACATTCCAATTTTTTAAAAGTTTGGACCATTCGCTGTTTCCTGACGAGCGCTCAAAAATATTTTCTTTACAGATTCCAAAGTTTTTTCATTGGAAATAATAACCCAAAATTGATTTGCATCGCTATGAGAATCCCGTAATGTGCATTTTGATCTTTGATGAAAAAGAAGGATAGCAGTAGCACTTTCCCAATACACGGATACACTGACAGTTATTCGAAATCGAATCCGAGCTTTTTCGAGTGGAACAAATGAAACAATACTCAATCAAAAATTCCTCCGTTTCAGTTCTATTCTTGATTTCGTAAATCTCCATATATGCTAGCCAGTAGGTATTACATTCGAATCGTACGTTTACTATATGGCTTAATTTTATAACATCGGAACAGAGATTCACTATCCGTGAAGCATATCCACATTGTGTTAATTGGGAAGTTTTAAAATGCGAGAGATAATCAGTTCATCTATCATGATTCGAAGAAATATTTTTTAATAAGTTCATAAATAATTACGGAAGTTCATAACACAATGAAATACTGTAAATTTTTGGAGTTCCTTCTATTACTTTCAACTTTATTCGACGACTTGGATGAATATTGATTTTTACACTGTCTTTTGACATGAAAATTTTTTTTTTCGTGAAAAATTCAAAATATGCATACCATCTAACTCGATGATATCGCCTTTTTGAGATGAAATATATAGGTACTTATGCAAACGTATACCTAAGTTAATCCTTACAATAATTTTCAAATACATTTTCAGCAATCAAGTTCATTACAAGCCACTAATTTGCTTCGATAAAGGATTTTTCAATGGGAAGTAACGAGTATATTTTGAGTGAAATCAATGGATATACATTTCATTGCAAAAATTAACTAATTAATTAAAAATTACTGCCATTAACGGTGGAAAACGATCAGGCAAATGGTCGCCACAGCTACAGTTGCAACACCATATCCTTTTTATGAAATTTTCCATGACCAAGCAGAATGAAAACCTAATATTTCATTGATGACATTTCCCACTGAGTTGAAATTTTTCTCGTTTTAATTTGCGTTCTCAGAATCATAGAACATTTAGAAGACTATCGAAAAAAATATAGAAAAGCACTGATGTAGGGTCAGTAGCTTTCAGTTTTCATAATTCAAGTGACTGGATGAATTGATTGAATATGTTCTTGAAAAACCCTAAATACAGTTCTGTGGGCGCAATTAGAACATGAATGAACTTACATTTCAAATCATGAATATGAGGTAAATAATGGAAAACATTCAAAAACCATCAGTCACAAACATATTCACATTTGTTATGTAATTTCATGCATAAAAAAACGTCAATGTTGTAGATGGTTTAAACTGTTTGAAGAGACGAAATTAATCTGGTTATCTTCCGAAGTGATTGAGCCATAGGTAAACGTATCGGTTTACTTTCATTCCAATCAATAACCAAGTCGCAGTACTATTTAGTCCTCTCACATTTTATAACTTCTGCTTCATTCCGTTTCGAAAATAATAATAATTTCTTATTGAAATTAAGTTTCTCTGGTGAATGTATGGCGAATAAATATTTTAGTATTCGAGGTGAAATTGAATACTCATAATGATCATAAATGATAGGTATACGAATTCATGATAGACTGTGAATAACCGTTAATGCTTTCTTCTGAAAGTTCATATCTTCCTTTTGATTTATTTTGTAGCAATGAAGGGATTTGAGATCATTTCTACCGAATGGTAGAAATTTCCATAAAATTAGCACAGCACTGAAGTGAAGTGAGGAGCTTTTTAGTACTTGCTCATGCTCTAATTGCACCCTTGGAGACCATATATACCTATATACTATTATGTGATATCCAAGGCTGCAATTGGCGAATAAACGATCAGGAGCTTTAGTATGCTGGATCAAACTGATATTGACGTAATTTTTTCATGAAATATCATATGACCTTTCAAACCATTATCTCACTACCTAGTAGTATAGATTTCTAGTTGATCGTGTTTACGATTCAATGTTTACTTTCATGAAGATATTTAAGTGATGATCAAAGTTTTCTAATATTGTAGAGTTTTACTTCAATAAACTTATTCTATATTTTGTCTTTTGAACATAAGTTTGAAGTTTAAACTACCTGGTCCCTTGGTTTTCAGAATATGTGTCCCCGAAAGTTTAATCATTATGGAAAATATTTATTCAATCATTTTCAAATTGATATGCCAATAGAAAATGGAATTAGAGTACATATTCAACACGATACGGCATTTATTACTTTGTTGGGCAAACGAAAAAACTAATAAAAAAATCCGAAAATACTGATATGATTTCAAATATGATTGAAAATTTTGATAATTGGAGTTCTAGTCGCAATCGAAAAATAAAAAAATTCAAATTCAAAAATTTAGGATTATATATACAGGATGTATCAGTTGTAATCGTTAAAAATTTAATGGGATATTCTCGTCGTTGGTATATTTTTTCAAAACAAAACAACAATAACTTAACTAATTCAAATAAATGAACTATATACCAACGAATTAAATTACTTATCTTACTGAAAGCAATTTTAAAATTGCTTTCAGCTTCCTAATTAATTTCTTTTTCAGTTCAGCAATATCGAATTTTATTGATTCCACTTCATCCAGTTTCCAACTCAATCAATTCTCATAAATTTCTCCGCTCCACGTTGGGCGCCAATTGATATGATTCCAATAAAAAAATTTCGAATTTTTAGGTCGGACACAATAGAATTTGAGAACGTATTCGTCATCAGAGAGTTGAAACTCATTGTTTGAGATCACTCCCAGAACAACATTCGAAAAACAGAGACCAAGCGTCCAAAAAATTTATGAATATCGTTTCATTGAACTCATGGAATACATGGAGTTCATTTAAGAGAATTTCTATTTGATGAAACTATTCTTATCAACAGAAATTGTGAAGGTAACCTTTCAGAAGTAGGAAGTATCAAAATTAATGATGAAGTAATAAAAAAACTAAATGAATTCACTAGGAGTATAAAATAGATGAGTAGGTATTCAAAGAACAATTTCAAAATCATATCCAATGAAGCGTGAAATTAAATATTAGAAGTAAATTGAATCACTCTTGTTGGCAGACTGACTTGACGGTTTATAAAACAATTATTGGCCTACATTTCTGTTATAGTTCACCATTGCTACTATAGGATTAACACTTGAAAATATATAGTATGGAAGAATAGGATATTCCATTCAGAATATAATATAATATAATAGCAATATTAACGAGCAATGACTCGAATAGGTAATCAATGAGAGAGCCGATGATATTTGTTAATACATTGGAATTAATTAAAAACTTTTTAAAGAGTTTCAAAAGCAAGAATATGACGATAGTGGTCAATGTATTAATTTTTATGTGTAACCCTTTCGGTGTAATATGGGTATCGTAAACCTGGAACTACACTAGGAACTTGAGTGGCAGTAGCAAAAATACATCGAAGAAGTTTCCTTATATTAGAATTCAGAACGCAAAAGAGTGGTGGACATCATTGAACTGGTATGTGATTGCTCACCTCATAAACTTAGGGAGTTAGGGACATTATTAAGGGACCAGGCAGATATCTCAGCATTCTAATGAATATTGTGTGAAGTTGGCACAAACAGATATTATTAATTATTAGATGAGGAAGCTCTTATAACGAAGATAGATTGCTATTGAATATTGCTACAGCATCAATATTCAGTTCGGTACGCACATTTCCTTGTCTGGTGGATGGTTTTGAATCGAGAAGAGTAAAATTAGAGTGAAAATAAGCAATAACTGTACGAATAGCATGCTCACTAAGCCGATTATGTTGAAATAGAGGAAGTGCTTTAAGAACTTCGCCAAAACATTCACTTTTCCAAATTAAATTTCCACAATTTGGGAGCGTTGTTCTTGGGTTAAAATAAGATGCTAGGGTTCTAACCGAAACGTTTATATAATTTTGACTGTGATAAGAATCACAACAAAAAGTTTTTAGTAAAAAATCATCCCAAATAATCAAGTACCTAACATATTCAATTATTCTAATTTTTACATCAACAAATTAACTCGATATCCAAAGCATAACCACAGAAACAATAAATCAAAGTAGCTTAATCCCTCCCCTCTCCCAAGACGAATCTTGTTAGCGACCGGCTAACAATACAAGTAGACCGCAAACCATCGAAAAACCAACGAGGCCCATTATGTTGAATTACACGGCTCATTGAAGCCAAGGAGGAGCATCTGTTTATCCAATATCGCATTTCGCGACCACAAAAGCCGACGACGCAATCTGGTCGCTGCTGGGACAGGTTCCGCACGGTGGTTTCGTATGTTACCTCGTGCTACTGTTGTGTAACAAGTGCGTCAGATAACGATGCGGTGCAGGGGATTAATAGGCACACGTGGGGTGCCTAGAGGGGACGGGGTGGTCCCGATCTATTTCGGGGTGATACACTGGTGGATTCAGGAGGGGGAGGCTCAGTAATGGGTTAATGGGAATTTGAACCTAGTTTGTCTGTTAACAAGAATAAAACTATCTGGAACATTTGCCCACCGTCCGTCCCACTGTAACTTATGTTTCAACGTGTTGGGCCTTCGCATCATCCGCGTCAAAATTCAATAAGTTACAGTCTTCCAAAATAAATTCTTCAGGACCGCCTTCAAGGCGTCCTGGTTTGTTCGGAATACCCAACTCCATCGTGATTCGTGAGGCGAACCTACCTATTGCTCTCAAAACTCTAGGAAAGACGATAAAAGATCCCAACAGATTAGTCAGAGATTGAAATAGAAGCCGGAGTTCCCCAAGGATCGGTGATAGGACCGCTGCTGTTTAACATATACAGGGTCTTTCACGAGGAACCTCACCCATATTTATACGGGATAGATACTACTGAACGTATTTTCATGAAATTCAGCACTTATAAGTATTTCACGATGCTGATGAAATCTAAAATATTTTCAAGGCATGAGCACCTCCGGTTTTTCCGGAAATGACGTCAACTTCCGTTTTTCAAATTAGAACACCATTTTTTTATTGCAGAAAATTTCAAGTTATTTTGATGTAACATTTTTCAGTTTTGGTTGGAAAATTCTCTCTGAGCGGGAAAATTCGAAAAAAAAATCGAAAATAGAGCTCCGCTGAAACAAGAATAACTTCGAGGTTTTTGGATGGAAAATTTTCATTTTTGGGATTTTTCAAGATGTAAGATTGATGTATCCACTTTAAAAATCGAAATCGCGATTCATGATACAGGGGGTGAAAAAATCGCTTTCAAAGTTATGGATGACAAAATCGTGAAAAATCAATTTTTTCAAATTAGAACCCCATTTTTTTATGGCAGATATTGAATCTACGTTAAAAAATAATGTGAGTGTATGCATCACACCCTTGCCCTAAAGTGGATATTTTCAGAGTTATTCACAAAAAACTGTTTTTCGTCTTGAATTTTCAGGTATTTCTTTTCCCTTCACGCCAAAAAGATGTATAATGAATCGCGATTTCGATTTTTAAAGTGGCTACATCAATCTTACATCTTGAAAAATACCAAAAATGAAAATTTTCCATCCAAAAACCTCGAAGTTATTCTTGTTTCAGCGGAGCTCTATTTTCGATTTTTTTTTCGAATTTTCCCGCTCAGAGAGAATTTTCCAACCAAAACTGAAAAATGTTACATCAAAATAACTTGAAATTTTCTAAGGAATCTATTTCTGCAATAAAAAAATGGAGTTCTAATTTGAAAAACGGAAGTTGACGTCATTTCCGGAAAAACCGGAGGTGCTCATGCCTTGAAAATATTTTAGATTTCATCAGCATCGTGAAATACTTATAAGTGCTGAATTTCATGAAAATACGTTCAGTAGTTTCCCGTATAAATATGGGTGAGGTTCCTCGTGAAAGACCCTGTATATGGCAGACATACCGAAAATGAATAGATGCAAGATAGCCCAGTTTGCAGATGATACTGTCATATACTTTCACAGTAGAATGCGGAAAACAATCACTAAGCAGCTACAGATAGACCTAGATACACTGATGGAATACTTCAAGAATTGGAGATTAAAAGTGAACACATCGAAAACAGTTGCAATCTACTTCGGAGAAACAACAGTAAAGAAAGAAAGAGCAGGAAACGTCAGAATAGATAACCAGACGATATCATGGAAAAAGGAAGCAAAATATCTAGGAGTAATACTGGATGAAAGAATGAATTTTAACAAACAGATAGAAGAAAACAGAAAAAAGACAAGGCAATTGCACGGCAGATTGTACCCATTGCTCAACCCTAGAAGTAAACTTTCTTTAGAAAATAAGCTGAAGATAATAAAAATAGTGCTAATACCAAGCATTACGTATGCAGGAGTTATCTGGTACAATACGAAGGACAACAATAATGACCAGTTGCAAAGTACTCTTAATTCAGTAATAAGAACAGCGGTTGGCGCCCCATGGTATATAACTAACCAACAAATCAGAGAAGAACTGAAAATTGAAACTATTGAAGAAATAGTCAATAAGCATAGAAAGAAGACAATAGAGACGCTGAAAGAGCACAAGAATAAGGAATTAAGAAAGATAATACAAATTAAAGTAAGAACGACCGATAAGAGGAAATACCTCTTTCAAAGAACTAGATAGAAGAAAAAAATGACATGAAGTAGGGAGGAAAGCCTCCTGATCAGACAAAAGCAGAAAATAGGAGAAATGAAATTAGAGGCGAAGGGAATGTAAATTCCGGACCCTAAACAAAAAGAAGATCTGAGAGTCAGAGACTTTCTGGACTACGACGAATCTCCCACCAGATACAAGCGTCCAAAGCTTGCTCTTCAAATCGAGTCTTTCGAAGACCGAAGAAGTCAGTGAATGGTGCACTGTATCATTTAATCTCCCCAAAAAAGACCGTTCAGCCCATGTATCCTTTCTGAAATTGGCCTCGAAAGGTGACAGGGAATCCCAACTCTCGCCATTTAACCCACACATCAGACCCGGATAAAGGGGTATACGGCTCGTATATTCTAAAGAGCAGGTTAGGTTTAGTGAGTAAGGTTTTCATACTGTTCGACCTTTCACAAGCTAGTTCGTCCATGAGGATTTCCCCTGCTCCAACAAAACAAAAAAAATTTGCCGGGGCATCAAATTGTAGAGACGCAAAGTTGCAATTAGTTAAACAAGACATATTTTTTGCGACAAAAATATTTTCTTAGTGAATATACCACTCTTTGTAGTAAATTAAAAAAATGCCAAGTGCTAATGTTATTAAAATCGAATAGGCGCTCTCAACCAATTATGAAAATACAAAGAGGAACTAAAATGCGTCTTCAAGAACTGTGTCGTCTTTTTATTGTAGAGCTTGACTCGCTCTGCTCGCCGAAGGGGCTCCGCCCCTTGGACCCCGTCACTATGCTGGTAGATCCTTCACTGGGTATCCCTCTAGAAAATAAAAGATTTTTTTCGGAAACCTTGTATCGTTAGCTGATTTCAGACGATTCACTCGGTATACTATGCTGATTCTAGGGTGGAATTCTGTATGATTTTTTTTCCTAGAACATACCGTTTGGCCCTTGTTCACATGAAAATATTTGATGCAAATAACTTTCCATGACGACAAATCAAGGGCGATCCTAGCCTTAAATTTTGAGGGGGTTCGCCGTTATGGGCTTCGAGTATGTCTATGGGACCAAATCCCAGATTATACCGATATCAAGCCTTACCTCTCAAAAATATTTATATTTAGATATTCATATGAATATTTATATAAGGCGTACAACTTTGCGTCCGCCGTTTTGCAATAGATGGCTGTAACGGTAAGTGGTAGTAGAATAGTTATTTATAATACAAGTGCAGAAGGCATTGATATTCTTCCACGAGTTCAAAATTCAAAAACGAGCCACGAAGTGGCGAGTTTTTGAATGAACGAGTGGTAGAATGAGCCTTCTGTTCGAGTATTATATATTATTTTCTCTAATTCATTGCATTCTTATTGAAATAAATGAAATATTTCCATAAATATCATTTAGTGATGTTTGGCTTAAAAAATGTTGGTTGGCAGAACTGATTTTTTTAAGGCAAATTGATGAATTGGCGGATAAAGCCGTGGCGGAAAGTTCGTAGTACCAACATATAATAATGAAATATAACCATGAAAACTATGCTTTTCTGATATATTCTCGCACGATTTTGTTCCACAAGATGTGGAAGAATGAACGGAGTAACCACAGAATTAGAGAAATAAATATATCGTAGATGTCATACAATAAGTTTAGGTATTTGTGAACATAACGCCATTGACATGTTAGTCGATTTGTGTCTGCATCATAAAGTTATTCACGACTAACCATGTTAGCTTACGAGCCAAATTCTCGTCATTTGCGGGAGGTTTCAATTTTCTACTAAAATATGAAAAAATCCGCGGCTGAGGTTCATCGAATGCTTTCAAATACCTATAGTGAGAACGATATTGGTGGAAGAACGTACCAACGATATTGTTTATGTCTAGGTTTAGTTATTTTCTGGTACATCTGTAAAATGGCTTGTTCCGTTTGATTAAATAAATAAAGAAATAGATGAGTGGTTTCAACGCTTCAAGAATGGTGATTTTGATTTCGAAGACCAGCATCGCGGTGGAAGAGAGAAGTTTTTTGAAGATGCAGAATTGGAGGCAATAATTGATCAAGATTCATGTCAAACGCAACAATAATTGTAGGATCAATAGGAGTGACACTAAAAGCCATTTCAAAACGCCTGAAAGTCATAGGAATGACTCAGAAACAAGGAAATTGGGTGCGGTACGAGTTGAAGCCGCGAGGTGTTTGAACGACGTTTATTTACTTGTGAACAGCTGCTTGCAAGACAAAGACGGAAGGGGTTTCTGCATCAGATTGGGACTGGAGACGAAAAATGGGTTCATTACGATAATCCCAAGCGCATGAAATCATGAGGATATCCTGACAATGCTTCCACATCGACGGCCAAACCGAATATTCACGGTTCTAAGGTCATGCTCAGTATTTGGTGGGACCAGCTCGGCGTAGTGTATTATGACTGAAAGAATCACAGGCGATCGTTATCGAACGCAATTAATGCCTTTGTACCGAGCATTGAAAGATAAACCGCCGCAATACAACGAGAGAGAAGATGAATTGATTTTACTGCATGACAATGCTCGACCCCATGTTGCGAAAGTAATCAAGATATACTTGGAAACGTTAAAATGGGAATTCCTACCCCACAACCCTACCCGACGTATTCTCCAGACGTTGCTCCCACGGACTATCACTTGTTTCAATCAATAGCACATGGCCTGGCTGAACAACACTTCCGATCTTATGAAGAAGTAAAAACTTGGATCGATTCGTGGATCGCTTCAAAAGATGACCAGTCTTTTCAATTCGTACGCTGTCCGAAAGATGGGAGAAAGTAGTGACCAGCGATGGGCAATACTTTGAATTATAAATGTATAACCAGTTTTTTACAATAGAGCCTCGAATTTCGCAAAAAAAGTTTTACCCTTATGTATTTGTTGTATTATAATACCATTATTTACTTATCAGGGTTTTAACCATTCAGGTAGAAATTAAAAAAAAAATAGATTGTTTAATATGCAAAAAAGAAGACAATTGGCAACTACATCACAAAATCTAATTTGGTCTTCAAAACTTTGAACCCTTTGAGAACCTTGTAATCACAGCGTCCTCGTCAACATCAATGTCCCTATGAATGTTCAGGAGGACAAAATACTCCATAAAAATGGAAGCAAACTACTAAATATGTCGTTTTCCACTGAATCTTATTATTATCCTCTATGATAGAAAAACTTTATTTAAATCAACAGAATTTTCTCACACCAAAATATCACAGCGATATATATCGATATTTTACTTTTACATATTTCGATACATTTCGATAGTGTCAGAAAATATCGATACAATATATAGATATCGATAATTTTCTGACCTTTGCCCATCCCTAGTGTGGATTTGCCGAACGCAGTCATAACAATAAACAAAGATTTCTCTATGACCATAATTGTCAGTCAAACTCAGACGCATGTCTTAAAATTTTGTTCGAATATAAATCGTATATTGTATTCTTTAATAATGAATAAAAAATAACCGATATCAACCAAATTCTCAGATCTCATTTTTCCAGAAATGGCAATTTCTTTCTTTGAAGAATTTGGGAGAAATGAATAATCAAAATGTGAGCGTCAGTCTT
This sequence comes from Harmonia axyridis, assembly GCF_914767665.1. NCBI lineage: Eukaryota > Metazoa > Arthropoda > Insecta > Coleoptera > Coccinellidae > Harmonia > Harmonia axyridis. Next base: position 21,185,985 of record NC_059501.1, read on the forward strand.
TCAAGAAAGTTATTCATGCTTATAGGTTTGTGAAAAATTTTTAGAGAATATTGAATAATAATATAATCCCAACATTAAGATTTTAAATTAGCACATTTCTTCTTTATAGAGACATGTATGATGCATAAGTCCAAATTTAATTGATGATTGGGTGGGAAAAATTGACAAAAAAAGTTTATGTTTGTTAGTTAAGTTGTAATCCTTTTTATGGTCCTTTTTTTTGTTTATTTAATAGTTACAATAGACAATTATTAGCATATTTTTCTCTGAATTTCAACTTTGAAAGAAAATTTGTCATTTTATGTCTTGCCGATGAAAATATTGATATTCTTGTAAGTCAATTCAAAATGAATAATAGATATATTTTAAGGGCTATCATTCCATTGGATATTTACTTGTGAGCCCTAAAATGAAGTTACATTTATTCAATTGACTCATTAATAGAAATACTACCTGAAATAAAGAAATTGCATTCAATGTTTATTTTCAGTTTTGACAAATATTGAATTTACATAATCGTTCGATAAGATCTATGAAAAGACCTACAGTGAGATTTTTGTTTTAGGAATATTCAGTATAGCTGTAATAAACAAACTGAAAAGAGGCAGAATGAATAATAGATCTACCTTTCGGATACCCATATCTGAGAAATCAGGTTATAAGAAATCCCTCATTTCCAAGGTTTATCAATACATTTTTCAGTTGAGCAGCATATTTTGTGAAGAAATACAATATAATTGCAACAATTTGAAGGACCTATTGGAAATTCCTGACGAACTAAGGAGTTTTTTAGTATCTGAAGATTGTATTGATGCTATGTTATAGAACGAGACTTGTGGCTCTGGGTTTTACTCAGAAGTGAATTAAACAGGGCAATTTATGTCCTATATAATAAATAAAATTTTGATAGATATAAGTTTCAAAAGATCAACAACTGATCATAGTATTTACATGAATCAAAAAATAACTGGCTTACTATTGTTGCATTGTACGTGGATGACTTTTTTGTTTTAACTAATGTTAATTCTGAATGAATTTTCTGATAGAAAATTTTATGATAAAGAAATTAGGGGAAGCTAAAAAATGATTAGGGATGAATATTACTAGAAATTATGGAAAAGGTAGTAATGCTATCGATTATATTCTTCAAATATGTATTGCAATAATTCAACATGTCTGATTGTGAACATGTGAAAACTAAATTGAATTTTGATTCAACAAAAGAGAGTTGTAATGATGAACCATATAAGAAATTAATAGGTTTATTAATATCTTCAGCAGTATTAACTAGTCCTGATATAGCATACTCTGTTAATTTCTTGAGTCAATTTAATAATTATATCATTGTTGAACACTGGAAAAGTGCAAAACTCATTTCAAGATACAAAGATCATTGTTCAATTTTTACTTCAGTCAAAAGGAACTGAGTATTTGAAATCGCTACTAAAATTGTATCGGCCAATACTATTGACCCATATTAGTGGGTTCGAATAACTACATTGACTTGATTTTTTCAAATGTTAACTTTGGATCTGAATCAATGAATAATTTAATTCTTACCAAAATGAAAAGCAATGAATAAATCAGTAGGATAGCATTTTTGAAATGGCCATATAGCACCTATTCCTATAACGATAAAAAAATGGGAAACTTTAGTGAACAAATAGGTAGGTATCTACATTTTTATACAAATTTGATCATTCATTCATGACATGGAAATTTTCAATAAATAGTTGCTTTTTAAAGTATTTTATACCTTCATTGAATTGCTGGAAAATTGATACCAATTTCGAAAGTGACTGCCATGTTAAAATTCTTCATATACTGAATGATCCTTCAAAATTTATTTCTGTCGTAACATTTTGACTAGTATTTCAACTGATATATTCCATACGTCATTGAAATCAATATCTTCAAAGTACTATTCGAAAGACTTATAATGGAATTTAGAAGAATATGTCTTTCTCGATTTCATAGTCATATATGATATGATGCATAAGTCCAAATTTAATTAATTCACATCTGAAGTGAATGTTATTTTTAGAAATATTCAGTATAGCTATAATAAACAAACTAAAAAGAGACATAATGAATAGACTTGCCTTTCAAATACCCATGGCCTATGTTACCTCATAAGCAATTACCTACAATATCTTATCTTGGTGAAACCTTTTTGAGAAATCAGGTTATAAGTTTGAGAGTCTCTAATTTCCAAGGCTTATTAATACATGTTTCAGTTGAGTGGAAAATAATATAACAGGGTATATATAGTTGAAATTATTAGTATGAAAGATTTGACTTATTCATTATAAATTCAACAGCACTGCACTCAAATTCTTCAAAAATGGAGTGGTCACTTATATTTTTGCAGTCCTCTGTCGTAAAAGTGTATATTTTAGATATTCAAAAAACTCATGGAAACTTTTGACTGTTATCTGACTAACTTGGCTCTTTTTTTCCAGTAATAAAGCCAATTGTGAATGATCTATAAGGAGTCTTTCTATCTGTTTAATACTGTTTCATAGTAGCATAACTTTTACTCCAATCCAAGACTGAATTGATGAATGAAGCTTCTATTCTCTTTGGTAGTTCCATCTTCTGTCGCAATAAATTCAAATTCTCACGAAAGGGAATGTAGTTTTATAGATTGTGGAAAATGAACGAAAAATTCCTGAAATAAAGTAACATTCATCCAATTAATTCCAAATAATACAAACCCTTCAAACAAACCTGAATTGAGGAAAATGCATTCGATGTTATAAATGTTCATTTCCAAATTTTGACAAATATCTATCGAATTTTTGATTCGCCGAAGACTTTGCATTTTATCTGTCGGCATTTATTTAAATATTGAATAACAATTTTGGAAACTGCAAACTTTTTCAAGAACTTTCATATATCGAAATGGAATATTTATTATTAACATGACACTGACAGCCAAATTGTCCACAGATACCACAGAAATATGGGACTTGAAATGTCAAAATGATCCGAAACACCCCGTATACTCGAAAACCGCGGGGAGAATCGAAGGTTTGGGATTTTTCCCGGGATCTCCAGACGATTTTGAGGGGGGTCTTATTCTTGTCATTTTTGCTCTAGATGGTCCCGTTTGGGCTGTGATTTTACGTTTAAAGTTTGACGTATATGTGCAAGCGGTTTTATATATACTTAGATACTTCAAAATAATTCTGTGGGATTTTTATGAAATCGACAGAAAGTCCTACGATAAAATAGACAAAGTGATTTTAAGTTAAAAAATTTCATATGAAATCGAAAAGATGCCTGAGGCCCTTTCAAAGAATATTCAAGAACCCGCATTTCGAAAGATTGAAAAAAAAAACGAAAAATGGGGCTCAAATATAGCCCCCAGCTTCCAAAAACACTTTTTTGGGTGAATAACAAAACATATCAATTACTCCAACAATATCCGATGAACAGGTCAGATAAATTAGGCAGAGCAGGACGGCGAAATTTTTATTTTGCCGGTGCACCAAAATGTCTGGTGGTGGCCCTGTCTTCTTCTCTTGAAGATATTGCAGGCACTGATAACAGATTTCTAATAGACCACATACCCAACAACTTTAGATTTAAATGTAACACATATTAATTGTTCAATGTACAGGGTGTCCCAAATTCGATGCTCACTGAAAGCATCTCCAGAACTATTAGATTTCACTGTGTTGTTGGTTTCACATCGAGATTTTTTGCTTGTTGAATTAATGTAGACTATTCAGAACCCCTTTGAGATCCGCCAGTGGTGTGATAGTGTTACATGCCGCTGATGCGTTGCGACTGAATTAAATGAGTAATAAGTTCGTTGTGATGGTGATTGATGACAGCGACAGGTTTGTGCCGAAGTTTTTCTGTGGAAACGGCAAGTGAATTGTGTGTAATATGAATAGTACAATTAGCTGCTTCATTTTTTCAAATGGGAAAAAATAGACGGTTTCAAAATCTTTGATGGATCACTGATGCTTCCTAATCTAGTCACTTTTGAGGAATTTTTCATTATATAGATACCAAACAAAAGTGCTAAAGTTTTTATGGTGTGAATATTTGTCGAAAATTGAAGGGGGTCTTTCATATGAACAAAAGCGTTTAGCCTTGTCCTTGAAAAGTTACACGCTTCCGAAAATGAGAAAATAACCTTCATCTTTTTTTTGGATTCCTGAATAGTTGAGGATAATGTATTTTGAGGTCATGTTCTGCCGATGAAGAACTAATTCTGAAAAAAACTAACTATCAGATATTAAGATTCCAATAACAGAATATAGGTTCATGCACAAGGTTGTAGTTTTTAATCGAGAAATTTGGTTTCGTCAAAAAGTTATTATGAAAAATTGAATAGGGTAGAATGTTTCAATCCATTCAGCGATTGTAACAAAATGAAAAAATTCAAAGGTAGCATCTTAAATAAGAATTATTTTTTTCCCTTTGTTGAAAGCATATAGTTTTCCAATGAAAGGCTTAGTAGCTTTTGTTTATATGACACAACCCCCTTTATTGTTCGACAATAATTCACTCCTTAAAAATTTTCGAACGATAACGATATGGTACGAACAACAAGACCATTCAAGAGAATTAATTTCTTGCCTTTGGAAACAATATGTCCGAATAATTGTAAATAAAAAAAAATCATTAACTATAGATATACATATACCTAAGGCTCCATATTTTAAATTTTTTTATAGGTATGAATTATAGCTGAAAATATAAATTACTACGAATTGTCTGGTCATGGCCGATATAATATAGACGAATATTCTTAGTTTTTTTTCCACAATAAAAAAAACTTTCTAACCAAGAGAGCTAGAGAATTAAATTTTCAGGGTACATTCATGGACATAATATGAGCATTCGAAATGTTACTCCATAATTTGCACATAGATGTGAAGTGACAATTAGATACAAGCTTCATGTCAAATTTCATGTAATAAGAATTACGAAAAATAAAAAAAAAAAAATATGAAGAATTTCGTGTTGATAGTGCTATCAGAATCATAGAAAATTCCAGCAGAATATTTGAAAAAACACTAATATTTCAGTGACAACAGATCCATCATGTTGCGATTTTGCAAGTGAATATAAAATAACAATTTCAAGCTTTAGGCAAAATTTTGTTATGATCGCGTCATCGGAATCAAAGAAAATTCAAGAAGAAAATCGAGATTTTGTGTGCTCGTTCATTGACACGTCAATTGCATCCTTGAAGGACACTTACATACCTATATACCAACATTTATGTGGTATCCAAGGGTATAATTGGCGCATTAATGACGAGCGCTCAAAAGATCCTGACTTCACTTCGGTATTATTTTAGATGTATTTCAATGACTTCTGCCAAACATAGTACGACAATTTATTTCAATATTGTTACGTTGATCTGTTATAATGTTTTTGGCCTATATCTCGAAGGAAAAGTTATGCTTGCATAAACTCTACAAAAGAAGCTAAAAAACATTTCAAATTACGAAAAGTGTGAACTGAACTATTTAAACACTAATTTTCATAACAGGAAATCGAATATAAGTGGCAGTTAGTTTTTCGTTCTGCATCATTATTTACGTAAGATCTGATTAATTGTCACTCATTTGTTATAATTAACGTATCATAGTTCACAATCAATTTTGATGAGCTATTTCTCCTCAATCCGTGAGAAAATTCACTGAACTACTTTATTTCGATTTCAGTAGCAAATGGGAACCATTTTTTTGCCTTGTCGATAGTCTGCATTCAAGGTTTGTTACGTAAGCCACGCTATCGTTAGCTCTTTGATTTTTGTGTACTTTCACTTTCAAGATACGCTTGTTTTTACAGTATGGTCAGTAATGGTTTCTTGCGTGTATGAAAGATGTTTAAATGGACAGTTTTTGCCATCTATTTAGCATGTGTAGTAAGTATTTTATATGTAGGGTATTATTCGATATGTTCTTCTCTTGTAACAATTGTAATTCGCACAGTAGCGTTAGATCTGAACGGTTTTCCAATAAGAGGTTTCATTTTGAATTGTCCGCTCTCTGGCCAGTTGTCACCTTTGAAGCTGTCACATTTTGATATTTAATAAGTTTAACTACGGCATTACTAAAAATCTCGCTAAAAATAGAACGATTCATGCTTCAAGAATACAATGACATTATTAAAATTCCCACAGTTTGAAAAACTAAAGCACTTTTGGGTAGTCGTGAAGCACCTTCATATTGAAACTGCTGACAAAATTTGAGCTGTTGGGACAAGTTAGTGATATGAAGAATCGGAACTGTGAGCGTTGCTCAAGAAAAACTGAAAATATTTCTGCTGTAGCCTGTTGTGTTGACGAAAACCCATGTTGGTCGATTGCTCATCGATCTTACGCTATCGATCTATGATTATTAGTTTATTATGGACGGAATTGGAAGATATCGAAGTGGACGACGCTTATTGTGAATAAGATGGCACTAAGTGTCACAAAAGCAACGAAGCAATCGCAATTCTTCAAAAAAAGTTTATTGTCCATGTTCTATCTCGTAGAAATATCACATTGGCTATGAGATCTTAACACTTTTTCCATCAGAGGCCCTGTGAAAGATAATTCAATACTAGATATATAGCTGCAGACGGTACAGCAGTTAGAACAGCTCTGACTGCGGGGCACAATAGACCTTAAGATCGTAGTGCCGTTGACAGTAACAAGTATCTAATCAATCATACACACCTGATTGTAATAGTTATTCTCAAGTCAAGTATTTATTTAGTACTTGAATCATATCAAGCTACTTGATTTTTAGCAGAGCTTTATTGTGTAGTGTCACATCGATAAGAAATGGTGAAATGAGAAGAAACCTTGCAAGAAAACACTTTAATTTATAAAACTTATTATAAAAAAAACCGAAAATATCAACTTTTCTGAAATAGAAACATAAATTAAATGACTATAAGTCATAACAAAATAAAAAATAATAAAAAAATAAACTTTCTTGATATTGGGAAACCTCCAAGCTTTGTTTGATTTCATAATTTTCCATCAAGGATCTAAGACACATGAAGCATGTTTTAGATTCGTCGCCTAACCTATTGCGGGTTTTTGTAACTGCAAGAGCAGTTCTGGAAAATTGTCTTTCAACAACAGCTGAAGATGCTGGCGTTGATAAAAAATCCTTGGTCATTTTGGCCAAGTTTGGAAAGATATTTCTGAAACTACCTAATCTTCCAATAGATTTTATAGAAATGTGAGAAAACTACTAATACTGGCGAATGCTTCAGTCTCTCGGTGCTCGAGGATTCCTCTTATTCTAAGCGCGCCCGAGATTGCAAAGATTTATGCCGTGTGATGCTTGCTTATTAAGCTCAAGTAATATCAAGTAGCTTGATATCAAGTCAAGCAATAAATATCTAAAATCAAGTCAAGCTCAAGTATGTAATTATTCACGAGCTTGATTTTTAAATCAAGTAGTTGGTTAAAATGTCAAGCTGCTTGGCTTGATGAATCCCTACACCTAATACTTTTAAATAACAACTCAGTAGTTAGCTCTGAAATAACGTCAATAACCTCTCAAAACCAATAAGATAATTCATAAAAACATTAACAGCACCGTTCTAAATCAAGATTGAAACAAGAGCCTATACAAGATGCCTATCGGATACATAAAATATCAACGGGTCAATTAGGTACCGGCATCTTGCCTCTCTCATCCCCTAGACAGGTAGCCCGTGTCAATGATAAATGTGGTTCTTTTTCAATTTGCGATCCGCGTAGGCTTCCAACGAAATTTGGAACCCTTCGCCACCCATAAATTTTCGGGTTCGAGAACCTCCGCCTAATGAAAACAAACATTTGCATCGGCCCATGATCAAACGCAGCTGGGCAATATTTTATATTTCTATTTGGGAGATCCTATCCGAGGAAAACATGATAGGTGGCAAATTCTTGAGAAACTGAAACCGACGAACAGGTGGATCGCTGAAGTTTGAGCTTGGCTTGTGCTGCTTTGCAATTATGGCGCTATGTCTTCATTAACGTTAGGTTATTAATTGCGGTTTTGCCATTTTAGACGTGGCTATTCAGCTTGTCTTGTGAATGAATATGTTAAATGCGCCGACACGTTTGTTGTCGGGACTACTCGTCATTTTTGATGATTTCTTGAATAATTTCGCCTTATTTAGAACACGATCTTAAAGTTCATGTTTTGGTGTTAATCTCTCCAAATTTGGTTGTATGCTGAACATTACAGAGAGGGTTGGCCAATTGTTGGTTATGGTAATATTCAAGACTTGCCCCTGAATTACAGAAAGTAGAGAAAGATTTGTGATTACTTTTAGTTTATAAGATTTGTATCTTTGATTTCAAAAATTTTGCTTGCATTTAAGACTATCTTGAACAACTTTAGTTTTGTGTCTGTCGGTCTGGGTGTCCGTAAGTTTTTGTAATAGCCTTCACTTTAAACTTTTTCAATTTCATCCGATTACAATGAAATTTGATGAATGTCATTTTGGGTAAGAAGCTAATATTCAACCAGCACCTGGACTACGCGGTTCGAAAGGGTAAAACTGTCATAGCCACCAGTTCTATTGATGAGATGTGGGAGATGAGCACAACTCTCACCAATAAGAGCGATCAAATTACCACGCTGCAGCCTGTGAACTATTTCGAGCAATGAAAGTGACCAAATCGACATAGACTATTTCGATAGACATATAGCATACTGGAGTTAATTCAAGGACTATTCAGGACTGGTAAGATAATAAATTTCCCGCTCCCTACTTCATTTCTGGAAACTTGCATTGTTTTTCTCAGTTTACTGTCAGTAGAAAGCAAAAAGCATCCTCATGATGAATTCAGATGTCCAGAGATTTCTCGGAGTAATAGTAACTATCTCCACAAAAATCTCACATTAAAAGGGATCAAGTCTCTCCCTTCAAAATCTGAATATGAGTGAAATGATCGAAAAAATCTAGAGGAGCACTGACTTGGTGTTATGTGCTTTTAAGCATTCGTTCATTTATGCGCCAATTGAGTCTTTGGAGACTAAAGAACTTCTGACCTGAATATACAGGATGGACATTTGAGAACGAAACAGACGAGATAACAGGCGAAATAAACTCATTTCGAATTTTTGATTCGAAGGGGACAACTTTTCAGATCAAATTCACATCCCTATTGTTTCATCCCTTAGAGTTATCACCCCAACTCCTAAATTTCGAATAGGGAAGATGGGGTAAGTGATACCTCACTTAAAAAATATTTCTGTCCTGAGTTCAGCATATTGATATTTTTCTCATTTAATCCATTAGTTTTCAAAACATAGTTAGTTTATCCGATCAATAATAATATTTTTATTTTAGGATCAGTAAAAGAAGACAATTTCAAAAGACATCTTCCGAGAATTTTCGATCAACATGGATAATTGCTGAAACACTCAACTTAAATTTTGAATATCTCGATTAAATGAAAAAAATTAATATGCTGAACTCAGGATAGAAAGAGCTTTCAAATGAGGTATCAGGTATCAAAATTTAAAGGAAAACTAGATGCACAAATGGCATTTGACATGACTTTTTCCACAGTAACAGATTATTCTGCATACACATATCTTACAAAACATACTACATGTTATATATTATGCATACATAATAAATATGTACGTATTAATCGAAGGTAGTGTAATTTTTAGTGGCAACAGCTGTCATGTTTTGCGCGTATGTGGTTGTAGGAAATAGAGAGGAAGAAAATAGTCGATATAAATTCATTTCATCTGTTTCGTTTTCAAAAGCCCACCCTGTTACCTGTATATACAATAATGAGATTTACCATCTCCTGATTATTTTCGATTTGAGTCATTATTTCACATAATACAGAGTGAACTTCAATCTATTCGTGCTAGGAAAATAAATATTGTGCAATATTGTGCATGAATAATCTATGATTCTTGCTGCTCTGAATGAAATAAAATTTTGCATCGAGTTTGAAGAGAAATTTTTTATTTCCGACTCTTATTTTCAGATTTTAGATTTTGCTATTCTCCACATTTCGCATTTATCGTGTTTTTTATCCATTCCAATAAAATAACGGTTTCTTAACCAACTTTTTTATGGTTTCTATCGGATTGTTTCTTGTCTGTTGCTTGCTTACGTACCATGCAACTTCTGTGGCATGTCTAATCTAATTATTTTATCAAGTTCACCCTATAAAGTCTTCTTCTTGGAGTTTTCCTCATTGTGCCATGTGCTTCCTGCATATGTTATTCTCGGAATTACTACCGTCTTTTAGCGACCCGAAATTGTAATAAATAAGACTGTATTCATGCTTTTGAGCAATTTATCAGATAATAATTTCGAGTCGTTAGATTCTTATAATGATAGTTTTGTAGCGCTCGTCATCGAACAGATCATTCGATCATTTCGTCACAATGTTTTTATTTTTCAAAATTTGAGCCTGGAATGGTCGCAAACGATAAGGCTCAACTCACTGATGAGTTGATTAGAATAGGATTTGAAAACATTTTTTGGTTGTAGGTCGCTAAGGCGATTTGTAACAATTTTTGAATAATTGAACTCAAAAAATTGTAAGTAGCTGGGACACACGGTATAATTTACCAAATGTTAAAACACCAAAAAACGACGCTTTTAACAGTATCTCATATTAATGATTGTTTACATCTTGATTATTCAGAATAGTGAAAATTATCCAGAACAACGTTTTGTATTGTTTAATAATGGAGAACGAATGAGATTTTTCAGAGGCTTCTATCGTCAAAACTAGCTATATGAAAACTTTTGCTTTTTGAACTTTTTGTTTCAATGACTGGGACTAACATATCAAAAATTCAGCACATTTGATAAATGTGCGGTGTCCTATAAGAAATTAATACATATCATCTTCAAATTTTGATGATGTAGAATATTGTTTTTCTCCGATTGACAGCAAATATTGATTTTGCAGACATATCAATCAGCAAAGTATTACTTTTCCCTCTTAGGCAATAAAGTACTTTCCTGCATAGGCAGCAAAGTGATTATTCACAATGCGAATAAAAAATTCGACATTTTCTGGCAACCAATATTTTTTCCCAACTTTCTTATTTCTGGAGGAGTAAGTACTTCTAAGTCGCTATCACTGTTTATAATAGTTATAAATATATGCGATATTTTTCCAAAAAACTGTCAGATATAAGTCGCTAACTATAATGATCATAGACATATAGATTTCCATAACATTAACAACCAACCATTCCATTCAATTTTCTTTGTAATTTATCACTACAGAAAAATTAAAAAGTTTGTGGGAATCATAATAATTCGCAAATACAAATAGCCTACCTATAACATTATAGAAAAAGGGAAGAAAAAATTATGTTTCACTAGGCAGCAAAGTAGATTGGCTGAATCCAAGCCTCTCTACGCTCGGCAATATGAACTATCAGCCACGGCAATCAATCTACTATTTTGCTGCCTAGAAAAACAAATAACTATTTTATTCATAAATTGAAATAATTAATTGTTGATGGCGCAATCGCTGATATCTGCAGAACTTTTTTGATCTATCAATAATAAAGCATAATTATAACAAATTTTCAACTTTCAGGGAAAGGAAATTAGTGAAAAAAACCGCTAGCTTTAAGCTAATAGTATTCGTGAATTCTAACGGAATTCAGGTTTGCTGAATGATGTGTCCACCTGCCCAAGCCTTTCTAGTATTTCACCTGTAGACAGACCAGCATTTTTCAGAAAAGTGGATAAATTTTTTTGTCTCTGAAAATGAAATCATAATGATGATTGCGCGATGGGATAGTGGCGGTGCGTGCGTGAAATTTCCTTAATGCCTGTTTCTGCACTGCTCTCTAATTAGTTCTGGGATTGGGGTAGTCCGTCTCTAATATTCTCTAAAATTCTGCTACACATATCACGAAACGGTAATTATAAACCTAATAAAAAATATAGACATGGCCATTTAAGGTCATTAGTCAATTTTGGAGGTTTCTGCTCCATTCCATCTCAGGACAGGACTTTGCAGAAGTCAAAGAGTAATAACATATACATTAAAAACAGAATGATTGTTCTTTATTGCTGGAAATGTATAGTTATGTGATGACAGATCAATACTGCTGATTCATATTTGAGAATATTAAGAGCTAGATTAATATACGCGTTTATCACATAATTTTTTCGGTAGACTTTATCACACATAATAAGGGAGTACCCTGGCTCAAAATTAGTGGAGGGCGGGGGAAACCATGTTAGTTCAGGTTATTATATACATTTTATAAAATAACAATAAGTTACCCTAATTTCATGATTTTCAATAGTTTGAGTATTCTTTTATTAATAAAATAGTTATTTCCAGAATTGTAAAGAATTCCTGCAACAAAATTTAAGAACGATCAATTTTTTGTTTCCAGGGGAGGAAGAACTCTACTGCACCCCCCCTCATTCTGCCCCTCACTGGGTACACCCATGACACATAATAAGGATTCAAAAATATCTGTAATTATCTTTATCAGTGTTGATATATTGGTTAAAAAGGACTATACAATTTTTTTGATCTCTGTGCTATGTTTCAACTACATAGGTAGGTATATTTACTGCCATAGTCAGGATAAAATAGAGAAGGATTGTACCTATGTTCTTAATACAGGGACAACAATGATAAAACTACGTTATCATAAAAATGATAGTTGAAAAGAGAATTACTTCAAAGGTAGAAGCTAAACATGAGTGGAGTCAATAGAAATTTTCAACTGTATTAATTTAGGTACTATCAGCAACAAGATAACCTTTTATTCTGAATGAAATTGTATTTCTATTCTTGTGCGCTCGTTCTCCGATCAGATCGCTCTATCATTTTGTCACAATGTCTATTTTTCCGATTTTTATGTCGGAAATACCATAAAGTCCGACTCACTGATGACAAATTTGTCCTTATGGTATTATGAAGTGCTGTTCAATGGGAATTTTGTTCTTAGTTCTAGTGAAATATTTTGTATGATAATAAAGTAATAACACACAATTCTGGTCCTTTTATCTCTGAGTAGTCATAAAATTTAGTTTGATTAGCCTTATGTGTAGGGTAATTTGAATTTTTATGTTGATAATTACACCATCAACAGAAAAATTCGATATTTTTCGCCTAAAATGTTTAGAAAAATGTATTACTTATACGAGCTTTGATTAAAGCCATGTTGAAAAAGTGATAAATCCAATATGAATAATTATAAAATTGTTAGTTTTCTGGAATATTGCAAAGGTATTTGAAAAGATTTTACTTCGACAAATGTTGGTCTTTTTCAAGAAGAAAATGAATTCGAGGAATAGCACTAGATTTGGTCAGGTCAAATTTAAAAGATCGAAAGCAGTGCGATGTTGAAACTGATGAAAGCAGCGAAATCCTTAATTCTGAAGAAAGTATTGTAAAGAGAGGAGTATCTACTATATCTTGGGATATTTCTTGTATATTGTATACACAAATTAATGACCTGATGATCGAAAGTTTTTTTAACAATATATCCAGAATACACATATTTGGTATTCCCAGAAAACGATCCAAAAAAATCAAAAATAAACATAAAACAAACACTGATGAGACTGGTTCAAGGATATCAGCTTGAATTATTGAATTTTGAAAAGATTTTCTTACACAGACGAAGCACTGGATGAATCGGATGGAATTGCCTGTAATAATATTTAAATTCAGCCCAAATCTGTGCCTGTGGTTAGTCTGCTGTGAGTTGACATCAATGCACGTCTAGACTGGAGGTGACATGTAGAAGAAGTAGCAAGATAACTGGCTATACTGAAAGTGCGCCATCGTTTCCATTTACTAGCCTCCATTATATACCTACTTTTCTAAACAAAATAACATAGAACTCTTTAATTGACAGAGCCTGTGGTAAATTTGGGTTGTTGTAGTTTTTCGGCTCAAGCATTTAACCGACATGTAGCTAAGTCCGGTCAGAACATAATATGAGCTTGAGAATGATTCTGGTATATGAAATTAAACAATTTTGTTAAGCAGTTGGGAATGTAACTCAAAGCACAACATCTCGGTGATTTGGCGTATATTTTGGACACATCTTCGTCTTACGTATTCTACAACTTTAACCTATCTTCAGTTCTTTAGAAACTGAATCCATGAAAACAACGTAACGCCGTGTTAGTTTTGCCAATAACTTTCCAATGGTGCTTTTGATTAACTGATTTGATGTATGCCCAGTCTAGGTCTTCCCCTTTTCGGAAGATTTGAACAGGATAAACCTACTCCACATTCTGCTATTGCACGATATATCGTTCTCCAAGAAACATTTTGATTTTCAATTTAGGCATCTGCTCAACTAAATTATTTACACTTTTTCTGAGCTTCAATTCAGAAGCCATCACGAAAATTTCGTAAAGTGAACTGGTATTAAAATGACAAATCATTGAATAACTGTTCTTTCCGAAGCCGACTCGACATTTTGAAATTTGAACAGTTGAACCGATACCGCACACTTTATTAGGAAAAGTAGCAGGAACACACTGTATAATTGACCAAATGTAACAACACAATGCTTTTAATAGTACCTATCTGATATTGGTGACTGTTCACACCTTGATTTCTGATAATAGTGATGATTATACAGGAAAACTAAGTCAGTTTTATTCAAAACTAGCCATTCCGGATTCATCACACCAGACAAAATGATTTTGGAAGGGATTCCAATAGAACTTTGCCCATCTATCAAGTTCCTTGGTGTTTATCTAGATGAAACATTAAATTGGACAAAACACATTGAAGAGGTATGCAAATCACTTTCAAGGATATGGTTCTCAATGAGGGTGATATCAGGTTATCTAAATTTTTCCACCATGAAAACGATATACTATGGAGTCTTCGAATCCAGAGTTCGATACGGCATATTATTTTATGGTTCCTCAAAAAAGCTGTATGATGTCATGGTTATGCAGAAAAGAATCTTGAGGATAATGCTGAAGCTGAAACCACTAGAGTCATGCAGAGGGAGGTTCAGGGATAATGGGATTCTGACAGTCCCAGCGGTCCATATTCAAGAATGCCTTTTGTTTCTCCATAACAATAGAAATGATTCCACTGAAGAAGCACCTAAAACACTTCATACTCGAAATCAAGAAATAGCATACCCAAAACATCGTCTCTCATCCACTGCAAAAAGTGCTCATTACTCCTGCATAAGGTACTTCAACAAGTTGCCTATACCATTAAGAAGAGGAACAAATTACAAGAGATTCAAAAAACAACTGTTCTCCCTTCTTCTGGAACTAGAACCATATACAATAGAAGAATTTTTGAGTTAAAAATTGTATCAAACAGATAATTTTGACGATATTTCGATTCAATGCTTTCACTTGTGAAATTTTGATTATGAAATAAATGGCATTTATTTATTTAACGTTTTGTATTGTTCAGCAATGGAGAACAAATGAGAGTTTTCAGGGGCCTCTAGCATCAAAACTTGCCTATAGAAAAATTTTTGCCTCCTTAACTTTTTGTCTGGAATGACTTGGACTATAACATATCAAAAATTCAGCCAATTCAACAGGGGACCACTTTCTCTAATAAAATGTGCGGTATTTTCGTGACAAAAAAATATTTAATAGCATTCCTTCTTGAATCCCCTTTAGCTCTAATCCGAACCTGTCCAATCGGCAGCTGTATAGACCAACTAGATCGTCCTATGTATTTGTCAAATTCGTATTACGAATGCGTATATCCTGAGGATGCGGTTCTTCCGTTGTTTTGCCCCGATATCTCGATTTCTTATGTTTTTGCACTAATTAACCCAACCCCGTCCATGGATAACTACCATAAACTGAACGCTGCGACTCCTAATTCTCCTTTTATTTCTTTCACGACGTTCCGATAACTCCAAAGGTGCACTCTGGGGTTATTAAAAATCGTTTTGGTTCTTCGGAAAGCTGGAGCAATGACATCGGCGCGGAACCCTGCGATTTCGGAGATGGCATGATCGATAGGGAATTTTAGGCTTCTGTTGTGGTTGTTGACGGTAAGGATGGTGTTCTGCTTGGGTTGTTAGTGTATCGGAATTTCATGGTGATTTGATTAGTAGGGCAATGGTATTGGCTGGAATTTTGTTCGTTTTAACAGGCCAATTGAAAGGTCCCCGGTCTACCGTAGTAAAACACATTTTATTGCCAAAATTCGATTTTATTATTCAACATTGCCTTTGAGGGTGATACAGCGATTATAGCGATCTTCCAACTTTTCGATACCATTTTTGTACTACGATTTGTCTTTCGCTTCAAAATAGGTCTCAGTTTCGGCGATTACTTCTTCATTGGCGCTAAATTTCTTTCCAGCGAGCATTCTTTCAAGGTCTGAGAATAGGAAAAAGTCGCTGGGGGCCAGATCTGGCGAATACGCTGGATGCTGAAGCAATTGGAAGTCCAATTCATAGAATTTTGCTATTTTTTTCATTGATTTGTGACATGGCGCATTGTCTTGACGAAACAGCATCTTTTTTTCTTCAAATGGGGCTGTTTTCTAACGATTTCATCCATTAAACGATTCAATAACGCTTTATATAAGAATCGCTGTCGATGGTCTAGCCCTTTTGGAGGTATGAATATTATACCTTGCGCATCCCAGAATACTGATGCCATAACCTTGCCAGCTGACGGTTGTGTTTTTCCTCGCTTCGGATTCGGTTCATCGAGTGCAGTCCACTCAGCTGACTGACGGTTGGACTCCGGAGTGAAATGATGGAGCCATATTTCATCCATTGTCATATATCGACGCAAAAATTTGTGTTTTTATACTTAAACAGCTTCAAACACTGCAGAATCATTAACACGTCGTTGCTCTTGATCGATTTTGAGCTCACGCGGCACCCATTTTGCACACAGCTTTCTCATGTACAAATATTCGAGAATGATATGATGTACACGTTCAGATGATATCTTCACAATGTCTGCTATCTCGAGCAACATCACTTTACGGTCATTCAAAATTATTTTGTGAATTTTTTTTATTTTTTCGTCGGTGACAGCCTCTTTTGGGCGTCCACTGCGTTTGCCGTCTTCGGTGCTCATTTCACCACGTTTAAACTCAGCTTACCAATCAATGATGGTTGATTTTCCTGGTGCAAATCCCGCTAAGTCTGATAGTTATTTGAGAAGGGCTTCAGCTTACCCAGAAAATCCACCAGTAATTGATTGGTCCCTTTATAAGTCAAAAGTTCCTGTACCAGGAATGGTCGAAGAGTTCCAGAAACAGTATAGTGCATTAAAAATACCCTACCCACCAGATACTGTTTCTTCACAAATTGATGCAGTAGAAAAAGAAATCAAGGCAGATATTGAGGCCTTCAAAAAGGAATCAAATGCAAATATTGCCCAATATCAAAAGGAATTGGACCATTTGAACAGCCTTATTCCATATAGTGAAATGACCATGGAAGATTTCAAAGATGCTCACCTAGATATTGCATTGGATACAATCAACAGACCAACTTTCTGGCCTCATGAATATCTATATGAATTAGTAACATAATACATATTATATCAATAGTAAATATTTCATTCTACAAAGTCTTGAAATAAACAATTCTTCTACAAAGTCTTGAAACTCTTCATGAAGCCAAAATTTTGCTTCAACTGTATTTTTTCCCTTCAAAAAGCAATATTGCCAACTCTCTTATTTCTGGAGCAGTATGTACTTCTAAATCGCTATAACTGTCCATAATTAAATATATCCGATATGTTTGCAAAAAACTGTTAGATATTTCATAAGTTGTCAAACTATTATTATTGAAATTTGAAATGATGATTTTCGTCTGAAAATATTTTATAAGACATATATATTGACATGACAGACAAATTTTTAGTTATTGAATAAAAATTATTATAATTATAAATATACGGGGAGATTTTCTTGAACCAGGACCCATTCTCCAAGCAATGATTTTTCGAAGCCCCAGGTGTACCATGATTGCTGCAGGCCCCAAATATTGGGGAATCATCTCCCAAAGAATTACTGATTGTTTTCCGCAAAAAATGATATTATGAAAATACAATGTTAAAATAACAACTTCTGGAGAATAAAATCGCTAGACACCCTGTATCAGAGGTGAATTTAATGTACTGATGAAGATCAAATTATCAGTTCAGATCGTAAAGTTCAAGAAATGAAAGCATACTGAAAGCAAATGACTGCTATAATGACAATTTGCGAAATATCGGAAAACTATAGGAAGTCACTTTGAGTGTAAAAGAGGTCTTTCTCTGCCTACATTGAAACGGGGAGTCAGTTGCACTATATGAAGCCTATGGGGCCATCGGTACAAGTATTCCGTATTTGAGAGTGATAAATTTCAAGACAGCTCTAACTCATATTATAAGTGAATAATATTAAATAATCTCCGAAATTGGGAGGGTTTCTTGAACCAGAACCCATTTTCCAAGCAATGATTTTTCGGAGTATCAGGTAAACCAGGATCGCTACAGGCCTCAAATATTGGGGAATCAACGCCCATAGAATTGCCTATTGTTTTCCATTAAAAAACATTATGAAAATACAACGTTAAAATGATAACTTCTGGACAATAAAATCTTTGGACACCCTGTATAATAATTAATTCCATCCTTGACATGTTATCCTCAACTATCAGAGGTGAGTTTAATGCACTGATGAAGATCAGATTATCAGTTCGGATCGTATAGTTCTGGAAATGAAAGCATACTGAAAGCAAATTATTGCTCTAATGACGATTTGAAATATCGGGAAACTATAAGAAGTCACTTTGAGTGTAAAAGAGGTCTTTCTCTGCCTACATTAAAACGGGGAGCCAGTTGCACCATATGAAGTCATGAGTCCATCGGTACTAACGGGTGTTTTTTTTTCGAGGTATATAACTTCAAATTGGCATTACTGTTCAAGATGGCGACCCATTTTACAGCTGTCAAGTGATTTATTCTCAGTTTGGTTTGGCAATTCATCATGAATAGACTCACGCCTGAACAACGCTTGCAAATAGTGCAATTTTATTTCGAAAATAATGGTTCTGTGCGGAATACGTATCGCGCACTACGTCCGTTTTATTTTGTTTAGCGATGAAGCGCACTTCTGGTTGAATGGCTACTTCAACAAACAAAACTGCTGCATTTGGAGTGAAGCTAATCCTCAAGTCTATGTCGAAACACCGGTATATCCAGAAAAACTGACTGTTTGGTGCGCTTTATGGGCTGGTGGAATCATTGGTCCGTACTTCTTCAAAAACGATGATGGCCAGAAGGTTATATATAGTCAATGGTGATCGGTATAGAGCCATGATTACTAACTTTTTCATTCCTGAATTGAACAACCATGATGTCCAGGACCTGTGGTTCCAACAAGACGGCGCAACATGTCACACAGCTCGTGCCACAATCGATTAATTGAAAGACACGTTTAGTGACCGCCTAATTTCACGTTTTGGACCTGTGAATTGGCTTCCAAGATCTTGTGATTTAACACCGCTGGACTACTTTCTGTGGGGCTATGTGAAGTCATTGGTCTATGCGGATAAGCCACAAACCCTTGACCATTTGGAAGACAACATTCGCCGTGTTATTGCCGATATACGGCCACAAATGTTGGAAAAAGTCATCGAAAATTGGACGTCCAGATTGGACTACATTCGAGCGAGCCGTGGCGGTCATATGCCAGAAATCTTATTTGAAATGTAATGCCACAAGATTATCTTGCGGATAAATAAAATTCATGTCAATCGAATAATCCACCGTTGTTTTATTGCAATTTAAAGTTCTATAGCTCTAAAAAAACACATTTTTTATTCCGTATTTAAGACTAATAAATTTCACGACAGCTCTAATTCATACCTATGATAAGCGAATAATATTAAATATGCTCCGAAATTGGGAGGGTTTCATCAACTAAACCCGATTCTCCAAGCAATGATTTTTCGGAGCCTCAGGTGTACCAGAATCGTTACAGGTCCCAAATATTAGGGATTCATCTCCCAAAGAATTGATTGATGTTTTCATTGAAAAATAACATGAATATATAACGTTAAAATGGCAACTTCTGCATAATAAAATTGCTGAATATCCTGTATAAAAATTAATCATCCTTGATATGTTATCCTCAACTATCAGAGGTGAGTTTAATGCACTAATGAAGATCAGATTATCAGTTCAGATCGTATAGATCTAGAAATGAAAGCATACTGAAAGCAAATGACTACTATAATGACAATTTAAAATATCGGGAAACTATAGGAAGTCACTTTGAGTGTAAAAGAGGTCTTTCCCTGCCTACATTAAAACGGGGAGCCAGTTGCACTATATGAAGCCTATGGGTCCATCGGTACTATGTATTACGTATTTAAGAGTAATGAATTTCACGACAGCTCTAATTCATATGATAAGTAAAGTAAGTAATATTGAATTTGCTCCGAAATTGGGAGGGTTTCTTGAACCAGAACCCATTCTCCAAGCAATGATTTTTCGAAGCCCCAGGTGAACCAGGATCGTTACAAGCCCCAAATATTGGAAAATATTCTCCTATAAAATTACTGAATGTTTTTCATTTAAAATAACATTATAAAAATACAATGTCAAAATGACAACTTCTGGAGAATAAAATCGCTGGACACCCTGTATAATAATTAATTCCATCCTCGATAAGTTGTCCTTAACTATCAGAGGTGAGTTTAATGCACTGATGAAGATCAGATTATCAGTTCAGATCGTATAGTTCTAGAAATGAAAGCAAATGACTGCTATAATGACAATTCGAAATATCGGGAAACTATAGAAAGTCACTTTGAGTGTAAAAGAGGTCTTTCTCTGCCTACATTAAAACGGGGAGCCAGTTGCACTATATGAAGCCTATGGGTCCATCGGTACTATGTATACCGTATTTAAGAGTAATAAATTTCACGACAGCTCTAATTCATATGATAATCAAGATCTGGTAGTTCATAAAATCTGTCTGAGCATGTAATCCCCGATAAGTGCACAGAAGAAGTACGTATGAATTTTATGGGAATTTTACGGCTTCATACAGATTACGCTATACCCCCTCGGTGTTCACTCTTCGACCATTTTCTCACAGTTGGCGGCCAATTTGAAAACCCCTTGCTTATTACGGTCCAAATCAAATGGTATTTCGCAATCTGTTTTGATTACATTCCTAGTCTTTATGTGCTTTTTATGCTACCGAACTACAAGAACCGACAGCTTTTAATGTTTGGCTTGCCAAATGAGAGTGCGGAAATTTTTTTTGCGTTAGAAACGTTTGATGTGTTTATGATTCTGCTTGTCATCTAGTCGAAATATTCAGGGACAGGTAATGAGAAGCTTCGAAAGATTATGAATTGAATGTCGTAATATGATTAATATAAAAATATTACCGCATAGAAACACGGGGTATTTATTATTAAATTGGGACACCCGGAAAATATAACACCTACCTTAATAAGTCCCAAACCTGGAGCACAAATGACACCTCCCCTTTCTTTTCTCGTTATTACCAAGCTTCAAATAATGCGTCAATCAGTCAAAATTTTGGAACATAGAGTTGAGTCTGGATCGAGATTTTAAAGTCATGCTACGTTTGTTATAAAAAGGATAACAACGAGTATCGTGTATTGACAATGTTCCTTATCACAAACCATGGTCAAATTAAACGAATTGCGCTTCCAACTTCTTGACCAGCCAGCTTATTCTCCAGATCTGGTCCCCATTGATTACTGGCTTTTAGCACACCTCCAAATAATGTTCTTGGGAAAAAATTCGGCATACTTCATATATAGGGTGTTTCTAAATTGGAGGTACAAAAGAAAATGAGACATTTCTTGGATATTTAAACGAAAAACATGGCCCCTCATACGATTTGTTTTCGAGGTACAGGGTGTTTCTTGTAGTATTCCTTTTTCGTGATGATCAAAACAGTTTATCGCATTATCATTAATTTTCGCAAACGATTTGGTAGATAAGTACCGAACCTTATAATAAATTTATTTATCACTTACTAACTGGTTATTTATCATGATTTGGATTTTCCCGAGCATTACTAGAGAATTGTTTGAAATTTTTTTCTTGAAATCGGTAGCAGATACGAAAAAACTACAGCAAATTAAAAAGTGTAGTACTGGACCAATGTTTCTTTTTACATTTTCTTAAACTACCAATGTTTCACCAGAAAAAGGTTTGTAGGAAAGAAGCAGGGGTTCAGAAAATTTCATCCTGTAGATTTGCATTCAAAATTAGCATATCACATGATGAAAACTTTAAATTGGAATATCTATGCCAAATTTGAGTGGAATATCTTGTGAATGGAAGGTATTATAAGAAAAAACCCAAAAAAATTAAACTTCATAATACCCTGTATCTCGAAAACAAAGCGTTTGCGGGCCCATGTTTATAGAACTTTTTTTCTTAAAAGGATCCGAAGAATTTTTCATTTTTGTTTGTACCTCCAATTTAGGCACACCCTGTATATCTACCTACATTTCTGTCGTTTCTAAAGGCGCATGAATGAACGATATATTAAAAGCTTCTGAAGCCAAATCAGTTCTTCACTCGATTTTTTTATAGACCATTTTCATCAATTATGAAATTTTGGGGAAGAAAGTGAATAATATAAATTATCTATTATGCTCCATTACAGAATGTTAGAGTGATCATACTTGAAATGAGCCATTTCAGTCAATTACCTTCTCCGACAGTAGGTAAATCTTTTTCGATATTATCCTTGTATTTTCCATGGTTCTGCTTATGCGATCTACATGAAATTTTGTATAAGGTCTTAAATAGTGAATTTACATCGAAATACGAATTTTATCCTGATAGAAATTTCCTTTTAAATTAATAAGAACACATGGAAGTCGGACGGACGGACAGAATTGAATTTCAGGATGAATTCGTTATCAGTCGAACCTTAGCACTTGATATCATTCCTGGATAACATTTCAAAAATTCAGACATTGTGACAAAATGAAAGGGCTATAATAATGAGAAAAATAAATAGAGATTCCTCAAAGAATCGCAAATCTTAATGTGGATATTGATTCGATGGAATTTGAAGAGCCAAGTGAGTATTGGCATCTTTTTAATGATATCCAATCAATTCAACTAATGGTGGAAGTGCTAGTATTTTTGGCTCTACGATCATATTCCTCCAATTAAGTTATGCCACATGTCACGTCTCTAGAATAGCGAAATAAGCAATACCATTTTTGTTGCATCATTGCAGAGCGTTCATCATTTTCACCCACGACAGAGGGTTGTTCAGGTCCGTTGATCTGATGTATATGTTGTTATTATTTGACCCTCTTGTAGTCTTAACATGCTGTTAACTACTCAAGAGGGTACTTGAATTATAATTGGAAAATGCATGTCAATAATTCATTTCTGGCAATAGCGAATAAACAATACAAAGGTAAAAAATTGAAAGCGATCTACATAAAAAACTGATATTCCATAAAATAAACCTGTCACAAAATATAACTACAGGCTGTCCTTACTTCATCTAACTTATTGAATATAATATTGAAAGAAGCTCAAATTTTTCTTAATAGTACCATTCTTCAAAGATACTACCCTTTGAATCAATTTCAATATTATTTTCTTCGGAAGCAAAAATTGAAATATTTGGTATATTTCTTGTTATTTGGGGGTCTAACTACTACCGTCAACCTTTACTAAGAAAATTTGTGTTTGTACAGTGCATCCCATTTTGGGTGAGACAGCCAGGTTTCTCGCTTGTTATTTAAGATAGAGCCTTGGGGTTTTCACGTTCCTGTCCTACTTTTTCGTGAAACTCAAGTTGGTCTAATCAGATTGTGCATAACTGTTTCCGTTCAAAAGATACAGGGTGATTTTGGAAATCGATACTTTTCGGACCCCTTCTTTATCTCCGAAGTTATTAGAAATAATGCTGAGGTAAAAACTACTTCTGAATCAGAATTCTGCGTAGAATCCAGTGGCGTACTCATTATTTTTTTTCGGGGTATGGTTCAGAAGATTCAACACAAACTTATGTTTTTTTAAATGGAACACTATGTGTATCATTACTTCGTTGAATTCGTTATTTTTTTCCCTTCAAAATGATATATGACACTATGTAGGTAGGATGTTCAGAAATGTT
This sequence comes from Harmonia axyridis, assembly GCF_914767665.1. NCBI lineage: Eukaryota > Metazoa > Arthropoda > Insecta > Coleoptera > Coccinellidae > Harmonia > Harmonia axyridis. Next base: position 21,210,082 of record NC_059501.1, read on the forward strand.
AAAAAAACACTAAAACATCAAATAATGATGATTTTTTGTTAATGGGCAATGGATTTCCCATAGAAAAGAAGAATCAATAATAATAACAATAATTTATAGCGATGACAGCTAGATCAGATTGGTTTTTTCCCTCCAATGCCTACTTGATAAAACAATGCTCCCAAATGCATAGTAGCCATAATAACAACAAGGATGTTTGTGTCATCAATGACCTACTATTTTTAAAAATCGAAAGTAATAATCCTCTTATTGAAACATAGAAAATTCATGGCCCATTTACAAAAAAATCATCATTATTTGATGTTTTAGTGTTTTTTTAACATTTCTGAACATCCTACCTACATAGTATCATATATCATTTTGAAGGAAAAAAAATAACGAATTCAACGAAGTAATGATATATAGGGTGTTCCATTAAAAAAAATATAGGTTTGTGTTGAATCTTCAAAACCATACCCCGAAAAAAAATATTGAGTACGCCACTGGATTCTACGCAGAATTCTGATTCAGACGTAGTTTTCAGCTCAGCATTATTTCTTATAATTTCGGAGATAAAGAAGGGGTCCGAAAAGTATCAATTTCCAAAATCACTCTGTATCTTTTGAACGGAAAAAGTTATACAGAATCTGATCAGACCAACTTGAGTTTCACGAAAAAGTAGGACAGGAACGTGAAAACCGCAAGGCTCTATCTTAAATAACAAGCGAGAAACCTGGCTGTCTCACCCAAAATGGGATGCACTGTACTGACTATTTCCCTCGTATTAATTTTCACCAATTACAAACGCGCAACTTTGAATAACAAACTTCGATGAATACTTCACATACATATTTATCATGTATGCATATACAGGGTGTCCTGTAAAGACCACGTCAAACCGAGGGAGAATGCAAATTGTGGAGATTCATGTACCCATCCTTGGTACAGGAAGACTCGTCGCTCCTAATGATCTTATTAAAAAATCTGGATCTGCATGATGTTTTCGCAAAATTTGCCGGTAAAATTGAATTTCGTTGAGGTGAAGACTTATGCGAGTAATATTTTCGCACGTAAACAATTGCCATTGTTCACTAAGTAATGCAATATCGAAGATTTCTTAACAAAATTGACAAACTTGATTTTGTCAGAAACGTACCCATTTTGATAAAAACAGCCATATCTTTTTTTTAACAAATGACTTGTGTGATACCTCTTTGAAATCACTATAAAATAGACAATTTATTGGTGTAATGTGCAGCAGTAGCTAGGTACATTTTTTTTTCACTACGATGGGCTAAACTTCATGAACAAAATAATCCACTACCAAAATTTCCAATAAAAATATTTCTCATAGCCCCCCGGAGGATGTTTTTAACGTAAACGTTAAAATCATTCTTCAGCAATATTTTACTGAAAAAATTAACCAAAAAGATGTAAAATTGTACCAACCGTAAGGACAAAACTATTGAAAGGGGCAAAAATTCATTATTTAAAAAAAAAAGAATATCTCGAGAACGGTAAGACTTTTATAATGGGAATTTTGTCATAGCAGGTGGGTTATCCTCTGATCTACATTCTCCCTCGGTTTGACGTGGTCTTTACAGGACACCCTGTATAACAGGTATGTATGTATGTTTTGTTGGGTATACAAAGTAATATCTTAATCATGAAATAATCCTATCAAACACCATTCGGGCAATCATCTATCCTGTTAAAAAAAATCGAAAATAAACAATGCAAAGTAATTAGTTGAAAATTACTTAGCAACTGTGTTTTCGATTTTTGTCTGAAAAATTAGATGCTCTTATGATATTGCGATTATCTGTTATTAAAATATGTTCATCAATTTTTGTTTAGTATCAATTCATTTCCAGGAATACACAGTCAAATTTTTCCTCAAAGTTCTTACCATCATAGATTTGGTGTAGAAATCCAGAACAAACAACATCGGGTTTGAACTAAGATACAAAATTGTTTTAATTGAATTTTTTCTCAAATAAGTTATTATAATTCTGAAATGGATAAAGTAATAAGTTATTGTGTAATGTTTTAGAGTGTTTAAATTTATGGTTTGAAACGTGAACTGCGAAAACTGCAGGTTGATATAATTTCATTATTGGAAATTATGAAACATGAATTATTATCCCATTGGGAGAATTATGCATTATTACCTGTATTTGCATTTGTGTTAAATCTATCTGTTACGTTATAAGCTATGGTAATTCATAAATGTGTCCAGGCAAACCTGAATCAAGAACTTCGAAAACGACTAAAATAAAAACACTGAAATTTTAAATAACAAAAAAAAAACACTGAACCAAATCAAATCGCTTTATTTCTTGGAAGCTCATGAGGACGATCCTACCGGGCTTCTTTATAGATAAAGATAGTGCTAAATTAACGGCAAATTAGTATTCAATTAACAGTTTGAGATGTCGCGTATGGTACTTGCATGTAGATCACCTTTTACTTTATGCCACAATTAGGATTTTAATTTCAGGGTGATGGTAATAATTAAGATATAAGCCAAATGGAAAATGACGACTGTTTGTTAATCTGATGTTAAATTAATTAGATATAAGACAGTGGTGGCGTCGTCAAAAAATGAAGATTTCTTTTTTTGAGAGGGAAAAAATAATCTTTCGGTATTGATACATTTACAGAGTGTTCTCTGGCAAAGTTTGCATTGTATTGTAAGTATATGTATAGAATGGACGAATTTTGTTTCCTATTGTTTTTCGAGAACTATTGGAGTTAGAAAAAACGGCTGGTACCGTTTCTAGAACTAGCTTATCATTTTTAGATCGAATTAGGAATTATAAATTTTCATAATGTTGATTACTTTTTATGAGTTATGGTTGAATTAATCAATATATTGTGTCATTTTAAAATTATGACATGCAATTTTTCAAGTATAAACTAGGTATTCGAAAGTGACTTCTTCTTGAAAAATTCTATTTTAATTATTTTGAAGATACAGTGAACAATAAATTTTTATTATGAGGCTCAAAATTGTTATTTTGTGTTCACTAGGTCGTCGGAAATATTGGGAAATTTTTTCTATTTTCTACTCAATTTTCTATGGAATTTTGGATGGAAATATTGAGTATATTTTTTCCAATAATTTTCTTTAATTTTCTATGGTTCTGATGATTAAATAATTTCAAATTTTGGGCATACCTTGAAATTGTTATTTAATATGAATAATCTCAACTTTATCGGTGTGATCTTGAAAATATTTGGTAATTTTTTTCGATACTTTTTCTTAATTATCTATGGATCTTGTAACGAAATTTTACAGCGACAAATTAATATACGCGAAAAATATCAATAGATCCTATTTGCAGTTACGGAAATATTGGTTATTATTTTTATTGGATTTTCTATGGTTCTGAGGATGTGATCAGCTTGAAATGATTATTTCAATTAAATATCCAAAATATCAACAACGTCTGTCTTTTGTCCGTGGAAATATAAGGCAATATTTTTCTCGATATTCTCCTTTAATTTTTTGATGTTTTAAAAATATGAGCAGCTTGAAATTTCAGTCGAAAATTGTAATTGGTATTTTATATCAAGACGTAATATCTCCTCTTTGTCCATATCGTGGTCAGAGTGTTCGGTAATTTTATTAATTATTCTCCTTAAATTTCCTATGGTTCTGATCAAGTGATCAAAACAAAATTCAGAAAAAATCTTAAAACTTTTTTTAAATTGTTATTATTATTTTTATTAAATGTAGAAATATGTTGAAATATATATTTATTCATATAGAAGTAAAATCTCAACCTGATCGGATAAGTTCACGTAACTATTTAGTAATAATTTTTAATATTCTTTCTGAATTTTCTATTGTTATTGGTAATATATGGTTATTATTTGTATTGATGCATAAATTTCCCATACAAGACAGTTTCACTGTCTTGCCAATGAGATTGCGTTCGGGAAAGATATACGTATCGCTGTTTGAATTGTGTTGTTGTGAAATAGAAATTTTGAGTTATTATTAGGCACATTTGAATGGTATTGTTTGTCATTATTTTTAGTTGAATAAAAATCTTCATTATTATGATTATGTGATCAGCTTAAAATTCAACACGAGCATGCAATTGTTTTTACATATGAATACCAAACATGTTAACTCCGGCGGTTTTGTAGTCGTGGAAATATTGAATAATTTTATTTTTCTTGAATTTCCAATGGTTCTAGTTGATCGAATTTTGTAAGAGGTTTTTAATTGTCATTTCACATTGAAAGAACATAATTGAATCGATTTGTGAATAACTTCGGTGTTCCGAAGTATTTCAGAAATCATTTTATGAATAATGGCAAAAAAGAAGTTATGAAAATCAGGAAGTATTTTTTAGGATTTGTTCCTTTAGGAAAAATATAAATTATAGTGAGTTTTCTATTTAATTAATCACTGATAACCGAATATATTATAATCAATCTTATTATATCTAATTTAATCTTATTTTCAGAACCTTGGTCCAATTTCCATCCACGCCTCTGGAGGGTGATGGGTGGTTCCGTTCCGAATGGATCTGGGTTGGCGAGAATGAGTAGCGATTTTGACAGATAACCCGAACACACCGGGCCCGAGTTATTACAGAGCTTTAGTCAGCTACTTATCTCAGCAGATTCTTTTAATTGCCAACTTCATCGAACTTTCAAATAAGGCCCGTATGCATCCAAGTTTTGCATACAAATATGTGATGGAACACATCACACTTGATTGCAATGGCGGAGTGGTTCTGCCTCTCAAATTTCGTATAAACAATTACCGACTGTATCGACTCATTAGGTGGAAGATTTTTATTTTTCCAGAAACGTTTAAAGAAAACCAGCCCGGTATATTCAGCCATAAAAAATCTCCAATTTTCAGGTCGATGATGTGCGATAGACCTGGCTGGATGGCATCGAAAATATCCTCGCTTTGCTCCGTTATTATAACTTTTATTGGGCTTGATAACTTAATCACTGACAGATACATTCCTTTCGCGTTGAGAAACAGAGAAACTCAGTCAACGAACCAATAATTTTTTTGCAGGAACAACATTGAGTTGATTTTGGGTAAATGAGCTGTTTGATTTGGAATGTTATTTTTTCTACAAGCTTACGCTTTCAACTCTTATTTCACACGCATTTTAAGTCACAAAGAGTCACTTTCCGACACAGTGCGGGAAAAAACCACTGCTATTTCTTTTATGCATGCATATGCGTGCGGAAAAAAATAGCAGTGTATTTTTTCCGCACGCTAGTATTAAAGAATATATTGAATTCTGTCTCTTGTCTCTTTGCACCGAAGGCCCATAGCGTGTGAATAATTAATCAAATATTTTGAATTTGAATTTATTTCAAGCGCTTGTGGAAAACATATAGTTCCTAACTCTTTTGGAAAGTGGTACTTCAACTGCTTGACATTTTTGAACACAGTTATTCGAAAATGTGAAATATCTGAAGAAGCTACTGTGTAGCGAAACAATTATTATATTGAATTATTAAAAGTTGAAATAGAATAACTTTATTTAATTTCTTCATTATATTATCCAAATCACTGCACTTTCATTGATATAAGTGCATTATTTCCATAAATTTAGTGGCTTTTGCAATGAAAAATGTTGGTTGGCACAACTGTTTTCTGTATTAAAAAATTGAGAGATAATGGCTTATTCCGTGAGTTCTGAGTACCAACATGTAATAATGAAATATAACCATGAAATCTCTTTGAAACTGAAATATTCCTGCACGATTTTGTTTACATGGTAAGTTTTAGGGATTCACGGCTTGGCTTGATTTGAAATCAAGTCAAACTCAAGCCAAGTTGTAGTTTTTCAATCTCAAGTCAAGTCAAGTATTTATATATCAAGTACTTGAATCATATCAAGCTACTTGATTTTTTTGCAGTATTATTGTATCACATCAATAAAAAATGTTGGAATGAGAAGGAAACTTGCAAAAAACTTTTTTATTTATTGAACTTACTGTATAAAAGAACCGAAAATATCAACTTTTTTTAAATAGAAACATGAAATAAATCACTATGAATCATATCAAAGAAAAATAATAAAAAAAAAAAATCTTAATAGTGAGAAACCTCCAGGATTTATTTCATAATTTTCCATCCAGGTTCTGAGACACGTAAGGCATCTTACAGATTTGTCGCCTTGCCTATTGCGGGTTTTTGTAACTGTAAGAGCAGCTCTACAGAAGCTTAAGATGCTGGTGTTGATGAAAAATCCTTGGCCATTTTGCCCAAGTTTGGAGAAATATTTCTGAAACTAACAAAATATACCGATAGATTTAATGCAAATGTGGGAAAACTACTAATAAACTCATACTGGCGAATGCTTCAGTCTGTCGGCGCTCGAGGAATATCCTCCTTATTCAGTCTATAAGCGATTGCAGAAATATATTTCTGCAATCTCGTGCGGCATAATTGCCGTGCTCAAATAATATCAAGTAGTTTGATATCAAGTCAAGCAATAAATAACTAAAATCAAGTTAAAACAAGCTCAAGTATGTAATTTTTTATGAGCTTGATTTTCAAGTCAAGTAGTAGGTTAAAATGTCAAGTTATTAAAATATCACTATGACAACTCGATTGAGTTTGACAACTTCATTCCAAATGAATTTCAAAATGTTACGTTTTGAAAATGCCTATGTTCAAAGTATAAGAAAGTATAAATGCGCTACTCAAAGAAAAATTCCCAGAAATACAACATAAAGCCACAAATATATTTTGGGAAATTTATGGATTTTTGCTGCGAACGAGAATATGAATTGAATGAACATAGGAGCTTAGAAAAATTGAAGTTATTGATACTAAAAGATTGGGCGGTCAATATGAGAAAGAAAGACAGGACCAAATATAAAGAAGCAACGGTAGGTGAAGACAATGTGGAACGTTTTGTGTAAACTCTTTCAAAAAAGTAGGTACTGTAATGACTATAATATTATGATTGAACCGTTTAACAATATAATATTTAAATCTGCCCGAGATGCCCACGATGCAATGGTAATAGATCATCTATAGTAGAGAAGAGCAACGTATCTAATGTTTAGTTAAATTTTAATAGTGTCGTCAATTCTTTGTCAAAAAATTTTCCGTCGAATATCTCTAGGGCATTAAAAAATGCCTAATAATTTTATGACAAATTTCTCAAGCAAGTATCTTGGTAGCAGTTACCAACGAACGCTTTCGATTGTCATAAAATTGTCTCCTCTATTATTATCAATTTCTAGATTCTAGAACTGCTAGATTGAAATCACGCAAACCTTTATGGACTAACACCTTCCTTGAATCCAATGAAAGCGACAAGGAAATTTGGCGTTCGGGATGGACTTCTTCTAACGTTTTCAACAAAAGTCTTATTATTGATCCCTCAGAAAAAGTTCTAGGTTTCAATCTTCCTAGGAAAATTTGGTGTATTTTAAATCGACTTAGAACTGGTCATGGTCGTTGCAATAGTACCCTCTTCAAATGGCATTCCATTGATAGCCCACTATGTGAGTGTGGTGTAGAAGAGACCATTGACCACTTGGTGAATGATTGTCCGATTTATAAATTTCATGATGGTTTCCAAGCTATCCATTCAGTTTCAGATTCTTTTTTAGAATGGGTAGTTAACTTCAAATCGATATAATGAAAACTAATATTTAGTACTCCTTTCTGCTTCTTTTTTTTTTTTGTTTTAGGATCCAATTGGAAATTATAGAGTCGTCAACCGAAAAGAGAGGATAAAGAAAATTTTGTTTTGGTTGAAGAGGAAGTCCTTCAATATAAATTATGTCAGCTTATTCTGTAAACGTTTACACAAACCAGTCACTACACCGATACGGGGAGACAGAGTTTTTGCTGAGGTTTTTATTTGTTCTCTTGTATCATACGTTGAAATGTATGATGCCCCGTTACATTTCCTCTGCTAATACTGAGATTCATCGACACATATGCTTGATTGTTTGAAATTAATATTTTGTATTGCTCTTTCTCAAAAGAATATATATATATATATCAATTTCCTTAGGATATTACTACTGAAAATTTCAATTTTAACTTTTAGATCTTTTCGGTCGAAAATTATTGTGTATACTGCCGGACGAACAGATTCGAATTTGAGAACGAATTTGTCATCAGTAAGTCAAAATTCGAAAGTTGCTAATATTGTGACAAAATGATAGCGCAATCGTTTCGGAGAACAAGCGCTCAAAAAGGTGGTTGCGTGAACATTTCATCGTTTCTCAATCGACAGTTGTTGTATACGTTGAAACCTGCGAAGAGAAAGGAAATATAGTATGAAAAAACACGCTATCGGACTTCCTCATCAAATGCCATCACAACTCAGGTTAATCGTCAGAACTGCTGAACCATCGACTTCGGGAGTGGTTCCTCACCCCCAAGATTGAGATTTCAGATAAGATCACATCAACTGGACAATAATTAAGGTATGGGCATGATACCACCGAAATTATCGGAAGCCCTTCCAGACTTAACTGCATTAGGCGGGTGGTATAGATGTGGTTATAAAAAACAGACAGTCAGAAATCACCTAGGAAGGGAAGAATTCTTGACAAACATTAATAGTTCGTGACGTTCCAGATCTTGAAGAGAAATTTAGGTAAGGGGCTAAAATATTCTTTCACTGTAAATTTTACGTGATTGTTGATTGGATATTCGATCGTAATTATTTTAACTCCTGGAGCTATATATCGCTTAATCGATTCATGGGACGGAAATGATCCCGAAGGATAAGATTCGTGATCAAATTCAATTTTCCCCAGTCCAGGCATAAACACGATAACTTTCGAACGAAAAGAACTACTTGAAATTTTCAGGGTAAGTTCGAATGACTAATGCCACTGTTATAGGTTTGTTCGTGGACACAATTCGACAATTCGTGAATATGGTAATTTCAGATTTTTTTTTGTTTGTTTTGTTAATTTCAAAACATCATATTCGATCTGGATGAAAATTTGCATTTGGAAGTAGAATAATAATTTCAAACTTCATGCACACCTAATTGTTGTCCGCGTCTCCAGAACCAGAAAAAAAATCCAAAAGTTCAGATTTTGGTCGCAGTCAGAAAATAAGAATTCAAATTTTTGTTTGATATTGAAAGTTGATCATACAGGATGATTCGCCGCAATGTCCTATTAGACGTTTATGGAACACTAATCATAATTTTGTGCCGAAAATTTGCATGTTGATGTTTGAGATACTGATCTTTCTCGCTAAAATATTTTCAGACTTCTGTAACTTCCGGTTATACCGGAAACAGAGTCGAAACTAATACTTCCTTATTTTGAATGGCACACCCAGTATATTATTGCATCATTAGATAGCTTTTTTGATGACAATTTTAGCAATATGTCATACCTTGGGTAAAAACTCAGTGTTTCATGGGTAAATGGGATTCTTGTGAAAAAATTGTGGCGACGAGGGCTCACACTTTTTTTCAATATTTCTGAATTAAGAAAAAGTTTCATCCGAAAAAACCTTCTATATTTTCGATTCTGCAAATGAGCAGTATTAGATATAAGACTGCTTGTGGTTTGGACCAAAAATGTACAGAGTGCTAATGAGAAGATCATGAACTTGGACAACTCAAATTCATTAAAACTCCAGATTTTCATATTTTAACCTATATTTTTTATTATTTCAGTCAATTATATGTAAAAAAAGAATGGGGTTACATGAGCATACCTTATACCTACAATGAAAAGTAGTCTGTGACTTCCGGAAAACACAGAAAGAAACTAAAATTCGATGTTTCGATAACTAGATTCGACATTTCATGAATTGTAATCAATTATTCGTGATTAAAACTTTAATTGCTTTCTGGATTTTTCAACAATCTCAACGTACAATTAATTACAATTCATGAAATGTCAAATTTAGTTATCGAATTTTAATTTCTTCTTGTGTTTTCCATAAGTCCGGACAGTTAGAAATTACGGTATTTTGGGTTTGCTTATGTCAACTCCCCTCTTTTTATACGTAGAATTGACTGAAATAATAGAAAGTATAGTTTCTCATATGAAAATGTTGAGTTTTGATGAATTTCAGTTGTCCAAGTCAAGTTCATAATCTTCCCATTAACACTATACATTTTCTCATTGTCTCAAACCCCAACAGGCAAATTTTCAGCACAAAATTATGATAAGTTTTCCATAAATGTCTAATACTCTAAAAAGCCATCGCGGTGAATCACCCTGTACAATCAGGATCTCAGAAAATTCAAGAATATTTTTTGAAAAAAGTACCCAATATTTCCGAGATTTCAAATTCGATCGAGTTGAGATTTGGCGTGATATTATTTTGAGCCGAATTAGCTTCTGGACACTGTAAACATTACTGGGAGTAAATACAGATTGGTTATGAATGATTGTCGTTGAAATATTTTCAATACCCTTATCGCGGATTTCGAAACGCAAAGTTCATTGAATTGATGAAACACTATTTATGATTGCTTATTTGGAAATTTTATCATATAGTAGGTATCTAGGTATTGGTAGAAATTCGGTTGTATATGATCATTATTGAAGACTTTGTATAATAAATAGAATTATAAAATTGGAATAATTTTGTTATTTTCTCTTCCAGATCGGTTCGTATAGTAGGAGCTTTTTTCGAGCCAATGCTTGTGTATCGAAGGGCACGCGTAACCAATAGAGGCTTGACAAGAGGCGTGGACCAATGTCATTTCCTTGCAGAAGAACAAAAAAAGGGTGGTATTGTCACGTGCCTGGAGCGGACGCAATATTCTGCATATTTCTTTTGCCGGATGCATTTGGGTTTTCCCACTTGGCATTATGGGCAATTCAGATTCACTTCGGTTCATCATCATTTCTGAGCCGTGATGGGGGCATTTTGACTGATAGGTAAAGAGCGCAAAATCAGTTTATTCAACTGAGAGTGGACTCATGGAGGGATTACCCCACTTTTGGAAAAAGCAAAATCTTTCAATTTTTCATAATTTTTTTTTCTAATTGTTACTTTTGATTTTTTTTGTTTTTTCTAATCAATAGGGGGAAGTGACGTCCACAATAACCCCCTCCCTGGTTACGTTTATGGTTCAGTTGTAGAAAAGAAACCAATAGGGCACCTCGATAGGCACTCACTGAGGAAGGTAGGCAGAAGTAAAACATTAAATCAGGATAAACTCATTGATACTATTGAAAAACTCTTCATATTAAAAATAAAAATTACTTTATAAAGATGAAGATTTTCTCTAATCTCCTTTCCTTCGAGTAAAACCCTTAAAATACATATAAAAACTAATGTGTGGAGTATGTGAGCAGAAAAATAAAATGAAAATGTGATTATAAGTACATACCTAGATATCATTCCATAATACTTCATTATTTAATTTAATAACACCTGTCTACGTGGAATATGTATGGTATTTTCTGATAAATTTAATAACTTTATGAGAAAAAATCAAAATAAATCAAATATTTTTAATCAAATTTATCAGTCGAAAAATGTGAGCGCGCATTAAAAACTCTTTATGTCTTATATCTTAGCAGTTGATTTTTGTCTGTATGATATTATTTCATAATTTCATGGCAATAACTGTGAAGTAAGTTTTATTTTGAGTTTTTCCATATTTTACTTATGTGATATTGAATGATTAATGTTTTCGAACGATTCAGCTTTCTTGAAATTTTTCGATATTTATTGCCAAGGCGGTATAGAAGTAGATCTTGTTTACCGGTTGCAGGATCACCAGGATGAAAGGTGTCGTTGAAGAATTACTTACTGACATCTCTATAATAAAACCTTCAATTTCACAAGAAATCTAACTAAAGAAAAAAATTTCGATATATTCATTAACAAAATTACTGAATAAAGAAGTACCTAACCATTATTATTTTTCGTCAGTTTAAATTTTGAAACACTCACAACGGGTTTCATAAAACTTCCATTGACAGATAAACTCATTGATTTTAGTTTTGAATCCTGGAAAGTGTCAAAAATTAACTGAAATTGCACATAAAAATGATTTGATCTTCAAAGCACCACGAAACTTATCAGCAACGTCTGTATTGCTAACATCAACATTTTGGTTATTTCAGTCATCCGAAACTCACCTCACATGTTTTTAGGATAGTGTACTTTTTCTTGTTTTCTTGTTAATAATTACAACAGAATAATTGCGAAACAAGGATTCATGCTGTATTAAATCTGTAAAATAGGCGTAAATCATATCTTATTAATTATAAATTTCCTCATTACCTCGAAACACTTATATTTGTAATCCCAAAGATTTTTATTTTCTCAATATAATGGACATTTAATCTGAAAATTTATTGGTGGGATTGACGTCTCACAAATCGGCACATAAAATGTTGCCATTATAATTGAGTATGGTTTATAATGATGAAAATAAAACCCAATAAAATGGTCACTTAATGGTAGATACTTATGTATAATTAGAAATTTCGTCAAGAAAATCATAAGAGACCAAGTGCATGTATAAGTTAATTATGAAAATGAAATTGAATTATTTCCGCTACTAATCAAGTAGGTACTAACGTGATCACAAATAGGTGAAGGCGCCGGTTATTGAGAATTGTTTATACTAATTACTTTCTATGAATCTTCCTCAATTAGTTGCTCTTACTTATTCATTTTTCGTAATAAAATAATATTCTAATTCCTGCATTCATAGAAACTATTTTTTCAAAAGCTCTTCTCAGGACAGATTTGTAGATATCCGATATAGGGGAGAGTGGGGTTGGACGTTCCGATTTTTAAATAAAACGAATTTTCATCATGATAATGAAGGATTTCATTTTAAACTTGGGATAATATTGAACGGATATTTATCTTTTTTGGAAATCTTAAAGTCGTTTTTACTGATATCTCAATAGTTTTTTTTACAGAAGCAAATGTTTGTAATATTTCGGAGCGGAACATTCAACCCCGCTTTGGGGCGAGTTGTTCCACCTTTGAGACAAATTTTTCCTCTTAGATTCTGATATTTTGTTGAAATAATGAAGGTTGTTTTGAAGAAAAAAACATTTTTATTAACTTGTGTACGTACAGTTTATTTTATAGAGAATTGAACTAAGAAACAACAACAAAATATTGTGTTACTTGTTTGTATGAATTTTTTTATTTAGTTAAAATGAAATTGAAGTCCATAAAATCTATAAATCTTATTTAATGTGTTAATATACTTTTCAAATAAAAAACATAGTTAGTTACTTGAATTTTGAATTGCAGATTTCGGGTTGACATTGGAAATGTCATTGACAGGAGGTTAGATTTCATTTCGTTTGTGTTATTGGTTTTGATCGAAGAAATTTCGAAACTTAAAAGTTGTATCAATTTTAAACACACATTGATAAGTTTATTTGAGTATTTCTCACAGTACTGTTTGAAAAAAAAAGGGAAGTCATTACAACCTGGATTATTAGTGGAAAAAAACCTGTGCAATACGATTTCACCTTCAAAGAATCATTGAATGATTTGATTGTTACCAAAAGCCGAGCCAAAAGCAACCAATATATCAGCCTGGATGAAATTTGACCATAAAGCATCTGGTTTTTAATCAATCAAAGACAACATTACATAAACTTAATTGGTAACAAGTTCAAAACAGTTAATAAAAGGAAAATTCTTATTGATAAACAGAAAAATATAATAAGTTGAGTACGATTTTATGGTGAATACAGAGAATATTTGCAACAAAATGTGAAATTAATTTATCTGGAGGAAACTTGGTTATTTGAAAATGCCAGCATTTGTCAACAGTGGACTCTAGAAAGAAAACAAAATGTTTTTCAAGTATATTCAAGGGTAAAAGTATAAGGAGCACTATTTTGAATGCTGGATATTTGGATTTTTACCTGGATGTTTTGTTTTGACAGTGGTGATCATGAGGATTATATAAATCTATGAAGAGAGAATCATTTTATAGTTGGATTGCTAAACAAAGTCTTGGCATTGCATCTATAGTTTATTTATATTCTATATTGAAATTAATTATTGTTATATCTGTTTTTGGTTCTTCAATGAGTAATCCAAAACTCTAATAAATTCCAATTGCTTTATAGAATTTTTACTGAGTATTTAATCAAAAAATATATTCAGAACAGTAACTTCAAGAATTTCTTCACATCTTACCCAATCGAAGATAAAAATAGAATGCAATAAAATTTTAAAATTCACAAATTAAAAATAATTTCATGCAAAAATGCTTTTAGTGAGTGAGTTAAAGCTGTTATGGGCAAAAAAATTTATGTAATTTAATGAGAACTAGTATGAAAGCATTTCAATAAAAAACAGAAAACTCGAGTACAAATAGTATCTATATTTTTCATACAAGTTTAATCAATCATTTATGTCATGAACAGTTTCAATAAATCGTGACTTTAGAAAGTGATTTACATATCGGCTGATAAATTGGTTCCAATTTTGAAAGTTACAGTACAACTGTGAAGTCAAAATTTTTCATATACTAAATGGATTCTTTGAATTTTATTTCTGTCTTATTATGATATGGCTCTTCCATTCACTGAGCTACACTATTTAAATTTATCAACCAGTTTTTTCTGTTTTCTTCACCAGTTTAGACACCACAGTTAAAATGATCCATAGTTCCATAGATCCAAGAGTTATTTGATAAGAATTTTGCAAGCAGGTTGGTATTCAGTGTCCATCAGTAATGCAACAATTTTTGAAGAGCCTTTGGTGAAAAGGAATATGCATATTTTAATGATCTTCAATGGGATCTTTCATGGGCGACTCTTGAATGAATAGATACCTATCTCTTCATTGGATTTCCTTCAAATGAGATAGCATTTCACTATATTTTTACGTTATATAATCTGAATTTCAATTTATGAAATCATGACATCATGACTGGATGCGTCCCTTCGTAATAATCGTAATTTCGAAAATTCAGGATCTTTCGGATATCATACAAAAATGATGAAAATAATTTAAACTGGTTCCTATTTCTATGATGAACCATAGCAATTTTTAGTGATATTTTTGTAACCAGAAATAAAGACGCGATTAGACGTTCATGGCCTACTTCGATGTCAATAATTCCTGAATGGACTATAGGTATAAGTGGTTTCTAAGGGCGCAATTAGCGCATTAATGAACGAGCGCTGAAAAGCTCCTGACATTATTCCAGTGCTTTTATAATTTCTATTGATTTACTCCACCAAGTTCAAGATTATCTCCATTCAAAGCCTACTTAGAATACCCAATTCAACATCACCAACTAACCCTTGTACACCGACCAACCGTTGCAGTCCATTCGAACAATTTGTTAATAGCATCATTACCTCCTGTAACAGGTACATGATGGCTCATTAAATTCGACCCGCTACAAACGTCCTCCAGTTTGTCTTGCCCTTAAGGCGACTCAAAAATTGACGATAATTACTTCCGATTGTTCAGTTATCGTGGAAACCGCCGGTTACCTACTTAGAGCACGGAGATCATAGATAGAGAAAGAGAGCGGCCGAAGCAGGGATGCCACCATGAAGCGAATCTGTAACGCGACGAGTGCCCGCGCGCCCCAATGGGCGGGCTCATCGGCCTGCTCATAACCGTGGCCTGTGATGTCGCAGGGGCGGGAAAAGACTACCCTATCCCCTTCGCACGGGTTGCAGTGTTGCCAACGCGGAAATCATCCCATTCCTACGAATCGTGACGATGGTTTTGATGTTACTTGAAAAAGTGTCTTTTCTGTTTTTAATACTTATTGGGAGATTGGCATATTTTTAATTGTCATAAGTGTCTATAATGATGAGGGGGGCGGGGGGGGTTATATATTTTTTGTCATAGCACCTAGCACCTTTTCTTCACAAGACATTCATCTTAAATTTGGCATAGATATTCCTATTTGAAGTTTTCATTATGTAATATTTATTTAACATATGTGGGGATCAAACTGTTCAACCATCTCCCCAACTGGATCAAGTCCTTGAATCTATCAAAATTCAAGAAGGAAGTAACCAAAATTATGTTTCTTAATTGTTTCTATAACCTGGATGAATATTTTTCAACTGAAATCAGTTAATTTAGTATGACATTGTATTTAGTATTGACGTGTCCTATACATTAATGTTATGTCATTCAGGATAAATATATTATCTATCTATCTATGCTAATTTGGAATGCAAATCGACAGTGCCCGCTTTTTTCATCTAGAACTTTTTTTGGTGGTTTTTTGGTAGTTAAGAAAAATGTGAAAAGAAACTCTGGTCCAGTTTAGGTATTACACTCTTTATTTCTTGTAATTATGTCTGCTACTTTCGAAAAAAATTCCCTAGTTATCCTCAGGAAAATCGAAATCAATTATTATAAAGATCCAGTTGGTAAGTTGTGATGAATAATTTATTTATAAGTTTTGGTAATTATTTACCCAATATGTAGCTCAGATCAATGAATATTCGACAAATGGGTATAATCATCATAAAAATGTAGTACTACAAGAAACACTCTGTATCTCAATAACAAACCGTTTTCGGGCTCATCCAGGGAATCTCTTATTCTACTTCGTACCTCCAATTCAAGATTATCCTGTAGAGTGTGCGAATTTGAAAAGATAACACTTTTAATATCTCGGCCCCCATACAAAATCCGAAAAATGGAAAAAGAGTCGATTAGTTACGATAGCAACATGAAAATATTGAAAAATTTTTTACTTTAAAAGATTTAAAAACATTATCCATAATTTTTTAAAGCAAATATGTAGGTATAACCTTTTCAAATTCGGCTTTTTTGATTTGAATAACTTGAAGTTCTCATCAAGCTGTGCGTATTTTAACCTTCCAATTTTTAATACTCGGGGTTATGTACACGCAAACGACTTCGAATGTCACCAGAGCAAAAAATCTAGAGGTGTCAAGTGTGGGGAGCGTGGTCGCCATTCAATTGGCACTCTTCTACTAATCCACACCTCTAGGAAATAATAATATGAGCCATTGCCTCACTACATCTCGATTCGAAAGTACTAACAAAAAAGGGCACGTGTAAGAATTTTTTGAAAAGGCAATCGAATTACCTATAAAATAAGGGGTCACTCAAACCCCCTTCCCGTTTAAGATTTAAAGGGTTGCTGGTCATCACGTTCACAGAGGGTAAAAATGTAGGTATAAAATGTTCCACTACGAACCAAAGTTTACATCTTTTTGAATTTTTTCTGATTTTGCAAGGGGGGGTCGATATATTAAAGGTGTTTACTTTACAAATTAGCACACTGTCTGGGAATTGTTCCTGAATTGGAGGACAAAGTAAAATGAGATAATTTTCAGAAAAAAAGTCTCATAAACATGGGCCTGCAAATGTTTTCGAGATACAGTTTGTTTCTTGTAGTCCTACTATCTTGTGACGATTATACCATATTATCGATTTTTCATTAATCTGCACTATACAGATTGGGTGAATAAGTACCGAACTTATGATTATTTTATTCATCACAGTTTACTAACCTACTTTTCTCAACGAAATAATTTTGAAAATTAATATTTTATGCTAAAGTTATGTTTCTCTGAATCAAACCACTTGCAAAAATATGGGCTTAGAGTGGCTGAATAAAGACATAATATTCAATGAAATTGTGGTATTAAATTCATCTCAGAATCATGTATTTTTTTTGTACAGACTGCATATAATGACCATATTCATAAAAGTTTCTTCCTTAAATAATGGAGTATAGTCATGGTCCAAGGGTCAAGGGGGGATGTAGTTCAAAATGAGAAATGAGTACCTATCCTGAATTGGAATAATAATCAATCTATTTTATATTGATTTTTCGCTAATTAGTCTAATGATTTTTATCTTTTTTTTTGTGAGATATGTTATAATAAGACTAGATATAGGTACTATAAATTTTTTGTTTATATCTGGATCAACAAAAAATATTTTGAAGGAATAGTTTTTTTAGTGGGTCCAATTTATATTGGACCTATTAAAAACATATTTTTTCCAAAAAATTAGTAAATTGGAGAAACATTCCTGTGTTGTAATTTTTTTGTTTCTTAGGTAAAATTGTTCAGAAAAGTGATAAATGACTTTTTGTGGGAATTATAACTTACTTCTATATTTTATTGAAAAAGAAATATTCAAAACTCCTGTGAAAATAGATCCAATTTTTAGTGTATGTCTACATAGGTACATAGATATAGAATATTGTGTTGATTTGCTGTTATTTTGATTTAGTAGTATATATAACTATCAAAAATTATAAATAAAGATGTTTTTTTTCAAGGCAAATTTTTTTTAACTATCAATTCTCTCACTCGCACAACATTTTAGGAACGCTATCATTAAGAAAAAACTAGCCATATTGATTACCAACGTTCGGAATGGATAAGACACGACAAGAAGAAGAAGAAGAAGAAGAAAAATATCCAAAGTCGTTTCTCTAATATTACCCTTTTGAATTACAATATTTTTATGAAAATCTCTTAGACAACCTTCTGACAAAATTCCTTATAAAAATTTCAAAATTTCTCAAAAAAATGAGAATACATTTAGAGCTCTATATTTGTGTGTGCTAATAGATAATAATAAGTCACATGTAAAACTTTTCCCCTAATAAATAATTTGTTTGATATGAACTTTTGGGAAATCTCCAAAAAATAGACTATCATTAATTTGAATGAAGTGTCCATCGAAATAATTTTTTTTTTTATCAATCAATCAAACTTTATTCATTCAGTTTCTACATAATTTTTTACAAAACTTGAAATAAAATAAATCAGTATACATTTTAATCCATTATAAATAGCATAAAGAGAGGGCGTTGCCTAAGACAATGTTTGCAGGTGCCCCCTCATGAGCTTAGGCACAGCGCAGTTCTAAAGAAAAAGAAAAAAAAACAAATCAAAATAGCAGAGTTTAATTTAATTTAAGAGGTTGAACTCATCAAAATCAAAATCGAAGGCAGGGACATGCGCAAGCCGAGCGCAGTATGTATATGGAATTACACCTATGCGAAAACGTCCGAGAAGTAGTTTGGATTTTTATGCAGAAAAAGAATGATTTCATCTTTGAATTTTTTCTTATTTTGCTCAAATTGTTTTAGGGCACTTGGTAATTTATTGAAAAGTAATGGGCCGAAATACGTGATGAAACGTTGGGAGAATGAACTTGTTTCTTTTGTTTATTTTTTGGCAATCATCCTTTCATAAATCGAGGTGACATATAAAACTTTTAAATTTCAAACTGCAATAGATACGAAGATACGTATCTTCTCATGCCAATACTTAATCCTTTGAAAAGTCGGTGTAAATCAAATGCAATTCCGGCGTGTTTTGTAAATTTTGTCTAAACTTCTACTGAATGAAATATTCAAGTGATAAGTTTCATATGGGATATCCTGTATACTTTCCGAATAAAATTCAAATATTGAACTATAAAATAAAATAAAAAAAATTATACAATTCAAATAGGATGGATGAAATTTAGAAGGATTTTATAGCAATTACAAAGCTTTACTCCCTTGGACTTTCTGAAATTGATTCACAACCCCTAAATCCAGAAAAATGAATCAATCTGGCAACGCCACCCCCATCTGAAAATGAAACACCACGCGTTACGGCAAAGCTGTAACGCCACCGGGTGAGGAGTGACGTAACGTGGGGCTCTGATATCTCGAGGGCCAGAGTCAAGTGCAAGACCGTGGTGCGTCCATCGGTCCATCCAGTACGGTTTTGGTTGTGTTTGACGACGCGTGACCTGTACTTACCAGCGCCGAAGAGGTCCTGCGGAAGGACGAGCTGTTTACACTGGAAGGAAAAGGATACTAGGAGGTAGGTACAACTCCTAATTTGAATTCAAAATCTATTTTGGATTATTGATTTTTTGAAATTTCGAATTTCCCGCTTTTTTTTCTGTGGTTCGGTTTTTCTATGATGAAACATAGAATTCAATAAGTCTTTTTGTTTTGGATATTGAAACTTTTTTTCGAATAGGTTTTATATCAGTGTCTTGAAAATTGATGAAGTATAATCGAAAAATAAGTGGAGTCTTTAGTTAATGTCACTAATAGGGTAGCATTAATTTTGTAGGGGATTTAAATATTAAAGTGGAAGATATAATTTTCAAACTGAATAATGTACTATGAGCGCAGCATTAACTACATATTTGGGATACATATCGGTGTTCAATTTATCTTCCTCTGCATTAACCACAATTTATCTTAGATACTCTAAGAATAGGTGCAAGTAGCGTAAGCGCATTGAGTATAAATCTATAATTTATCCATGCTCAATGCTAGAAGGCATCGATTGCTAATATAATATTAAATTGTTTTTTGTTTATTATCATTATTGTTATTATTATTATGAATGTTACTCTCATTATTATATTGTTTTCGATTGATCTACTCATTCATTTTGCCAACGATCATATTATTAGATAGTATTCATTCGTATGTTTGAAGTTCAAAAAGTTCATAGAAAAAAAAAATATTATCAAGAATTCGTGGGTTAATATCGGAAGTTCTATTCATAGTTTGCTTCCAACACTTGGACTTCTATATTCTACCCGGATAGTACTATATTGTATCAAAACTGCAGACATTTTCACGGATTCGTTTGTCTGTGAGATGCTATCATCAATTTCGAGACATTCTGAGGAAAATGTCTTGGCACCCCATTGACAGATTATCGAGATTTGTGAGAAACAAATCACATATCATATGTAAATGACATCAATAGTGATCACAATTGTTATCCCTGAGGATATATGATTATGATTTTCCCATTTTCCCCCATTACAGCTCGCGATGCCTGGTTATGAACATTTCGGCTAACATATTTGATATTATTGGACATCAGATATATGGGGATTCAGTTATTATGGTCTCTTTTAAGAAAATCTCACAATATGTCGTTTCTCGGTCATGTGAATTATTCTGGAGTCATCTTGTGGCATGAAAAGATGTATGGAAGATCTTGGATTTTGTATCTCATTTCATAGCCAATGTGGAGCAGTGTATAAAAAATTATCGATGACGGTGCCTAATATAACCAAGGAAGATCATTTCTCAATCGGGTTCTGGCCGCCGAACATCCAAATTCCATTCAAACCAGAAATGAGAGCTCCCCGATTGATGAGCAAAAACCCCGAAAATTGCAAAAAATCCATTTTCGAAACTCCGTATCTCGAAAACTGTCCATTTTTGAGCTTTGTGGCTAAGGACTTTTCTGATCAGTTCATCAAGAACTACAACATATCAAAAATTCAGCCAAATTCACGGAAAGCCATTTCCCATACTAAACGTGCGGGGTCCTTTATCATCAATTTATTTAATTAATTATAAAGTTAATCCGTCCTACCATTATGATTTAAAAAAACAACGAAACAAAAATATATTCATTTATTGTTCCCTCCAGAATATAAACATTCATTTATTAGTTTTTGCTGAAAGTGAAAAACATCCGAAGCCATCTCGAAAAAAAAATGATTGATTGGTAAAAGTTTTTGGTCAGTTACTCGTTCTACTGATCTTTATGGACAAATTATTTAACATTCCTCTTCTTCTTTTTTTTTTTTGAGACAAATTCACTGTTGGATATATTATTAATTGTGAAAATTGAGATGAATTCAAGAAATAGATAATGGCGGGAACAAAATAACAAGTGGCGCTGAAACTCCATGTGGGTGTATGTATGTATATTATACTTAATTGTCCAACTTGGAGACACAACATTTTGACAATTCTTCAAACTGATAAATGATCAATTCCCAGAACTTTTCAAGCGATATTCACTAAATATTTCGAGATAATTCAAATTGTTCCACAAAAGTTTTATAATTGTTTCACATCAACCTGTTCTATCATAGACGTAACCTGCGTATGTATCTGCAATTAAAATACTGGTAGGTATCTTCTTCGGTATCTTCTGTACCTACTTGATTCAGTTTAAGCTGATATTTTTAAAAAAAACTGAATATATAAGTACATACTATAATGCCATTAGTACATATTATGATGTATTATATAATATTTAACGTATCTATTTTCTGAAATATATATCTCGTTTTCCCTTAGTCTATCAACTCTCTCCAATTCAATCGAAGAATTCAAATTGCCAGTTGACCTTCATTTTATTCAGATCAAAACACAACACAAGAATTGATTTCGACTGATAATCCACTCATTGGGCATCTCATAAGCTTCATAATAGTGGCGGCACCTTATATCTATAAAAAAATATGGACCGATCTTTTAATTGTATCTATCAAATTCAAATGATTTCCGCAAATTTCAAAAACTAGTTCTAAGAAGCTTAAAAAAACTGGGATTAGATGTTCACCCTCTTAGTATCTATCGCACAGACAATTTAGCAAAATTTTTTTTCAGGAAATAAGGAGCTGAAAATTTACCTAAAATCAGAAAGAAATCTGGCTCCCAATTTGAATACACTGATTTATCGATAATTGATAGTAATGCGAAAATTAGTCATGTATTTACATTTACAATCTTTGGGGTGAATAATTTAATACTTAATATCCTTCTAGAGGCGAGTGGTATTTGACGGCCACCTGTGTTGTCCGAGTTTAATATGAAACCGAATGGTGTTAACGCACCTTTAACTAGTGATCACGTAGAGAATTGCGTTGCGATCTTTATAATTAGCAGGGAGCCTCCGCAGTCTTTTCCCTAAATAAAAAACAATGCATTAATTTTATTTTAATAATTTAATTATTTTCACGTTGTATTACGTTTCTTCATTTTCATTCACATTGCGCAAAATATGACATAAAATTTCATAAGCCGTATAATATAGGAGGAGAAACAATCTCATATAGGTATGAAAATTTAATTTTTTCAATTTTAATGATTCTTTTCCGGCCCAGTCCGGAAAGTACGTACTTCCCGAACTAGGCCGGAAAAGAATCATAGAATCCATAGCAACCGAGATAACGGCTGACAGTTCATATGAAATTAGTTGTCAAAAATTTGCATGTTTTTTGATCGCAATCGCAATAAAATATGGAAAGCAGCAGCGATATTGTTATTTTACATGGTTGCCGAAAAAATATTGTACGCAACACGCCCGAAAATGTTTTTTTTTTGACTCACAGACTTCCAGGACTCGCTTACGCTCGTCCTGGAATTTTGTCTATTCGTCCAAAAAAACCATATTTTCCGGACTTGTTACGTAAATTACTATTGCATGTCTACAGCGAAAAAGTTCGAATATGTATCAATCTTCTTCAACGATAAAATTATGTTGAATAGAAATAAAAATCTTGAAATGATGAAAATTGTGAGAAATGTCCACCTTCGGCTTAAAGACAATCCTCACATCGAAGAACTGTAGATTCCGTTACCCGGCGAATTAGATTTGGGTCATTTCTTATTTGGTTTGCTGTATCTTGAAATCTATCAAGTATAATTGTTGATTAGATGTGATTCCAACATGATAGATAAGCTGTTTTATAGTCCACATTAATAAAAGTCTAACGGATTGAGATCCGGCTAGCGAAGTAGCCATGGCATTATGCACCCATTACCTATCATATTTATTTGGGGAATTTTCATCTAAGTAAGCTGCTACTTGTCTTCCTCTGTATGGTGGTGTACCATCGTACTGATGCCACATGGTAATGGCATATGGATTTTGCAATACTCATACATGTTCATAATGATTGTTGTTGATAACATCCTTAGTGAAACAAACCTTGTCAGACCGCATGATAAGTGAAATGAATATATTTTTTAGTTTGCTGAAATTACCTATTATCAACAATATTCTAACCGTTGTGGGACATCGCCAGCATGTGAAGCTTATACATTTCGTCTATGAAATGGATGCAACATTTATCTTTTCAAAACACACCATACGAATTTTGGTGATGAATGAATATTAGTAGCTACACGCTGAACATTAATTAAAAAGTTGCCAGGAACAAACTCTATTAAATTTTCTTCATTTTCTATATTCACTTCAGTTGGCCGAATGGCTTTCTTTGGAGCAGGATTGCATGTTTCTCGGAAGTATACACTAAATATATTGTGTGAGCAGGTGGGAGTCTATTCAGATCTTCGGTATTATCTAGCTGCTCTTCTGGAATTTTCATGAGAATATCCATATTCCAAGATTTAAACACAATATCTGCATACTCCTCAGTTGCGAAAAAATGTATTTAACGAGTAGACAAAAGTCTGGAAGTCTGCGAGTCCAAAAAAACTGTTTTAGGACGTGTTGAGTACATTATTTTTTCGGCGACAGTGTAGAATAATAAATCACCAATATACATTTCCTTTATATTATTTCTTTGTAGAACAATATTTCGAACATTTTAATTCTCAATTGTATCAAATATTGAAATTCGAACAGAATATTCTAATTCTAATTCTCATCTATATTAATATTTATATTGAAACATATATGAATAATAATGATAATAATAAATGTCTTTATTGGATAGATGCTTAGCTTTCTACTCAGGGGCGAAGTCTAGCCCTACATGCTCCTAATCAGGTTAGAGAATTTGACAGTTTCAAATTTTTGGGCCAAACAAGCCGAAATTAGATTTTCTGTTATAGTTCTGCATTTCCTCATAATCATCCATTTGTCACTTGGGCTTAGATTCTTCAGGCAATATTTATGATGTAACAGCAGATGCATTGAAAATTTTGCTATGCACATTTTCAAACTCACTACCGCATGAAAGTGTCAACTAATTTCATGTCAAATAGGTATCAGTCGATCATATAATATTAATGATCAACTATATTTATCACAATCATATCTACCAAGATTTTTATATAGACAATGATAACAACGATGTGATTTTTCCCGGCCTATAGTCGGGGAAGTACCTACTTCCGGGACTAGGCCAAATAAATAAATTATTTCAAATTATTGTTCATTATGAACGAATACGAATCGGAGCTATGTCCATAGGAGAAAAAATGTTCAGAATGAGCATTGAATACAATTTTCGAAGATCATGGTTCTGCCTCATTGGTATATGAACTATCAAGCGTTCCCGTAAGCACTACCCAATATAGTGTGCAACTTGTATTTATTAACACCTTGTAAATAGCAATTTGAACCAGAAGAAGAAAATTTACATCAATTATCGTAGAAAACAAAAATGCAACAATTCTTAACCCGAGTCTTGAACTAAAAGAGTAAATGCCATGAATTTTACATAGCAATTCAAAATTAAATTACATTACTTATAAGGTATACATTTATACATAATCAAAAGTTCGAAAAACATTTCTAGTGTCCATGTTGTTAATGATGCTCTGAATTGTATAGATACCAAAGCTGTTCAAAATACTACTCGCCCTGTATAATATGATTATTTTTGCTATATAAAAAATTTTGAAACTCTTGATTAACATAAAATGAAAGATTAAAATAAGAATTTAATAAGTTTTCCCCTGAGCTCAATAAATGGGGTGTTGAATAATTGGAGGTGCATGTTAGGTTGCAAGAGCGTTTCCTTCGCATTTTTTTTTCTTTCCATCCGCCAGAGGTTCTTCACTTATTACACCATTTCACCCCTGCAGCTGAATGAAATAATACAAATGTTAGAGTTAACCTGGGAACCCGTATGCTTTCCTACAACTAACATTCTTCTATCAATGTCAGATGGCGGTTTACCTAACGTATTCAAGAAGTTATTAGTGTCGCATTACCATTTGCATCCGTGCATGTAAATTAAAATCGACAAACTCCAGCGTGTTGGCACCACTTCCCATAGACGCTTCGAAATTGAAGGAAAAAGTTATGTTGGTAATACTGAGTTAGATGCCAGGTGTAGATACGCTGAAAATTTAATTATTACGTGTTTTGTAAACTGCTTTCCTGATAGATGCTCACAGATTCGGGAGTTTGCCAATTTAATCAACTATCTGTTTATCAAGTCTTCCAGTTCTTGTCAGATCCACAGGAAACGATAAAAGGGAACGATGACAATTTGATTTGTAAGAAAATCTGATATATCGATAACTGCGAGCACTTAGGCAGAGGGAATCAGCTTTCTGTTAACGAAAGTTTCGATTGTAATCGTATGGTGGGAACACTTTCAGTTTATTAGTGACTTTTGATATCGAACAGGTGGTAACCATATTTTGTACATATTAACTTGATAATGGCCTCTGTACACTTTTAACTCTCATAACAATAAAATACATAGATATCTTGCAGTCTTGAACAGTCTCGTTTGTTGTTAAGCAAATATTACCCACTTTTGTTGATTTGATTTGTAGGAGGGATGAAAAAGAAGTTTGCTATGATGCATACACTTCTGAAAGCAAGTTAGCATTTGTCGAATACCATTTATGCACATGAATGAATGAATTGAGTATCTATTACTAGTACATTAGTATTAAAAAATAAATTAAATTGTTTTGTCTTAATCATAAATATATAAATCAAAAATTCCGTACTTTTAAGGTAATTTTATTATGATTTCAATTGACCTTCTTTTTACTGAGTATAGAGGAACTTCACCCTAATGTAGATGCTTTCAACTTTTTTGTTGGAAATAATTTATGGAATGTTTGTTATCGTATTCTTATTTCTCCTTGCATTCATTCGGCAACAAATGCAAAATGACATTTTTAGCAGCATTTACCGACTTTATCCCGCAAATCGTAACATTATCATTACTGTATTTTTAAAATCGTCAAAATTTAAGTAGATATTAAACCGAAAGTTAAGATTATCCGATTTTTGTTACAGTAATAAACGAATCAATTTTCAAGGAAACGATTTCATAGGCAATGAGATTGTAAACGAAATGTTATTCATTTAAGAAATTCTCGATTAATGTAGATTGCGATTTCAGAAAAAAATAGTATATAATAGTATATTCTAAAAAAAGTTGCAGAATGAGCTCCTATTCGAGCGACGAAGGAGCAAGTTTTGGAACGCATGAGTGCAGTTGGAATTGCCTTCTGCAACGAGTATTAGACGATAGTTTTGTGAAATATTGTCGAAATTCAATGAAAAATTCAGATTCTACATCCTAGTGACTTTTGTATTGTATCTTGGCAGTTGGTGTGACTGTTACGAAAATTGACAGATTACGGAATTTGAATATGAATTGTACGTTTCGAATTTTGATATAATTTATGGTTACGCATTAAATTAGTGAATTATGTCTGACGAAGTCGATTTAACACCACCAGAATCAAGAGAAATTGCGAATAATATTGCAAATCATATCAATATATCCAAATTATATTATATTGACAATTATTGACGTTTGTTGGAATTCGATAGGATTTGAAGTCAGTATAGGTATAGACAACAACAAAACGAAAAATATAACTGAAAACGATGCTGCAATGAGTTCATTACAGCACTGTTTTTAGAAGTGTAATGAACTCATTACGATACTGAAATAGAGAAAACCACATTCCCGAACTGCAAACAATATTGGAAGAGAAACCCAGTCATGCTAAATATTGACGTTTTTCTAGATATTTCAATTCACTTGAATATTCGCATACTGCCAATTGTAAGCATAACAGGTCTTTTCCAGTAATGGTCACTTAGATTATTCGATATTATAATATTGTGGTGAGACCTATTGAAATTTTTTCGAATTTGCAGTATTATTCTTTAGAAACCGAAAATTTGAAAAAAAACAGGTTGCTGATAAACGAAACACACAGGAAAAACTGAACACTCTGTGTGACTGGACATTTTTTCATTTCACGTATTGCTAGAGAAAAAAGGCAATATTAGATTCCCGCCTCTTCCCTTAGATGAATGAAACACTGCGTTCATTTTGATATTAAAAAAAAACAGTATATTTTGAACGAAATCAATGGATTTTTATTTTATGTAGTAAGCAGGGAGGTATGCCATTAACGATGCAAAAACAATCTCATCCAAATGGCCATATGCAGCTTCATATGATTTCCATGAAATTATTCATGATCAATTTGCATTTTGTGGCTACATGTCCTCTATAGTTTCACGAATTCAATCTTTAAGATCTTAAAACGATTGTGGATTATTGGCATAGACCTTATCTTTCACGTGGCCTCAAATAAAAAAAACTAGAGGTCTTAAATTACAAGATCTCGGTGGCCTAATATGATTCCCTTTTCCAGATTCTTCAAGTCACTAAATTTATGCACTAGTTCTACTTTTGCCTGCCGAAAAGTTCTTCAGTTTTACGAACTTCTCTTCTTCTTCTTCTTCAGCCCGTGTCCATCCATTGTCGGATATAGGCCCCTTCCAGGTTTTTCCATGCCACACGATCTGTTGCCAATCTCATCCACTGTTCTCCCGCTACTGTTCTGAAGTCATCGATCCATCTCTTTTTAGGTCTCTTTTTACGAACTGTGAATGCATAATTTTCAACATTTTTATAGCGAATTTTAACAATTTCAATGCATTGTTGAAGCGTGTATCGTTCAAGTTTTAGGAATGGCGTAGTTTTTACTTTTCAAATATCCAAAAATGACAGCTTCAAAATGACAGATCAAAATGACAGATTCAAAATGAAATATTTTACCCTATATGTAGGTAGATAGATTAAGTTGTAAATACGACTTTCCCCTAAATGATAATACATAAAAAAACTTCTTCAATGAACTATATATAATCAGTAGTTATATCGAATTTGAGGCGAGATTCTTGTCCGCTTTTGTCCACTTCTATACAGACGATCTTCGAGTCACTCTGGACATTCTTGTTTCTAATGTTAATAGGCGCATCTGTGATTGGCCACCGGTATCTTACACCGTCCAGTTTTTTATATGTATAATTGCACGTTGCGCACACTGTGCAAGTGTACAAGGTGACAGGAAACATCATAGGTTTTATTAATATTAAATACTCTGATGCGAGTTTAGGTCTTTTTTTCATTTCAAGTACTTTCTGGCTACTGTTTTGAATACATATGTATATTAGATTTGCATATTTAACCATAAATATTTGAATGATGACCATTTAGACATGATATATACGCTTATTATAGCTTCAAAATGATTAATCTTCGACTAAATATAGTTGTATCGAGATGGGCTCTTTTTTAAATATCTAATGAATTATGAGAGTATGATCCATTCTATTTTGTCTTTTAACAGATATATAGGGTGATCAATTTATAATGAAATCAATTCTAATTGAATAGACACTCGAATAGCACAGAAACAAACTGAATTCAGTTCTTGAGCAAAATTTGACTGGGGGTTTCATTTCCTTATGATTTCAATACTTACTACGTTGAATATACAATTTTACATTTGGATCTCGAAAAACAGTTTGAAGATTCATTCGAAATTTTGAGTTGATCGCATCACTAGATACAGAGAAACTTAATAAAGATATCGAAAAAAAACAAATTCCATCGCATGTTGAGATTTTGCGTCAATAATACAATAACACAATTTCAGGCTTCGCGATTCAGTATAACAATAAATGATATCTACTACCGATTCGTGAATTTTGCGTTTAGATGAACAACAACAATTTCGATTTTGATGCAAAACTTCACGTTAATCGCACCACCTAAAGCATATAAATTTCAAGCTGAATAACAAAAAAAATTCTCAATATTTCCGATAAAACAGACTGGAATAGATTGAAATTTAGGTAATTATGAAATTTCAGTATTATCCTTTCATGGGATCTCTTCAACTAGATATAGATAAAATAACCAACTGTATGTAATGCTATAATAATAAATCACATCTTTTTAGGAGACCTTTTTTATATGACGTGTACTATTTCTCTAATAATATACCAGTGAATTTTGAAAATTTATTAATTCAAACTTTCAGATGGACAGATATTTTCAAATGCGTGAGAAACTTTTTCTTTTTACTTTTTTATTGAATGAATAAGTTTTTTTCCATACTTCTCAATTGTCTTTCAACTTCTTTTATATCTTTTTTGAAACAGTGTCGTATTTTAGTTGTATTTGGATTTTGCAAAATAAATGAGTCCGTTGATATTCTTCGAACACATATTCTGATTTGAGATTTTCTGAATCTGTGCTTTCCTCATTCAAATTTTTAAAATGAAAATGTATAATCATAATTAGTATAGCATTGATCCCGATAGAAAGAGCATTCTGTTTTGAGACACTCTATTATATGTGAAGCAAAGGTAAACATATTTCATTTTTCATAAGTTTCAATCATCTTGTTAAACAAAACATTCTTGAAAAATTTTACCAAATACACACTATTAACGTGAAATGGTTGAATCTCTTGAAGTTGTGCTTCAGTCATCCTTAAAGCCTTAGTAACTGTGAGGGCAGTTTCATAAACGAAAGTGTCGTTTTCCGTGAGAAGTTTCCTTCACAAATGAAACGTTTTTCATGCACCAATTTTGAGGTGAGAAAAAGGTTTGAAGTGTCCTTCCCCATAAAGTCATAAGAAAGGGATCCTTTTCTTCACGCATGTTCTATGACTGCAAAACATAACATCTCTCTGTTGTGTCATTTCCATCATACGTTATCCTCTACCACACAACCTTTTCTAATGAAATTATCATATTTGAAATGAAGGACCTTCATCTACTTTCACTTTATACACAAAATTTCAATTCAATTTCAATTTATATTAAATATTACCAAATGCAGACAATAAATCACTAGTTCTCAGAGTAGCAAACCCTATGAAATTTAACACTTACCCTTATGAATAAAAGAAAGCTTTCTTCAAAAGACGCTCACTTTCAAGCTTATTTTGAAGATGATCTTCTGATGAAACGGTCTTTACCAAAGGCAGGCTTTTAGGATGGATTATGAAACTGGCCTTAAGGTAGTCGAGTTTCTGTACTTTTTATGGGTAGCATACAACATTATAAATAAGTATTACAGTATAAGTTACCATTGTACCGATTTTTGTATGTGGATACTTTGGATATGTCTGACTATCTATACCACATGCAATTGTCAATAACCAGGAACATATACCAGTAACAACTTGGGCACATATATACGCTATTATCTGATATTCCATAAGAGCCCATTCCTCGGAAGAGAATTCCAGCAAAACATCTGTAGGAAATTAATTGACAATATGTAAACAATGATATTGATGAATTATCCAGGGCAAAATTTTCTGGTGATCTTCTCATATTGTATTGTATTATTTCTGCTCTCTACTACATTTCTCAGATTCCTCTGTTTCTCTCGATATCCCATCAATCATAATGATTCGAATAACAAATAAATGGGCAATTAATTATTGAAGTCCACATCCTATCAAGGTGTTGAAATCTTAACGAGCATAACTGTCCTCTATGGACATGCAGTTAACTCGTGTAGAATATCGATTGATTTGGGCTGGCACCCGAAGAAACCTATTGCCAAAAAATTTATTCACACCATAATATTTTCAGCATACATAATATTTCAGCCATAAAAATCATCGAACCTCGTTTTACCTAAGATTCTGTAGTAGATATCTTCAGCATTATTTATGGTAGCGCATAAATTCCCTAAGTTATGACAAAAAAGTTCAAGGACACATGTTTCTATGATAGGAATAACTGATATTAATATCATCTGAAATCTTGTAACGATGCGGTGATGAAACGCTGAGGCTAACATTAATTAATTAAGCAGAACAAAACCAGAAACTTCCAATACAATTACCATACGAAGATGTAGGAAAAAAGCCTATCGTTTGTGCTGTCTCCACTATAAACCCAGCTCACTCTGCAGGGTGCCAACTAATTATTAGATTATTTCGGTTATTTATGCATGAGAACAGAATTTTTACCCAGTAGTGGACTTTTAATAAGCCAATAAGAAAATCAATGAATTGACCTTTTCGTCTCGTTGAGTTGGCTATTGCGATATTCGTGATATTTTTGGGTTCTGCAACGATGTGTTTATTCCTCATGCTCAAGTGGATTATGCGTTAAGAAGCAGTTAAATTTTTATATTGGCAAGGAAACTATCCAGGATAATAACTGTGGATGCTCATCTTATGACGCATATAATTTGCAGTCATAAATGTCAATGATATCCTTCGAAACAGACCAACTTTGCGATATCTTTTCATCCATTGAAGGTGAAGCTGGGTCTATAACAATTATCGTTTCTTCAAATTTCACGGAAGATTTCTGAAAAGAAGATCTTTCAGATAAGCTCCTTTATGATTTAAATATACGGAAAAAAGATAACGAACTGAATTCCGTTGGTTACATTGAAATATGTGATTTGTTATTCAAAAATTGAATAATTGTGTTGAAAAATATCTGAATTTCATACAATGCTTCTACCTCAATGAATATTTCAAAAACTCTTTCAAAATATCCAACTGCATTTTAAAACTTTCATACTTTTTTGTTCTGTTTCTAATTCTAGTTATCACAAATATTTTTCAATTTGTGGCTGAAAATTTTAATCTATTGTCATTTATTTTCATATTGTATCTCTTTTCATTCAATGATGAATTCGATTATCTAATAATGAAAAAATGAGAAAAGCAAAGAAAAAATGAAATTGGAGCTTTTGAACGCTTGATAAGATGATATTAATTTTTGAGCATTATTTAAGAAGTGGAGGCGTTTGAAATCTCTCAACGTATTCTGAAGATCTGATGGGTGGACCACATTACTAATAAAGAGGCTTTTCGGAGATTGAACAAGGAGAATGAGATCTTATTTCGAGTGGCAAAATGTGGATTTGAATATCTTGTTCATGGTTTGAGGAATATTGAAAGGTATCGACATAGCTTCAAATCTTCAAGATGACTTCAAGATGAAATAAAGTGAAGAATATAAGAATAATAATAATGTTCATTCAAATTAAACATAAAAATTACACAGGTATTTATTTCGAGAATTATTTACCGGCTCCTGATTAGATTAGAATATCATGATTGAAAAATTTGCGAGTTTGGTTCATCTCAACGATAACAAACTCGGGGAATAGTATGAGCATCTAAAAATTTTAGAGGTTCATATTAGGTGCACAACTTTGATTCCGCCGTTTTGCAATAGATAGCTGTAGCGGTAAGTGATGATCGAAATAAATAGATCGTAGATGTCATACAATAAGCTTAGATATTCGTAAACATAACGCCATCGAAATATTAATCGATTAAACATGTCAGCTCACGAGCAAAATTCTCCTCATTTGCGGGAGGTTTAAATTTTCTTCTTTGGAAAGAAAGAAATTTTTTCTGAGGCTCATCGAGTGCTATCAAAAATATATTTGGTGAGGCCGCTATTTGTGAAAGAACGTGCTGAGAGTAGTTTCAACTCTTCAAGAACGGTGATTTTGACGTCGAATACCAGCATGGCGGAGGAAAAGAAAAGGTTTTCGAAGAAACAGAATTGGAGGCATTACTTAATCAAGACTCGTGTCAAATGCAACAAGAATTGGCAGGATCATTGGAAGTGACGAATGAGCTATTTCAAAATGCCTGAAAGTCATGGAAATGATCCAGAAACAAGGAAATTGAGTGCCGTATTATATTGAAAGACGGAAGAGATTTTTCCATCGCATTGTGAATGGAGACAAAAATGGGTACATTATGATAATCTCAAGTGAAGAAAATCATGGTAGATTCCGGCCATGTTTCCACGTCGACGGCCAAACCGAATATTCACGCTTTCTGGTCATGCTCAGTATTTGGTGGGACCAGCCCGGCGTAGTGTTTTATGAGTTGTTAAAACCGACTGAAACAATCACAGGCGATCGTTATCGAACGCAATTAATGTGTTTGAGTAAAACATTGAAAGACAAACGGCCGCAATACAACGAGATATACATGATAAAGTGATGACAATGCTCAACTTCATGTTGCGAAAGTGGTCAAAACATACTTGGCAACGTTGAAATGGGAAGTCGTACTCCACCCGCCGTACTCTCCAGACGTTGCTCCCTTGGACTATCTCTTGTTTCGATTAATGGCACACGACCTGACTGACCAGCACTTTTGGTCTTATGAAGAAGTAAAAAATTTGATTGATTCGTGGATTGCTTCAAAAGATTACCAGTTTTTTCTACTCAAGATTCTTACGCTGCCCCAAAAAGGGAAAAAAGTAGTAGCCAGCGATGCAGAATTTTTTGAAACATAAATGTATTATCAGTTTTTCACCATAAAGCCTAAAATTTCGAAAAAAAAACGTTGGAAGCAGAGTTGTACGCCTATGTAGATATTTATGTAGAGTTTACTTTTTTGGTGTCGCCGGACCATATCGTCGTGAAAAGTTATATAAACTGAACTCAAATGAGGATGTAATCTCTTGATCCAAATACCCTATAATAAAACAACAAACCAAGATCATTTATAATAAACGAAACTTATATGCAACTCTGCAGGAAATATGTTGCATGCTGTCCAGAAAATTTCAAAAGTTTTCACATTCAAATGGAAGGCAATTATGGTAACTATATCAGTTAGACAAAATACCGCAAATTCTTGCAAATTTTTCAAATCAGCCCAATACATAGACAATTTTTTTAAATTTTAGTCAATAATCCACGAAATGTTTTTGAGCATATTCATATTCATGGTCATATTAGATTTATCATTCAAAATTACATTTTCAGTAGCAATTAGGCATGATGCCGGTGGTGTCCAGCAAATCTGATAATCTCCATCACTGTCCATTTCAAGATCTTTGGAAGATATGTACCTAGATATAAATCCGAAGTAAGTAATGTGTATCTGACTTTTGCCTCAACGATCAACTCAATGAGGTTCAAATTCTTCATTAATATTATTCGATTTTCTATATCGATTGAAAAATCGAACATGGTATCATAAAAATAAAAAAAAATTAAAAACTCAATCGCAAGATATCCAGTAGCCAACCATGACCTTTCTGTCAGCCTCGAAAAGAACGGTTGGTAAAACTGACCCAGTTGTAGAGCAAATCTCCCATTATCCGATACCATCGCACAGTAATCAAGGTTGATCGCATCCCTTATTACTGGCCAAACATTGTGGTCACGTCCGCTATCAAAACAATGTGTTAGCAAACCACCCAGGCTCCTCGGATCATCCAAACACGACATCGATATAATGACTGAATTATTTATGTTCGGTTGGTAGCATTACAATTGCCACGGCCAGGAGGATCTCCTATGGTCAGGTAGCTAACACATCACGCTAACATTCCCAGATACGATTATTATATGAATGTTGAGCTATTTGATTATGATCATCGGTCCGATCGACGTAATGGGGATAACTTCGATCTGCAATTATTTAAATAAACAACGGGAATCGCTGCTTGAATTACAGTGGGATATATTAATGGTATGTAATAAATAAAGGCTGATCTGATATTAACCCTTTCTGGTAGCTGCTCATGGTTGATAACGATTGGAGACATTTGGTATTGGAGTTTCCGTCTGGTGTTTATCAACGAAATGTATGTGAATGAGTAGGTTGTTGAGAATATGTTGAGGTGGACCTCAAAGGTCTATGTAAGGTGCTACTTCATTCGAAGCAGTGGGCGTTGACAGTAGTTTGAATCAAAGTAGATGATCTCTTTGTAGACACAAGTCCGAAGTCTTCTACTCGTTCCAAAGAAAGCTGTGTATAGCTGCTCGAGAAAAATCGATTCCAGAAAGTCACTTCATAATGTTGAATTTTGATTCCACATAGGTCATTTTTCAATTTATAAGATAATGTACAAACCCACGGTCAGAGCCGTTGGGTTTGTAAATTACCTGAAGGCATCGACATCTCTTGATAACAGATGATACAGACTTCTTTATCATACTATTGCCACAAATTCTAAAATTCAATTTAATTTAATTTTATCATAGTCGTAATAATGTCACTCTGGAAATACTGTCAGATGTAAACATTGAAGAAAATTGTGAAATCCTGGAAAATATTTCAGAAAAAGCAATGAAGGCAGTAGAAAACTA
Source organism: Harmonia axyridis (assembly GCF_914767665.1). Taxonomy (NCBI): domain Eukaryota; kingdom Metazoa; phylum Arthropoda; class Insecta; order Coleoptera; family Coccinellidae; genus Harmonia; species Harmonia axyridis. The sequence goes on from NC_059501.1 coordinate 21,245,882, forward strand.
ATTGTCAAAAAGATCACAAAACTCCTATTGAAGGGAGTACCAGAATTTTGCGGGGTCGCCAAAAACTGTGTGGAATGTATTGATGAGACTGTGATCACCAATTACTCTGAAATATTTTCTCCTAATTTTTTATGATTGAAATATTCAATAGTTTAGAAGACTTTGATTTTAAATAATTATATTAACTTCGAGAATTACCATAAGTTGGTCGAATTTTTGAAGCAAGCATCGAAAGGAAAAGTTTACAGTTCTGTATACAGAAGATGAAATTTTTCCATGAGGCACTGATAAGAGTTTTTAATGTACAATGTTGCATTTGAATTTGATGTATTTGGTGATAGAGAACAGAAGTCAGTTGTTTCGGTAAAAAAACCGATGAAAAATTTGTTTTCAAAATGTTTAAAAATAGGTTTCAAGAATGTTTGCAGGCTCGCATCTTCTTCTTTCCTGAAGAAAGTTGATAACCGGACCATGGAAAAGGATTCCATGTTTACTCCATATAAATCTAACATGCTTTTTTGTACGCACACATGATGTCTATGAAATCGCAAGAATTCCTTTTGAACTTCATACATATTAACAATACATATTATAATGATAAATCCTAAAATCACAAAGATTTCAGTTTGCAACGAATTCAGAACAAAATGTCAAAAAAATATCAATCAACAGAAACTCCAGGCTCAGTGAAATTATAATTTTCGCAGTTTATATTATTGTTTTGCAAATACCTCGGTCTTTTAGGTGCTATAGGATTAATTCTGCTTTTACAACTTGAATTGCAGCTTCAGTAAAATTTCATCATGTAATATGGACACCACATTTTTAAAATTAATCTTGAATGATTTTAATATTGAGGAATTGAAAACCAGTATTACAAATTGATGTAACAGAAAATTGTCACTTATTGACTAGAATTTATTGAATTAATTCAATTTGAACATGTGATCGATGTTACAATGATTTCAAAGTAATTTATTTTTCAGTTGATTCAACAAACTAATTGATCAAATGTTCAAACTGAAATCCTGGCAGTATCTAAAAAAAATGACCAACATTTCCATAACAGCATATCGGACTAACTTCAAATTCAGTTTGTATATGAAAAATAATCACTAGAACGCATAATCATAACTACTCATCTAGATAAAATAACCGAAAACTATAATATAATGAATCAATTTTCATATAATATATCACTTTAACCATCCCGCAATGGGTGCAAAATAACAACATCTCAATTATTTACTTATTTTGAATAAATACCTAATATTTAACCCATGTTGAAGTACTTGAGATGAACTGATAAAATGGAGCACTATGAAAAACTAAATGGCAGATGACGTTGATATTTGGTGGTAATCTCTGAATAATTCCTTCTGGCGGGCTTTTTGGATTATAGATTTCCATTAAATCCTCTACAAGATGCAGTCTGAATTATCAGCACTCAAATCGGAAACATAAACAACGAAGCTATTATATAAATCTCGATAATTATGAATGAAAGTTCAGTTATACGCCAACTTCTCCTTGCATATAAGGCACAAAGGCATTATGGCACAGGGAAATCAGTCACGTTCATGAGAAAGCATGAAAAATCCCCAATATTGATTATGTTTTATGCTGAAAAATATGAAATTAATGTAAATCAAAATCACAAGCGCGACATGTTAAAGCCAAATTATTCTGGTAGTTAAGTCGAATTTGCATCTTATATCACGCATTTCAGCCCCCCAGAATATTATGATTTGGGTATTAGTGTTATGCTAATAAAACAAGAGAGCTTTTCGGCTAGAAGGAATGGGAAGTAATCGCTGTGTGGCCATAAAGCACTGTGTATTGTGCCTTTTCACTCCACAGGTAAGCAGTGGTTGCACTCGCTCAAAAAAAAATCGTTGAAATCAACGGCAGATTTTATCACTTCATGCTCAACCGCGTATAAGGAAATATGTTCTTTATTTAGTTATGTTTTGTTATGTTCAACGAAAGAACTACAAATTTGTTTGAGAAGAAATATTAATTTAAGGTACCTAATGCAAAACTTGTATAGAGATTGACAAACAATTTCAAATATAATAAAAAACATTAATTCATAAGGGAAACATCAAAAATTAATTTTTAGAGAATCACTTACTTGATACGTTCATTAACGTGTTCATTCTATTGCGCCCTTTGGAGATCTTGGAGACGATTCTCCTCGGCTTGATCATTCTTGTGATTATTTGACAAATAACAACTAAATTGCAAACTAATCGTATCTAATGTTACGGAAATTTTGGGTAATTTTTTTTTGGCATTCCCCTTAAATTTCACATGAAGCTCGAAATCGTTATTATCTGGATCTGCAATTTTAACTTGGTCGGATCTGTCATCAGGTGTAACAGGGTGTTAGTGAATAAGTGCGACAAACGTCAGAGGGTGATTCTGCATGATACAATACCGACAGTTTGCTATAAAACTTTTGGTCGCAAATGTTCTCCTTTAGAACTGAATAATGTATTGCTCTCAATTTTTTGAAAAAAAAATGGTACGCCACTGAGATATTTCAAATTAAAATCTTTTTTCAATCCCTCGTTCAATCAGTGACAAAAAATCTCTCATGCTAGCATCACACCAGGTTATGTACAGGGTGATTGTTTACATTTTACTCAATAGCTATCTCAGTTAATATAAGTCCTACAAAAACGTTTAAATGGGCAAATATGAAGTTTTTTTTATGGGGATTCAGAATTAAGTATTAGGAAATACAAAAACGCATTATAAATATAAATTTTCTATGTGAGCTGATATTTTTTAAATGGAACTCCCTGTATGTTATTCTCTCAATCGGTAGAGTTTTTTTCCTGATTTTAAGTATATATACTTTATTGAGGTAATCTTTGTAATTTTTGGAAAAATATAGATTTTTTTGTCTAAATCTAAGATAGCTGTAGGACGCCACTTGAGAATGCTACGATTTTTTTTAAATTTAAAGACAATTAATTGTTGATAATTCTTTATTTAAATTTATTGAAAATTTATTGTTGAAAATTTGAAGAAACTTGATCTGATCTTATAAAAAGTCATTAATACATACATATCTATTGAAAATCTATTGTTGAAATTTATCTTGTCTCACTTAGATACCTATATATGTAGGAAATCTGATTCGATTTATATTTCTGTTGATATTTCTTCTTTCTAATCTGTGTATGTACATATTTTTTTCTGATATAAGAAATCGCAGCAGTGTCATATGACGTTTTACATCTACTTTAGATTTAGACGAACATATCTATATTTTTTTAATTTTTATAACCTCAATAAAGTATATAAATTTTATAATCAGGAGAAAGAGATCTACCGATTGATAAAATAATATACCGGGTATTTCATCTAAAAAATATCAGTCCACATGAAATTTTTATATTATATATTATATTAAAAATTCTTGCTTGCCACATTTGCTCAATTCGATGCTTTTGTAGGACCAATATTAACTGAGATAGCTATTGAGTAGAATATAAACAATCACCCTGTACATACAAAGTACTAGAAATATGCGTGGATAGGAGTTGTTTTTTTTTTTGGAGAAAATGGCGCCCCATACGGAAAAGGGACATGAGAGATTTCATGTTAAAAATTGAACGAGAAATTCAAGAATGATTTTCAGTTTGAAATATCTCAGTGGGCGTATGCAGGAGCCCCCCTTGAATTTTGTCGCACTCATTCACTAAAGCCCTGAAAACTGGTGATTTTTGGTAGTTTTCAAAATTTTTGTGAGTACTGTCGGTAGGTACATGCAACTATTTTCAAAAATTTCATCTTAATTTTATAATTAATGATTTCCAAAGGATTTGCGGATATTCATTTATTTATATCGATTTAATCAATTCGATTCAATTTAATTTAATTTAATTTTTGATTAATTTATTAATAACACAATATTTTACTTGATTTACAAATGTCGATGTTTATTTGACTTGAAAATTCAAATAAACATTATTAGTATTATTAATTTATTTAATTCATTTATATTGAAATTGATATTGTTGACAAATATTCTAAAAATTACCAATTCTTGTGCTCTAAGAAAATTGAACTAGAAAATATCAGTCTCTTATTCTCTCATCTGATCGATGGTCTAAGACCATAAAACATTATTATCTTTGCTAGATCATCGAGGTTATACGTAAAATATGAATGTTTTTAATAGTTTTAAACGCCGCAATATCCATCAATTTCCATTCCACTTTCCAGTTTACGCTTAAATTCCCGAAAAATTTCTTTATGGGATTAAGGGGTAATAAAGAACCGAAGAGCAGGAGACGTCAATGCAAGGAGCGTGACGTTCGGCTGTTAAGCCGCTTTCACATGTAAATGTCGCCTAGCAGAACGATTAAACGTATTAAGCGCTATATGCTCACCTTTGGGTACTCGCCATTCCGATCGACACGCGGCTTAGATTCCGCGAGATAATATATTAATGCAGGACAGGGTCGAGGAGTTATTGAATTATTAATATTTTACGAATTATTTCGAAATGGCATCCTATCTTTCTCTCATGAAATTTATAGTTTAAAGTATTGAAAAAATAAAACAAAATTGCATAGAAATAATTGTACATATTACTAATATTACTGGGAAATATCAATTTTACTCTCGATTTTATTCATAAGTTTTTTTCTAGGTTTTTTTTCATTTCATTTTGATTTGGAGTGAAACAAATGTGATAGTTCAAATTAATATACCTCAATTTAATTTATTCTATTTATTATTGAAAACCGTACCTATAGTATAGTAAATAATAGTATAATAAATAAAAAAATTTAATAAAAAAATTATCTACAACTGTACTGTACAGTTTTGGATAATTTATTTTTCCTTTCAACATTTTGTTAGTTTAATTTTCATTTTTACACAAAAAGTCTAAATCATATCTATATATTTTTTCTAGGTATGGCAGTTCTTTCATTTCATTTCGATTTGAAGCAAAACGAATGTAATAGTTCAAACAAATATACCCCGACAAAAATAAAATTTTGAATTGGAGAAAAAAAAAGAGACTCTAAAATAGTATCTGATAGGATTAAAAAAATCTAATAAAGAGTAAATCATTCAAAACTGTACAGTACAGTTGTGAATTATTTATTTGATTCATTTATTATTTCAATTTAATTTTATCATTTATTATTTTTTTCAATTCATTTTATTTATTATCCAAAATCGTACCTACAGTATAGTTATGAATAAATGAATAAAATAAATTGAATTGAATAAATTATCCACCACTGTATTGTACTCTATAGTTTTATAAAATTTATTTTTTCTCTGGTTGGTTTCAATATTTCGTCAGTTTAAATTTGATTTCTAGACAAAAAGTCTATATCATAAATATATATATCAAATAGTGAAAGTTTTGGCATAATATTTTATCGTCATAATTTTGATATTTATATTGAATTGCCTTCCTTGAATAAACTCATATGACCTTTATAATGTCTTGTTAAAAACATCGTACAAAACATAGAAAATTGAAAAAAAAACACTACATTGATCCTAAAAAATAGAATTTTCAAACAAAACGACAAACTAAATTAAAATAAAAAACTCATTTCTCGAAAACTTAACAGAGCATGAATATGATATTGATAATATTCATTGCTACGATGATACTGAATACAGTATCATTAACAGAAAACTCCTACAGCAGGTATAGTTTCGGACTACGAAATTATGAAAAATATCATTTTAGATATTATATTTTGCGGCGTAAACAAGATTACATTTACATTTAGATTATTGTGATCATAATCATTGATTCATAGGAAAAACGAGGGGGGGTTATTGGGGACATAATCATGGTGATAACATCCCCATTCATTAGAAAAAATAAAAAAATTGTAAGTAACAATTAAAAAAAGGAAATTGGAAGTAACTATAAAAAAAATTGAAAGATTTTGCTTTTTCAAAGTGGGGTAATCTCCTTTCCCTCATGAATTAACTCTAATTACGCCAATGATCATGTCACTAGAACCACAGAAAATTCAAGATGAATAACCAAAAAGAAATAACCCGTTTTTTCCGTGTCCACCAAATCGAAGGAGTTGGGATCAAAATCTCAACTCCTTCCATTTGGTGGTTACGGAAAAAACGGGGAAAGAAATAAATACAATCAAAATTTCAAGCTCCATGGGAATTTTCAAGCTGATCCCGTCATGGGAAACATAATATAACTCAAAAAAATATTGAAAAAGAAATTTTCGATATTTTCTTTATCCAATCGAGATGAGAATGTTGAGATTTTGATTATATATCTGTAATCAAAATTTTAGCAGAAAAATGCTCGGTCAGATAGTCTATGAGGAAATAATAAACTATAGTGTAAAGTTTACACTGCCTTTTTTCAGCGTGGATCTATTATTCCCATTTCCAATGAAAGGTAAGAGACGCTCCATCAGCAATTGTTAGAAAAATGGATAAAAACAGGATTCATGTATTGACAATGATCCATGTCACAAATTGATGAAACCAATGGTTGAATTGAAAGAATTGCGCATCCAAGTTCTTAACCTCCCAGATTATTATCCAGATCTGGCACCAGCGATCACTGGCTTTTCGTAGATCTGAGAAGAATACTCCAGAAAGAAATTTGGAGTATTATATTTGCATGAAGGGTGTTTCACCATTACGAGACGCTCTATTAGTGTTATAAGCGCCAAAATTTTAGAATTTTTTTTCGACTCAGTATCATTAGTTAGAGCTATATTTTAAATGGGTTGGAAATACCCAAGGTGTACTAAAAGGGTGTAAATGACTGAACATATGTTTTTCTTATGGAAAAACTTGTTTTTCATTGCTTTTTCAGAACCCAACTCTGAAAAAACCTAATAAATTCGAAAAAGAAGAATTTATTTGAATGAGATTTGAAAAGTCAATCCTAAAAGAATGGAGGTAAGTACGGTACTGACTTTTTGATAATTATCAGGAACTCTACCTTCAAAATGGGACAATACATTGATGACTAATTCAAACGTCAATATTGGGCTTATTCGAAATTGCATACCCTGTTCTTTTTTTAATTTTTGTATTACGTAGCAAATTTTATTATCTTCGAAAAAATCCCTACTAGATGAGCAAATAAAATTGTGCCATTTGGGATAAGTCAAATGTTAATGTTTGAATAACTCATCAATGAATATGCTCATTCTGAACACCAAGTAGATTTCTCAATGATTATCGAAAAGTTAATACTTACTTCCGTTCTTCACTTTCATACTATTATTCAAATATTTTTGTTCATTTCGAAGTTATCAGATTTTGGCACAGACTTTTCAATTAATGAGAAATCGAAATCTTTCCAAAACGGTAAGCTTTAAGCATTTTAAACTTCGAACAAACATGGTGGGTTCATTTATTTCATGCAATCTGAAAATTCAATAAAAAACAGGGTGTTTCCTAAGGAAAAAACAAATGTTCGGCCATTTAAATTTTTTTGGCACATCCTGTGTATTTCCAAACAATTTGAGGATGTGGCTCCAATGGAGCCTAATGAAACTGTGTCGAAGAAAATTCGAAAATGTCAGCACTGTAATAGAGCCTTGCGCAAATGTGGAAGCACCATATTATTCATAGGCATATACATGATCCCAGAAATTTTTTCTACAAATTTGAAATATTTTGTATATTCATTTAATTTTTCCACATGAGAAACCCCCATTTGAATTTGCGAATAATACTCTGGAACCTATTCCATTCTGATCGAAATAACGAAAAGCGGTGTTTGGCGAGTTGGTCAATTTTCCGTTCGGTTCTGGTGGCGCCAGTGGCGTGCCGGACATTATCCTTGCATTCGTCGTGTAATGCACCAATTCTCGTCGCTTATCAGCCAAATATCAATTAAGTATAATGACTGACGACAATTCCAACAGAACGACATGGCTAATTCTTACGGGCTGCCATCGATACCTTGCGTGTTATCCAGAAAAATCGTATCAGAAACTGTTATTGTATGGAGTTGTTAATTTCCAGAAAATTGGTTTAACTAATTTCAGTTTATTTGCATCATTTCCTATGGTCGGCATACCTGACGTTTTATTGGAACACGCCGTTGTGTCATGGATAGATTTCCCGATAAGATTAGAAATTTGCATAAAAAATCATATCTTTCGGATGATTGCGAGGTAAATGCGCTCGATCATAACTTGATAATGATCGACTTCTTCTTCTTGATTTTGTTTTCGACTTTTTCCATGGGAATCTCGCAATAGGAGCTTAACTTTAGGACTTGCTCCCAGTTTCAATATTTGTTCATTGAAATGATAGTAAAACGATTCAATAATTAAAAAGTCTTTTTCTTTCAAAAACTTCAATCGGACCAAAAATATCATAATAAGCTATAATTTTGAATTCTACTCTGAAAATATAACTCCCAATTTCAAATGTTTACGATAATACCATGCTGAAATCACTAGTTCTTGTAGATCAATAAACTGAATAGAATATAGATACATCTCTTGATACTTCTACAGTGTGTCACTTTGAAAATATACCACATTAAAATCACAGCTATCATGCAGAAACAGAAAAAAAGGAAAAAATGGTAAACATTGGTTTGTAGGGAGATATTTATATAGATTGGGTCCAATCAATTTTAACCATTTTTTTAGTTAATTTTAACAATTTTATTGCGTTGTTGAATCGTGTATATTTCTATTTGTAGTAATGTTTAGTTATTTTGTCAAAAAATGACATTTTCAAAGGTGACAGCTGTCCAGACAGAGGGCTATTCAAAATGAAACCTTTTATTGGAAAACCTTTTATAACCCGTGATGTTTTTGTACCTTTCGATTGTATTATCTTCTATCAAACATTCAATTCAAAATTAAAAATGGTTTCTAGATGGAAAAACTATATGACAGCACTTGTCAGCAGTTTACCCGCGGCAAAACTTGACAGTTGTTGTCAACAAAAATTTCAATACCTTCGATAACAAGTTCTTATGGTCTCATGAAATAATTTTGTCAAATGGCATTCGGGCATATGATTTTTCCTGTGAAAAAAATCAAAAAAACATAAAGCAAAGTTTTTTTTTCAAAAAGCATTAGTGCGAGTACAAAAAACCTCGTCTTCGACTTGGATTTTTGTTGTCACCAGCACTTAAGCTTCTTGTTAAAATATTACCTACTTAGCAACGTGTTTTTTAGATTTTTTCGTTAAAATTAGATGCCTCATGGTATTACCTACCACAAAATGGTCAAAGAGATTAAAATAAAGCTTGGCTCTATAATTTCTTCTTTCTGTTTTGATAATTAGTTTTTTTTTCTTCCAACTGAAGTGAATGTTAATTTTTTTTTTTCAGAAAAGGTGTTCTACACAATGCCACATACTGGTGAGTAAACAACTCATTTCCTAGGTTTGCAAAGTACATACTTGCTGGCCAAACATATGGTTCGATATGTTGAAACTTCTCCTATCAGATGTCAGAAAGAAATTTTCATTTACGAATATTCTGTAAACAATAGAAAACGGTATGGAAGATATCGAATTCACTTCTTCATTACTTCTGAGACGATTCATTGAAATATCATTTAGTATTATTTTGATTAGGATTTCATTTTCAAAAGATCTGATAATATAAAAGTGAAAAAAGATATTCTTTCATAAAAATCTAAAGAAACTACTGTGTAGCCAAACAATTGTTATTTATACAGTTTATTTCCAAATTAGACGTGAACCTTGGAGGACATGCTAATATGACTCATTTTTGTAGTTTGAGCCATATTTTCTGATAACCGAAAATCAACAGTTTACGAGATATTTGAGTTCTTGAGATTTCAAAAAAATTTTTCACCTTACTTCATTTCTCTTCAATTTTTTTTACGTTGACCAGATTTGATTATAATTTTGGATAATTTTCATGGCCAACGAGAAGTCCGGATTCAACAACGTTAAAATAGACTTAGCAGTAGAAATATTCAGGGGGGAAGTAACAACTGAAGAAATAAGAAAGAGGGCACGTTTATAACGAATGGTGGAGGTCATTACAAACATAATTCATAAATACATTTTCTACTGAAATTTTGAGTTAAATTGCAATAAAAAAATATTCAATTCATTGCTTTCCTTTCTTTGCTTCTTTCCTCTTTCAAATCAAAATTTGCTGAAAATAATCCAAAATTTAGAAAAAGTTGACGAAAATGAAATAAGGTAGAAATTTTTCTAAAAACACAAGAACTCAAATATTTCGGAAACTGCTGATTTTCGGTTATCAATAAATATGGCTCAATCGACAGCAAATGAATTATAACAACACCTTCTTCAAGTTTTACGTTTAATTTGGAAACACTCTGTACAATTAAAGAGTGGAAATAAAATAACTGTTATTCAATTCTGATTTGAAATTTGTATAACCGATATATTTCTAACATAATCAAGTGATTTTTCAAAGACCATAAACTTTGAATTTGTGATAATCCGACCCTGACCAGCCTTCAGTCAATATACACGTTCATCTATCGATTAATATCAAGTAGGTAATCAATTTATTGAAATCCTCTTGCAGCATAAATACTTTTTCTAGGAGAGAGGATGTTAGTATGTAGGTGGAAATATCAGGAAAAAGCTGCATCCTGAAATTTCATGCGGGAATGCTTCCTTCAGACTTCATCTATTGACTTTTGATGCAAGTTTGAATAATTTCAACCATACGGGTCTTCTTTTAAGGACGGTGAAGACAGGGGCATTCACCGATCAAATCCGAAGAAGTTATGTTAAGTAATTAAGAAATTCACTTTGAATTTATTCAACCACACCTCCGGTTAAGGGCAGCGATAATAATTAATTTTTAAACCTCTTGATCGAAAATGCTAATCTACCAATCAACATGACAAGATGCAGTTTAACAATATCATATTATGAAATCTAATGTTTTGTTCATTGAATTTGAAATGAGGACATTAATGTCGTGAAGTAAACAGCCTTTGTGATGCGCTCCTTCATTTGTGCCCAAGTTGTGCTCTTTGAGACCACACCACTGTATATAGGTATATCCAATGGTGCAATCGGCGCATGAATGACCGAGCGCTAGAAAGCATAATCTCAGTGCTGTTTTCATCTTTTTTTTCTGTATTCGGCTTGAGTTTTTCAATCGTTCTGACGACGATCACAACAAAATTCTTCGCACGAAGTTTGAAATCAGATTTGAATATTGGTTATTCATTTTTCAAGGTTCTTCTAGAATTTTCTTTAGTTCTGCTTATACAGGGTTTTTCAATGAGAGGTTCCATTTTGAATAACCCACTATCTAGGTAGCTTCAACTTTTGAAGCATGTAACCTTTTGATATTTCTTCTTCTTCTTCTTCTTCTTGCTTACATGAGCTGGTAGTTCATATAGGTAGGCGTCTGCCTGTTAATAATTAATCAGCCTCTTCCGAAGTAGACGTCCAGCATTCTTTCCAACGTTTCGATGGTCTTCCCTGGGTTCTCTTCCCCGTGGGTTTGTTCTGCCTTGCTCCTTTCACCAGTCTGTTGTCCGACATTCTCTCTATGTGCTTATTCCAGTATTTTCTCCTCTGCCTCACAAACTTTCCCACGTCTTCAATCCCGCTTCGTTCCCTTAGTTCCTCATTTCTCACCTTGTCCAGTGAAGTCTTTCCATGTATTCTCCTTATTATCCTCATCTCTGTCGTACTCATCATCTGTGTTGTCCTTGCCGTATCTGGTCTTGCCTCCGCAGCATAAGTAATGATGGGTCGGATGGCTGTCTTATATATTCTAACTTTGCTGTTTATGTTGAGATATTTATTGCGCCATACAATATCCTGAAGACAACCTGATATCCTCGACGCTTTCATTGTCTGATTTCTTACTTCCCGCTTTAGATCTCGGTCGCTAGTGATGTCTGCTCCTAAGTATGTGAACTCTCTCACCTGTTCCACCATCTTTCCATCAATCTCCAGTTTACATCTTATGGGTTCTTTAGATGTTACCATACACTTTGTTTTAGTTGTGTTTATGAGCATATTCAATGATTTGGCTTCCTGGTTGAAAGCGTGAAGTATTCTCTGTAGATCGTCTTTTGAGTCAGAAATCAATACGGCGTCATCGGCGTAGGAGACAACATGAAAATACATATTCCCCATCTTGTATCCCGCTGTTCTTGGCAGTTTTTCTGTTATTTTGTCCATAATCAAGTTAAATATGAGAGGGCTTAGTGAGTCACCTTGTCTTACACCTTTATTCATCTTTATATCACTGGATAGAAGTCCACCTGTTCTGATGTTCGTTGTGCAGTTTTGGTTTATGTCAAGGATAATTTCAATTAGTAAGGGATTAACTCCTTTCTCCCTTTTGATATTTGAGGAGTGAACACTACGTTATTACAAAAAATGGAACAATACATGCTTCAACAACAGTCCCTCTGGTCCTCTTCCTTGCAATACCGCCGATCCTTGGACCTATCCGTCGCCTCCTAGGAATTTTCTGACTATCTTTGCAGAATATAAATAAATAGCTTTTTGCATTATATTACATATACAGGGTGGCCACTTTTTCAATGGGATTGTATTGTTAACTTTTAAACCATAAGAATTAGAAGGTCGGTCAAATGGAGAAAAAGTTGCATGCATAGAAGCATTATCAAGCAGTTCAAACAAATCGAGATTATCAGGGCCGGTTATTGAGATATCATAAAAAAGTAAATTCTGTCATTTTGATTTTTCTTTTTTTTACTTCATTTCAAATATTATCAAAAAATGTTACAGGAATTTTTTATTCGACAGTAAATTGTTCTCAATTTGACGTGATCAGATTTCGTATCCAACGTTTCGTGCTCTCTGGGCCACCCTCAACCTCATTTTTTTCAATACGGACCTGTATATTTTATGACACTTTTCGAAATAACTTTTAACGCTGAATTCAACGATATAGCATACAATGTCATTCAAAGTTGATTTTCAGGTAATTTTGACACTTATCCAAATTTCTTTGGGTCTGATCTGAAGTGAATGCAATTTATCAAAAACTGCTGTTAATAAAATAGTCAAGAGACGCGAATACAATGATTTTAAATTTGAATACCAAGCCTCCAAAACTTATATCGTAATGATATCAAAATAAAGTTCGATTCTGGAACAAATGACAAATCCAACAATAGTGATTTCTCGCGGGAAGATTGAGAATGTATTGGAAGGTATTCAAGAAGACGAAATAAGCAAATGTATAAGAAGTATGGGTTCCAGAACCGTTAAGTGCATTTTACAAAATGGTGGACATTTCGAACACTTACTTCATTCATTTTCATTTACTTTCGAATAATCATTCGATTTTTCTTTCATTAAATGATAATTCGTTTAATTATTATGAATTGAAATATGTGAATAATTATTACTTGTTTCTTGATTTGATTCTGATATGTTCCATTCAGTTCAAGATGAGTAAGTTGATTTTCTCATCGAAATGTATTGCTTGTTGTCAATTAAACTAAAGATACCGAAATGTAATACAGATCCGACCCAAAGAAATTAGGATAAGGGTCAAAATCACCTAAAACCAACTTTGAATGACATTGTATGATATATCGTTGAATTCAGCGTTAAAAGTTATTTCGAACCGTGTCATAAAATATACAGGTCCGTATTGAAAAAAATGAGGTTGAGGGTGCCCCAGAGAGCACGAAACGTTGGATACGAAATCTGATTACGTCAAATTGAGAACAATTTACTGTCGAATAAAAAATTCCTGTAACATTTTTTGATAATATTTGAAATAAAGTGGGAAAAAAAGAAAAAACAAAATGACAGAATTTACTTTTTTATGATATCTCAATAACCGGCCCTGATAATCTCGATTTGTTTGAACTGCTTGATAATGCTTCTATGCATGCAACTTTTTCTCCATTTGACCGACCTTCTAACTCTAATGGTTTAAAAGTTACCAATACAATCCCATTGAAAAAGTGGCCACCCTGTATACTCACTAAGTCCTATTTCTCTTGAGATTTTTAGGCACTATTCCAGTTGTTAAGATGATAATTCGAATAGTTCTCGTTGATATCATTCCCCACTGGCGCTTCAACTAGAGGTCCTTATATTTTGATATTTTTGTCGGCCTCTGTTATTGTTATTTGGTGTTGCTACGTCGATGAGTATTGCTGTCTTCTTTTCTGATGTTTATCGACTGTCTGTTGTGAGAAACTGTTTTATAAGTCAAAACCGTACGATCCCAGTACAGTTTATAGCGTTCTTGTAGTATGGCACTTTTCCGAATGAATTAGTTCTAATGTGGTTGACAATTCTTGGTGGAGTATCTTCCTACTGCATCGTGTTTCTCTTTATACTCATTTTTTGCAAATATTTGATATCCACTCGTGATATGTTGGGTTGTCGAATTCGTTGGACACCCATTTCGGCATCGATCGTCAGTAATAGTTCGATCCTTCATGATATCCTTGCAATAATTAATTTCTCTGTGAAATCACTTGATCTAGGATGGTTAAAAAAACCTTGGCCAAAAGTTCGACAATAGTTGATATGTCGTCCATGTAGCGGCTTCTCTCTCTCCATCGTTGCAGTTTTTCTTGCATTGTTTGGTGGTTGTATGGAAATTGCTCCTTGTGCAATTGTAAAGGTGTTGATTCGTCTGCCTCACACAATGTTTGGTAAACCTCTGACATACTTGCTTTGTCTTCGTATGTATGTTCGCAAGCATTCTATTTGCCCATGAGCCCAAGTTTCTTGATGTCTAGCAGACCTCTGTCTCCTTTATTCCTCGGCAGTGTCGTCCTCTCAATGCTACTTTTCGAATAGTGCTTGTGTGCTTTTGATATCAAAGATTTCATTTTGCATTACAGGTTTTCTAAATCTGTTATACTCCATTGAATTATACCGAAAGAGTATGTTAGGATTGAACATGCATATGTTTTGATGGCTCTAGTCATGTTCTTGCTGTTGAAGTTTCTTTTTGAAACTTTATTAGATCTCCTTATGATCACAGTTGTAAAGTTTTCATTTTTTGATGGTTGATTCGTCGGTTTTGTTTCATTCCTAAGTATTTTTAGAGATCGTCCGATTATTTACATGCTTTTCTTTTATTTATTGTCCACTAAAAAGAGCGATTGGTTCATCTTGAATTCTTCCTCGCACTACGACACTTGTCCATTCCGAATGTCATCTTTCGAAAAATTCTCTACTAGTTTATCCATAATTTGCAAGTGGTTTTTGTTGCCTGTTAGTTTCAAATCATCCATGTATAGCAAATGATTGAGCGTAATAGTTTTACTATTGCCTTTGATATTGAAACATTTTTCAGGTCATTCAGTTGTTTTGAAAGGGTGTTCAGCGCCAAGCAGAAGCATAAAGGTCTCAATAATTCTGGAAATTGGAAACTGCTTAATAGTTATGTTCGCCGTAGAGTGTTCGATATTTATTATTCAGTTGCACACTTCAGAAAAGTTATTGTAATTGGATCAATCTAGTATATTTCCAGAATTTTTGTCAGCTAGCCATGTGGAATTGAGTCGAAAGCTCTCTTATAGTCAAAATATGTCATAAAGAGATTTCTGTGCTGCAAATATTTCAATTATTATGGATTATACCAATAACGAGTTAATTCGAAAAGCACTCAGAATTATGCTGGTGGTCATATTCGATACAAATGAAATGTAAATATGTAAATAAGTGCATAGGTACACGAAGAACAATGCCTGTTAAGTAACTTGGGTGTCAGTAGTTATATTCATCCAACAACCTGCGATTAATGAGCATACTTAAGGATGTAAATTTCAGTGTAAATACCTACCAACTTACGTATGTCGTGACGTGTAGAAGCCGCTCTTCTCTTTATTTCCGAAATCTGTAATTATTTTTGAATCAACATCACACCTGCGAACTGATGGCATTTTCTACCACCGACCATGGGTTTTTAGTGGGAATACATGATAATCAAAAGATAATAAGCAATGATTATAATTTTTAAGTCGAAACTGCATCTGAATTGGATCGATTTGTAAAATGGAATGAGGGCGTTTGATCAATTTCAGGCTGTGGTAATTGTGTGTGTTACAATTGAGGTCGTTACTTTTTTGTTTTGGTCAATTGTTTTCGCGACAATTCTGGATTTTTTGTTTTAGTATATTATTTTCTTTCTCCGCACTTAGGAGTTGAAGAGAAACGAAATTTCACCTTTCACTGATATTGATTGTTTCTGAGCAGTTCTTGAAACCAAAGGAAATATTCAATGCTTTTATTCCATGAAATTTGAAACTCCTCATTGAGAGAACAAATTTAAATGTAGAAATAGATAATAAATGCGATAAATATAAAATAGAGGATTTTATGCGGATACAACACTAACGTTCAGAAGAAAATGACCTGTCATTAAAAAAAAAAAACGACCAAATTGGACAAGTAATTTCGACGAAAATGTATCTTGAATTTTTGCCTAATTTTAAGTGATCTCAATGAATATAAAATGAATAATTCTTTTAATATTTTACTACTAAGGGACTCCTAGAATGACTGAAATTTCATCAATTTTTCTGTAGTAATAGTTTTTGTGTACTTACAACTGGCCAAGAAATCAGATATTAGGCCAATTGAAAAGTCCCCGGTCTGAAGCACAGATGGCGGTGCTAGTATTAAATCCATATGATTTTTAGTTAGTATCAACCTTCAAACGATACGTGTCAAAATTTGACAGCAGTTCGACCATTAGTTTGTGAGATATTTTGTTGTGAGTGTAGCTACTTTTATTATTTGAAAGAAGATGGAAAAAACAAATTTCGTGTGCTGATGAAATATTGCTTTTTGAGGGGAAAAAATATAGTTGAAGCAAAACCTTGGCTTGATGAAGAGTTTCCGGGATCTGCACCAGGAAAACCAACCATCATTGATTGGTACGCTAAGCTCAAAAGTGATGAAATGAGCACCGAAGACGGCGAACGCCATGGACGCCCAAAAGAGGCTGCCACTGACGAAAAAATCAAAAAAGGCCACAAAATAATTTTGAATGACCTTAAAGTGAAGTTGATCGAGATAGGAGACATTGTGAAGATATCATCTGAACGTGTACATCATATCATCCACGAATATTTGTACATGAGAAAGCTGTGTGCAAAATGGGTGCCGCGCGAGGTCACAATCGATCAAAAGCAACAACGTGTTAATGATTCTGAGCAGTGTTTAAAGCTGTTCAAGTGCAATAAACCAGAATTGTTGCGTCGATATGTGACAATGGATAAAACATGGCTCCATGATTTAACTCCGGAGTCCAATCGACAGTCAGCTGAGTGGACTGCACACGATGAACCGAATCCAAAGCGAGGGAAAACACAACAGTCAGCTGGCAAGATTATGGCATCAGTATTCTGGGCTGAGCAAGGTATAATATTCATTGATTACCTCTAAAAGGGCCAGACCATCAACAGCGATTATTATATAGCGTTGTTGGATCGTTTAAAGGATGAAATCGTTAAAAAAACGGCCTTATTTGAAGAAGAAAAGGTGCTGTTTCATCAAGACAATGCGCCGTGTCAAAAATCAATGAAAACAATGGCAAAATTGCATGAACTGGGCTTAGAATTGCTTCTGCATCCACCGTATTATTCAGATCTGGCCCCCAGCGACTTTTCCTGTTCTCAGACTTCAAAAGAATGCTCGCTGGAAAGAAATTTAGCGCCGATGAAGAAGTAATCGCCAAAACTGAGGCCTGAAGCGAAAGACAAATCGTACTACAAAAATTATATCGAAAAGTTGGTAGATCGTTATAATTGCAGTATCGCTCTCGAAGTCAACTCCGTTGAAAAATAAAACCGAATTTTGCCAAAAAAATGTGTTTTGCTATGGTAGACCGGGGACTTTTCAATTGGCCTGTTATAGTCAAAAAGCCAAGTGTCGAATTCTCTAGGGTATTACTAGATGGAGGCGATGTTTTGGCTCGATTGGAAAGACGAAAGATGAAATTGATTCTTAACGATTCCTTTTTTTGATTTTTGCGTTTTATCGAAAAAAGATTAAGTACGAAAATTGACAATTTGGAAAAAACTGAAAAAATTGTCATATTTTTTGTAATATAAAATGAATATATTCTTAAACTGCTTGTATTTCAATTAACTGACATGATGTTTTCAAAATCGAACATGGGTACACCTGTGCAAACCATTCTCACGAAATGTAGTCCCGCAAAGAATTCCTACACTGATTCATTGCCTCTGTCAGTGCAACCATGACCATTGCAACAAACAATGCTTTCCTATTATCGAGTATCCAACAAAAAACTGATTTGAATAAACAATCGAAACGGTAGTCATTTTATTGCTTAAAAACATCCACCACTTAACCTATGACTTGATTCGAAATGGCTCTATTCAATGCATCTTAGAAGATGTGTAGGAGAAAACTCATTGCGAAGATCGGATTTTTAAGCATTCTGTAACACGAATCCGTGAAGGTTTTATGGGGTCTTAACAATTATATTTCCGTTCACCGACTGGAATCCATGAAGATAAAGTCGTAAAGATAATTACTAGTGTATTAAACATTGCTCAACAGACTTATTTAATTTGCAATAACTCCTTGGAATTGCATGCTTTTCGATCCATTACCTCAGACGGAATTGTCACTTGTATAATATGGTAGGAATTCGGGTGTTTAATTTTTTGTTGTAAAATCAAATCTGAGCTTACATTCTTTGGCTACCGGTATGCAGTTTTTTGCATTCGAATCTACCGGAGGTTGAGGAAACTTTTCAGATGAAAAATTCACGCTTGTTAAATGCATTTCAGGTCATCCTCCACAACCTTGACTTCGGTTTGTGTTTCCACTTATTCTCATTTAATATTCACTGAATCGGGGTCGTCGCAGTCCTGTTAGCCTTCCGAGAGCTGCGACCAAATTGATCTTTTGCTCTCAACCCTACCTATTCATATAAACCCAGGGAGGTCGTCGATAGTATAAACGAAACTGATGACATCCTTAGGAGCCTTGGCTATTACTTCTTGAGTATCCAGAACTGACTTTCCCATATGATTGGTTCTTAGGCCAGACAGCCCCGGACATTTGCACACTATGTGTTTGGCTGTTTCTACCTCCTTCTCACATAACCTGCGGATCTCATCTGCTGATTCACCCATGCGGTACAAAAGGTATTTGCACTGACAGTGTTCTGTCAGCAGTCCCACCAATACCTGAAACTCAGCTCGTGGTAGCTTCAAGAGCTTTCTGCTATAGATCAGTGAAAGCACCACAAATTTCTTTGCCTGAGCAAGACCCGGAGTGTTCCTCCAGAGGGTTTTTCTATTATCACACTCTCATTGTTGGACTGCTGTTAAAGATCTTTATTCAAGTAAACAGTGTGAATTACAAATAGTGCAAGTGTATATAGGACACAATTCGATGGTACATGTAAGTATATATCACAAGGTAACAAAGGAATGTCGGCAGTGAACAATGGTATAAGAGAAAATCAAAAATTGTCTCTGATGACGCTCAACCGTTCACTCTCACACACTTAGAGCGGAAAAGGCCATAATCCCGAACACGAACACATGCAACACGCACAAAAGATCAATTACGCTCTGTGGATCTTGCCAGAGGTAGCAAAAGATAAAATGCTAATCCCACGCTCTGCGACTGACATCTTTGTGGATGGACCATCCTCCTCGTAGAGTTGTCATCACGAGGTCCCTTCTAATTGGCGTGGTGTCTATTGAGAGGGCTTGTAGAAGGGCACTGCTTTCTCGGCATCAGAACCTCCTTGCTCCGATGATGAAAGGTAGAACTCGGATGCTTCTGCCAGGATTCCTTGCCGCCACCACCTCCAACAGCTCTGGCTGATCATATGTCGCTCTCTTCAGATCATATGTTTCAGAGAGCGACCTAGGGGCCTCCCATGACACCCCCACGTCTGCAACTATCACCTCCGCGCCTTTGGTGCAGACCATATCGGGCTTGTTGAGCCTGCCTCTGGTGTCTCTGATGTGAGGCTCCTCGACAACCTCCCATCCCTTCTTTCGAGCTGCATCGACGATCCTCTTAACTACAAAATATATATTTATATTGGTATTTTCCAAACCCACAGAAGGGCCCAGGACCAACACATGTTAACATTGATGCCCTTTTTGCAAGTTCATCGGCTTTTTCGTTTCCTTCAATACCACAATGCCCCGGTACCCATAGTAGAGTTACTTTATTCCATCTGGTCAGTTGCTTTATGGTATAACGGCACTACCATGTCAGTAGATACCCCTGGCTTTATGATTCCAGGGATCTCAGCGTGGCCTGGCTGTCCATACTGATGTGAATAAGCGCCCCTATCAGGCTGCACAATTGGGTGCAAGTATAGACTGCTAGAACCTCGGTTTTTATGTGTGTATCCGCATACTCTTGTGAGAGTATTTACTTCTAAAATTCTTAGGCTATTTTAATAAAATGTGATGTGGGTATTCTCTTTTGCCATGAACGTTTGCATGCCAAGCTTTTCCGAAAAAAATGTAAGGGTTGACAATGTGTTCTCTTAGTCTCATATTGATGAAAAATGTTCGGAGTAGATTCGGTGTTCTCACATCCTTGAACCAACATGTTGAAGTTCGCTATACTGGTTTAGGACTATTGAACTTAGGCGACCAATTTGGACTGAGCCTACGTTTCGTCTATATGTTTAGACTTTATCAAGGCTTCGGAGAAAACAAACCGAAAAGGTATAAGTTGAAGTTACACATATGTATAAATAGAAGGAAACAGAATAGAAGTTTAAAATATTTGCTTACCAAGTTCAGTTAGTCCAATATGGATAAATTTATCTGAGTACAGAGAATATTAGAACTCTACACTTTGTTAACTGCATAAAAACTGAGACAGAATGGCATAAATACTAAAAATGTTATATAACATTGCAATCACCGTCGGAACAAACTGTTAAATGAGTAATTTTTAGATTTTCATACAGATGTAATATGTTATCATATGACAGAAGCCATAAACTTTTACTTTGTTTCATTATTGCTGTCGCAAAAATGCTTTGTCTGCAAAATTGTGTCCAATTTGGAGTGAATTTTTACAATTCCAAGGCATTGTTGGAGCTTGTATCGTTTCATTTTTAATGATGGCGTAGTTTTTATTTGTTACATGTCAAAATATGTCAGATTCAAAAATGGAAGGTGCCTGATAGCTTGCTATTCAAATTGAAATCTCTAATTGAAAAACCCTTCATGTCTTCTATGAACACTTCCTTTTTCCTAGAATTTCTCAGAACAGCTACCTACAGCTACTGTGTAATTAGTAATTTTTTTTTGATGAGGTGAAAAAGAATGGTTTGAATTATTCAACTACTTACTACAGCTAAAAATGTTTTTTATCATTCATTATTAGAATCTGATGAATACTTATCAGGAATCACATTTCAAAATTCACCTAGTATCTCGCAATATTTTATGGTCAATCCTCTTTGATTGCTAAAAAGGCAGAAATATTTCATTTTTTCGTTTACGAATGAGAACGACCATGCTATTTAAAGAGTTGATAATAGGATGGACATTGTTCATAAATATTAATACAAGCTAACTACATGTCAATTGCAGAAATTGCATGATGTTTGCTGATAGATATCAAAGGACTGTCTACCCGAACCATGTTTCTTACATGCTTAAAATTCCAGTATAATAGTATAACATGAAGTAAATTTGAATCGACTGTCGTTCAAAAATTATAATTGGCTACGAAAAGAAGACTTATTATAATATTTTCTTCCATTCCACCGTTAAATTGAATATTTGAGATATGAGTCAGATTGGAATTACATATTATACTCGATATTATACGTTATGTATGGAAGATAACAGTTACAGATTCGTATGATTTATTTCAATTGATCAATCAGATGCGAGTAGATACAGAAATGAGGAAACTCGTTGGAATTAATCAAAATATTGCCTGGAACGATATTACCATGTAAAATCAAATTCTCGTCCGCTTGACAAGTTTTCAGAGCGTGTCCATTTTCAGCTCATTCATGGATTCCCCAAGGAATGTTAGTTCTGACAAAATCTGCAAAACTTTACTTTGAGCATATAAAAAAGTGCCAATTTTCCACGTTTATTCGAAAACAGTGTCTTATGAATTATTCATGAAAAAATATTGTTTTAAAAGATGACATGATAAATTACCGTGTACCTTATCACTTCTATATTGTTAAAAAATATTAAAAACATTGCAAATATTACACAATGGTTTATTATTTTCTCCAACTCATATTCAAATCTTCAAAAAAAATATATAATTAAAAAATAATCATTTTGGATGAATTTCATAATTCATCTGCAATATTGACGCTTTCGAATATTCATATCTAGTAGGTATATTGATAACTGGAATGATATAAATTAATTTATTCTGCTATAAATGAGTAGTTGTCAAACTCTCCTCAAATCTGATGAATACATAGTATATTCGCATAATTTTGAAAATGGTCCGACAAATATGTATTCAATTTTTCACTATCGTGAAAAAATCAATAAAATTGAGTTTATTATGCTTATCTTATTCCAATTCTCTCAGAGGGCGTCTTCAAATTATTGTTGTATACCTACACTACATATTTTTTATATGAGGTGCACAATGCAAGATTTTGCATCTGAAAATTTGCATTTATCTAAAAAGTGGGACAAACTTCAGAGGGTGGTTGTGCATGAAAAAATAATTACTGTTTGCTACAAAACGAACGAATTGGATCGTAATCTGAGAAAACGGAATGTATATACAGAAGAGCTATAACAACATTTTTACATTAGCTAATGAAAAAAAAATAAAGGTACATAGTATATACTCGGATTAAAAAAATTTATACCTGTTATTGGAATCTGAACGGCACTAAAAACTTGAGAGCCATACTTTCCATTCTCAATTTGAACGAGGTGAATTATTTACAAACTACAGTCTAGAGTTATCTACCAATAACATGAAAATTAGTTCAAACCATTCGATATTATGCGGCAATTATTGAAAAGGGAAGATTTTAGCAGGTGCAAGGTGCAAGATTTTCTCTCACGCAAACTAAATTTCTGATTATTAGGAAGACCTCCTGTTGTTTTCCGAAAGGTGTTCGACAGAATAATTTCTCCTATTACGAATATAGGTATTCTGTTGATAGCTACACGCGAGTAACTCAGCAGGGTGAAGAGAGAAATTGGGGTAGGTCATAGCCTTTCTGTAGCCCCAAAGCGGATTTTAGCAGATTCATCCAAAAATTGAGCCATGTGAAATTCCAGTTTGATGTTTTGCAAAAATTAGGTTGAATGTGGTATAACTATAGTTGGCAGATAGTAAAAATCGGTGGCACGCCGCACTAAACCAAAAGTGAACGTAAATTCAATGAGGTAGTTCATTGGATTGATGAATCGAAAGATTAATACAATGAAAAGTCATTACTCATACTGATGAATTTTTTTGTCATTGAACCAATGAAATTATTCGATCGGTTATACTTATTATCAATAATATATTACAATTCACTCTACATCAATTTCAGATTCGGATTATATTAATTAATAGGGACTCATAATATCAATGATCAAGAGGTATACATTAAGGAATGAAACTGGATTATATTTATGAAAAATTACATTGTTTATTACAATGAACAAATATTTTTCAGTGCGAACCTCAGTTTGAATATGAAACATTTAAGCATGCATTATATCAAAAGAAAACGCAAAATATGTGTGATTCAAACTAACATTTAATGGATTCGGTCCTTACTTGGCGGAAATTCATTATAAATAAAATAAAACGAAGTAATTTCCACTATGTTATTTAATTGTTAGCAACAATTGTTTCGCCACACTGTGGCTTCATCAGGCTACATTTCTGAACTGATAAGAGTACAAAGGTTTTCGGAATCTTATATAGGAACAAAATTGACACAAAAATATTCGAAAGGGTATAAATTACAAAGTTATATTGGACCATTTACAGCCTGGGATTTCCAAACTATCGGAAGAAATTCAATAAAGGGGATGAGTTTACATCCGTTTGTTCGTTCAACAGAATATTTTGGGTATTATACCTGTTTATTTCCAGGGATTCTAAGAGTGTTAGTCTTAAGCTCTTGTTTTCTAAATGAAGAATTTTAAAGTTATTATTGAAGGTATGGTCCCATTCTTTTAAGTGATTCGCGTAGGTTGAAAACGAACTATCAGATGTATAACTCTTTTGGTGTTCCTTTATCCTTTTATTGAACGATCTTCCTGTTTGTCCAATATAAACCATAGGGCAATCATTACAGGTTAACTTGTAGACACCGGATTTAGTTTCTTTATCTGTTTTGTCTTTATTGTTTTTAATGAACATCTCTAAGTTGTTACTTGTTTTGTAGGATATTGTGTAATTGAATTTTGTTTTCAAGTATTTAGCAATCTTTTCAGAAATATTATTAACATAAGTTAACGAAAAAAATTTAGTATCAATTTATTGGTTTAGATATGTAGACGATATTATATGTTGCTTCAAAGGTACAAATAGACAACTTTCTTTGTTCACAGAATTTATCAATAACATTCACCCAAGTATCAAATTCACTTCTGAAATTGAACATAACAATTCTCTCAACTTTCTTGATTTAACAATTACCAGAAATAATAACTATCATAGTTTCAGTATTTTTAGAAAACCTACACATACTGATACTACCATCCATGCTACTTCTAACCACCCGTTAAACCAAAAAATGGCTGCATACAATTGTATGATCCATAGATTAATCAATATACCTATGAATCATGCTAATTTTTGTAAAGAATTAAATTTAATTAAACAAATAGCTGTGAATAACTGTTACAGTCCACATGTTATTGATCAAATTTTGAGGAATAAACAAAGAAAGCAAGCTTTGAGTCTAACATACCCTAAGGTAAATTATGGTATTGATACTAAATTTTTTTCGTTAACTTATGTTAATAATATTTCTGAAAAGATTGCTGAATACTTGAAAACAAAATTCAATTACACAATATCCTACAAAACAAGTAACAACTTAGAGATGTTCATTAAAAACAATAAAGACAAAACAGATAAAGAAACTAAATCCGGTGTCTACAAGTTAACCTGTAATGATTGCCCTATGGTTTATATTGGACAAACAGGAAGATCGTTCAATAAAAGGATAAAGGAACACCAAAAGAGTTATACATCTGATAGTTCGTTTTCAACCTACGCGAATCACTTAAAAGAATGGGACCATACCTTCAATAATAACTTTAAAATTCTTCATTTAGAAAACAAGAGCTTAAGACTAACACTCTTAGAATCCCTGGAAATAAACAGGTATAATACCCAAAATATTCTGTTGAACGAACAAACGGATGTAAACTCATCCCCTTTATTGAATTTCTTCCGATAGTTTGGAAATCCCAGGCTGTAAATGGTCCAATATAACTTTGTAATTTATACCCTTTCGAATATTTTTGTGTCAATTTTGTTCCTATATAAGATTCCGAAAACCTTTGTACTCTTATCAGTTCAGAAATGTAGCCTGATGAAGCCACAGTGTGGCGAAACAATTGTTGCTAACAATTAAATAACATAGTGGAAATTACTTCGTTTTATTTTATTTAAACTAACATTTATTTACTTAGAAGGTTTCAAAAAAAGATTCAAATTAGTTTTAATTCTGTGGGAGATCCGATAATGAAATTGCAATACAGATTTAAATAAAATGTTGTCAATCTGCTAATAATTATTATATTGATCATCATCATGTTGTATATTCTAATAGACCTAAATTCACAAAAAAAAAATTTTTGAAAGGGGGACCATGCAATCTTTTCAGTTTAAATAATTGGAAAAGTTAGGGATTGATTTTTTTTTATTTCAAGCTTTTGCAATGGCTATACACTTTAGAGATTATTTACATGTCATACTAACTGGAAGAGGAGGTGTTCAACGGTTATTAAAACATTCTTTATTCCTACACTATCTTAACCTCAGAGATCTAAACTCTAAGCGAATTTTGAAGAGAAAATATTGTTTTTTCATCGGAATGTTTAATTTGTTCATTTTTTTTTCCTTTCAAAAAAAATTTCTCCGTTCAGGACTGTTTCTGAAATTTGTAATTTATTTCCATGCTGTATTCTAAATTTGTTTTTTTTTCTGTTTTATAGGAATTTTGATATTTCTTGTGATTGGTTAACCTTAACAGAGTCCGGTTTACTGGAACCTGTAAAAATTAGTTTATTGTGTAATTTTTTTTTAATATCCAAGAGAAAATTTTTATGATTCACTCGCTGATTTGTCGAGAAACTCGTATGGACAAACCCTATCGCAACCGATTTATTATTATTATTATTAGAGGAATATATTTTGGAAATATTTTTCTTCTTCGTCCAAAATTCTGAGCGAATGAATTATTGAAAAAGATATTTTTTTTCACTCCATTACAATGCAATTTTTTTGTAGGTCAGGCAGGAGTCAATCAGTTAGGTGGAGTATTCGTCAACGGAAGGCCATTACCTGATTGTGTTAGGAGAAGAATTGTAGAACTTGCTTTATTGGGGGTACGACCCTGTGATATTTCCAGACAGTTACTAGTCTCCCATGGTTGTGTGTCAAAAATTCTGACTAGATTTTATGAAACTGGATCGATAAGACCTGGATCAATTGGAGGATCTAAAACAAAGGTAATTTTTATAACTCTGGAATATGTACATAAAGAATGATTACATGATAGATAAAGAAACAATAATCAAAAATTAATTCCTTATATGGTTTATATCATTCGAATCTCCTTCGTTCTTCGGTAGATTGAGGTAACAGTTTTGCGATTTAAAATTATACAACAGAGTATGTGATAAATACTTTGAAAACATTCACGATATTGCCTTTGGATGCATTGGAAAAATTATGTTTGGTTTGTTGAAAAGTAATAACAACAACTATAACTTAAAAAATAAAAAAATAAATAAATTTAGGGTAGCGTACCTATTTTGAGTCGATAACTTCATGATTCTACATATGTAGCTACTTCCTATAAGTAAGAGTCCTTTAGTTCCATTTGAAATTCCAAAATTACAGGATTTATGAAACGACGAATTGATATGAATCCATGTCTATCCCAAATGATCCCGAACTCTATATTCAACCTATCATTGAGGGGAAAAATTTTGTATAGGATATCCTGTATAATAAGGTAAAATTTGAAATTTTTCCTTTCAAATATTTTTTTCAAAGATTCCAAAGGTTCATGAAAAAACAATTCAAGCAAGGTACTCAGGTTATGAGAATTTGTTCAGAGTTTCATATGTTTAAAACCGTTTTCGAGATATTTCGATTTTTCATAATTTGAAGGGTCTTCGGAAAACTCTAAGAAATTTCTTCGGTTCGAGGATTTTTGTGTTTAACACCGGACAGAATATAATTTGGATAGATTTGTCATCAGTGGTCCTAACCTTACCGTTGAAAAAATTATCATCAAATGACCATTTGATGAATTTCTTATTTTTGAGAATTTTCCCGAATAAACGTAGCCAAAGTACATTTAACAAAGTGAACAAAGGGTAATCAACCAGGCATCCCAAATGTGTTGTAAGTGTAGACACGATAAAAATAGAGAATACTCAACACGTTTGTTTAGTGACATGTTTGTACGATATATCTCGATCTTGATAAATCACCCAACACCTGAAATTATGTCATTTATATGACATTAGGCGGAAAGTTCAAAATTATAATTGCATGAAAATATAGAGAGCCTTTAATATGAATTTTTTCATCATTGAAACCTGTGAAATAACTTGAACCTTTAACATGGTGGGTATTGAACTATTCTACCTCTATGCATATACCTAAATATATCTGTAAAAAGCTATTTCAATCGATGAATAAGAAAAAATTCTTTATTCAGTGAACATTGAAGGAAATTTTATAGATATTGCAGATAGAAAGAAACTCCTGAAAAGTATTTGGCTAAACAAATCTTGCAATGCAAGTTCAACAGTTGAAAGGTCGAAAATATTATATTATTGCAATCCTTCACAAATCTTGTAATTTAATTGTCAAGTTGTCATTTCCACTGAAAACAATAATAATTATACACTTGTTATGCATTATTCATTTTTAAACGGGATGTAATTTCATTCGATTGCAATCTAATATTTAATATTAGTGTCATTGTTCGTATATTTTTAGTTTGGGGGTTATTAATCTTATGAACTGAGAACCTACTTTGCTGAATTGTTTAAGATACTTTCGAAAAAAAGTTGATTACATTCTCAGATATTTATTTTGGGTGTTTTGTTATTCTTCAAAGACAAGTTATTCTCTGAAATGTTCATTTATAAATAATGCAATATCTAGTCTAATAGATAACAAGTTAGGTATCTGAGATACTTTTCGATATTTAAGACAACCTTCGCTACTTTTTTTATTGCAAGATAAATTTCCTTTTGGAAAGTATCTGATATACTATTTCCTTTCTGCCAAAATGTAACTAAGATATTATTCATGAATTTTTTAAATTACCATAAAGTGACAGGTATTTTTTTATCGATTTGCCTGTGTCCTGATTTCAAAATAGGCATTTCGAATGATAGAAATTTTTAAGCAAATAATTTAAACTCCAACTTTGTTTCTTTTCATTATAGATATTTCTACTTCAACTTACACCTCTTTGTTTGTTCTGTCAGCATCCTTGATGTTGCCCAAATATAAAGACGAAACGTTGGTTTAATCCGAATCAAGATAACATACAATATTTACAAATCGTGATGCTTTAAATATCATGTTGTTTCAGCAAGTGGCAACTCCAACTGTGGTGAAGAAAATTCTCAGATTCAAACAGGAAAACCCAGGGATGTTCGCTTGGGAAATCAGAGAACAGCTTATTACCCAACGAGTTTGTGAACCGCACAATATACCATCAGTGAGTTCGGTAAATCGTATATTGCGAAACAGTGGAGTTTGGCCAGACCCAACAGATACTATGTTACCTTCGTCAAGAACTGTATATACAGGTAAAGAACAATCATGAATATCAATTTAATATCTATTATATTTCATATATTTATCAACATTAAAAAACGTCAACTTGTAGCAATAAGGGTAATGTGACGTTTACCCAATGGGTGAATTGCTATGAACCCCAGGCCTGAGCAGTAAAAACACATTTTTTTCGTGAGAATTCACCTTTAGGAGTAATACAGGTAGTCCAATGCTCCTCTAGCTTTTTAATACCTTTTCGGTAGGAAGATTCGTCTTTGCTTTCGAAATAGGCTTCAACTTCGACAATCACTTCTTCATTAGAGCCAAATTTCATTCCCTGGAGCACTCTTTTAAGTAATCACTGGAAGCCAGATCTGATGAATACTTAAGCTAGGGGGTCAAGCAGTTGGAACTGCAATTCGTTCAATTTGAACATGGTTTTCATCAATTTGTGACAAGAAGCATTGTCTTGGTGAAAGAGATTTTTTTCAATTTGTCGAAGTTTCCTGAAATCTGTACTAAATCGATCCAATTACGTTAATATTTACTGTTGATGGTTTTACCTTTGTCAATGGACAATATATCATGCACATCCCAAAATACGGATGCTACTACCTTGTCAGCTAATATTTGAGCTTTTGATACCTTCCAACCGCTTTTCTTGAATGCTTTCTACAGAGTTGACGCTCTTTTCAACTCAGAAGTGTAGTTATGAAGTCATGTTTTATCCACTGTCAGATATAGTTGCAAAAAATCTTGTTTATTCCGCTTAAACAGCTACAAACAGGGTTGGACTGCTTTTGATCAGCGGTGAGCAAGCGCGGAACCCATTTTGACAAAGCTTTTTCATGGAAATTCCCTGCCAATCTCACCAAACACACAGCAAAACCTTCCTGGTCGTAAATCTTAGCTTGACTACCCTTTCCACCGGCTCGCTACATTTCGACCACGACCGTTTTCACTTGATGTTGTCGTAAATTATCGACTTCCCATCACCATTCACCAACCGCTTCAAAAATGAGTCGATTTTGTTGCGATTCAGCAGCGATTCACAAATGGAAATTTGGTCCATGAGGTTTTTTTGTATTAGCTTGTGTGGTACCCATACATCAAGCTTCTTCAGACCAGCCTTATGTAAATGGTTCCAAAAGGTTTTTTGTGCAATCTTTAGCTCTTGGGTAGTCGAAATAGTACTTACATGACGGTTGGGGTCGACAATGTTCATGATTTTATCGACATTTTCGATAATTGGCCAGTGCGTGGTGCTTCTTTATAATCGAAATTATCGGAAAATTGTTACAGTATCAGGACCATAAACACTATTTATATGTTCAGCCACCCGGCTTGCATTTTCGCCTCATCGATGAAAAACTGTTGAATATAGCATATTTTCCTTTCGCTAGTGTCTTTGACACGCGCTCAAAGTGAACTGAGTCAGTTAATCATAAAACTGTCATTAAAGTTTTTGTAGTACGAAATCTTATCTTTCTAACGCCATCTAGTGGAACCCTATCGGACTTATACAACTACAGATAACTAAAGCAATATATTGGAAAAATAATGGATTTCTTTTGACTACATCTATTAAAATGTGATTTGATTCGTTATGTTGTATTTGGGGAATTTCTTAATTCAGAAAGAATTGAAAATATAAGACTCAATTCGATTTTGAGTTTCGATTGAAAGGTATTTACAAACTCTTTCATTTTCCAGAACCAACCATAAAGAGGGATATCTTCTCCAAAGCTCCAATAAACCTACCTTACCTACTACACGAGCAGTATGCCTCCAACAACAGGCTAGCCACCCTTCAACAACAACTACACGTCGCGACAGGTTCTGTGGAACCCACAGGAACCAACTGGACAAACCTGGTGATTCCTTGTCAGGATCAAAGCGATACCCCAAACCAAGTGCACAATAAACCATCGCAAACATCGGAAAAAACAATGGAAACCAAAAAGAAAAATCCTTACTCTATAGAGGAATTGCTCAAGAAACCAAATAAAACCGTCAAACCTTCTAGTCCATTCTTCAGTTATTGTATGGATTTTCAACAGCCTTACGGCGTACTAGTAAGCAATGAAGAAAGGAAGGTATCAAGTACCGAGTCCAGTGAACATGATGCCGATAGTGACTTTGACATAAAAGTTGATGTGAATGATTGAGTTTTCGTTATTTCATAATATTTATTGTAAATTATTAATTAGCTGTGAGGACTTGTGAAGTAGAAAGATAGTAGGAAGTATTCTTGCTTAGTCAGTAATATTTAATTTGTAAATAAAAACAATAATTTCGATATTTTGTGGAGTTGTTTTAATAATTGATGATTTTTTTTTTGTTGAATCCTAACTCTCAGATTATTATCATGTTATCCGTGTTTTGAAATACACAAATGCTTCAAGAATATAACATCGAAATGAAAATCATTCTTATTTGGGCATTTGAGAAAAATACAAATAAAATCTTAGCAGATGACTCTGTTGCACTGTCTCGAATAATTTTTTAGATGTGCAGGTTTCAAATTTTGCTTAGCATTATTTTCATCACACAAGATTTCAATTAACACTTGCACCTTTAAAGGTAAACTGTTAATTACTTACGAAACAAAACCAATCATGAATAATTATCTGAATATAAGAATGAAAGTTTTCTTCATTGCATCCTGTAATGTGCATAAATATCCATACTATAATATTACTTCAAGAAAGATATGATGTATCAAGGACTTATAGAAAATCATAGGGAAAAAAATATTTTTATTTGTGTTTTATGGCTCCACTCTGAAATTGGATATTCTCCTTTAGTAACGATTTACCTTCAAAGGTGCGCAATATCCGTTCCAATTACCATTTTCTTCGACAGAGGATTTCAAAGTGATTTCATAAAAAGGACATACGAGTTAAGAGGGATCACCACCACGTGGCTGCTCAGTTACAAAGCGCAGATATTTCTTTTTACAAATATGACAGATTTTCATGGGGTTTTCACATAATTTCCCCAAAAAACAATCTTCATTGTATAAAGTGAATATTTTTAATTTACGAATGAAAAAAAAATTGTTAACCTTTCGTTTTTCGCAAAAAAATTGATGATATGTACAATTTACAAAACAATTATATATTTTTGAAACATTCATGAAAAAAAATTTCTTCATTTCGAAAGAGGTAAACTATAATTTTGTGGAAAAAATCGACCATCGACAGTGCCGCCCTCTACGTGTTTGCTTCGGAAAGAGAAAAAGATAAGGTGAATGTGCAACTTCCCACACCGTACAAAGTTCAAAGTTTGGTCATCGCAGGAGGGCCAGAGGGGAAATGAATGGATACCAAAGTTTGAAGATTACGCGGAAAACTACATGGTGGTAATCCGTAATCCCTCTTAAACATACAAACACTATGTTTAATCTAGTCCATTCTGTTGTTATATTGAAAATATTAGGCTTTTTTTCGATATTCTCCTTGAACTTTTTGTGGTAATGGTGGCAAGATCAACATTTCACATTAAGTTGGCAATTGATATTATAGTACATCTACACCCAAATTTGCAATCGGTCGAATCTGTTAGGTATCACTAAAATATTAGTTTTTGATATCCTGCTCAAATTTTCTATGATGGAATCTGTTGTCACTGAGATACTGCGTCTTTTTTCTTGAATATTCTTCTTCAATTTTCCTTGGCTCTGTTTTTGCGATCAACAGAATAATTTGAAACATCCTTCAAATTGTTATCCTACATAAAAATGCGCAATTTCTTCTGAATCGAATCTTTAATTATGAGATTATCAGACAAACATGATCTCGGAAGGCTTTTCGGTCGAATTTTGCTCATTAATAAATTCAAGCGCCACATTCGGGATCAGAATCTACCATGAAAATTTCGAAGTCCTAGATTTTTCTTTTCGAGATTTACCGTGTTTACGAATCCGAATACTTATTCGTCATCAGTAATTGGAACCTGATAGTGTGTGGCAATTCTTGGCAGAAAATTCGAAAAATACAGACATGTCTGTATGAGACCTCAAAACATTGTGATTTCTGCATAAGGAGTGCATCCACCATTTTGTAAACATTAAGTTTTTCACAACCTTTCCATAATCATGAAGATAACAATTAGATGCTAATTCAAGAATAATTGAAGTTTAATTCATATTCTTGATAACATTTACGAATGATTAGGAATTTTATCAATACAAAATAATATGTTAAATGGTTATCAATTTATTGAGGTAAGTTTCTCCTCCTTGAAGTGTATCTATCAGCAACATATCATACACGGAAGATCGATATATTGTTTCATTTGTTGACAACAGTCTTCAACTGAAGTTTTTAGTAATTTGGCGGTAATTAATTGGTGAAAAAACTACAGTTGAGATTTTTATAACTCAAAATGGAAAGAGGATTAAAAAATGCACAAGATACCAGACATTAATCACTGTATGACAGTTATTGTACGGATGTTATACCCATATTTTGTATAGATTTGAAGTTGCTGAAGAGGTCAACAGTGTCATTCCGAAACACCGTTGTTTGCCCAGAAAATTTGAATTTTTTTCAAATAATAAGGAACTTCTCGTCACCTGAGATAGGATTACATTCTACATTTTTCTTTTTAAACTGAGTTTATTGAGTTTTCTCGCTTAATGAATTTCCAGTGTAATATTCAAGCCACCCTGATATTAATTCGATTCAGGAGATTTATTTTTTCAAAATTCTCATATAATGAACACGACAAGAATAATAAACATCCCAATAAAGCTCATCTGATTTTTAAAATATATTCGAATGTTCAATGTCTCCTATTCACAGAATGATTACAATTTGGATTTCTTCAACAACTATAATTAGAAAAACTAGTTTAATAGCAGTATTTCTTTGAGGTACATTTCCGGCGTGACCGGAAGCGTATCTGAAAGAAATACTGAATCCTAATATTGACAATCTCTGTTGTTTCGATTTGTGGATATGAAGATATGAAGAGAGATTAGGTTTCGTTATGATGCTTACTATTCTAAAACAATTGAGAATCAGCCTACGTTTGCTAATAAACCATTGAGTCTGCGTCCGGAAATATCCAATGGTGTCAAAACTTGGGTTTTTTTTATGCGGTTGGTATTATGGTAACATTTCGGGCCAAATGAAAACCAGCTCAAAATTTCGGAAACAGAAGAAGTTGATGGGTCATCTTGATGTATTTCATTCTTTTGAGGGTCTATCCTCATTCCTATTCTGTTCTATCCTAACTTTTTCAAACAGGCGTTACAAATTCAACCATTCTCGATTAATCACGTTGAATAGTCATAGATTTGAGGTAATTCAAGGTGAAGAGGAGAAATGTTGTGAAGGCTATGATTTCTCTCTTCATGCGGACCAGCATTATCGTGTTGTGAAGTTTTATGAGTCACGAAAGTATAGAACCGCGAGTTTCATCGTGTAACATTTGCTTGCTGACTGAAACTTGTAGTGAGTTACTTTCATGACATTCACAGTGTGGCATTGGTATACCTAGGATACATCTTTGTCGAATTGTGGATCACGTCACCTTCCAATTTTTCACATATAGCAGGCACCTCTGAAAGTTACTGAGTACTGTTAAGAGAGTTTATAAATAAGAGGCTACCTTGCACCACGATTCTAGGATCCATTGTGCCCCCATCATAGCTGTTCAAAGTATATTTTTGCGTTGGCTTGCAATGACCTGTAACTAGATGACGAGTAGTATCTTCCTCCGTCACACAGAATCTTCTCTCGTTAGTTCTGATAAGTATTTGGCGAGTCTTTCTCGAGCCAAATAACGTAGGTGTGCCCTCTCTCTAGGGATTGCATTGTTTAGACCCGAAATCGCTGGTGGACTCTCTAGTTGGGCTATACAGCTCTGCCAAAGACTCCTTCTCACACATTGTTGAGAGGTGACTCTGCTGCAACGCGGCGACCCTCATAAACCCGCCGGGGCCGAACTAACGAGTGGCGCGATACCCATAACGCCACCTCTCAGGCAGACAGAGTGACTACAACTCTTTTCTCATCAGGTATTTCCTAAGGGGCAGTGCCCTGTAGGGAAGCCAGTATAGAGATATAGCACGTTCTTATTGAGGTTCAGATAATATTTTGGTCTCATGGAGCATTCCGCCAGAAATTCTCCGGAAAACTCTTTTTTATAGAATAGGGAACCTGAAGAACTTACATTCTATAAGCATTGCAATTTTTTCAAAATAGTCCCGATTTGAAACTAGAATGCAGTTCAAATCCTATACTCTCGACAGATCTAACGACCTGGCAGCCTCAAAAATTGAAATTATTTATGTGGAAATTCAATTATTGTTCATGTCAAGACAACTAACCAATAATAGCTACTTAGGTTGTCCTTTTATAACTTAGTTTATTTAACAGAAGAGGCCGAAGAGGGTTTCATGTTGGTTTGAGTACTACTAGTTTCTACTATTTATGTTCTTGTGGAATAATATGTCCATTAAAAAATAATTCTATTCTGGGATGAGAACAAAGATATTCCGAAACAATTCCATTACTGATTCAACGTGATTAATAATAATTATTTTGTCAACAAGCTTTATTACCAATTCATTGTTTCGAATATCCAAATTATTTATAAAAAACAACATATCTTCTTGTCGATTAGCAGTAGAATAAGCGGCATATGTAGCCTCTGCATCAACCTCCAATTGACCTTCAAGTTCATGGCTAAGGCTATTAATAAATATTTGTTAAACTGCCATAATTTGAGAGAAGAATCAACCTGAAGTTCTCACTTCATAATCATATTATTCAACATGAAATAATCAATATCAGACCCGAGGAGAATTATTGATTTTTACACGAACAAGTGGATAACTTAACCTAACGACACAGTCGAAAGAACATAGTTATTCTACATGGATACTCCGAAGAATGTGGGAATATTCATCAGTTTTTTTTGTTTAGACCCAATCACGCGATATTTTCGGTTTTTGTGTGTGGAGGTTAACGTGAAATGCAATTTCATTTGTGTGTGAAACTCTAGAGGAGGTTGTTACTTTGCACTGCGGGGGTATTCAAGGTGAGTAGAAACTGAAAGATAGTAAAGCTACTGGTAGGTTGCAATATTGAGAATATATTAATTCCACCAAACCTAGAAACCTACTGTGTACAACATAACGATAGGTAATATGTTTTATAATACATCGTGACTTCCGAAGAGGTGTTCACGGAAACATTTTTTGTTAGATCTTAGGTGACTCACAGGATCTCTGCAATTATAAATTAGTATAGTATCGTATAAATTGAGTCTCGTGAACTTATTTGACCAGATTTCTGAAAATTTTCGAATTGGAAGAATTTCCTCAGGACATTCGATGACGTTTGGTTTCTCGTCCAGAAAGGAACATAAGTTTCGTTGAAATCAGAAGTACATTATTCTCTGCAGATTTTTTTCGTATACCTAATTGTCTAAAACTTTGGACTACCGACTACATAAACCATAAAATGTTATAATTTGATAGATCGGGTGCAAAGAAGACACTACTTCAAACTATTGAAAATTTAATGAAACTAGAGCAATATTGTATTGGTTAGAACCGTGAGAACGGTTTACCACAGGGAACTTATGTATTTATTATTTATGAACAATTGGACATTGTGCACCTATGAAAAGAATAACTGCATCAGATACAATTTATACTTCACACACTTTAACACCTTATAGCTTGAAAGTTAAGAGGTTCAGGACTTAGGTTTATACAACATTTTCTTTAATCACCCGAAATCAATAAATTATTCTAAAACATCCTGTATATTTATTGGTTCACAGTTATATCATGTCCAAAGGGCAATACGAATTTGAAAGAAGGAACTCTCGAAGCAAATTTTTTTGGTGGAAAGTATTGAATTGAACTCTGGGCGGTGGTAAGACCTTTAGGTTAACCCTGCATAGCTAGGTAATACCTTGAAGAATTAACAGAGCAAAAATCAAAATATCCCGTTGCGAATGATCCTACAAACAATTCAGAAAAATGTAAGATACACTTCAAAATTCAAAATAGTTAATAGTGATCCAAAAAATAATGATTCTTACATATATTTTACGGATTATTGTGTGGCCAAAGGATAATTTTAAACGAAGAGACGTCCATGAACGATCTTCCGAAAATATCAACCAGCTGGTCCTTTGATATGGGCAAGCAGAATGCCGAGGAATCTAAGGACTTCACAGTGAAGATAATCTGGAGTGTGATCGCCAAAGTACTGATGGAGAGATATGACAGCTGCTTTCTCTCAGTTAGTTTAGCGTCCGTTGATGATCGCAAAAGTACTTATGGCGAAATATGACAGCTGCTTTCTCTTAGTTGGTTCAATTCAAATCATCAACGGATGCTAAACCAACTAAGAGAAAGCAGCTCCAAAAGAATCCTGATGAGAAAAGGAGGAATTTAGTGTTTTTCAAAAGTAACGAATACAAAATTTTGATTCTGAATAGTGATGAAGACAAACCAGATGGATTGCTTTCAAGTTAGCTTCGCGTAGTGGAAAGAGAAGACATGAGGTGTTAACCTGAAGAAGAAGCATAAAAATAGTGAAAAAACAAAAAGAATAATTTATAATCCCATCTTTTCAAAAGCTACACAAGGTGAGCGAAAACCATTAGTTTCATTAAAATCTATTCAAATAAAACGTGTGTGTACAAGTAATTCAATGAGATAAAAAGCTGAATTAAATTGAGTAAAATCGTCTCTTCATAATAAACCTCTCATGGAAATCTGGTAGAGCATGGTATAAGAATACAATGAGCATCTGGAAATCCCATCAAGCAGCAAAACAAGCTTGAATACAGAAAAATGAATATAGTAAATCAGTCAATACATCTGCCTACAGGATATCCAGCAAAAAGAGCTGTCGGTAAGAAGCAGCTTATTAAAATTACCGGCCATTCGAACACTGAATCCATCATAAAGTATCTGCATTTAGATGAAGGTCACCCTAGCGAAAGAATCGAAAGAATGCGTGGAAATGAACTAAATGAAGTATCACCACAACTACGTTTCTTGTCAAATTCCGAATATATATCAGCTGCAGCTGTCAATGCGCATGTATCAGGTCCATCCAGTAAAAGTACCAAAAACTTTTAGTTCCGGGTGTTCAACTGCTATTCCAGTATTTTTTGTGTGTTGAAAATAAATTTATTTAAAAGCGTGTTCAGCTCAAATTTAACTATAGTCTTTGTCAGTACTTATGATATTCCTCAGAAAAAACGAATGACCAGATAATTTTTGGTTATTTTCATATTTTGGCGAATGAGCTCTACTCTTTTGGACTAGGGCTCTTTCGCCAAAATATAAATATAAAGTCATGCAAAATATCTGCAATTTTTACGCACTTCTGTAATTATATCATAGCTGATTTGTCCTAAGGTTTTGTTGTTTTAAGAGGAAGCACGCTAACATAAAGAGTATTGTTTATCCAGAAACTTGCTTTGAGAACTATTTTACCCATAGAAACGAGAATTACGTTGAAGAGTTGATATTCAGGGATTATAATATGCTCACTAAGCCTATCATATATATTTATTGAATTTCAGTTTGAAATATCCTATATCTTATATTTTGAATTATGTATTCAAGATTTCAAAAATTTCAATAATATGTTTCTTCTCATCGGTTCCCAATTTAAATATTTTTCATATGTTCATCAGACTGTCTCATTATCTACCGTGCAAAGTATACCTTATTATCATTCTCATACCAATACCAGAGTATAGCGAATCCCAGGGAAAATATTAGAAAAAACTACAATGAACAGAAATATCCTAAAAATTAGCTTCCAAACTACAAATTTTTGAAATTAAGGTTTCTCCATTTCTATTGAAATTAATGAAGTATAGGTATTCACAGAGGAATCCTACAATTTGGAATAAATACAATACGAATTATCCGACAGTTCGAATTATGATAGTATACGAATAGTGTGATGCTTTTGCAGATAAAATGGAACTCTCAAGGACGATAGAAACGGAAACTGGGGAGATGATTGTTAAGCGTGTCAGTGTTCCTCTAGGCTTAGAGGAACTCATGGAAGGCTTGGCTAAAGAGGTTATCCTCAAGAAACCCAAAGACATCTACATTTTTGCAGCAGACTATTTTAGTCGATTGCTTCGATTGCGTGATTCTGGATTATACAGAGGTGAGTTAATCAATTCACATTCTAGAGCGCATGCATTTCTTTTTGTAATACGGCGTTTTATTGAGTCTTTACTTCCATAATTATCATCCAAATATTAATGAAAAATAATTCGTGAATGATGTTGATCTTGATGTCATTTTGATGAATCTACGATGGAGGTTCATTGAATTATTTCATCAGACGTCTCACGTAATTCGGAGACAACTATAACAGAATACCTACACAAGATAAATTTTTTTTACTGCATCAATAGAGTAGAACGATTACAATTCATTCAGTTGAAGTAGGTAATTATGTTTTATACATCAAGAATCATTGATTAAAGTCGAATAGAGGAGCAATTTCATTATGAGCGTTTCCAAATAGTAGAATTTTTAATCGCATAAGTTATTTAACAGTATGACATCATTGTCAAAATGTTGAATGTTGACTACTGTTGAAGGGCTACCTTGAGGTTCATTGTGTACTCCATCAGAGCCATTGTCACCACGGTATTATCTGCAACTCACCTTCCAGTTCCAGAGTTCTAATGTACTCTAGTATTTGGGATAGCTTTAAGGGGGTTACATTTTCACTCCTACAAATTTCTCGTCAAAAGCATTATTAGGCTTTCAATGGCGGGGCATTCAGTGACCAACCAGATTTTTGCCCATCATAACAGTTTTTATTCTATTCTCATCAAAAACCCAAGACAGACAGCAGTGTTTTGTAAAAATGATACTGAGGAGGTGTACAATGTTCTTACTGACATCCAAATACTTTTTGAATCTTGCAATAATGAGGTTCCGAAGAAACATTCTGGAGTTCTCCATCTCTGGAAGATTCCGGAATAGTATTTATCTTCCAGTTTCCTATTCTTCCCGAAACTTTAGGTATTTTATAGATTTTTGGGGGCGTCCTTGTTCTCTTTCTGGCATGTGTGACTTCGTTTCCTTTGACGATTTACAAGTGACCAAGGAACCCAGGTAGCAAGTGATCTGATTCCAAGATTTGAATTACTGGTATTCTTATGCTTCGGAGATCAAAAGTTGGCAATTGGTGAGTCGAAACCTCATTTTGGAAATAGCTATGAAAAATATAGAGGATGCATTTTTACAGAATTTAAATGCTGATCATTAAACACTAAAATGCATTTAAGAGACATAAGCATTATTATTCATTCCTGACATTCCTCAAAAATAACATCGACGTCTTTCCTCCAGATCAATATATCCTTGTTAGTGGTTCAAGAAACTCCCCATCACATTTCGTGAGGGTTTTTCTGGCTCCACTATTCATAATTCTGATTTTTTACTTATCCTGAGTGGAGAAAATGTGTCTCGACCCTCCTCATGATGTTGTGAACAAGTTCTTCATTTCCTTGGTTGTGAACTAGTCCCCTCTATTTCCTTATACCATTTCACTGAACTGCCGTCGGGTCACAAAATCGTTTCTTCAATGCCTGAACTACATTGATGTTGTAATCGGCACCGATTTTTATATAACCCAACCATGCTACGGCAGAGTCACCATATCCGCTTTTATAATGGGAAGTGTATTTGGCAGAGAACACTGAGTGCCAAAATGATGATTCCATCAGTGATCTCGGGATGAAACACGCATACTCAGAGGAAAGTGCACACTGCCATTTCTTATACTTGTCGTTTCACCAATATTTTCAAAATTGTTCATCCACAATTTCATTGAGTTACTCATTGCCATTATTTTGAAAATGAGAACGGTAATGATGCTTAGCTGCTGCATAACCATTACCATTATTGCTTCAACCAATGTTTCATAGCGACTGAAACACTTTGAAGTGGAGAACAGAACGGTAATCTTGAGATTTCGCCCCATTCACTTTCTAGGCTTCACAACAGATATCAATGAATTAATGTTTACATTTTGTTATGTTGAATTCACTTTCTCGAAACGTTCTAATTAGAATAATTAGAATTTCTTCAATAATAAATTTGATTGCAAATTTTTCAATGAAGCGGTTTCATAGTAACGATATCTACGAGTATATCTACATATATAGCAAATGCCAATAGAAAGGTTAGGTATTTGAAGACTTTACTCAATCAAATGAGAAGAAGAAATATTATAAATTATTTATTTAGATTACGACCGAAAAGTTACATTTTAAAAATTAAAAATAAATTTTTCAACAGGAAATGTTCGATCAGCGAAACTTGCTGTAAGAAGACCATTCAGAGCTACAGTCATAGGACATAACGTGTTATCGAGCTCAGAATCCAAAGATAACCCAAAAACCAGGCAAAGGAAAACACCCCCTCAAAAAATTGAAAAACATACCAATAACACGAACGAAAATAGAAGAGCTATAATACAGAACCATTTACGTAAGAAACAAGATGCAGAAACGAAACAGAAGCAAACGCAAATGCAAGACACAAAACCGGTCACAGTAAGAAGCAAATTACCTACAAGGTCCAGATCACTATCAAAAAGCAGCTCGGATAAAAGTGGTGAAAATTCTGAGAAAGGGGAATCAGATAGAAGTAGTAGTAGAAAAAATAGTTCAGGAAAAGGAGATATAATAAAACAAACCAAAATATCTCCAAGAAGCCGATCTACTTCTGTATCATCAGGTACAAGAGAACTCAAAGAGAAGAAGCGGATGGAGGCTATCAAAGAGAAAAATTCCAATATTTGCGGTACAGACAAGCTCAACAAGAAGAATATTACAAAAAGTTCTTCAGCAGATGTTGAAGTTATCGGTGAGTCAGAGAGCAGAAACATCCGACGGAGTCTATCTGTTACTCAAGATAAGAATGGACACTACGAAGTTCTTTATCGCCCTACACCTCTTCCTACAGGTCAAAGAGAAAGCACAGATGTTGTCTCAGAAGAATCTAATAACTCGATTAACACCAATCGAACTCCGGTTGACGAATCAGTAATATCAGACCAAAATAAGGGTACAGATCAGCAATCAGAAACCACTCCTGTAAACGATGAAGTTAAGTCAGCTATTGCAATCCAGGCTATGTGGAGGGGACGACAAGACAGAAAAAAAATCAAAAGGCAGATGACTGGAGATATTGAAAATAGCACTATTCTATTAGACAAAAACCCAAGTCAACAAGAACAATTCGACGAATCTCACCCTTCCGAAAATAATCCTCAAGATAGACCAGCATCAGTGCACAAAAATGAACACGAAAACAATGAATCTGAAATTGGAAATCTCATTGCCTCAAGTGAAATCACAGAGGAAAGCAAGGAAGCATCTAAGGATCTCGAAAATAAGTTATCTGTTAGTGATGACGAAAAAAGTATACAAAGGTTACATATTGAAACTGAAGAAAAATCAAATGAAGAATCAGATATAATGGAGGGAGAAGAAGGTGAAAAAATATCAGATCAGCATACAGGGGATGACGAAAAAGACACTCATTCACAAGTAGTTGAAGATCACCAAGAAAAAGAAAAAATGAAACTCAAGGAGGGTCAAGATATCGATAAAAATGATGGAAAGTCAAAGACAAAAGAACAAGAAGATGAAGGTAATGAAGAAGACAAAATAGAAAAGAGTTATCATCGTTCGGACACAATAGAGGTTTCCAGTGGAGTGACCCCAAAGAAAATTGATGTATCTGATAGGGACACATTACTTGACATAAATTCCTCAGCCTTCAATGAAGAAGATAGCAGTAATTTGAGCGGAAGTGTTAGTCTTCAGTCCAAACCTACCATTGAGGAAGAAGAGGCTAAAAACTCTCAAGATGATAACAAAATAGTTTCACCAGATTCAAACGCCACAAATATGGAGAATAATGAAGAACCTATAGAGTCACCTCGAGAAAATGGATCACAGGAAAAATCACAAGGGATTGAAGAAAATACAGCATCAATAAATGATCACATCTCAATTGACACATATACAAAAGAAACAAAAGATGATACAATAGGGATCCAAAAAATGTCCTCTCCTACACAAAGTCCAAAGCAAACTTATATCCTTGAATCTCAAGACAACAATTCTGTAGCACATGAAGAACCTACCATTATGAGTGGAGAAAGCAGTCTTCACTCCGTAGAAAGTATTGCGAGAGAAAATATTGAAAATTCTTCCAATGAGAATAATAACATTTCCCTGCATACAAATATGGCAATACCCGATAATTCTGAAGAATCTAAGGAGATAG
Organism: Harmonia axyridis; assembly: GCF_914767665.1. NCBI lineage: Eukaryota > Metazoa > Arthropoda > Insecta > Coleoptera > Coccinellidae > Harmonia > Harmonia axyridis. The sequence continues at coordinate 21,289,149 of NC_059501.1, forward strand.
AATCTCAGGAAAAAGAAGAACAAATGATTAATACAAACGAGAAAAATGAAGCAATAGAAAGTTCGATTAATGAACACAACGATAATATTTCTAAAGATGAGAAAGAACATGATATAGAGCACAGAAATTTCTCGTCCGAAGTGAAAAATGAAGAAATTGAAGGAGCACTGCCATCTTCAGAAATACTGAACCAAAGTGACGATTCCATTGAACACCAATCTGATGATAAGATGACAAGTCATACAGCAGGAGCCATTGAAAAAACTGATGAAAAAATTGTTGACGAAGACTGTTCTGCGCTTGAGATACCCTTGAAAAATGAAGAGGACATCAGAAAAACAGAATTTAAGAAGAAGAGATCACAATCACATAAAGTTCCAAAATCAGAGAGCGTGGAAGAGAAAGGTTTTGGTAATTTGCGAAAAGTTCACTCCGAGGATTACGAAAAATCAGAAACTTGTACAAAAAGGAGTATACCAAGTCCTGAAACTGTTTCTTCAGTTGCAAATGATGAACAAATTGGATATGATACAGTAGATCATTCAGCTCCTGTAATATCTGATACTAAGCTTGATGAAACTTCAAAACAGGAAGATGAAACCGATAAAGAAAATAATATATCTTTAGATAGTGAACAAACTAAAAGTATCAATACAAATGAGGAAAAAAATCAACGACACGAAAATGAAACAGAAAATAATTGCGAAACAATTGAAACCGAAATTAAACACGCTGAAAATAACTCCAACATAGCAGATAAGGATGATAACATCGAAAACGTCCAATCTGAAAACTCATCCGAAAGTGTTAAAGAACTATCTGATAGAAATTCAACAGAGATAAATGTTGCGAAAAATGAGAGTCATGAAATTGAAGATTTAATTGTGAAGGAGAAAGACATTGAAAACATTCAATCCGAAAAGCCCCCAGAAGCACTTAGAAACTCAGTGCTAAAGACAGATGAGTCATCTGATAAATCAAATACTGAAAATTCTCCAAATACTTCTGAATTTGATAATGATGAAAGTAAAAATAATATCGAAAAAGCAAGCGGAGAGGAAACAACTGAATATTCGGAAAAGGATGCTTCAAGAGATTCAAAGGAGGGAAATAAATTGACTGAAAACATAAGCGAACAAATAGAATCTACCGAGAATTATGATAATGAAAACAATATGCAGTCCAAGAATTCATCGTCAAAAACTGATAATGCAGATAATAAAGTAGATCAGCCATCAGAAAATGATATCAAATCAACAGGGGAATTGATAAATGCTCAAGAAAATTCACCGGTCAAATTAACGATTTCTGAGCTAGGTAGTGCTGCTGATTCTCCTGATCTATCACCTGAAAATGATTCGAAATCATCGCATGAATCAACAACGGATCAAGAAAACAACAAAAAATCGGAGGTATCAAATATTGGATGTCTTTCAATAACATCTGACCATGTTGATAATGGTGCAAATGTTCCTGTGAAAGAAGAAAGTGATCAGAAACAATCTGAAAAATCAGATTCATCAAATCCAGAAAATTCGAACGAAGAAAATTCTGACGAGTGGAATGGAAAACAGAAGAATTTGGAATCTAATGAAAATAATGAACGAACTGAAAATAAACAATCTGAACTGCAAAGAGAAAGTGATGTTCAGTCCTCTGTAATTGACATCGGACCGCCTGGTGAATCACTGACTATGCAGGAAAATTCAACTCAATTGGATGCCTCAGGTTCTAGTGCTTCTTTATCTTCTGTTGATGAGAAATCAGGAATTATTGACAATGCCATAAAAGAAGAAAAGAGAGAAAGAGAATCTGAAAGTGTAGAAGAAGGTAAATCGGAAAATTCGAACAGTATGGATAAAAATGAGGATGAAATGTTAAAAACTGGAAATACTGCTGGTTCAACGATTGCTGAAGACAATTCGAAAGGAAAATCAGATATTTTAGAATTTAGTTCTAATCATTCTGATTCAGTTGATGGGTCCCTTCAGGATGATGGAAAAAATGAGCAGGAGAAAGAAGAAAGAGTTGCAGACAATTCCAAAAATAACCACGACATCTCAGAAAGAGAATCTGTTATCCGTATTCAAACAATCTGGAGGGGTTTCCAAGCAAGAAAACATTTGAAACAACTCTTAGAACAAAAAGCGAAAGACCTGGATCCACATAACAAACTTACGGAGAAACTCTCAGGTGATTCTATTACAGATGAGAACGAAAATCTTCCTGAAACTAAAAACAACAATTTATCTGGTGCAAATGAAATGATCTCAAATGATGATGCAAATAATATTGTGACAAAATATGCAAATAACGAAGGTAGCGAAGCTTCTGAGGTGCAAAATGGCGGAATACACACTAGTGATGAGATTGCAGCTGCTGTTGAAATACAGTCAGCTTTTCGAAAATCTAGAAGACAACGCAAAAATTCTGAAAGTGAAAGTATTTCAAAACAAGATACAAATAAATATACTTCGAACGATAAGGATATAAATAAAGAGGGAAAGAATGAAATTATAGAAGACACAAATGAAAAGTTGGAGAATCTAAACGATACCCAGCCAAGTCAATCGGATGAACTAAGACCAGCAGATGCTTACTCTAACGAAGAAATAGGTGCAGCTATGAAAATTCAATCATCATTCCGCAAATCCAGGAAACTTGTAAAGTCTGAAGAAGATAATAAAAAACAATCTGATACAAGTATTGAGAAAACAGAAGTAGACAAGAAAAAGTTTCAAACTCCAGAAAACTCACTTGAGATTCCACACAGTAAGGAAGCTGAAAATTTTACTGCTGACGAAATAAAAGCTGCGACGAAAATTCAGTCGACGTTCAGAAAATCTAGGAAACAGCGCTCGAAACCGAAATTAGAAGATATGGATTTGAATTCTGATTTGGGTAAACAATACTTGAGAGAAGTGTTGAAGATACAGTCTGCTTGGCGTGCTTATAGAGTGAGGAAGAACATAAGGGATGTGGAGAAGAAGGTTAGTTGATTATTGCATTTTTATTCTATTCGAAAATAGGAACACGATCAATATTTACTTTGGAATGAAAATTACTGGGCAAGCCTGAACAATTCGAATTACTGCGCTATTTATATAACTTAATTTTTATAAAGATAACTTCGCATCTGTATGTGAATAATATATGATTCGTAACTTGAATAGCATTTGCCTATTTTTTATGTTTCTTGATTTGTTGTGTTCCAAAAAATGAAGAAAAATTTTATCGACATTTTTCATTCAATTCTAATAGATCAGATGACAAAATTATAATTAATTTATTAGGTACGACAGATGATCGGATTCATTCATTATTTCGAATAATAAACAATCACTTATGGTGTGTTTAATGAAACTTTTATCGTAGTGATTTGCTCAATCAAATCATTTCTGGGTTCAATTTCAGTTCATTTTTGACACTTCCATATACAGGATGGTCCAGATTTTAGTGCAATAACTTTGGCGTCGGATAGAACAACTCTTTTCATGAAAAAGAATTCCTATAAACATATATCCTAACAAGTTTCGTTTTCGAGATACACGGTGTTTAAGTTTTTCATCATTCTAGTAGTATTATATTCATTGTTTCAATTTTCAGGTTATGAAGACTTGATAATGTAATGTTTCGAATTAGGTATTTTTCTCCCGCTAAACTTATCCTATTGGGGAAGATATAGAGACGCGATGATCCTTAATCTAATAATACTAAAGTTAAAAGTAAAACACTATTTCTTTTCTCAAATTTCAACACCCTGTATCCCGAAAACGAAGCTTGTTAGGATGTATGTTTATTGGAAATTTTTTCATGAAAAGAGTTGGTCCATCCGATGCCAAAGTTATTGCACTAAAATCTGGACCACCCTGTATTTCTAAATACAATCAACAAGTTGATTGAGCACTCAAAGTTTTATGAAACCGTCGTTTATTTCTTCAATATTTTTGTAACTATTGTTGTTGTTAATATAAAATTTTTTACTTTTCTGATTTTTTTAAGATCTATTATATTGATTCCCATTAAAACTTTCTGAAACGCTTGTTCATCATTGAAATTCTTCATTTTTGTTGGAACTGTGCCGATTTTAAGAATTCTGATCGTAAAATGCAGTCCATTCTGAAGAAATTTAGTTCCAATTTATCTATTTGTCTGTAATTCACTGTAATTGCCTCAACTGCCTCAACCTTATTTGAAATTCGGTACGAGGATTCTACTTGCGTCACTATTGTCCTAATACTATTTACAAATTTGATTTTTCCCAGTTATAGGGTGCGCATTGAACCTAAAATTCCCTTACATCAATTGTCCCATTCTAAATGGTTTTTCCAAGAAGAGGTTCCATGTTGACATTAAAAAACCAATATATTTCAAGATATCCAATTAAGGATTAAAAAGAGATATCGGCCAAATGGCTGCTACGGCTACCATATCTTTTTCGTGAAATTTTCCATGGGCAATTCACACATTTGATGTCCTCGATAACTTCACAAATTTTCAATTTTTAGGGTCTTAAATAGTGCAGGTCATTGGCATAAACCTTATCTTCCACGTGGCCCCAACAGAAAGTCTTAAGATCACGGTGGCCAATTGAGATCACCTCTTCGAAAAATAAACCGCACGGTTTCGATACTTCACATCACTAACTCGTCCTGACAGCTCGAATGACTGCCTTAAGAGTGACAACTACCTAAATATAGGGCGATTCAAAATGAAATCTCTTATTAAAAAACAGTTTCCGAGAAAAAAATTTTCTACTGATCTTATATATTGTGAATCCTTCAGTCCTCAAAGAAGAACTTCAGTTCAATTTTATCACCTACACATCATTATTTAACGATAACTATTGAAAGTTCTCATTAGTTTCTATTTCTAGTACACTCTGCTTCATAAGCTAAATATTTCCTTTGATCCATAGATCAACAGCATGGAAAACTTGTCCGGAAGCCATATCAAAAAATCTATACATCTATCGGATCAAGAAATTCTCAAAGCTGTTACCAAAATTCAGGCTGGTTTAAGAGGATACCTGACTCGTAAACACTTCAATAACATTCGCGATCGAAATGAAGCCCTTGATGGAATCAAAGAAGAATCTCAATCCGACTATAGTCGCACCAACTCCAACAGCTCAACCGACGAACATTTACTAGAAATACTCAAGAAAGTAGAAGGTGCAATAATTCCTGACACCGTTCCCGAGGTTCCTTCAAATAAAGACTCGACTTCAAATAAAGAACACGAAGAAGGGAATAAGAACCTACAATCCCATCAAGCAAAAAGTGATTCGAGTGAAGAGGACACTGTAAAACATAGAATGAAACGTGAAATAGCTTATCAGAATTCATTAAGTACAGATTGTCCATCACAAGATTGCAAAAACACAACTGAAGATCAGAAGGAAATAGAGAGGGATAATGAAATTCCACCTGATCAAAGTTTGAAAGACACCAACTCCGAAGATGGTAAAAACCTGCAACTATCCAAAGAAGAACAAGAAGTGACAGCAGATACCAAGCTACATGATGACGATGCAAATTCGAGAACAATAGAAGGAGATGTAGAATTGGAAAAAGCAATCGATAATCCTGATGGTATTTCAGAAGGGGTGAAAGCGGTTTCAGCGGTTCAATTAAAACATGATTCTGAAGAAAAAGACGCTCCAAACCCAAATGAAACTCCCGAAACAAATGAAATACGGTCAACAGACAATAAAAATTCTTCAGAAGGAAACGAACAACAATCGGAAAAAAACGAAAGAAATACACCTCCATCCAATGAAGAGAAAAATGAAAAAATTGATGACATTTCAGAGAAACCTGAACAGAAAGAGGCTGTTCAACCTTTGAGTTCTTTGAATAATATGACTGATCATGCAACAGAAAGTCATGAACTCGAAAATACAGCTCCTGAAAATATTCTAAATGACAAAGATGATAAGCCTTCGGACGGTAATGAAACTTCAGAAAGTGATTCAGTGGGTTCTCATAGAGGAACTCTGAAAAAAACTAAAGCAATAGATAATTTGGTTGAGTTGGCAGAACAATTCGAAGGCAACAATGAATCACCAAAAGAAAAAATCGATAGTATAGAAAAAGTTGATTTGAAAGATGACTCAGAGAATAATCCCGCTGTTATCAATATTGATGATGTGGAACCTGGAAAAAAATTGGCTTTATTTGAAATCCCTGATGATTTTGAACCAGATTCGTTGGAGGTTGGGAGAACCAACCAAAACCTTGATACTGATGATGCTGTACATAACACAGATGGAAAAGAATCTAGACAAGTCTCAGCAACAAATTCTGTTCCATCTTCAGAAGTTGATGAGCTCACGCCAAGATCTGAGGAACCACCATCAACGAAATCAGTAATTGATGTAACTCATCCAGAGGACACAAAAAGACAATCTAGTACTTCCAATGAAGAAGTGAATGAGAAAAGTGAAAAATCTCTTGAGAATCAGAAAACAGATGATCATATCAGCACTTCATTCGATGAAAGTAGCAACGCCAAGGAGAATTTCCACGGCACCACTGAATCTACAAATATAAAAAACAACAGCACAATAAAATCAGATGATTCTTCGAATGACCAAAATAATAAGAATAAGAAACCAACTCTTACTGATTTTATGAAGAAAACTCTGGACTTGGAGCAACCTTCTTCTCCCTATAAAAAAATTGATAATATTGGGAGAGATGAAAAACCTGCAGTATCAAATGAAACTGATAAACTATTAAAGGTTCCGAAACGTAGTAGATATGAATCCGCAACTAAAATACAGAGCATATTCCGTGGTTATCAAGCAAGAAAATTCGTTGAGAGTCTCAGAGCTTCACGAGATTCGACACAAATAAGTAAAAATCCTGATATTTCAATTCTAAAAGGAGAAATAAATAATTCGAATGAAAAAGCTGCAATCTCTAAAATTTCGGGTAAGTTGATTTTTTTCACTAGTATATAATATATCATATATTCAGCGACATAAGGAGTATCTGATTAATTTTTTGTGTTTCTTGGGTAAAAAAATGAAACGATAATATTCGCATTGAGTTTCATCAACACAAAAAAATAATGAAAATCATAGTCAATCTCAATTTCCGAATATGACAGCATTTCAGTTAAAATGGCTATAAAATGCAATAAAAACATTATCTACAAAAGTGTTCTTGATTCATCTAAGTTGCAACTTTTTTTTTCGAAATTAGCCCAGACGTTCGTAATAATTATTTTAGGTTCAATGATTTAGTGAATAAAAAAAAGAATTCGAGAAATGCACTGGCGTTATATAGTAGGTATAAGTGACGCGATCCACATGAAATTTTGTATATACAGAGTGCCAAAAAAGTAACGTAACTCGTGAATAATTCTTGTACGAAGAATTATTAAGGAAAATCTTCACACTTGTCGATTTTTAATTTCAAAAGCTATTTATCGTATGTTTTTTCTGAATTTGATATTTCTCACCCCCTATACATCGCACCCCTCTACTTTTATTTTTTCAAATGGGAATATATGGATTGTGATACATCAAATGAAAGGTGATTTGATTACCTATTCAGCGATGTGACTAATAGTAGAATTGGTTGTGTCGTTTTTTTATAAAAAATTAGTAAATAATTAACAATTTTTGATTAGAGAGTACCTCACATAATCGAGTGCGCAAAATTCGAAAATTACAGACATCGTAACGAAATGATATAGTGCTGTGTTTGTGGAACGATCACTCAGGAAGACTATTTCATTTTTCAGACCCTGAAATACAAGAATCACTGCATGGACATGACGAAAGTACGATGAAAGATTCGAATATACAAGGAACCCAAACAAATAATGTTGAGGCTAGTGGTAATGTTAACGTGGATGGATCACAAGTTCCAGGTCAAGTATATGTCATAATAGTAAGTGGAATTCACCGAACTCTTTACATGCACTATAATGTAATAAACGTTGTTATTTGTGTTCGCTAATGGTTAGTTATCTGTTTTTGTCCCAGATGGGGACTTTGTTTCTATTGAACATATCCGAAGTATATCACGAGGACCACATTGATTTGAATATTTTTTTCTGTTTTGTTTTTTTGGAGTTGGTCGGTTATTTTTCAATCAATGCAGGGCCAGCGTTAAGGGTGAAACAGTGAAACCAATTCAGGCACTTCTTTTTGAGGGCGGCAAGTCGGCCCAGTTTGCAGGCCACCTCTTCATATTTCACCCTTCATTCTTAAAAACAACATAAGGTTGTTCACTCCGCTGCGTTTGCCAACATTACCTGCAATAAAAATCTCCAAACCGCCTTTACTAAGCCGACTTTATAATAAATAACACATGGCAGCCCAACCAATATAAACAGAATTCCCTATATAAAGTTATTATGTATTTCACAAAGACAAAAAAAAAACTACCTTCGCATTCGAATTATTTGGAAGCCGATTTTTACACATTCAACATATAGAAAATTCCTACGATTTTGCATTCGAAACTAGTTATTATTATTAAATGCCAAATGTTTTTAGCGGAACACATGTTTGTAATCTCAAATATTTCTCGAAGTAATGCCGAAACTTTGCATGCTTATTTGACTTATGTATATGTATTTGTTCTATTTTGTTGTTTTATTTTATTCAAACACCTTGGAAACACTTGGTGTAACTAATATTATATATCAAAATATTTTAATATTAGGCATTCACTAGAATTTAATTTTTTAACGCATGATTGCAAGATCCTTCATTGTCAAAAGAAAGCGCCAAATTCACCGGACATACAAGTCCACAGATATTAGTTCAAATAAACTAAACCTTGAGAACAAATATTTGATTGATAAAATTATCAAAAATGTCTGCTGTCTTTTGATACCATCATAAATGAACTGGCTAATAAACCTAATTCTAAATTTGTGCTTTCGTATAAATCCCAATACAATATATATTTATATTTCTTTTATTCAACATTGAATGAAAACTGCGATAGTTCAAGCACATCACTGCACTAAATAGGTACAATCAACGTACAAGACTGTTATAATCATAAGCAACTTGGCCTCTATGCTATCAATTCATGCATTTTTTCCTAAATATGTATTTGTATTTTTATAATAATTTCATCTTTCTCTTTGAAGTTGTAGAACTGATATGAGAAGTATTCAACCATCTCTAAAATTAATACTTCCATTAGTCTCTTAGTTCATGCATCTTCACTGCCTTTTCTCTTCTATCTGACACAAAGTCATCAGTAGGTACATATCGCATAGACAGAAAATCATATATTTCATTTTTCATTATTGGCAAACTTCAATGCAAATGTTTATACAAAATTTGGTGAATCATGAATTTGTTTTCCCTGCCCAAATCGGATCTGACAGATTTGAGTAAACATTAGCATAATATTTTCTTTCCCATCAACTAGAAATGTTTGAACGAAATATCAACTATGCTATATTTGTATGGAAGGAATCTCAAGCTGAACCTTTTGAAATAGAAAAATAAAAGTCTCTTATATGAAAGAAAGATTTATATTCAATAGGTAGGTAAATTCTACATTTAAAAATTTTTCAGAAACTTGGATTTATTTCAGTTTTTCAAAAACGTTAATTCGCTAGAAATATTCTCTGTTTTTGAGTAGATAACAAATTCTTATATCTGAGTTAATTAATTATTCGTCAAATAAAATTGTCACCTGCATAACATGTTCTTAAGAGGGAATAATCTACATTGTAGGATAACAATAGTTTTAATTTTAGAATGAGAAAAAATTTTTGGTAGGTAGGTATCTTTTCGTTTTTCGCAAAAAAATTGATGATATGTTCAATGAATATATGATATATTTTTGAAATATTCGTCGAAAAAACCTACAAAAATCATTACAAAAAAGGTAAAACTATAATTTTGTAAAAAAAAAATCGTTTGTACAAAATGTGGTTATCGTAGAGGAGCGCCAGTGAGGAAATGAATAGGTACCTGATGTGCTGTGTAATGGAGAGCCACGTGGTGGTAATCCCACTCAAATGGAAGTTTTCCTTTCAAGTGGTCGATTTTGGAATGGAATAACAGTTTTATATTGATAAATGATCTGAGGAAAGAAATATGTAAAAGAAATCACACTGAAGTAATCACATCAATGAAAAATAAATATGAAAAAAATCGTTTCTTCTCAAACTTAATTTTTTCAATGATATAATTTGAATTATTCTTAGACTTGATATTTCATGATAGAAAAAATGAAATCCAAAAAAAGATGAATGAAAATAATGAATGAGTAGGTCCACTTACACCAAAGTACATATCCAATTAACAAAACCCAAAATATAGGTCGAAACTATTACTTTACTAGCTAATTAGAATCAGTCTTTGATTATAGTTATACCTAAAAATAAACGTAATGAAAGAATTCTCAAACCATAACATTCCAATATCCCCGTTGTGTATTGAATATTAAAAATAGCCTTTCTATTTCCTGTCGACTTAATTTCAATGTGCTCAACGGTCCTTGTGATATTGCCATCACAAACCTGAGTGGATAAATAGAAGTTACAGTTTCGTTAGGTCATTTACTTTTCAATCAGTTAATTTTCAAATGTAAATAAGAAAAATATATCACAGTTTGTCTTTGTCATTGAAAAATTTAATTGAAACGATAATAAAAGTTTTATTTTTTTTATAAATGAAAAAAACATATTACAACCTTAATCATTATTTTTATTTTAGAACATTTCACCCATAGAAAGAAATATTTTGATTTGATTATTTATAATCTTATTATTATTTTACAAATAACTACGATATTTCCAAACTTATTAAAAAAAAATTCAGAGATATTATTCTCAGAAACCTTTAGACCTACCATACGAATTTCCATTCTCTATGTTTTTTGAGAATCGAATAGAGTATCAAATTTTTCACAAGGTCCGTAATTTTTGAATTTTGAACCGGTTGTCCTTACCTATACAAGATTAGTGCCGAACAGAAGGACTTAGAAACTTGAAATTTGCAGGATATTTCATATCTTGAATTCCACGGTTGAGTTTTTTAATGGTTAAGTTTTGTTTTCCTGTGAATTTCGAAACAGTCAATTCGCAAAATAAAAGACATATAAGTCTCACCAGCCCACCATCATACAAAATTTTATGTTGAACTCGTAATCAAAATCATAGAATATTTAAGAAAAATATATAACCAAAATATACTGTTCCACAAGAGTTAGGGATATCGTATTCAATCGTTTTGAAAAGTATGTAATCTTCGAGAAAATCGCTGTGAAATCATTTAAAATTCAATAACAACTTGAATCGATCCAATAAAAATCAGTATAAGACATTTCGTCAATCTGGTCGCCTTTTTTCTGAAGTTTGGTTCTTTGTATATGCTTCATGAATGTTTTTATTTTGAAATGGAGTCTGTTTATCAACGGCTTCGAAAATGCCAAGACTTAAATTAACAAACGCTGAGGCTAATAAGGCTATCGGAATGCTACAGGGTGGCCAAAAATCTACAGGATGTTTATGAGAAAATCAGAAACTTGGACAAAGTAAATTCATCAAAACTCAAGATTCTCAAATTACAATTTTACTTATAAAAGAGGCGGGGTTACTTAAGCCAAACCTATACATAAAAACAACAGTTTAAGAGTTATCGGGTAAAAACTAGAACTGAGGAAAAATTGCAATTTCTGAGTGGAGTAGTCTGTGACTTCCGGAAAACATAGAAAGAAACTAAAAGTCGATGTTTTGATAATTAAATTTGACATTTCATGAATTGTAAATTAATTATTCGTAATTGAAAAGTTTATTGGTTTATGGATTCTCAACAAGCCCATCGGAAAATTAATTGCAATTCAAGAAATGTCAAATTTAATTATCGAAACATCGACTTTGAGTTTCTTTCCATGTTTTTCGGAAGTCAAAGACTCCTCCACTCGGTTAGTTGTGGTATTCCCTTAGTTCAAGTTTTTCTTCGACAACTCTTGTGTTCATTTTAGGTATATTGTTTGCCTACTTCCCTTCTTTTTATACGTAAAATTGACTGAAAGAACAAAAACTAGATGTTCTAATTTGAATTTCTTTTTTTTTTTTTTTTGATTTTCTAATTACTAGTTTTGATTGATTCAATTCATCCAAGTTCATGATCTTCTCATAAACTCCCTGTTTTTTGATCCAAACCGCAAATAGTCTTATAATCGTAAGTATTGGCAGAATCCAATGGGAACCCAGAACCCCTTGTGGGATTTTCACCATTAACGAACTCAAACGCGGAATTCAAGATATGAATATATCCTGCAAATTTCAAGCTTTTAGGTCCTTCTGTTCTGAAGTAATCTTGTACACGGATTACAGAATTGAATTTGGGTATGGATCATAATCATAAGCGAGTCTAACCTTAATGTTCTAAACTAGGTCTCTATCTGTTAAAAATTGAAAAATTACTGACCTTGAAAGTAAATTTAATTCGGAGAACAGGATCTCAAAAAACATAGAATATATTTGTGTAGGTATGTATGCATATAGGTATCTATAAAGGTAGAGTTGTGTAGTCTCCAAGGGCACAATTGGCGCATGAATGAACGAAATGTCGATCCCGAAGGGATCACAAAGCTTCCTCGGTAGACTCGCAATTCAAGTAGATTAAGGATGAAATTTGTTCTGTTGTAAATCACTTCTCGTTGAAATTGTGGAGGACATGATGCAACAGTAACTGTTGTTATTATTCAATTGGCAGAGGCCTGATGAATCTAATAAAAATTTTATTGACGCAAAATCATTGAGTTGACTCATTGGAAGCAATTGACGATTTGGTCTATATAGGCCAACCTACATGAATAAAATTTAAGTAGCCTCCAATAAACAATTTTCAAATCGTTATGACCCAGTATTGAGTAAAATATATATATTCGACCTTCTGGGTACTTAACATAGGAAACATACATAAAAGAAATCAATTAAAATGCATTTCTGGGCATCGAAATGAACCAATGAAAAAAAAACTTTTCGGAGGCTTGCCAACAACAGGTGGATAACTCTTAAGTTCTGACGTATTTAGCCGGAAAATGAGCTGGCTAAATAATTATAGTTATAGAAAATACTGACGTTGGACGATAAATTTCCTTGTCGCAGCTGATGAAATGAAAAGTATGAACCTTGTTGTAACAAGATTATCTGGAATCATCGAAAGATTATTACAGATATTGAAATAAGAACAAATAAAAAGAGGAATTGAATTGCTTCAAACATATAACTACCTTAAATGTAATTTGTTTTATTTGGTTCCTGATGATTCTAATACAGAAATTCTCTATCGCTCTATGGCTACTCGTTCTTCGCTCCAAAAATAACCCCTCAAAAATGAGTTATTTTCGGTCTAGTAACACTTTTACCCACCAAGAAGTACTTATTTACACATGTGCAACGCACAATATTCATTAAAAAAACTGAAATTCTTGTGAAACAATTTATATCTCAACTCAAATAAGCACACCCAATTTCATCAAAATCGAACTAGTATAAAACGTGAATAATCGTCGTGAAAGCATGGCCGGGATATCCCCATGATTTTCTGCGCTTGGGATTATTGTAATGAACCCATTTTCCGCCTCCAGTCACAATGCGATGCAGAAATCCTTTTAGTCTTTTCCTTGCAAGTAGTTGTTCACAAGCATGCAAACGCCGTTCAACATATCTCGGCTTCAACACGTACGAAATCCAATTTCCCTGTTTCTGAATCATTCCCAAGACTTTCAGACATTTTGAAATGACTTGTTGCGTCGCTCCCAATGATCCTGCCAATTCTTGTTGCGTTTGACACGAGTTTTGATCAAGTTATGCCTCCAATTCTGCATCTTCACTCTTTCTCCGCCATGCTGGTCTTCGACGTCGAAATCGCCGTTCTTGAAGCACGTTTTTCACTAATAGTGGCCTCACCATAGGTATTTGAGAGCATTAGATGAGCCTCAGCTGCAGATTCCTTCATATTAAAGCAGAAAATCAAAACCTCCCGCAAATAATGATAATTTGGCTTGTAAGCTTACACGTTTAATCGAAATAACATGATGCAGACACAAATCGACTTATATTTCGATGGCGTTATGTTTAAAAATACCTAAGTTTATTCATCTATAATCTATTTATTTTGACTATTACTTGCCGCTACAGCCATCTATTGCAAAACGGCGGAAGCAAAGTTGTACACTTGATAAATTTGGGTCATAACTTCGTAATTAAAAATCCTGCTAGAAAGACGAGCACGCCACTGAATTATACGTAAAAAGTGCCCGCATACTGTTTTGATTTCAGAGCTCTGTCATCAGAATTAGCAGAGATATAATTTTTTTTTCGAAATCACCATTTTTCCGATTTCCACTTATGACTCGCTTGAAAACAAAGAAAAGTGGACAAATATGAAATCTTCTCCTGTTCTGTTAGTTTGTCAGAAAGAGAGAACGAGAATGGATATCGTATCAGATTTTGTCTATCCCCTTTGGTTTAAAAGTTGGAGAGCTGAAACATCGAAATTTACCCACCTTGTGCATCAGTCAGTCACTCAACAAACAAGGAAACAATTTTGTTTATTTCCCTTTCGAATCGGCTTGTTAACCTCGATTCCCCATGAATAATCTATATTCAATATTACCTATTTATTTTGTAAATAGCAGCCGATAATTTCGGCTGATTCACCATAAACTCTAGTGGGCGTCAAGCCTCCAAGCTTTCTCATCATCAAGGCTATTTTTCCAACTTGTATTCCTAAAACAAATCATCCGAACTTTCAGCAGGTGTTGAAAACTTGACAACGGAAACCCAGCAGCGACCAACCGACGTCGGCGAAGCGCCTTGTGACGTCGACATCGACGCGCAGACGTCGGTTAGCGACGCCAACACGCAAGATACGCTCAGTAATAAGCCAGGAGTTGAGAGTGAGTGCGAGATGGAATCGACGAAACGCAACAATTCGACTTTGCGCAACAAAAACATGGAAGCTGAAGCTGCCACCAAGATCCAAGCTGGTTTCAGGGGTTACAAAGTCAGGAAACAACTCAAAATGAAGGTAAGATACTCAAGAATTACGTAAAATTAGTCAAAACTACTTAAGTACTCCCTAGCTTGTAAATATTATTGACCAACACGACTTTAAATTGCTTAATGATCATTCGAAGTTCTACTAATGCAAATTAATCACAATAATAAGACAATGTTTTCAATTACATGTACATTTGGATAATTTGGACTGTGTAGTCTATGGAGTACTTTAGACTGATAACTGGCGAAAGATTTGTTATATTTTTATCCTTTCATTGCACAAATCCCGGTTCTTCTAGTCCTAGGTTGTTATTCAAGTAAGAACACAAACTTTGAGGGGTACCTCAAAGTTGGTGTGATTTCGACACAAAGAGTTCAGGCGAAAATAAGTCTAATGGATATTTTTTTCAAAATGAAGCGTGTTAAATGGAAATGTTTACCGTGAAATGTCTTCCAAGAATACCTTCCATTAATCGAATAATTAAGTCAACATACTGCGTTTAAGAACTGTCAACACTACGATTATTCATTTTAAAGCCGACTTCCATAAAGAATAATGATTATTTTTCCCTGCATCATAATCCTTGTTCCATGAGTAAAGAAGCCTGCAGCGGTATCTCAAGATTAAAAGGTGCCTTATTTTGAAGGTTGCTAGAGAACAAAAAAAGTCTAACTTTTATTTTTAGTCTATTTCTTATCGGTCTATATAGCATTAATTTTTCATATTCTTCATAATACAAAGTTCTGAATATTTGAGGTATATTAATTTCAATTCAGCATGCTTTATTAACTTGACAACTTCAGATAAGAGTTATCCTTAATTTGAAACCATTTTCAAATTATCGAATGAGCTTGTGAATAATAATTGAAAGGCACATTATTCCTGAAGTTGTGAAGCAAATATGAAAGAATATTGTACATATAAGTATTCTTGTATGATAATATAAACTTTGTTCACAATTGAGCGGTTTATATTTTTCAAATTATAAGCAACGTATTGCTGTAAAATATCTGTTATTAGATTTGACTTCGCGATGAAAATTTGGCATCAATCGAACTCTGTCCGTCAGTTCAGCCGGCCGCTGACACGTGAACTCTCGAATGAAAGAACCTACAAACTCGAGATTCACATATCGACATATTTCAGTAGCAACTGATCCAACCGAGTTGAAATTCATAAATTAACGACTGCATTTCAGCAGAATTTTCTGTTCAGGCTATAGAATTTACAGTCAAAGTTTCTATAATTTTTTTTTTTTATAAATTTGGTCGGTCAGGGATAACCTATATGCAACTTATTCTGTCATAGAATATGCACCTTTCTGGTCATAATTGGTTCAAATAATTTCAACATGCTTATTTTAATTCACCTGAAAAAGATCTTTTCTAGAAATCGTAGAACAAATTTGAGATAAACAGTCAAAATATAGGATTATATGTAGGTATAGAGACTAAATGGCAGATGAGTATACTAAGTGTGACGAACAATTTTTCCAACATAAAGTAGATTATTGACTTTTTTTTTGATTTATTACTTTTGATCCTCTCATCAGTTTTCTGTGAATAAGCATTCAATTTTGTAGATATAACGTAGTGAATTGTGAAAAAAATTGAATTTCTAATGTAGTTCAACGAAACTACGTTGAACTAATTGAATAATAATGCACTTGGCAGTACATTGACAATTATCTATTTGTTTGCCAAATACTGTAATGATTCGTTTACGACTGCCTTGTTTAAAGAAATATGTAGACATAAAAATTTCATTGCATCGTTGAAAGGTTTTATATTCTTCTCTCATAAACAATGTATTGCAGAAAAATAACTTGACAGATCTCGCATAACCATTATCGAGCAGCAAATGCAGCAAGTGAATTTTATTGAGGCAACGTCACCGGACAGATTGTCAGAATATCTGTATTTTTTTAATTATGAGCCAGGGGTTCCGTAAATATGATAGTTCGAAATTTTGGTTTTTGATGATTTCAAAACTACAGTTTCGATCGAAATGAAAATTGCATTTGGATTTGAAGTTTAAGGTGTTCATATGAAACAATATTTTCAAGTAGCATGTGATTTTTCGAGCAGATCACACTGTCAGAAGTATAGAAAATTCTAAAAGAGTAGTGGAAAAAAAGAAACATCCAATATTTCCAAAAGGTACAGGTATATATCAGACTAGGTTGGAATTTCGCATGTACCTATACATATAAGAACGATTTGAAGCTGCGTACAAAATTTCGAGTGGATAACATCTACAGGACCATAAAAATTCAAGAAGAATAGTTAAAAAGAATTGCTAAATATTTCCAAATACGGATTCGATCGGTTTGAGAGTTTGCATGTTTGGATATAAAGAATAACCATTCCAAGCTTTGTACCTAATTTTGTGTCAATAGTTTCATCACAACTATAGGAAAATCTAGCAAAAAAACTCGAAAAAACGAGGAAAGCCTTGACGTTAAGTTAGGAGTTTTGAGCGCTAGTTAATTCATGCGCCAATGCGCATGTGCAAGCATAAATAATCGAGCGCCCAACAACTAATAATGAAAAATAAAAAAACAAGCATCGAAGAATGAGCATCTTTATACATTTATGTTTTTTATAAAATGTAATATGCCTTAGATTGAAAACTATTTACTACTTTTGTAATGAAAACAATCAATGATCAATGCACCAAAATTCTTGTAGCTATCTATCTACTTGTGAGGTATCACGTTTTCGTGGGGATTATTAAAACACTGACGGACGACAGACGACAACTTTATTGTGGTACAGCATTTGGAACCTCCTTGAACACTCTACTAACTCAACTGGTCATTACCTCCACTGAACTCCCCTTTTCCCAGTTTTATACCTAGGTTACAAACATAAAATCATATCATATACTATGTACACCGTGAATTTCTTCTTCCTTTTCTTATTCTCTAAGTTGCGTGCCTGCGCAATAGTACCATGGTGCCTGGACACTAATTCGGGTAGGGGATAGATATTCTCTATGGTATCTTTCTGAGAACCTTATGAATGAGAAGGTTGTATGCACAAGTACCATGAAAGACCCTTGTTACACTAATGCAGGTACATTTATATTAAGTATTGTCACGAAAATTTCGGCTAGACACAAACATTATGTCGAACGCAATATGCGCAATAGTACCATGGTGCCTGGACACTAATTCGGGTAGGGGATAGATATTCTCTATGGTATCTTTCTGAGAACCTTATGAATGAGAAGGTTGTATGCACAAGTACCATGAAAGACCCTTGTTACACTAATGCAGGTACATTTATATTAAGTATTGTCACGAAAATTTCGGCTAGACACAAACATTATGTCGAATTGCTTTTATCGCCACATACTCATAATATCTACACCTTGCATAGTACTACATTGGGTGGTCCTATCTCTTATTATATCCAAGTCATCGAAAAATAAGACGACGGTAGTTTCCAACTAAGATATTGACCGTCTAATTTTTTTTCATTGAAAATAAAAATCCCAAATTGATACCCACTTGTCTAATATTCTAATATCGGTTTTACCAAATCCACGAAAATTTCACATGAAGGTGTTACAACACTTAGGTCATAACACTAGCCAGTTGAGAATATTTCAGCACTTATCTCATCATACATTGTAGACTCAAGATTTATTGATTTATTATGTTACTAATGTATAATTTCAATGGTGACATGTTTCACGGTCGAATTATTCAACATATAGGGTGAGTCAATAGTGCTCGATAGGTCGATTACTCTTGTAAATTTTGGGCTAGGAGAATGATTCAAATTTTGATGGAATCCACAGTACTTTTTCCGAAAATTTCATGGATTTAATGGTTCAACCTGAAGATCATATCTTGAAAACCGTTCGAGATAATTATACGATTTTTTATTGAATTCCAGTAAAGTTGTCAAGTTTTCTTCAAATTTATGTATCACTCTAAAGACACTGCAATTTTCAAAAATAACCTCCAAAAATGGCAATAAGTCCATTTCTTCCAACGGCATGCCCTGAATTTTTTCATGCGCTGTGTTTTGTCGATTCCGTCAAAATTTGAATCGTTATTGAAGAGTTATCGACCGATCGAGCACAATTGACTCACCCTGTATATAGGAAAAACTGAGTAATTCGTAATTCCTCCCCTTGCATCTATTTCCCGAATTGCTGGAAGCGCTCAAATTTTTCTTACCTTACTTGGCCAGTTGTCAGTACGACAGTAACCTATAAATTGCCAATTCCAGCTTATTTTATCATCAATAATTGTTTGTAAACATGTCAAGGAAAAATAACGAAGGAGAAAATATTCAGACTGAGAATAAACAGAAAAAGACAGAAATTCTTTTAGTGTCGTAAGACAGTGCTGACCTTGGGACGTCTCGGACGGAAGTGTTGAGACTAATTTGTGGTTGACTATTTCCACTTCTATTTATTCGAACGATCCAATTGTTTTTGCGCTTCATTTCTAGTCTATTGGTGCCAAAATGAAAGATTCCACGAAATAACAAATTATATCCGTCACCCTCAACAATTTCTGCAAAGATCATTAAAAAATTTCAATCGGTTTTTTCCGTGATAGTTGTTCTTTTATTGATATCATTTATTTTTTCGATTTTCAATTAATTCGATCGAAAAAAAACATTTGATTTTTTGCCTTCTTAGCTAATGCTAAGAAGAAACATCATCTTTTTCTTTTTATTCTTCTTCCTTTCCTTCTTCTCCTTTCTCTTCTTCTTCTTTTCCTTCTTCTTCTTTTCCTTCTTCTTCTTTTTCTTCTTCTTCTTTTTCTTCATGTACCGTCTCCATTTCGGAGGTTGGCTATCATCATTGTTATTATAACCTTGGAAGCTAGGGCTTCTAGAATATTTACCTAGCTAAAATTTTTCCCAAATTACTGTAATTTTTAAATTTTGAGCTGCCTTTGCAAAGCATCGAATTAGAATGATGACGAATTCGTGGTTAAAATGAATTCTGTCCGTTCGTCGTCCGGTCATCCTTATACACAATAAAGCTCGAACGAAATACCAATTATATTGACTTTTCGGGGGTAGGTTTAGATTTCGAATGCTACGATCCAGTTTGTTAATGTAAATAATTAGACTAGGGATTTCGCAAATAATATCCTCAAAAAAATTTTTTCTGATCATCAAAATGAAAGGTCAACCTTCTTGCAGAATTTCATGTTGATTGCGTCATCAGAATCAGACAAAATTCAAGTTGAAGATGATGATGAATAGGTATAAAATTGTATTATGTATTTGGGATCCTTGAAATTCGATTAGAGAAAGCATAATTCTTCGTTTGGAAAATTTTAAATTTCTAAGCTATTTTAAAAACTTCTGTTTCAAATACTTTTCTCAATTTGGGTACACTTATCATTAGTTATTTCCGAGACAACATTTTGACGCTAATTAGTTCTGGCTACGCTACCTAGATATTACAGATAAATTTATTCATCCATAGGATTTTCAACTAGAACTCAAACAAGTGTAGCCATAGTCTCGGTTAATGAATTTAATTTACCAAGAACGGTTGAACTTGTTCCCAATTTTCGCTTACGTCCGAGGTACTCCTAAAATATGTCCTCAGAACTTTACTTTCAATTTATTTATGTTTCTTATTAGTCTTGCCAAGATTTTTTATGATTAGCTCTTTCGTCGCAAGAGTCAAGGACCCAAATTAGAAATAATTTTCCACTCAGTATAATGAGCGCAGGAAGTGAGGCAGAGATGGACAATGCTGGCTCCAAAAAAATTGTGATGAAATTTTTTAAACAATAAAAAAATTATTAATATCAGCTATTCTGCTATTTTGATAGTTCCAGACATTTTTGAGTGCTCGTTCCCCGATCAGATCACTTCATCATTTCGTCACAATATTTGTAATTTTCGAATTTTGAGACAGGCATAGTCTCAAACGATAATGTTCAGCTTATTAATGATTAAAACTAATAATGAAATTTCGTTTTGGACAAAAAATCTTCTATGATTCATTTTTGAGCGCTCGTTCTGTGATCAGGTAGGGAACAAGTTTCTCTGTACACTAAACAAAAATATGACTCGGGGTTCCGTAATTATATCTCTTTGAATATTTATTTTCTACAAAAAAGTAATGCGGTACTGATGGTCCCTAATAAGGATGAAACCGGTATATCGCTACTCTCCCTTGATGACATGCATTATCCTTGGTTTACTTTCGATTGTGATTCCTATGGAATTGCGTGGAAATCTTCTGTTTGACAATGGTTATATTGATGACATTTTTGTTGATACATCAACCAGATAGATAATTAATATCATATGATATTACACATTTGGAAATCGTACTTCTTTTTTTTTTTATTTTCTTCATTCATTACCAAGTGCAGGTGTTAGCCAATTTTATATTATTTATTATTCCTTTTCTAGATAAAAACCTTAAAAACCTAAGGTTTTACGCGAAATTCGGTGTTATGTCGTTTGTGAAATGCCTAATTTCCAAGATCGACGATGGATCGACAAACCTAGGTTTTCGTCAACACTACGGGCTACACCAGCAATATTCTCAGTTTTCTTGAGCGACACACGTGGTTTCGATTCTTCACGACACAACCTGTACCAAAAGCTAAAATTTTGTCAGCAGTTGAACTATAGTTTTCTGAGAAGGTGTTTCACAACGAACGACGATCCAAAAGTGCTATATTTTTGCGAACTGTGACTGCAAGATTTCTACCATTTTTGTAGAGAATTTTAGCAATTTCAATTACTTTGTTGATACGTATATCCATTTTCAGGAATGGTGTAGATTTAACTTGTCAAATGTCAAAAGTGACCGCTGTCCAGATAGCATACTATTCATAATGAAACCTCTCATTGGAAAACCCCTTATATCCAAGAGAAGTAACTATTTACTCACTATAAAAACATTACAATTTATTCTAGTCCAAAGCTGTAAGGAAGAAGAATTGCCTTCGTCTTTCACTATTGATCATAAAAATCTATAGTTTGAATAAGACGTCGCCTAACGAGAAGTTGATTTTCTTGACTGGAGTTTTATTTTTACTTCAACATTTCGTCCGTAGAGGAAAGAAGGAGCACGGAAAAAGCAACTGCTCAAACAGGGCATTAAGATTCAATTAAGGAGGTTCCGTTTCACTGCGACCTAATGGTCTATTGTGTCCCCCATGAGAGCTATTCTCTACATAACGTTATCTACAGCTTGCCTTACAGTTTCAGAGTTCTCATGAACTCCAGTATCTGAGATGGCTTCATTAGGTTAATCGTCACTTCTTTAAATGCTTGTCCAAAGCAGATTTTGCGTTAACTAGTGATGCCAGGCATTTCGTCATCAGGTGTAGTGTATTCTTGCTAAAATCCAGATACTTCTTGACAAACGAGGCGTACCATATAGTCAAGATAGGCGCTTCAGACAACCACATCTACGAGACCATTCTCTTCAACTGAGACACTAAGATATCCATGAGTTATGTTGATGATGTCTGACGAGTTATGTTGCTGCTTAATATAGATGATCGTCTTCAAGTCCTTTTCAAAAATTCACTCCCTTCTTTCTAGATTCTGATATTATTAATTTAAAGAAGTTTAAAGGAGCAAAGGTTAAGTGAATCGTAATGATCACTGACGTTATTATTATGTTCTTTCCATCAAATTTCAACTTTCCTCAACCCTTGCGAATTATATATATAGTCCGTAAGGAATATTTACACTCAATTCTGGGATTAGTGGTTCCTCATTGAGGAGAATCTTCAACTTCCTCGATAGCTCAAAGGCGAGCATCGGACTAGTAATTCGTAAGTTGCTGGTTCGAGTCCTGCTCGGGGAGGTGCTTTTTCCAGAATTGAAAAATTGTCTAAATGCAGTGAAATTGATTTTATAATTTAAAGAAGGTTCAGTTGCTTAGAAGAAGTCCTTTGAATCATAAAGAACAAAATAATTCTTTTAATATAATTGGATATAAATACTCGAGTTATTCGCGAAAATTTTGTCAAAATTCATATTTTTAATACCCTCCTCACGTTGCTTTTCTAGTCTACCTAATCTATCTGAAGTGTGTAGGCAAACTATATAGTTTTTTCATTCTTGCATTCGGATTTCGAGTACATCAGATAGGCAAAACTTCGAGAAGTTGCAATCTCAATAAATCATCTCCGAAATATCTTCGAAATAAAGAAGTGAAATAATTCATGCGAATTTACGACTTGGAAGGTATCCAATAATCGTTTTGGTGCCAGTGAGCTTCATAAAATCTCCAAGATTATTGATTTTTCCATTTGTTTGCCCAATTTTTGCACACAAATAAATACAGTTACTTTGATTCATTCACGATATAAAATAACATCTGACAACAAATGGGAAATTTGAATTGAATACCAATCGTTTTTACTCCAGATGATTCCTTACACACATCATGAATACCAACATGAGTATAAACAAAGTAATACAATTTATCCCCTAGTGTAATTATAGTCCCTTTTAATCCAGAATGTAACCTTGAAAACTCCAAGAAAAATGTATTTTTTATTCGTGAATGCTGAGGAAATAGAGTATAATCTCTTGATAAATTATAGAATGTTGGCAGTCGCAGTAGCCAGCTACAAAGTAGCATAAGGGAAATTTAAGAGAAATTTATCCATAATATAGTTGAATAATTTTCCCTTCGATATACAGGATAAGTCAAAAATGTGTACCAAGCTTTCTGGGGGTAATAGTACATTAAAAAATAAGTATTGTTGAATGAATGAATGTATGGCCCAAAATGCATAGTAAGGGAAATATATCCCTTCAAACTTGATAAAATTAAAAAAATTTCTCCGCATAACTCCTTAGCCACTAGATTGAAATTTCGTGCATAAATGTATGTTGGTGAAATACATTTTTCATTACAGATCTGATATTGTTATAAAGGATGTGTTTAGAGGTTGAGTCATGATTTTTGAAACATCTTCTATGGTAGGATGAATCTCGCGATGAATGAATCTGCTGACATCATGTGACCACAAAAACTCAAAACTCGAAAAGGGTTCAATTTTTAATATTTGGATAAGAGTACCGTTTTCATGTTATTTTCTTTCCTCGACTGTTTCTATTTCTCAGCAGAACGAATACAACGAAAGAAGTTGTCCCAAAAAAATTATGACTCGGCCTCTAAAAACACCATTTATAACAATATTATTATTATTATTATTTGAACTGGGGTCGTTTTGCTTCGGTGAGCCTTCCGGGAACTGCGACCATGCAGATCTTTTGTTCACTACCCTACTCATTCATAGAAACCCAGGGAGGTCGTCAACGACGTTAATAAAATTGACAACCTCCCTAGGGGCCTTGGCCATTACCTCTCTGGTATCCAGGACCGGCTTGCCCATGTGAATGGTTCTTAGGCCAGCCAGCTCTGGACACTTGCATATCAAGTGTTCAGAAGTTTCTACTTCCGATCCACAGAGCCTGCAAATCTCGTCTGCTGACTTACCCATACGGTACAAATGATGTTTGTACCGACAGTGCCCCGTCAGCAGTCCCACCATCACCCGAAGCTCCGCTCGTGACAGCTTCAGGAGTTTTCTGGTGTAAGTAGGTGAAATCTTCACGAATTTCTTTGCCTGAGCAAGTCTAGGAGTGTTAGTCCAGTGGATTGTCCTACTGTTCAACTCCCATAGCTGGACCGCAGCTTTGTATTGGTCTTTTCCTATCCCACAGAAAGGCTCAGGTCCAGCAGGTCTTAGCCTAGATGCACTTTTTGCAAGCTCGTCCGCTCTCTCATTTCCTTCAACACCACAGTGCCCTGGTACCCATAGTAGAGTCACCTTGTTTCCTCTGGCCAGTTGCTTTATGGTGTTACGGCACTCCCAAGTCAGCAGAGACCCCTGACAACACGATTCCAGGGATCTCAGCGTGGCTTGGCTGTCCGTGGTGATGTAGATATGCGCCCCTAACAATATTAGAAATAAAGGTTTGTAATAAAAAAAAAATTAACAAGATACATTTATGCACGAAATTTCAATCTGGCGGCATTCACTTTTTAGAAGTAATGCGGAGAATTTTTTTTATCAACTTTGGAAGGATATATCTCCCTGAATATGCAGTTTGGCCCATAAGTTTATTCATCAAACTGTACTTATTTTTCAATGTAGTATCACCCCCAGAAAGCTCGGTACACATTTTTGACTCATCCTGTATATCAACGTGTTACTGTTGTCCAATCAAATTTAAGTTATGTTACCTAAAGCGCTCATCTACTGCCTCTCACAGTAATAATATAATAATAATAATGTTTATTCATTCCGAAATACAAAAAAATAATAAACATCAATTCTACCTTAATTAATGAATGAACAAACATAAATCTCCCACAAAAGTATGACACTTGTGCGTGGGTTGTGATTCAAATTAACAACAATTCTATGGACAGACGAACACACAACTAAACAAACTTATTCCTGCTCGTGAATGTATCCCAAAAAGACTTAGGTTTGCTCTTGATCCAGGTTTTAACTCTTCTATTGAACGTTCTGTTATTTTTTGTTTCTTTGATATCTACTGGAAGTTGATTATAAAGGAGTGGTGCGAGATATATGAATGATCTTTGTGCAACTGTTTTTTTTTGACTCATCCTGTATATCAACGTGTTACTGTTGTCCAATCAAATTTAAGTTATGTTCCCTAAAGCGCTCATCTACTGCCTCACACAGTATCTATCAATCATAAATTATTCAAAGAAGTTATGCTTGGACTGATTTTAATGTGGTTGCCTTTTTTAAAAATTCACTCTTTACTATTTCACCATACCCTCTTGTTCTTTGTTCTTCATCAGAAGCAAAAGCTTAATATCTTAATAATTTAAGATCCGAACCTCCTTGAAAATTTCAAGTACATATTCAGATCTTTTCGTTCAGGAGTTGAATTATAGAATAGCATTTCAGGACGAATTCATCATCATAATTATAGTTTTAGACTGAGTGGTTCAAACATCAAAATTTACTGACATTGAAACAATCTGTCCAGGGAACGAGGGCCCAAACAGTATTCTATTATGTCCCTCATAAATACGAGAAGTGTTAAAAATCTAAAAACGTATTAAGAAATACGAATTCCCCAGGAATATTAACGATTTAGCAATTTAGTTGAATTAAACCAATCAATTTTTTTCAGAACACATCTTCTGAGGAGAACACCAAGAAGACAGTAAGACGTAAAAGTTCAAGTTGTCTAACTGAAAACCAGGCGAAAAAACAGAAGGAAAACATCGACTTACAAGAAAAATCTGCTGTCAAGATTCAAGCCGGTATTCGTGGATTTCTAGTGAGGAAGAAGGTGAAGAAACCACAGAAATTACAGGAGTGACAAGAAAAAAAGTTGCTGAGCTGATAAAGAAAGAGCTTTCTTAATTTGAACATCTAAAAGCACGTTCCTAGTTATACTACTATATTTTCTAGTAAATCAACTGGGCTCATTAGAATAGCTTAACGATCACAAAATAATTTCGTTCATTGTCCTGTAATGAATTAATCGAAATATTACGTATAAATAATTCTTAGATAATGATGTTGTGAAAACCTAATCTATTATTATAGATCTAATTATGTATCATAGGATAAAGATGGAACTGAAAGTGAGTTTTGAAGGTTTTCTGAGGGTTCATCTAACCCTGCAATATCATCAGAATATACTCAAATACGGGAAGAATTTAAAATTAATTACTACTCTACTTGTCGTTGTTACAATTTTTTGCATTTCTTAGTCGATAAAGATATCATTATGTTATATTAGTAAAATTGGCACATGGAATGCTCGTTAAATAAGTATTTATTTTCTTATATTGAATAAACGTTGAAGCAAAATACTACATAGTTTTGTCTATTTGATATCTTTTGTAAAACATTGTTTTTAATCAAAATATTCTTTTTCAATTTTGATCTGTATGAAAACTTAAAAGTACTGTAAAATACCGCAGGCGTACAAACATAACTTATGTCCAAAAGGATAATTTATAAAAAAATGAATAGGAATATTTGAGTGATAAAAGTTTGTGTTATTATGTATGAATAGGGGTCGTTGTGGCTCTGTTAGTCTTCCGGGAACTCTTTTGTTCTTAATCCTACCTATTCATACAAATCTAGGGAGGCCGTCGATATGGTTAATGAAACCGACGACATCCTTGAGATCCTTGGCTATTACTTCGTGAGTATCCAGAACTGACTTTCCCATGTGAGTGTTTCTTAGGACAGTCAGTCCCAGACATTTACACACTATATGTTCTGCTGCTTCTACCACAAAGCCTGCAAATCTCATCTGCTGACTTACCCATGCGGTACCAAAGGTATTTGCATCGACAGTGTCCTGTCAACAGTCCCACCATTGCTCAAAGCTCAGCTCGTGGTACCTTCAGCAGTGTTATTGTGTAGGTATTGATGTTTTCTATCCCGACTCTCCTTCTCCCCTGTAAGATCTTCCAGAAACTTAATTGCTTGTAGTCTTGTACGAGTTAAGGAGAACCGTTTATGTTTTCTTTGTAGGCATTGCTACTGTATCCCATCGCCATTTCAGGCATAGTACTGTTAATTTTTCTCCTAACAATGAATGGTAGGACGGTCCCTCTCAACAAGAAAATGTATTTCCTGTCAAGTGCTCGAGCTACCATGTTTCAGCTTAGAAGAACATGATCTTACCCACTAGAGCAAGATTAATCAACCATAAATGTATTGAGAAGATTTCGAATTAGCCAGAATTGTTTATTGATAATTTAAGAGGGATTATTATACCAGTGAATCAATAGTATATAAGCATATTATTTTTTTATTATTATTACTCACTCTTTGAAAAGAAGATATAGTGGCACATTATAGATACAAAAACCTCCCGCACATAACGAGAATTTGACTTGTAAGTTGACATGTTTAATTGAGAATACTTTTATGATGCAGACACAAATCGACTAATATTTCGATGACGTTATGTTTACAAATACCTAGATCATTGTATGACATCTACGATCTATTTATTTCGACTACCACTTACCGCTGCAGCCATCTATTGCTAAATGGCGGAAGCAAATTTGTACACCATATAAAAAATGCTTAAATGAACTCCCATATCTCCGTAAAAATAATAAATTTTTCACTGATAATTTACAGGATTATTACTATACGCAAAAAAATTAGAAATGTTTTTTTGGTATTTATGGCGTACTTTGTTGATCTTGATGAAGTACTCATTCCAAATACACTTTGGTCATGTTATTCCATGATTAAATGTTTATTGGAAATGAAAGAAAATATTGGTACAATGAATGAAATTGAATTTTATAATACGGTTTGAGAAAAAATATCGTTCCTGTCTTGAGTGTTATGTATCTTCCCACGCGTCGAGGCAATCTCGTGCGGTAAAGTACAACTTTCCGCTGTAGATAGGAAAATAACTATTTCGCAACCGGGCGCCTAAAAGTCTAGAGTTGCTTGTCAATAGTATAGTATAAAGATTCCTTATACTATGCTATTGACTCTAGACTTTTAGTATATTATAAAGATTCCTTATACTATGTCAATAGCTGATCATTACTGATTTGAAAATCAAGGTTTCTCAGTTTGCTTATAATATTGTACTTACGAGTATTACAGGATCATGAGATGAATCAGTTTGAACCTATCTTGAGAAGTATACAGGGTGTAACATGAGTGGTTGCTTATAGCCTAGTGGTAAAAGCAGGTCATCTAGGCTTTTCAGTAAAGTAGCTTGTTGTGGCCTGTGGGTCCTAAGACTAATGGTGGGTTTATGCACTATTCCTAAGAACTAAGGACTAAGAACTAAGAACTGAACCTAAGAATTCAGTGGCGTTTATGCACCCTCTTCTAAGTTCTTAGTTAAGACATGCGCACGTGCTCGAACTACTTTCTATTTGTTCTATACTTTGATGTTTGACTTTGATATTTATTTTGAAAAAATTAAATTCAATTTTTTCAAATACACATGATACTTTTCATCGATAAACACGAATAACGGAACATAAAATGATAGAAACTGGTACTTGTTAATATTGAAATTCTATGCGGCACAAGCGCACTTCTTTATTTTACCTGAGCCCTTAGTTCTTAGTTAAAAGTTGGCCTGCTAGTGCTAGTGGTAGTTTCTTAGTTCTTAGGAAACCTGCATAAACGCCGTCATTGATTTGTTAGCGTTCCATTCTTAGTTCTTAGGTTTAGTTCTAGTTCTTAGGACTGGTGCATAATCCCACCATAAGAAGTTTCGGACCTACAGGGGGATTCATTTAAATTGACCTAAATTTCTGATATCCACTTATTATTTGGAATCAGCAGTCCAATTCAGCGGCGCCAAATTTTAGGGGCGCAGTCAGTTATTAAAACAAGACATATTTTTTGACACAGAACTGTTTTCTTAGTGAAAATTCCACTCTTTGTAGTGAAATAATAAAATTACCAGGAGCCAATTTTCTTGAATCGAATATGTGCTTTAACTATTGTAATGAAAATATAAATAGGTACTTAAATGCACCTTTCAGAATTACTTCGTCTATTCACTATAGACTTATACTTTTAAACAATGCAGGACGTTTTTTGATGAAATCGACAAAACGTCTTTTGATAAATTTAAAAGGTTTGAATTAAATAATATGATTTTATCTGAAATTGAAAAGATGCCTGAGGGGAATTACAGGGGCTTCTTCAACGAAAACTGAGAGAAATTAGGCAAAGCAGGGCGGCAAAACTTTATTTCGCCGGGGCGTCAAAATGTCTGACGGAGGCCAATAAATTTCCAGGACAGTACTCAGATTATTGAGTTTTTCCCTTTAGACTTCGAAATCTATATTTTCAACACGTTTCAGAGGAATATCGTTATTGCCATAAAAAAATGCAATCAGTGGAATTAATTCACTTATTACTTTGAATGGCACACTTTTTTCAAAAAAAAAATTGAATTTAAAATAAAAGACATAATTTTGTTTCAAATTTGATTCTCATTCTCAAAAGAATTCACAGTTTGATCATGTAGTACCAGTAAAATTTCAACCTGATCGGGTCTTTTGTCACGGAAATATTGGGTAGATCTTTTTCAATATATATTTTTTTTATTTTCTTTGGTTGTAATAATTTTATAAGCTGGTACTTTTGCATGAGGTTAAAATTTGTTATTATATATCAACACTCAAAATTTATGTCGGTTTTGTGATAACATGGTACATCTATTCGATAATTCTTTTTTAATTTCTTCTTAAATTTCCTTTAGTTCTGGTTACATGGTGAATGAAACTCAGCACGAAGCCAGAAATTCTTATTTTACATCTTATCGTAAATTTATGAAATTCTATAAGATCAAACTAGGATTTTTCACCAAAGAGTTGACAGTAATGAAAACATCTAATATAATATTACAGATTTATTCGTCATGAGTCTTTGTGATTATAAATACATAATGGAAATAAATAATTGATTATATACAACCAGGCGAACTGAATGTGAGAATCATCGTTCTGAGGTAATGAGAGCAGCCAGATTGGTTAGGTCTATTTGGCCTTTTTTAATACTGATTAACATTCTTGTTTGGTTGAGGAGGGTAGCACTCAAGATTGCCCAAGAAGCATCCGTAGCACCTTCCTTCGCTAGAGCAAAACAGACCGGTTGCACAGTCTCCGAAGGAGTTACGAATTGGTCCTCCACATTTCTCTCCAGGTCCTTTCAAGCATTCCCTCCTTCTGCACCTGTTCGTGTATTCTCCGTAAGGGCAGGGGTATTGTGGAGGGGGTGCGTTACATTCTTCACCTTGGCACCAAGTGCACGCCGTACTCCTGAAAATTAAAAAGCCACAATTAAAAAAAATAATTATTGAAAACTTTATGTGAGTATTTTTCTCCTCATAATAAATTTCTTTCAGAACGGAATTTAAGATGAAAATCTGCCTTTCAAGATGACCATGAATGTGTTATTTGATTTTTTCGTCTTAACCATAACAGTGAGTTTCAAGAACGGTAAGTGTGTTTTACCGGTCTAAGACAATTGCTTGAAGGACGCACTCAGCGACTGAGTTTGATACGCCTCATTGCCCGTGATGCTTTTGCAGGATCCTCTTATTTTTGCCTTAATTTGAATTTAAGTGATTTCCACCTGATTACTGAAGAGTCGAAATTGACGTTCATATTAAAGTGATATTCCTGCCACATCTATCTCAAAAAATATCAAATCCAATATTTGTTTCCTCAGATACTTGAGACTTGAAAATTGCATTTAATTATGAATATAATTCTGTAAACTTTGCACAAAAATGCTCTAATATAGGAAAGATTAGGTTCAATTCGATTTTATTATTGAGAAAGTGAAAGTGATGATAACTACTACAATTACAATTACGCAAAAATATTGTTTTTACAATTGTTTAGGATGATGCCTCGTTTACATGATTTTCTGAATAAAATATGTGGTATCTTCTTGTTACTTCAAATCTTAAATATGGAATTTTTTTCCAGGTTGATTATATTTTGACCAAATGTCTGTAATTTTGCAATCTCGAGACGAGAATAGACTCAATAAAGTTTATCGATACAGTTAGTTTCCTAGAAATTCAGCTATTTTACATGGAAAAAATTTTGATCTGATATAGAGTATAGGAGAACGAAATAATTTTTTTCGAATCTTTTACGATATTTTTTGGGAGGGCCGAAGAAATGCCAAGGTGCGAGAAGGTACAAGAAAGACGAGATTTCCATGGTGTGTTGAACTCACAGCAAGCAGAAGCAGCACTATACAATATATATATATATCAAAAGGGGAAAATCGTAGGTACCCTTCAAACATACATTCATTATTTTGATATGATCTTTCATTTCCTCATAAAAATTATATCAATGGAGTAATAAATGATATGGTGTAGAAAGTAGCATGATTCTATGTCTTCATGGCATTTGCATTGCAAATTGATTACCTTCTTTTCAGGAAGAAACTTTGTGGTCAGATATTTTGGAAATTAAGACCGACCATTTACTTTTACTCTTAATAATAACAATAACATATTATTGAAATTTATTTTGGGATCAAAAGTAATCAACTAAATTTCAAGACTTCATTTATCGACTATCAAATCTTATATAGGTATGTTCTTGAACAAATTGAACAGAAGGTATTATTTGCCTATAACCTGAATTTTCAGTAGATATACACATGCTTCGGGTCTTTCAACTTGATGTTGCAGAAATAGCTTATTGCCTAGAAGAGTAGGTATAAAAACTTCAACATAAAAAGATTTTAATGATACTGTAAATCCAATAACCATTCGTCTTTGACGTCTACAAGAGTTGATTGTTGAGAATGCTTTTGATAATAAAAAAGCAATAATTCAATTCTGAATTACTTGAGAGAATTTTCAATTTTTTAAAAATGCGAATGTGCATGATGGTATTGTTTATGTCTCTCCTAAAGCAATATTTCTGCACATTAAAGATTCCGCCATTTGAAACCACTACTTCAAGTCTTGTTCTATATTTAGTTTAAGAAGTTATATTATTCTGAATGCATTTAGCTGAACTTTGATGTACATCCATAAAATCGATCCCATAAGACACATCTTCCGAAATATGTTAACAATTTAAAACTGTAACAAATTGTTGCAACTTACCATCGTACATAGTCAGAGAGGATGAAGATCGCGACGATCAATAGAATTGATGGGAAGAATCTCATTTTCAGTCAGTTTATACCAGTTAAAAATAATTACCTGTAACAAAAAAATTAATTTAATTCTTATGTAAGCCATTTGGGAAGTCAACTTGATATAGTGCTGAGTTACTCGAACAAAAAATTAACCAATATACCCTGGCAGGTTAGTAACTATCAGTAAAGCAAAATGATCCTGATCAACAGGATTTCGGTTCTGCATTTGTAAGGAGAACTTGTCCAAATGAAAGATCAAGCCGAACGAATTAATTTATTAATTTTTAATTTCGTTATATCAAAAATATACAAAAGTAGAGAACAGCATTGGTTCTCAATGATAAATACTGAATAGCTATATCTTCCATTTGAGTGTAAAGGATATTGAAACAAATATTGATCATTGTTTTCTGTTCTATGATGGAATATTATGATTCACGCAAAAAAGAAAACAACTATTCAGTACGAATTTCATGGAGTCTGAAAAATCGAAAGTTTCAATTAATCAACTCAAAAAATTGCATTTCTAACCCCCGAATAACTTTGATAAAATTCAATAGATTGGAGATGAATTGACTTTGTACTCAAAACTTGAATTGAAACTTCAGTTTAAGGGTGGTTATGATTCATGGTAACATTAGATCCTTAATAATTAAACATGGAAATGAACATGGCTTAGCCAATATATCAACAAGAACAAGAGCTTCAGTAAGTGTTAAAAGATCAGGTGCATTTTAAAATGTTTCAAAATTTAGGATTTCGAACAGTTTTTAATACATACTCGTCAATTTAAGTACTCAAGAGAATATTTCAATGTCTTTTGAATAATGAGGAATCCACATCAACAAAACCCCTGTACTATTTGAGTAATGAAATTAATTTGAGTTAATTATTTTAGATTGGAATATTTCCTCATCGATAGAAAGAGTACGAAACTTTCGTCTTTCCCAAAAAAAAATGCTTGTGTTTCTTTTCGCACATCTACACTCAATTCAAGAGAAGTTCAACAAGAACAAATTCATTACTCCTTGGAAATATAAATGATAATCTTTGAAATATATTAAGGTGCCCACATTTAACCGTAAAATTATAAAATGTATTTATTTGGAAATCCTACCGGCTTGGTTTTTTGTTGAATTTACTCAATGATTGTTTAGTCTGATATATTTTTCCTTTATGACTCCGTGCCAAACAACTTTACATCAGTTTTTCAACCGACAGGATTATGAAGACAACAACACTTTCACTGAATCGAAACTGGCAAAAACGTCGAAGAATTTAGCCTTTTTTCTCTTGTTGAATAATCCTAACCATCCTTACATAGAATTATCCTATAAGTTGTGTGTTTCTAGTACTTCAAAAAGAAGAGTTCAAAATCGGCGCGGGTTTTTCGAAAATATTCAATTCAAATATGATAATTTTGTTGAAGAATTTTGTCAATGAAATGTTGTTATTTAGTGAATTCAAAAATGGTTTGAGTAAATTGCCAGTCGCCTCCCCTATTCAAACATTGAGTTGAAGGTTGTTCACCCCAAGTCTGTAATTTGAAGTAAAGAACTGAAATAATACTGCAAGCTAACACAACCACGCCAAATTTTCATAGAACCAGCTCATGATACTATGTAGTACCTAGTGTTAATCAATCAACTCACCGGTAAATTAAGAGGGTTCAGAATTGCAGCTTAAAGTTCTGAAGTCTGAATCACCAAAACACAATAATTCGATGGACTGTTTAAAATACATTTACCCGAAAACCACTGGATTGACACGAGGGAATTCGAACTCAACACAAGACCGAAACAGTAAGTGAAATTCACGAAAGTGCAGACGTCCAAGCGCTATTGTGTATTGAGCCTTCGAGATGCAAGTGAAGACTGAAAATCAGTGGATTGTTTAGGATATCATATTTCTGGTATTACCAGACGTCTTATCTTTGCCTGAAGATTATTTCTATAAATAGTTGGTCCCATTCGTAATTAATAATAGTCACACTTATCTCTTAGAAATAAATTTGTTTATAATATTGTGGGAGAATAGGCATAATTGGTGATTATCCAACAGGGGATCCGATTATTTGGTCTGCCCCCAAGAAAAGACAGACTGGGAGAGGCGTCGTCATCAATCACCTCGATCCTTTACGAATTGACAGCCATCTAGTGATGACAGTTTCGAATAGAACCAACCATTGACCATAATTACATAAAAGACGCCTGAAGGAAAAGTTGGCGTGTGGCTTTAGGAAATGAGTCGTCCTCCTATCATTTCTGTGTTTTGACCAGTAGACTGTTCATGATTATGGCACACTTTCCTTTCATCGTCATGGCAACCGACAATGTAAACAAATCTAATTACCTGATCCAAAGGTCAGTAGAGGCGCTTTATTATTGAATGAAATTCATTTACGTCATCTGTGCACTCTCAGAGGATCAAATCATGATACAGTTTGGAGGGCTGGTAGCTCCGTGTAGCTTCCACGAATTCATTGAAGAGCAAAACGGTAAAATGTTAGGGGTATTATCGCCAAAAGGTTTTGTCCAAAATAGGGGATTCACACACTGACACGCAGGATATTTGTGTCACATGATATTCTTACATGCCCGATGAGTGGAAGAAACGAAGAAAGCCTAAAAACAATCCGAATGGTGGAATTTCGATGGTAAAAATTGGATTCCCCATTGATATTCACCATTGGTACTCACATGCCACAATAAAGTGAAAAATTATTACTGTCCAACTGTTTGTTATTCACGAGTGAAGTCCCAAGAAGAATTGTAATTGAAATCCATATGTAGTCAAATGCAAATGAGACACATCGATAGTAGTGAAATAATTATGGAATTCTTAGAAAAATTATAGTCTGAAGGTAGCCTTTTTTCAAAACAAAACCTTATAATCAGTGTCAAACGCTATATTCACTAAAGTTTGCTTAGTGAGATACCTTCGAAAAGGGGCATGAAGAGCTTCAATATTAGGGTTATTCCATAAAAACAGTTGGATTTCTAAAAAGAATCGATTTAATGAACTTGTCGAGTAGTTATTTCTTTTAACACTAACACGATTAATTAAAAACTATTCTACTCAATATGACACACCACGAATCTTCTCAGGTAGGTAGATTTTAAAAATTGTAACAATTCGGTGTTCGTAGTTCAGGAACAAACAAATCCAGAATCTCTTTTGAAGATATCTTCAAAAGAGAATACCAATACACGAAATAATTGAATTTCTGATTAAAAGCTCAACTACAAATTCATTTCTGTGTTGAAATGATGGAGTAACTCCTTGTGCTCTGAAATAATGAAATTAATTATTGACAATATGAGGTTCAAAAATTTTCATTTTCAAGCCAAAAGAATAGAACTATTATGTGAAATTTCATCATTTTTTCGACTCCTATGTATGGGGAGTCCTTGTATGAAGACTTAAATTCAATTCCATTTTCCTCTGGTATCAAGTTTTCCTACTGTTGATTGCTGGGAAGAACTATCGCTCTTCTGGTTGTCATTTTATTTGGGATTATAAGGTCCTCTTTTCTATCTTTCTTTTTAGAATTTTTTCATTATTATTCTTACTTCACTGTGTATGTGCCTCATTAGTATTGCTATTAGCAGGTTGTTTTTTGTTTATTTATATTTATTTCATCGAAAGTTTCAATTTTCGATTCTTCTCTAATTTTCTAGCTTATGTCCATGGGTCTCTAATCGTTGTTCATATAGTTATGCATTTAATGTGCCTTGCAATAGTCCCTAGATGCTTCTTTTTTCCATTCTATTGTCTGATCTTAACGTTTCCAGCTTTTTCTTTCGTTACTGTTGTGCTGCCAATGTATTCTGCCTGCCTGGTTATTAATTTTCGTGACTATATTCTATGTGTTCGTATGTCCGACATATATGTATATGTTGAACTGCAGCTACCCTTTGACCGATCCTTGGGGTACTCTGGCTTCGATGTCTCTTATCGTCGATCTCGTACCATCCTATGGTTTTAGCAGCGTCCTTAATTTGGTTGAGACTTTTTGTATCTTTTTTTACGTACCTATCATCCTTAATTTCACAGATTCTTACTGTATCCAGTTTGATCCTTGAGGAATCAATTTACCTATTTCTAGAATAAATGTTGCTTTGATCTGCTCCTTCATCATCGTACTTTCGAGAATACAGGGTGGTACACCAAATTTTGCAATGAAAATTATCAAAAAATCGGAAAAAAATTATGGGATAACAAACTTTAGTACACCCTGTATTTGTTATGTGTTTGAATCCGATCACTCATCTTGTTTACTCTGAGGAATAGTTCTGTGTGGTGTGCACAAATCTGAATTTATCTGAAGAAATACCATCGGTTGAAAGGTTAAAATTCATTCCCACGGAACGTGATATAATTTTTGAAATTGAAATAATAAGTTCAACAACAATAACAAGGAATCCATCAATCTTTTATCCGTAAACATTCGATAAGTTTTTAATTAATTGACTCCCAGATATATTTACAGAATCTAACATTTCAAATCCAAAGTCGATCAACAAAAATAGGTACTGTCAACTAATTTTTTCTGTGCTATAATATTCTCATGAACTTTCGGGTAAAGAACGTCGTGTTTGATCTATTCATGTGCGTGGAGTCAAAACCGTTTATCCCAGTTTTATTTTCATATCTACTTGACCTAGTGGTTAAGGCTTGCCCTCAATTTCATTAATGTAAATATTTTTGGTACAACTACTCTCCCGGATTCTTTTCTAACGACTATAAGAAGGCCTAAATCCAAATTTTTTTTTATTAGAAATTTTTGACAACTTATACAGGGTGATCCATCGATAGATATCTGCACAATGTGAGCGGAGTCCCTGGCCAAAAATAAGGACAGTTTGTTATATGAATTTTTGTCAAATTGTGATCCCCTGTCAAGAAAGACCCCTTGAAAAGATATAAGAATTCGAGAATTATTTTCTTCTCGACAAAAGCATCGGGACGAAATTTGGTAGAAATGATGAACTTCCTGAAATTTTTCAGCGCCCGCCCCGACAAATAAACATCCACCCCTCAGTAGATCTTCCAAACTAGGATTTAGAATCTCCATTGTGCCTCACATTGCCTCTAAAAATAACACTGATTATTATCAATGAAATATGTGATGTAAAAAATCTCATCTCAAATACTTCAGTGATAAATCTTTTTTTGATTCAAATGTTTGAGAACAAAATATTTGACTAACATAGCGTTGATAAAAATGTGTATTTTTCCCCTTTTCAATATACACCAAATAAAAGGGACAAGTGTATGCATTATACATAAGTGTAAGTTGTCTGTACTTCGATTTCAATATGTTCACATTGTCTTTTGTGTACATAAACTCTGTATTGATTGTATTACTTATTGACTTTACTTACGAATGAGTTCTAAAAATAGACATAATGATCACGTTTAGAATCAATGAAGAAGTATTTCCAGAAGAAAAAATTTGAAAAACGGTTGCTTTAAGATCAGCAGAAAGGACATAGAAGTGCATATTTTACTTTTTCCTGAACAGTTCAAAATTTACTATTCGACCGAAAACAAAATTCTAATTCTTCAACGGTAATTTACAACTAATTCAACCAAAGTGTAACTTTTTCAATAATATATGTTCACATTCGGAGTTGTTTCATTCTAATCAATAACTTATATTTATAAATTATAAATCCTTACACGAAAAAATCATAATTTTATTGCCTTCAAGTACATACTGTTGGTATTCAAAAAGATATTGTATTTTCCCAAAAACAAATATAATATTGAAATGTGATTATCTTTGAAAATAATTTTTTTCTTGGGGATCATTAATATGACTAAATTCAAAATATATTCAAGAAAATAGTTTCTATACCTTATTGAACTAGACTACACTATGTATATGTGAACTCACTAGAACGAATTCATCACTGTAAGAAAAATGAGTATTCTTCAAGACTTAATTGAAAAAGGTACGTAAGAAAGCCTTGACTATTTTTTTAACATTCGCAGCTATCATTTTTCGTACTCATCAAACAATAATAAATAACAGGGCAATGTGAAACAAATAACGGTGATTACAAGTTCTCTATACGTAAAACATCCTATGATTATAGTTCTGCTTCATTGTGCAGGAGAATGCACTTTGAGTTCCCAAAATAATGATAGATTGTGATCTCTTCAAAGAGTTTCACTATGAAGAAAATTAAGAAGTCATTATATTATATAATTTTCAGCCAGTTGAAATTTGTATCGCAGCCTATATTCCAGATGTTCAGCAAAAGATTTTACCTGATGTTTACGCGAACCTACTTTCTGAAAATCAAATTATATGGGCGGTATGTTGCATTCAAAAACGGTTAAGGTGTGAGAAAAGACTTCTGTCGTCTTCGAAAGAACCATAAAGCTCGCCATAGAGTAATAAACATAGATAGAGGGAGTATATGCAATTTTTACATGTCCCCAACATGCTTAGATTACGTTTCCATGTTGTGAATCCACAATTACTACATCTTTATGAATGTATATTATATTGAATGAAATATATTTATTTGAGTGATTCACGGTTAAATATGCAAATTTGTATATTTGGAATCCGATATTTTTCATAATTGTCGAATTTATAATGAACAGAATATTTATTATTTTCTGTATCTACCTGCTGAAATCCGAGGTTTTTCAACTTTTGCTCTCCTAGTGTCATCGGTTGTTTCACGTCATTTGGAGCACTTGATGTTTATTTTCTGAATTTCTGATATATTTAGGTATTTATTTCAATATATTTTGAGTTAATATAAAACGTATATATAAAACTGAGGTACATAAAGAGTGCGTTCTTTGTGGAGGAACTCGCGAATTGAGTGAAATATCACTGACTCCATTTCATTTCCGCGCGCTTCATGTCAAATTTGATAGTTCATGTTAGGGACAAAATTTGCTTACTGAAAATGACATATGCTCCCTCTATCTATGTTTATTACTCTGAGAACAGAACTAAATGGATCTTTGTGTGTAAAATGCAATTCAACCTAAATTTTCAACATGAACTCAACCATGAAACAAATTCGGAATAGTTATTTATAATACAAGTGCAGAAGGCATTGATATTCTTCCACGAGTTCAAAATTCAAAAACGAGCCACGAAGTGGCGAGTTTTGGAATGAACGAGTGGTAGAATGAGCCTTCTGTACGAGTATTATACATTATTTTCTCTAATTCATTGCATTTTCATTGAAATTAATGAAATATTTCCATAAATATAATTTAGTGATTTTTGCATTGAAAAATGTTGGTTGGCAGAACTAATTTCTTTTAAGGCAATTTGATGAATTGACAGATAAAGCCGTAGCGGAAAGTTCGGAGTGCCAACATAGAATAATAAAATATAACCATGAAAACTGTGCGTTTCTGATATATTCTCGCACGATTTTGTTCTACAAGATGTGGAAGAATGAACGGAATAACCACAGAATTAGAGAAAAAAGTGTTAAACCACTGGTTAGTAAACCAGAATTGAGAAAATTTTTTTCTCAACTCAGTTGAAATCGTTGTTAGTCCAGTTCGTTTAGTAGGAGAGGAATAACCTGACCTGCCTTTATCTACCAATCATTCTCCATCCAAAAAAGGAAAGTTACGTTGAAAGTTTTTTTTCAATTATAGCTGTACGGGTACATATTGAAACTCGTAATGTCTCAAAAGTTTTGGCACCAATTTCTTCATACAATTTTAAAGAGAGAACATGGTTTCACGGCAATTTTTTAGAATACGATCAATTAAAAGATCAAAAATAGCAACCTTTTATTCGAAATTGAAGCACTGCATCATATCGATATTCGGACTAAGTGATTTAGCGACTAATTCTGTAATTTCTATCTGTTATGATATTATACACCTCTTCTCTTCAGTTCTCTGGAAATTGTATTCTTGAAACCAACCGTAATACGACTTTTCACTTTTACTCTTGGCCAATACGATTAACTGATTTGATATGTAGACAATTAACAGTCTTAGGTAAGCCTTCCTCGCATTGAAACATATATCGTTCTCCGCAATTTGCAAAACATTCTGATTTTCAAAAAGTCGAAATATTTGAGCCTTAGGAATATGCACAAAAAAATTTTGAAAACTTTTTTTGATCTCTGATTTATAATCCACTTGCTGCCTCCCCGGCTTCGCATGTTCACATGGCAACCCAAAATACATCCTTCGAAGTGTCAAATTATACTCCAATAATAATAATAATACTCTTGTACATTGCTCGGTGGGAGGAAACCGTTTCTGTACAATTTCTTCGGAATATTTTGTAATATAAACCTTTTCATGACAGTAATGAACACAACAAAAAAAGAATTATCCAATTCGGTGCAATCGTTTGAGCGTGAAGCACTTACATAGATCCTCTTCAATAAATATAAAATAGATTATCAATTATTTTTATATTATTATCAATTCCTCAAACTGAACTAAAATGACAAATCATTGAATGACTATTCTAATCAACTCGACATTTCAATTTTTAAATTTTTTCATACGGTTAAGATTTGTGCCAAGACTTTTGAGACACGTTAATGTATGTGAGAAAGGCGAGTGTTGAAATCAAATCCTAAAAATGAAAAGATTCTAACTAGACTATACAATAAATCCTGTTACTTTTTAGAGATAGTAGTATTACCTATACTTGTGAGGATAAACTATTATCAATCTTGATGAATAAAAGAAATGATTATGGAAATGGAAAATCATCCACTATTATTTGTAAAAAAATGTTCAAACTCTCCACCGATTCGTTAGATTTCTTATTAACACCGCGCTAACCATAACAAAATATCCATCTACCTCGCTAGAGATAAGCAGAAACAATGGACAGTATTATAATCGGGTGTATTCTATCGTGTTATTTTGACTATTCATGAAAATAATCTAATATTTCGGTGACACTGAAAGAAATTATGGATTGATTACGTAATTGAAAGTTATTTTTGGTCTGTTCCGTAGAACTGAATGATAACTGCCGTACTTGATTCTATTTTCTAGAATGGAATCTCGCAATTCAGAAATTAAATTCAGGCAATATTTGTTATCACTGCATGCCAAAATCATGATCGTATATAGGAATGATATAAATCATATCTTCAACTTTCTCCTCCCCAATTTTTATCCAATAAATGGACCTCATGTCGAACATTGAATGTTTCAATGATCTCTGTATGTTTTCGTACCGTTATCACCATTGGCCTTGAGGAGAGTCAAAGTTTTGGCATCTTGTTTATCATTCCCAGCATTGGTCTTTTCAGACATGATGGCAACTTGTGTTCAATAGGCAGAAGGTCCTATTGCCTAAGCCGAAATTCCAAAATTTTAAAGATATATGTTTGACTACAAGCTCTCAGTTGAATAAACTTCTTTCAGAAATTTTGTAAATATTTCAAGAACACTACGTATTTTAATCCAGATATTACGCATGCTATTTAGTTAATAGATTAAGATGCAGGAATGATAAAAAATGAAGGAAGCATTGATGTAAAGCCAGCAGCTTTTGAGCATTGATGTGCCAACTGAACCCTTAGGGACCACATAACTGTTTATATTAGGTGTACAACTTCGCTTCCGCCGTTTAGCAATGGCTTTAGCGGTAAGTGGTAGTGGTAGTCGAAATAAATAGATCGTAGATGTCATCAAATAAGCTTAGGTACTTGTAAACATAACGCCATCGAAATATTAGTCGATTTGTGTCTGCATCATAAAGTTATTCCTGAATAAACATGTCAGCTAATGAGCCAAATAAACATGTCAGCTAACGAGCCAAATTCTCGTCATTTTCAGGAGGTTTCAATTTGCTGCTTTGATATGAAGAAATTTGGGGCTGAGGCTCATCGAATCATCGAATGCTTCCAAATACCTATGGTGAGGCTATTAGTGAAAGAACGTGCCTATAGTAGTTTCAACGCTTCAAGAACGGTGATTTTGACGTCGAAGACCAGCATGGCGGTGGAAGAGAGAAGGTTCTCGAAGATGCAGAATTGCAGGCATTATTTTATCAAGACTCGTTCCAAACGCAACAAGAATTGGCAAGATCATTGGAAGTGAGGCAACAAGCCTGAAACAATGCCTGCAAGTCATGGGAATGATTCAGATTCAGAACGGCGTTTGTTTGCTTGTGAACAGCTGCTTGCAAGGTAAAGACGGAAAGGATTTCTGCATCGTATTGTGATTGGAGACGAAAAGTGGGTTCATTACGATAATCCCAAGCGCAGAACATCATTTATTTATTTAATCATGGGGATATTGCGGCCCTGCTTCTACGTCGACTGTCAAACTGAATATTCAAGGTGAGCAATACTTCAAATCATAAATGTATATCCAGTTTTTTACAATAAAGTCTCGAATTTCGGAAAAAAAACGGCTAAAGCAAAGTTGTATGTTCATGTAGATATATGTAATCACCAAGAGCGTATGAGGAGGTAGACTCGAGGCTTGTTTTAAAATATTTTAAATCGAAAAGACGCCAGCAATCAAGCAATCGGTACATTTATGATCAAGTGTTGACCATAAAAAGATAAGCAATTCGATTTTCGCCAAAATCGCAACATCAGCTGAATTTTATCAGAGAGCGGATGTTTGTACAACATCTGAAGCGTTTCTCGAATTTGTTGATGAACTCTGCGAATGAACCGGCACGAGGGGAAAGCAATCTGTAATACTATAATCATTCAACAGTGGGAGGCCGAATAAAGCGAGATTTCTATAGCATTTTATTGCCGTTTATTCATGATTATTCTACAAATATTATCAGGTATTAATAGAATATGATTCGTGGTACCAATCAATTTATTGCGATAGATTTAATTGTATAATCCTCTTTAAACTATCATTTTCAATAACAATTATTTGCTATCACTAACATTCGGGAAAAAAATTATTTCCTCCTAAAAATCTCCATTTTGAAAAATCCATAAATCCAGTAAAAAATCCAAATTCAATTGAGATGAGAATAGTTAGACAAACTAAAATTTCTAGTCATCCTTCGTTTATAAAGACATAAAATATGCAATGAAAGATTATGAGAAGGTTACCTCATAGGCGGACGCCATGACACCTTTGAGAGTTTTTACGCTAGATTTAAATGGTATAATTTGTCTTGAAAGTTGAGTTCATTGCCAAAATAAGTAATAGAAGTATTCCTATATCACAGGAGGGCATTTCAAAAACTGTCATTAAGCCTATATTCTCCTAGCGTCTCTCACCTCTTCATCATCATCCATTCCTCTATTAGCATATTCGTTAAAAGTCTTACTTTGGCCTATGAATAGGATTGGTGATAGTACTCTTTTCTGTTTCTACCATTTCGCCTTGGCAAATAAACGCGGCAGTCTTAAAAGAGGTCAATCATTCAATCATTCATTTAAAAATTGATTAAACTTTTTGCCGGTTCCGTCAAAACATTGCAGGAATGCCTATAGTAATAAGACGCTCTGAAAGAAACAATTCCACAAAATGAGTTAACCACTTAAAGATTGTGCGAGAATAGTGCCACTTATTGAAAATAGACTGAGCCAGAGGTCTGTTGCTAGAAGAATGAAAGAAAGCCTATCTACAGTCCAAAAAATATTGACAAGGCATCAGAAGGCAGGCAGGCTGACCAGAACACCTTATCTGGAAGAAGACGGTGCACAGCATTGAGGATGAGAGATTCATGGTTTCCACAAATCTTCGAAATCGACAATTATTGCAATCGATTGATGGAGGTACTTCAGGTTGAACGTAAGTGCATGATTCAGTGCATGATGACAGAGAGACTATGTCTCTCAGAATTGAATTTACGACCATACAGACCTGCGACAGGTTCAGAACTCTTCAGAGAGCGTCCAAGTGCTTCGATTTACATGAGATCACATGAATAATCACATGATAATGCAGTATGCACGACCACATACTGCTCGATAAGTGACAACATACTTGAATGAGTTGGAATTTCAAGGTTCAATTGGCCAGCACGAAGTCCTGACTTGAATCCCATCGAACATCTATGGGACCAACTGGGAAGACGAGTCAGAACAACGATTCTATCGTCCAATAATTCAAAAGATCTGCGTGAAGCTCGTCGTCATGAATGGAATAATATTCCACAAGAGAATATTCGAAGACTGATCACCAGCATGTGAAGTCGTTTGGAAGCTGTAATATGTTAGGAACATATAATTAAAGAACCAATATCAATAAACCTGCTGCTTTCGAATACCTACT
The DNA here is from genome assembly GCF_914767665.1 of Harmonia axyridis. Classification (NCBI taxonomy): domain Eukaryota; kingdom Metazoa; phylum Arthropoda; class Insecta; order Coleoptera; family Coccinellidae; genus Harmonia; species Harmonia axyridis. The sequence continues at coordinate 21,334,037 of NC_059501.1, forward strand.
TTAGAAAATCCATTTGCATTGACATAATTTTTATGCAATAGATCGACGGAAATCTATCAGCATGTGCATATTTCAAAAAGCTTCTGCAGAGAAAATTATATTGACCTCAGCAAAACATACAAAGTCAAAGTAGGGATCTGAGAGGAAGAAAACGAAAGCATCTCCAACTTAATTGATCAAATGATAAAGCACAGCCACACATTCGTAAGGCTACCTCCTACTTCCACCTTTTTGAATGAACGCACTCATGTTTAAAAACAAACCATCCCAATCCCACCCACCTCGATTTCCATCTCCATTACAAAAATAATAATAGTATGTTGAAAACAGATCTTCTTTCCTCGTATTTATTTGTTGATACTGGTTATTTCGGAACATAATTATTGCAAATTGCAAACACCAAATATATTTTTCATAAAGGTTATCCAAAAATTAAAGAAACAAATTAGATTTTACGCATAACAAACTCTAAAAACATGATTGTTTTGTTTGGATCAGGCTAACTATATCGAATACGCAGTAAATATCATCAAACATCTCCCGATAAAAATCACAGGATGAAAACAAGTCAAGTTAACTTTGTACTCGGATATTGAGATACGCGGCTTATACTTTTTACTCTGTTTGGGTCTATGTTTAGACGTTTTATTCCACGCAGTATTACAAAATAGATAGCAAATTATGCTATTAACACTAAACAACCTCTGAATATCTGGAGCTACCCCCAGGTGTCATTATGAAAAAATTTTCAAATATCTTTAAGGAATCGTTATACGGGTTGGCATATCTAGAGCCTCAACTCAAATGATCTAATAATTTGATTTCTTTCAATCAAGATTGCAATGGCAAGATATATCTACCTATTCTAAGGGATTTTGTTGGTGGGCATTCAATATTTTTTTTTTTCTCGAACAATTCAACATCTTAGAATTATTAAATCATTTACTAAAATTGAATGTACATTTGTTCTCTTTAGAACCAAGAGATGTTCGGAACATAGAGTCGAGTCTAGATCGAGATATATATGTTTTTCAATAGAGAAAAAAGCTCTGCAAAGGAATGGCTTGATACAAACTCTACTCCATTGACAACTATATGGTTAAAAGATGCTGAGTTTAAAACATTGTCGAAGAACCTCCGACGATGTCCGCTCTGGTATCAAGAAGTCAGCAGTTGTTTAAGAAAATATAAGAAAAAGTCCACAAATTATTTTGAGAGATCGGAAATTGAAGTTTCGTGAGATACCGATGCAGTTGAAGATACCAGAAGACAGTGTATTCGCTATCTTCCTTGAACATTTATCCATGAGAAAGCATTTCTCGAAATAGGTTCTCAACTTCACCAAAATACCAAGCATCAGCTGACAAGTTTATGGTATCTGTATGTTGGGTCATGCATGGTTCATTGACAAAGGTTGAAAAAGGTAAATCAATCAACACTGAATATAGCGTTATTGTATCAATTGAGATTCTTCGTCTCTTCTTCTTCTTCTTCTTCAACAGCCTGTCTGCATCCACTCCTGGACATAGGCCTCCCCTTGAATTTTCCAATTTTCTATATCTTGAGCCAACTTGTGCCAACATCGTCCGACTTTTGATTTAATGTCATCTAACCAGCGTTGGTGGTCTTCCTACAATTCGCTTATGTTCTCGTGGTCTGCAATGTTCAACTCCCTTAGTCCATCGATCGTCTTCCTGTCGAGCCACATGTCCCACCCAGGCCCATCGATTGAGATTAGAAATTAAAAAAAAACGTCCTCAAGTACAAAAGAAAAAAATTCTCTCACCAAGACGATGCTCCTTGTCACAAATCGTTGAATGTATGGTCAAATTGAACGAATTGTACTTCTAACTTCTTCACCACTCAGCTTATTCCTCAGATCTAGTTCCCAGTGATTACTGACTTCTTGCAGAGTTGAAAAGAATGCTCCATAGATCAGAAGTTTGTCTCAAAGAACTGATTGCTGAGGTTCAAGCCCTTTTTGGAAAACAAATACGAAGATTTCGACAAAAAGAAAAGGTATTGAAAAGTTAGAGGTTTTGGATTTGACGAATAAACTCGAATCAAACAAAAAAAAATTGTTTTTACGGGTTAGGCCGGAACTCATTGAGTGAGGAATTATAAGGCCTCAATAAATGAGTAGTTCAATTGCAGCTTTACAGGATGTCTGGTGATGCAATGAGAAAAATCCTCAACAATAATATGTTTTGATTTTTTTAATGTTTTTTATACTGATTGTTCTGGTAGGAATTTCCCTAATCATTGAAAAATTTCACGAATTTTTATCAGTTTCAAGGTATGCTTGACTTTCAACAAGGGTTTGTTATATGAAAAGAACTCAAAAGATACTTGACTCCATTTTTGTGCTTTTATTATTTCATCACAATGTTGGTAGAAATTTTGATTTGAAAATGGTATAGCTAAATTGAAATGACTGAAATTTGCAGAAAGTCTAATAGGAAGATTGAGTTTATAATCAGTACTTCATTATTCAGTAACAGCTGGATTAAAATTCTCTTGATAAATTAGCAATTAATGAATGAAATGTCATTGAACAATAACAGAAAGAATACAAAACAGCTTCTGACGCCAAAAAGGTGCTTTCATCGAATTTTGTTCCCATCCTCAAGTCAATTCATTATCCAGTGAGATCTCGAAATTCTCACCGAATATTGGATGCTCAAAAATGGGATAAGAAAAAAATGCATGTCCACACATTAAACAGGGTCATCAGACAGTCGTTCAATAGCTTCAATGGAAAATATGTTTACACTTGTTTTAAAATTAGATTGTGAAAACGGACTACGTGGAGCTTCATTTGCCAAAACGAAATGTGTGACGCACAATTGGAGAGTGGGAAAGGTATTTTGAAAGGGAGGGAATTTCTCACTAAAACATGAATAAAATTCGACTTTGGTAAACAAGGTCCCCAGTGCAGTGAATCTTAAGGTCGTTCAGTGTTTCAGATTTGAGGAGTCTTTTGAAAGTGAAGGTTTTCGCATAATTGCATTTTATTGTGGAATATTTCGGCTATTTTGGTGGTAATGGGGATGATAACAAGGGTGAGAGGGAGGCTTAGGAGCTTCCATAATATATCTAAAATTGACCCAGTCCAGCGCGACGAAAAAATTGCTGAAACAGGTGAGTTTCTCGAGTAGGAATCGAGAGGTAAATAATTTTTAAATAAACTCGGCAATGATCCAATATGTCAATTAACGTTTTTTCAAAACAATTGTGGATATACTTTGTTCTTTACTGGCTTTGTTCTAGACAATTGTAGCCATAATATTGGATGATGCAAGATTCTGTATTCAATTGGATAATATCATAGAGCTGAAAACTCCTTTTAGATAAACATTGTCTTTGATTCAGGATGCATTCAAGTTTTTCTTCGTAACGTGAAATTCAATGTATCCCTGATATGTCTTCTATAGTTCTCATCAACTATAATCTAGTGCAATAATCAAATCTAGTAATTCTGGTTATCTAAATTTTTCGATAAATCTTGACATCTCCTTATTTTTCTATTGTTTTTTTTTATTTGCTTACTCTTAAGTGTTCAAATCCGTATAGGTATTGTCTTTGAATTGGAATAACATTCTTTTGAAAATCTAATTTGATTCCATTTCATTTATCAATCTTTCTTTTAGATGCTGTGTTTTCTTTCTTTAATTCTTTCTTTTAGATACTGTGTTTTCTACTGAGTCTGGATTGTTTATCGTCTTTTTACGTTTTCATACTTCTTCCATTGAACTTCAAAAAGATATTTGGTTATAGATAAGTTTTCTAAAGTTAATGTTGTTTGAAGAACTTTGATTTTTACTATACCCAAGTTCTATATGTGGCTTCAAGCCTTCAGCTTCATTTGAATGGTTTGGTGTGACCATAAATTCCCATTCGATCAAAGGACTTTTTTTTTAATAATGCTAGCACAATACTTGTGGCACCATAGTCTCCTTCAAGAGGGATACAAAGCGTGCCAAAAAAAGTAACGTAACTCATCAATAATTCTTGCACAAAGAATTATTAAGGAAAATCCTCGCACCCGTCGAATTTCAAAAGCAATTTATCTTATGATTTTTCAATTTGATATTTCTCATCTCCTCTTAATTTTTTCAAATGGGAATATATGGATTGTGTTACATCAAATGGAAGGTAATTCGATTATCTATTCAGCGATGTGGCTAAAAGTAGAATTGGTTGTGCCGTTTTTCATTAAAAAGTTTGGAAAAAAGTTACAATTTGTGATAATAGAGTAACTGCAATCATACTTATTATTATTCTTTTACTAATTATTATTGAGGGAAATCCACGAATCCATGGATTTTCAATTTGGTTCCAACAAGATAGTATGCTTCAGCATTATGGAATTCAAGTGAGGAGAGGTATCTTGATGGCACATTTCCTGAAAAATGGATTGGTAGGAGAAGATCAGTCGAATGGCCACCCCGATCTCCAGATTTGAAATCTCTCGACTATTTTCTGTTAGGCCATTATAAGAGTACTGTTTACCAAAATCGGCCAGATAATTTGAAAGACCTGTGACTTAAAATTCAGGGAGAAGTAGGAAGAATACCTGTTACTGCGTTGAATAATTATTCAATTAATTATTATTCATTGAGGAGTTTCGAAGAAGGGCTTGCACATTATCAAGTAGTCAGCGGTGCTTAATTCGAACATTTAATACATTAAAATTATTTTTCATCCTTGTTTAGGAAATTCATCGATTTCAAAAAGCGAGAAACCATACCTTATTGATTATTTTCTAATGTTTCAATAAAAAAACGGCGCAACCAATTTTTCTTTCATTTGCACCGTTGAGTAAACAAATTACCTTTCATTTTATGTATCACGCTCCATATATTCCATTTGAAAAAATTTGGTAGAGGGGTGCGGAGCGTAGGGGGTGAGAACACTCTTTTTATTTGATGATAAATAGACTTCACTTGCCAATTTAGTATATCTTCATCAACCAAAAAACCCGTTGAGAATATAATTATAAATAATGATGATTTCTACTCTGATAAGATTCTTAGTAAATCTCTGTATAGAATTGTATTATATAACTGTATTCAATGATTTCAAACTCAGTTATTTGTATTCTTTTTCAGTTTGTTTATTATCAATTCTTTTCCTGTTGCCATATTTCTCAAGGGGTCATACGCCACTTTTACTGAGCCTCGGAGGATGGTGTGTTGCATCGTATTCCTTTCTTGTTTTGCCAGTTTTAATTTCCGCGAATTACAAATATCAAGTGAGATGGATAAAGACAATAGCAACTAAATTACCCCGTAAGTACAATATACATAATAAACTATAAAATCATGCAGAACAATACGAATGAATGATCAAATTTATACTATTCCAAAAAGATTATATATTTTTGGTACATAATTCTTTCGTATCTATAAAACAGTTCTATGGTTCTTGTTGAGCGATCAACATGAAATTGTGCGAAAGGCTTGAATTATCATTCTACATCCAAATGCAAATTTTTATCTCGATTGAATCTACAGTTTTGAAATTAAGAGGAAAACAGACCATATTTATGGAACCCCTAATTGATTTTTGCTCGTAAACAAATTTTACTGCGGCATTCGATATCCAAAACTACCCTGACTAACTTTTGGGGTTTGTCAATAAAGTTCTTTCTCTATTCTTTTATTATGGTATTTATTGTTATAGTCGTAGATAAAGTATAGTATTCAACTTGCGGTAATGGTCATAACTCACTTGATGAGTTACAGCACCCGCCTGCGGCTCGTGCTGCAAACTTCATCTGCGTGGGTTATGACCTACATTACCGCTCGTTGAATAATATACTTATTCTCAAAACTATTCAACTAGTAGAATATGAACTATTGAGATTCGGGTATTTCGCATCAGTGAAAGAGTAAGTCCGAAAGAGCTGAAATTTTCATAGAACTGTTAACTACCCGATCTGAATATTCATACCAATTTTCACTGACATCGAACAAGTAAAACGCGAGATACGGAATTACCGGTAATTTCAAGTTTGCGATTGCGCACTGTTCATCAGAATATTATGAATTTTATGTGGGACTATATGAGTCCCAAACTGAATGGCCGTACAAAATTTAATCACAATCGGTTAAGAATTGTAAAAGTTAAAACTGCTACAAATATATGCGAACACAAAGACCGACAGACTGATTTTTTCATTCCAAAATAATCACAATGTGTCGCTAACTTCGGTAGACTTGGAAACTTAATAAAAAAAAATTCGATATTTATATCTACAATTTGAAAAAATCAATATTGAAAACAAATGTATAAAGTAAGAATAAGTATAAAGTGAGAATATTTCTTATCACAAAAATTTAATTTTGAATAGTTTTTCGATTCATAAAAAAATGTTAAAATTGAGCAAAATTTGCAATGTTTAAAAACAACTATATATTTTGAATATGTATTGCTTAACTCACCCTCGAAGCCAAGGAAGAATGACTAGGCAGAGTTGAGAAACCGTCGTCCTTTTATACGAAATGCAAGCCCTCCTTGATTGTTTCGATTGACAACCATCGATGACACTTCCAAATTAAGTTTTTAATTGGAAAATCCTGAAGATGAAAATTATTAATGCCTCGCTTTAGTCAACTGGAAAAGATGCCTGATGTAATGTGGGAAGGATGATTAGATAGTGCTATGGTGTTGAAAATAAGGGCGAGGAAGACAAATCAATAGAGTTGCATTGAAGTCCAATAGGAAAGATTGAAAATAAATAATGATTAATTTCCTATAAATTGTTCTTTCTCATTTCTTATTCATATCTATTATTTTGGTATTAACTATGAAAGATTATATGAGCATCAAAGATTTTTTTAAAACTTATACACTTCTTTCTATGAATAACTACAAATTATCCAAAGCATAAGTATTATATTTTTGCAGTACCTACTAAGATTTCAGCGAACAAGCAAACAAAATATCAGTTATAAGAGTATTATATAAAATCTACTTCTCATTGAGTCTTATTTTGTGTTTAAATAACTGATAACAACTATTCGCAAACTATTATTGGGAATTGCCATCTAATAAAATTGGCGAACTCAATTCAAAAATTCCTATAAGTGACCGTATATTTTTGTTATGATATCCAAAATTTTTGAGATAAATATACAGGACATTGAAGAAATTCGGTTTAAATTTGTTCTGAAACAGTATTTCTAATACAAATTATTATTTATCAAAATTATCGACATTGAACTATGAACACATGCTGGAAAGAATAAACTTTTTCAACTTCCTGTTTTTTCGAATAATTCAAAATATAACAACTATTTTGGTTTGTTATTTCGGGAATAAATATTTGAAATTTTTCGAAGAAAAAATTTGAGACTTCCTCAAATTCTTACTGTTCGCCAATAAGTTATATTGTTTTATAATATTTTGAATGAAAGGTTTCATTTTGATATTGAAAAAGGAGTATATTATGAGAGAAGACATGTTTCCCCTATTTTGAAGAGGAAATTATGCTATTAACGATGGAAAACGATCTTCGCCAAATGGCAGCCATGGCTACGGTTTCAGCACCACATTCTTTTCATGAAATTTTGTATGATCAATTCTCACATTCGCGGCTGTATATCCTCGATAACTTCACGAAATCAATGTTTAAAGTCTTGAATCGATTTTGGAGCATAAATCTCATCTTACACATTACCCAAAAGAAAAATATAAAGGTGTTAAATCACAAGATTTCTGTGGTCAATTGTGAACATCTCTCCAAGAAAAAATAAACACGGCCAGGAAACTTTTCTCAAAAAATTCAGATTGTTTCGTTGCTTGTTTGGCACCTAACGCCTTCTTGTTGAAAATATGTCGTCCACATCAATATCTTCCAAATATTTCTTGTGGAATGCCGGATTCCCAAGATGGACAAACTAGAATTTTTGTCAACACTACGGGCTGCAGCAGCATCATATCATACTCAATTAGACTTTTTAGCGACTCACAGGTTTTTGATTCTTCATATCACTAATTTGTCCCATTAGCTCAAATTTTTTCACCAGTTTAACTATTGCCGGCCGAGAAAGTGCTTTAGTTTTTAGATCTTTTTCTGCAAAATTTTTTTTTATAGAGAATTATTACAATTTCAATGCATTATTGAAACGTGCATCTTTCCATTTTTAATAATGGCATAGTTTTCACTTGTCAAATGTTAAAAGAATACATCTTCAAAAGTCTAAGTTGGCCAGATATCGGGCTATTCAAAATGAAACCTCTTATTGGAAAACCCTTTATATCATAAGCAGAAGAAAGCTGATCAGAATCCTATTTTTAGAACAAAACAACTTTTCGTCTTGATATTTTGATTTTTTAGAATTTTGAGCAGAGAATGGTCTCAAATAATAAGGCTCGACTGACAACGAATCTGTGGACGGCATATCCATCAGTTTCTATGGAAAATTCCACTTCCATAATGTTTTGTTTCAAAATTCTAGCATCAAGAATGTTTAATTCATAATGATTTTATGAAAATAGAAAAACACTGACATTAAGTCATAAGTTTTTGAAAGCTCGTCCATCTAGCGCCAGTTGGAGACCACAATTCTTTTCGTTTCACGAAAAAAGAGCCCAACCATGTGTCACCTTATTTTCTCTAACTGAACGGGATATCAGTAGTTCTATACATCGAATTTGAACCACCCTGTATGGAACTGATTTTATTTGAGTTCATTTCTGACAAAAAAATTCGAAAATTTTTAGTTTTGGCTAAAACGATAGCCTTAAGAAAACCGCTCGACAATAAGCAAGTGGTATGTAAGGAATTGTTTGTCAACAGAAAGATCAAACGTAACAACAATTAATATTATTGTTGTTTTGGGGGCAGACGATATGCAGTTGCTAGAAAGCAACTTTTTATTCTTCCACGAAACACAAAACATCAACTACTAATAAAGAGATATTTTATGGTAGTTTGTACTCCATTTGGGGTCAATATCTGTACTAGTTTATAAACGTCAACAAATCGACGTCTAGGTTGTTGTTTCTCCTTTGAAATCGGTTATTTTTTTAAATATCCGGATACCAATGATTCAAAATACGGGAGTTATCTATAAATAATGTGAAAGCAAGACATAAATAACTGCTCTCGGGAATTCGTTCGGAACAATCATGAAAATATTCAAAGGATTTTGCAGCAAACATGAGATTGTCAACCATTAAATGACAACAAAAAATAATGAACAATTTTCACAAAAAATTTTATTACTTCCTCGTGAATTGAGCTGTTACTCAGAATGTTATGACTACGAAACCGAAAGTGGTGGATATGGTATTATCTTTTTGGTTTTTTACTTCTTTCTCATATCGAACATCAATATATTGCGTTGTGTATTTTCGATAATCGTAATTTTTATTTTATGAAAAATTATTCTTCACGAGTAAAATCAATTGAAATCTCTTGTGATAACATTAACAAGATCAGGAATGTAGATATTAACTATGAAATGGAAATTTCGAGCGGTCGTTCCCTGAACAGAATGCTATATCATTTCGTCACAATGTCTGACATTTTGGAACTTTGAACTGAGAATAGTCTTAAAAGATAAGGTTCGATTCACTAATGCTGAATCCACTGTCAAATACAATTTTGTCTATCGGTCCGGTCGTAGGCACGATAACTCTTGAACGGTAAGTACTAGAAACTTGAAATTTCAGGGTAGAATGCAACAATTAACTTGCGTAAATGTGACTGTTTTGTTTACCCGAAAATTTCGAAAGTATTGATTCGATAGGAATAAAATAAAGCATATGGTTGTCAAACAACAATTTCAAGCTCCATGCAAAATTTCATATTGATCGCATTATCAGAACTAGAACCAATAAATAATATCGAAAAAAAAAACACCGAATATTTACTTGACCACCAAACCGACGGAGTTGAGATTTTTTCCTTAAGATGTGACCAGACTGTGAAGTCCAAAGGATTAAAATCGCATGACTGAGGAGACCAATGAATCGGAGCTTTGCTGCACCTCCGGAAAATTTTAACATGAATCTGTTTTATAGATGAGGTCTCATTTACGCGACAAAAAATTTTCAATAAAACAAATGCATACTAATTAATAACTTTATCATTATATCATAAGATTATCAATTATCGGTTATTACTTCATATTTTTCAAATCAAAATGAGTCGAAAACGGTACATTGCATCGATTTTTACAAGAGCAACTTTATGGTATAGAATTGAATGATGTTTAAGTTCACTTGAAATTTTGATTGATAAATCTAACCTTAAAAAAGTTATGTTCGATACTACTCGGTACGAACCATATAACTAGCGCCTTCTATGAGAGTAAGATATAAAAACAAATTCATGGGATGTATCAGCTTCCAAAACATATTCGTATAAAATTTTATTATAATGTGGCCAGTAGTTTCGACAAAATCATAAAAATTTATAAAATTTTATTCCTTGAACGCCCTTCATCTTGAATACGGATAGCTTTACATTTTTTTTTATTGAGCAAACCCCAATTACTTTTCAAATTTCTACCTATCCTAGAGACTGGGAAATACCCTGTATATATAGAACAAAAATTTCAGACAAAATTTTTCACTGACGTGAAGTTAATACCTTTTGAGCACCGTTCAGAGATGAGCCTCTGCATATTAGATATGCAGTTACACTTATATACAGTTATGTGGTCTCCAAGGTTGCAATTGGCTTATGAATGAACGAGCCCTCAAAGGCTCCTGATTGCACGTCCATGCTCTCCTTCGTTCTTTAATCTAATTCGAAAATGATATTTTTAGGTTTTTCAAAATGTTATTTAATGGATAACATCAGTTCAGTCAAAATTGAAGAATTATTTCAACTATGACTCCTAAATTTTTAAATATTGAAATCGATAAATGGGGTTTTCAATTCGGAGAACCGACTTGGATGTCAAGAATTGTTATTCCTACTTACATTTACACGCAAAATCTCCCTCGATCGGATCAGTTGTCGCTTAAATATTCTTTTTAAACTCTTCTTCTCGAAGTTTTGAATTATTATTTCATATTTAGTTACACTCAGAATCTCAACTTCGTCGGTATTCACTAATTTTTTTCTATAATCTTTTCAACGTTTCTCTGGTTCTGGTGAATCGGTCAACATGAAATTTTGCATGAAACTTTAAAGCTCAAAATTCAAGAATTGCAGACATTGCGAAGAAACTACATCGAGTTTCATCTTACATATGGCTTTTGTGTGCCGAACAGTGAAATTTCTTAAAAAAAAAAAACAGATTTCTGATTCGAAACTTATGGATTTTACTCAACGAACTAATTTCTGGTCACAAAGATCACCGTTTCTTTTTAGCAACCATTTTATTTACGTATTATGGCGCTATGGCTCCTTTCAATTTTTTTCTCCTTTCCAAAACTTTGATTTATATCACTTTGTAGTTATCCTATTCAGTTGAAAGTAAGCATCGATTAATACATTTTTTATATCTATAGCTCAAAACAATTATTATTTCTTATAAAAGTGCTATTGAAAAAATAGTTGCAATTGCTCAGAAGTACATATATAAGAGCTAATTGCGTGAAATTTAATACAATAATCAGTTGGAATCTGCAGGCATTCATCTTAATTTTGAAATTCCAAAAATTCCAAAAAAGTGTCATATATAACCTCAACAAAAACCTTAAAAACTTGAGTAATTTTTTTTCTATTGAATTCAAACATTCATTGGAGCCAATAATATTCGTGTATAAAGAAAATTTTCAATTTGAATGAAGAACGAACTAATTAGAAGAAAAAATGCCTCAAAACAACGGACGACAGAAAATTTCATATTTTTAGATTACACGAGTGTACGTAAAGATCAGAACCAAAAAATAAAATAAAATATACTCACTATAATGTTACAAATTTACTCAACATTGATCACTTTTTATTCAGACTAATTTACAAAATTTGACGAACACACATTGATATTTTACAGATATGACAAGGAGATACTATCGTCCAGTTTATAATTTCATCTTGAAGGTCTATTCTCCATTGGACAGATGTGAAAATGTCTTCATGAAAATGTCTAATATCTATAATATGACGACGCAGGTATGTATCGACAGAAATGTGGTTCTTCTTTTTTGTTGCTCTGTAATCTGCACATTTGATAGACAATAATATGAATGATATCACAATGATTCCCAAAAGAAATGTATATTAAATTTAATACAACCTGTAGGTACTACTCGCTTCATGGGAATAGAATAGGCTGATCCTCAAAATAAATTTATCGAAATAATTCGAATGAAATATTGTTCCAAAAATGGCTTATGAATTGGAATTATTTTACTAATATTTAATGTTATTCAGAATGAATTTCCCTTGGTAACTACTAGCTGATGATGATGATGATTAATTCGATCTATCGATTATCATATCCTAGAATTCATTCTTTTTCATTAAAATTACTAACGTCGGAGACACTGGTATTGCAAAAAAAAAAGAAAAATTCAAAACTGTGGAAATATATATGTCAGTAATATCAGTAAATAACCGATTCTTTCATTTGTACTATTCACGAGAATCAAAATTATATTACTAGAACGAGCGGTATTAGGTCTTTACATTTATGGTAACACAAATACAAAGCAAGAAGTAAATACGGAATTAGAATTTCATGTAATCACAAAGCGCCAAGAAATCCAGAAATGCTAAATAATTTCTGAGGATCAACTGACTCAATCTGAATATCCATTCAAATTTCATAGAAATCGAATTGAAAATTCACGATATATGGGGGATCCAGGAAATTTCAGTTGAAAACAAAACAGAAGCTACTCGGAGTGGTTTGAAATATTTTTTAAGACTCTGCCCTCTCTCTCTTCTCTGATCCAAAGATAATTTCTCGAAAATTATATCGGGTGTTTTTTTCCGAGGTATATAACTTTAAGTTGGCATTTCTGTTCAAGATGACGACCGATTTAACAGCTGTCAAGTGATTTATTCTTAGTTTGGTTTGGCAATTCATCATGAATAGACTCACGTCTAAACAACGCTTGCAAATAGTGCGAATGGACCCAAAATGAGATTGCCGTTGTTCCCGATTTTCATAAGCGAATTTTGTTTAGCGATGAAGCGCACTTCTGGTTGAATGGCTACGTCAACAAACAAAACTGCCGCATTTGGAGTGAAGCTAATTCTCAAGTGTATGTCGAAACACCGTTACATCCAGAAAAACTGACTGTTTGGTGCGCTTTATGGGCTGGAGGAATCATTGGTCCGTACTTCTTCAAAAACGATGATGACCAGAACGTTACAGTCAATGAGGATCCGTATAGAGCCATGATTACTAACTTTTTCATTCCTGAATTGAACAACCATGATGTCCAGGAGCTGTGGTTCCAACAAGACGGCGCAACATGTCACACAGCTCGTGCCACAATCGATTTATTGAAAGACACGTTTGGTGACCACCTAATTTCACGTTTTGGACCTTTGAATTGGCCTCCAAGATCTTGTGATTCAACACCGCTAGACTACTTTCTGTGGGGCTATGTAAAGTCATTGGTCTATGCGGATAAGCCACAAACCCTTGACCATTTGGAAGACAACATTCGCCGTGTTATTGCCGATATACGGCCACAAAAAAAAAAGTCATCGAAAATTGGACGTCCAGATTGGACTACATCCGAGCCAGCCTGGCGGTCATATGCCAGAAATCATATTCAAAATGTAATGCCACAAGATTATCCTGCGGATAAATAAAATTCATGTCAATCGAATAATCCATCGTTGTTTTATTGCAATTCAAAGTTCTATAGCTCTAAAAAAACACCCTTTATAAATGCTATCATGAAATTTGAAGAGTCTATTTCTTCTATAGCTCTAACAGTTTTGGGATGAATTTGAATTGAATTTCCTTGTATCATAATTAATAAACATATATCAATTTTTTCTTTGATGCCCTATTGTAACTACGAAAAAACTTCGTATTTCAAATGTAAACATTGAAGAAATGGAAGAAAAAAAGGTAGTAGCAAACTTATTGATAAAAACGTCACAAACCATCTTTCACAAGAAATACCACAATTTGGTGAAGTACATGGCAAAAAACTGTGTTGAATGTATTAATTAAACTGCTCTTTCGGATATTTATCTCTCAGAAACATTTTCTCCAAGTTCAAATTATGGTCGAAATATTTAGTTGTTGAGATGATGCAATTACCATCAGTTGGTTGAGTATTTGAAGCAAGGGTCGCAAGGATATCAGCCAAATAAGGCCAAAGTTATTGATAAGTCACAGAATGAAATATTTTTAATACAAAGTTGCAACTTGATACTTGCTACCAGTAGCAACGCACCTAAGTGCGTAACTATCGCATTCCCTAAAAGAACATGGCGCATTTACCAAAAGAACTGACTTATTTTCTAAAAGATAAGTCAGTTCTTTTGGTAAATGGGCCATAGACAAAGACAAAAACCGATAAAAAGCGCGTTTTCACAATTGTTGGAGAAGGCGAAATGGATCATTCAAAGCTTTTGTCTTTACGTCAACAGGATTGTCCAGGAAAAAAGCTCCTCTCTTCTGGGAGAAGCTGGAACCAATATTACTTCACCGAAACTTCATGATGATTGAAGTACGTTTGTTGGATAGATAAAGGACGATATATCTTGAGAATTTAAGTTTCAAGAAAACTTAACTTACATCAGGCATACCTTCTGAGTATAGATTTCTTCGCAGAGAGTTGATGTTGATAATCAGACGATGAAACATGAGTCCACGCGTTTGCTGCAGACAATCTAACATTAATTTCATTAATTCAACAAATTTCTAAATTTAATTCAATTACCTTTTTCAATTTCGGATAATAATTATTAATAAATATGTACCGAAAAAGACTATCCAAATATGTATTAGTCAGATAATTATCGAATATTCTTTGTGTCTCTGTGAAAATTCTTATCAACACACATTCGTTAATATAGAGGATGTACTGAAATAAATAAGTGCGAAAAAAGTAAGGAGCCATTTCCTGGTATTGATCAACCCTTTATATATATATATATACAACCCCCCAAAAAAAGCAGATCCTGCTTCCCAAACTATCAAAGGTAGTGAAAGCATTGAGATCGCTTTTAGGATAAAAAAAAATGTTTGGTAGGATGATTTTAACAGTTCTATTAGGAAAATTGATTTTCAGACGATCTTGAACAACTTTGGTTTAGTGCATGTGTCTGTAGTGTCCATACCTACACCCTTCAAAAAGTGACGACAATTGTACAACTCGCCAACGATGTAACTATCCTGTGCAACGTAAAACTGTACGATTTACTTTACCGTAAAGGCTCCCACAAACCAACTCGATAATAAATTAGTAGGATCCAGGCCCAGATGCGGTGCGACTATTCGCATTTGCCGCGTTGGTTTGTGGGAACAGAAAGCACGATCAACTACCAATAAGATAGCATATGTAAAGTAAATCGCACGGCGAATAACCAATAAGATAAAACCTTTAGTAGTTGTCACGGAAACGAATACCAAACAGCCCGCTGGGCCGATAACTTTTTGACGTTTCATAATTGTGTCGTGATTTACTACCAGCTTTTGGATTTACCTAAGTTTTTATGAAAACGAATGCGGCCGTAAAAAAAGTATAGTATAGACAACTGGAGTTGTAAGAGAATTGCGCATTTCTATGAATTAACGTTTCCTAGTCGTGTGCTTAACTCTTGTTATGTAATACACTATTATAACCTTCGTTATCATTAACACCTAGTTATGCATCATGTACCTACTCATTCTCAATTTTTATATTTTTGCAGTTGGTGTTTTTTCTCATTTGTGACCGCGTCCTGCTTTGTGATGTAAGTAGTAAAGTATGCCCCCAAAAGAAGATCACCGGTCTCTACACCCTCATGTTCTACAACGTAATAGCATACTGTGTATCCTATATAAAAGAACTAATAGAAAAGGAAGATTGGTCGGTAACAGTCAACATCACGCAACATAGCAACATAAAACATTTAGCGATGTCAGCCACGAAAATAGTTCTCGAATGGACAAAAGCAGTTACCTTCATCATCACTGTTACCTTCATGCTACTCGTATTTGGCCTAGAACAAGGCTTGAAGCACTATCACCCAACGGCGATATACACATTCATAACATGGACATATTACATGTGTACCGAAAAAGTATTCGTAGAAATGTTTCCACATCTACTTACTCTCTTCAAATTAAAATATTTCGAGGCCCTGGAGGCTCTATATGCACCTGTGATCTTAAAAACTTACACTATTCTCTTATCTCTATTCCTAGTGATTGTTCTAGTGTTTCACGGTTTGATGCGTTTCACAGTAGTAGCCTTTTATCTAACAGTATTCTTGAAGACGAAAGACATGGTCCGAAACTGCTTGAGGAGTTTACAGAGGGAAAAGTCCGTCTTGAATCAATTTCGAGATGCAACACTAGAAGAAATTGAGAACTGTGATGATGTGTGTGCTGTATGTTTGAGTCCTATGGAGAGAGCTAGGATAACTCCTTGTCAGCATATGTTCCACGCTATTTGCCTAAGGCGTTGCTTGAGCAACTCCGAAATATGTCCTATTTGCAAGAGGGAATACACGTTTATACATTAGATTTTGAACTATCGAAGTAAGAGGCTGTTTTGTGCTGCTTTGTCAGCCCATTTTCACTCAAGAGGGATTACCACAAATTGGTTTTCCGCATATCAGTTAAAAATTTAGTTACCATTCATTTCACCTCTGGCACTCCTACGATGACCAAACTTTGTACGGTGTACGAAGTTGTACATTCACTTTATTGTCTTTCTCTTTACGAAGCAGTTAAGTAGAGGGTAGCACTGTATGACGGTCGATTAGTTTTTTCACAAAATTTCAGTTGTACCTCTTTCGTGATGATTTTTTGAAGATTTATCCTAGCGAATATTTTAAAAATATATCAGTGCTTTCTACATGGAACATATTATCATCAATTCTTAAGTGTAGAACGAAAAGTTACGAACCTTATTTTATATTTCTTTTCAATCAATATTGTAATTGTACGATAAAGATTATTGTTAAAACAAATAATGTGAAAACCGCATAAAAATCAGTGATTTGTAAGAAGAAATATCTCTAATTTCGTTTTCAAGTAAATTTAGCATTCAATAAAATTGGTATTTATGAGATATTTGTCATCAAAACTTAGGTGTAATAGAAAAAAAATTTGATCAGATTATTGTTTCCCTTATTTTAGATAGGGAAATATTCAGAAGGCTACATCTCCGAAGTTATTGGGTGGTTTTTATAGAACACAATATTCAGACCTCCAAACATGTCCTAAAAATTTTAATTCTTTGTTTCTCCATTTGTTCACAATATGTTTGACATAAAGATATTTTGAATCAAAACACAAATTCTTCAATGATTCTTACCTTGTCAAATAGTTTTATACATCTTCATCCAGAAATTACAGATATTTTGGGTATTTTGGGCAGAACGATTTTAATCTTGTTTTATATTTAAGAAACACACAAAAGTAGATACCTAACTACATATGTATATAGATTTTCTTAAGAAACATTTCTTTCAATAGAAATCTGGTTAACATTTAAATTTAAATTTGATTAGTTGGTTCAAAAATGATGTGAAACACCCTAGTCGAAAGAGTAGGATAAAAAATAGTGATGATTTATTCGTAGGAAATCTTTTCACAATTGTTTATTAGCTTGATAGAGATTAATTCAAAGATTGTATTATATAAAAATAATTTGTATATATGTATGAGAGATTATATGACTGTTTTTATACCTAGTTAAATAAACTATGAATACTTATGAAAGCTTTTTTATTACCTATAAAATGTTTCCTGAGAAATATCCAATAATTTACTACTTATAAATTTTTGAGATATGACAACTTCAAATCTGTTGAAGGGGTTGAAGGAGTAGGTGGGGGTACACTTCTTAAATTTTTTAATTTATGATTTATAGTTTGTTAATTACGTTGGGATTTGAAATTATGTTTGCAATAAAATCTTTCAGACAACAGGTACAAATTCAAGTTATTCACGTACCATTAATTCAAATTGATTGAACTATCAAAATATTCTTTCAAATTTTTTTTTACAGTTCCCATAAAACCATCCGTCAATATGTCTGTTATATTTGAATTTTGAATCGGAAATGTTCTCAAACTAAGGTGTTCGTCTCACTGAAAAAGAAGAAGAAACATGAGTTTTTTAATGTGGATAGGAAATAATTTCAAGCTTTCTGCGAAATTTCAATCTGATTACGTCCTTAGGACCTCAGAAAATTGTAGAAGAATTTTGAAAAGGAAATAGCCTAAGTATATAGATCCGATCCTGATCTCTTTTGTTTTCAAAAACATCCGTGGAATGGTCATAGACGATTAATATTTCTTGACGTTTTTGTCAGTAACCATGAAATTCAAAACTTCTAACTTCTGTCAAAATTCCTGTACAATTTTCCCCTTATGATTCCATTCAGATTCAACCACACTAGATATTCTGAAAATACACCTCAAAGTGAGAATTGTTACTTTCGATTTCATTCCATTGCTCTTATTTAAAAAAAATAATATTTTTTGGACACTTTTTTTGGACTGCTATTCAGAAATTTCATGAGAGTTATTATATCTCATTTTCAGCATGGAGACAACTAGTAGCAATGTATTGTTATCGAGCCATTATCAGATTGTTTGAAGAAATACATTTTATGGAACAATTTTTCATCAGAATGAACAATATTTTTGCATTTACCTGCCAAGTGAGTTTACCTACAGTATATATCTATTCCAGAAACTAAATCCAATTAGATAGTATTAAAGAATATAAATTTTAGAACTGGAAAAGTTCGTACACGAAGCTTGAAATTTTGTACCAAGGTTTAAATTGTCATTTCATATATCTAAACTCAACAAACTCTTTTATATCTACATCTATAATGTCAACCCCCGCGGTTTTGTGATAGTAATAGTGGATTATTTGAAAAAAAATTGGGAAATATCAAGGAATTAAGACTATGTGATTATTTGATTTCATCTTTTTTTCCATCAAGGATCTAGACACAAGAGGCATCTTATGTTTTGAGCAGCTCTGAAAAATTGTCTTTCAACAGGAGCTAAAGATGCGGGCGTTGATACAAAATATGTGGCCATTCAAACCAAATTGGAAAAATGTTTTCATGCCTCTTCCACCATTCTGAAATAAATTCATAACTATCAGCACGTTGTTCAGTCAGGAATTTTCCTTTATTTCACAACGCCAAGCCATTTTATTTGCTCGAGAGCCTTCTTTTTTCAATAATAGTTAATAGTCCTCATGAATTAAATTCCCTCAGACTATATCATTTATAGTTTGTTTTCACTTCCGTTCAATAACAATTTTAATGAACTTCATTCCACTCAGTCATTAAACTATTTACCAAACTACAATATCTGGAAATCAAGAAAACAATTTGAACTTTAGAACGTTCAGACAAATAGGCTTATATTCGATTTAAATTCTTGTCAATATTCTAAAAACAAACTGTTGATTTCTTCAACGCGAATTTCCATTATATATATAAAGTATTTTCACAAAATATAACTGAATAGTAGGATTAGAATATTTTGCCCTACGAGTCGTGTACCATACCGCACAGGTCTTCTTTTTGTTTAAGGACTGGAATTTATTTCCCTACGCCTCTACTATAACTTCTCCAGTTTTCTACAGTTGTTTATTCGGTGGACTTTTCTCCCTTCTCATGTCACTTTTTTCTTCTATTTCATTCTTTGAAAGGGTTATTTCCTCTATTGGGATTTGTATTATCTTTCTTAATCCCCTATTTTCATACTCTTTTAGGATATCTATTGTCTTCTTTATTCGTTTGTTAACTATTTCTTCAATAGTTTCAATTTTCAATTCTTCTCAGATTTGATGCTTGCTACGCGTAAAATACCATGGAGCGCCAACCGCTGTTCTAATGACTGTATTCAGAGTACTTTGCAAATGATCTCTCTGATTGTCTTTCGTATTATACCAAGTTACTACTGCATACGTAGTGCTTGGTATTAGCGCTATATTTATTATCTTCAGCTTGTTTTCTGAGGAAAGTTTACTCTTTGGGTTTAGTAGCGGGTAGAGTCTCCCATGCAATTGTCTTGCCTTCTTCCTGTTTTCTTCTAGCTGTTTGCTGAAATTTTTTCACCTAGAGTTATTTCTAAGTATTTTGCATCCTTCTATTCTATCGTCTTATTTTCTATTTTAACGTTACCTGCTTCCTTTTTCTTTACTGTTGTTCCTCCAAAGTAGATTGAAACTGTTTTTGTCGTTTTCATTTTTAATCTCCATTTCTTGAAGTTAGTTTATTTAAGTCTATCTCTAACTGAGTAGTTATTGCTTTCCGTGTTCTACTGTGATAGTAGATATCGGAGTCATCTGCAAACTGGGCTACCTTGCATTTTATCATTTTTGGTAATGTATCATATCTAGGAATCTACGAACATATTTCATTCCTTACCCATGAACCGATTACCTCTGACGTGTCGTTTTGATGTGAAACGAGCCTTAGGAAATGAATACGGTCCACAGTATTTTCAAATATCGTTGGAAAATAGGTATTATCAACTATTTGTAAGGGAAAGATATATCAGATTTAGGTTTTTTAGTCTCAGTTTTTTCTTTTGACTTTCCCAGACTCCTAGAGAAGCTTGGGCCTTGTGCTTCGTGTTTTGAACGTTGAATTTCGATTTCTTTGCAGTTAAGCCATTAGTTTTTCAGAGCTTCATCTCAATGTAATTCATCTTTGGTGAAGTAATGGGTTCTGTAATGAGTATGTGGTAATGTGCCAATAAAAGATGTTTGTGTACATACCCATTTTAAACAGTCTCTGTTCGATATTTCACTCAACACACACTTAGGGAAGTGTCATCTTTTGGGGTTCATTTATCATAGTCACAAACCTTCCTTATAAGGGATTTCGGGATTGGTTGGAGGCGCCTATGCACTATAAGTTCTATTATATGCAGATCTTCTCGATGCTGAAAAACTAAAGAGCATTATCGTCTCTTCTCAGAATCTCATTATCCACGACGCTGCAGATAGAACTTTGCGGTATATCCCCAAGCCAGTCATGCGTAAGTTAAGTCATGATCAGACGAGTGGTGAAATGGTGTAGAGAAGAAGATTGTTGGAAAGAAAAATTTTGCTGCTTTTGCTTGATAGCGACTACAACGAGATCGCTGATGTCTTTCCCATCCTCATCGCCTATGTGCCGAGTTATTCCCAAGTGAGCTTTTTGTCAAGTATCAGTCCCAGATACATGAACTCGTTAATCTTTCGATATCCTTGAGGATCTTTCCTCTTTCAACTGAAGAGAGCAGACTCGCTCTTCTCAACAGCTTCTTCAAAGCAGAAAATTTGTTGCCATTTTGGGATACCACAAACTGCTAAGAATGGCGGTATCGTCACCATAATGTGCCATGGAAGTTTTCTCTGTTTTCGGCATGTCGGATACATATAATGTAAACAATGATAGCGACAGCAGAGATCCTTGCGGGACTCCGGCTGAAATTGCCCTTTGTGAAGAAGTCAACATTTGGTCCAAACTTACGAGAGTGCAAATAAGAGGTTACAAGTTGACCCATGGAGAATGGAAAACCAACCGAAAACAGTTTGTATAGCAATCTTTTGTGCCATACTTTATAAAACCGTGTATCTTAGAAGAGTCAGTTGTTACGGTTGTATTCTTTATAGGCCTTGTAACTGTGTCCAACCTCTATTTTCCTAAAAGTTATGCCTGAGGGCATAACTTTTATTTTATACTTGTTTATTGAACAGCGAATGGTAGAATGGTCCTTAACAACCATAATTCTTTTCTGAGATCGGGAGATCCAAAATCAGACACCAGATAAGAAAATAGTGTCATTCTCTACTAGACCAAACTGTCAGTGGTATAGAAATAGTTAATAGCGAAAGCCAATAACTTCCTAGAAAGTATTCACCACCAAAATAACCAATATAGACCGTCAATGTTCCCAAAATAAGAATCAAAGTATAGTTAAAAGTAACAAATCAAAATAACAATCTTCAGTCATTATTTTTTTTTAAATTCAGAAGTTATAATTATCAAAAATTTTAATAATTTTTATTTTTTCAGGTTATTTTCTTCATTCTTTGCGATTTCTTCGTGAACGATCTCCTCGGAATACCTGGTGT
Source organism: Harmonia axyridis (assembly GCF_914767665.1). Taxonomy (NCBI): domain Eukaryota; kingdom Metazoa; phylum Arthropoda; class Insecta; order Coleoptera; family Coccinellidae; genus Harmonia; species Harmonia axyridis. Next base: position 21,356,230 of record NC_059501.1, read on the forward strand.
CAAGACAAATAAGACAGTCGTGATGGCTCTGACAACAATACTTTTTTACGCGGTGTTCGGCTATTTCGCCACAAGGATAAGAGATATTTTCCTAAAAAATAGAATGCCCACATCTCTAGACACCAGTGCCAACTGCCTTAAACTTTTGATGAGGCTCATTTTAGAATGGGCGAAAACTGTTGTTATTATTCTGTGTATAAGAGAGCAAGGCATTCAATACTCACCTCATCCTTTTTATACCTTCTTAACGCTGAGCTACTACTTATGTTCTGAGAGAGTTTTTTGCGAAATTTTAGCTGCTCTAACTGAAAGTGTATTCACATTTGAATATCTGGAAAATTTAGAATATCTCTACATTCCTATGTTCCTCAATACCTTCACAATAGCTGTAGGCCTAGTGGTAAACGTATATCTTCTGATTTTCTGCTATTCAAACTTTGTTTTGATGTCGACGTATTTTATAATTTTTCTAAGGATAAAGGATGTGTTTTGTAATTACTGGCAAATGATAGTTGCTGAAAAGAAGACTTACTCCAGTTTTCGTGTTGCTACAGATCAAGAAATCATTGACAGGGACGACATTTGTGCTGTTTGTTTAAACAAGATGAGCAAAGCAAGAATAACGCCATGTAATCATCTTTTCCACCCTATTTGTTTAAAACAGTGCTTGAAAAATTCATTCCTTTGTCCACTGTGCAAATATAATTTCAGAGAAAATGTGTGATGCAAAATGAATAGAGTTTTTATTTCACAAACAACTAATATCTTTCTTCATTCGGAATAATTTCATGAGTTATGTTAAAAATTAGCTTGCAAGATCGAATCAGAAATACAGACTGTTATAAAGATTACGGAACCAAATTTTTTCAGAATAATTTTCATATAAAATTTGTTTTTCCCCAAAATTTATGTATTCATTTATTTATCCATGGTACTCAAGTGAATAGCAAAAATACTTAACAAATAGTTGCCATCAAGTGCCACATCAGGGTAACAAGTATAAGTAGTATAAAAAAATCCAATAAAAGCAATGAATAAAAAGGTAAGTATGTAACGAATTCATCATTTATACATAATATTACACAAACATAACTTGTTAAACTTTTCAATCTCAAATATTGCCGTTAAGAACAAAAGATCAATTTGGACACATTTCCGGTAGTCTAACAGAGCCGTAACGACCCTGATTCAGTGAAATAATAATAATCAGACATTATTTGATCATCCAGGTAGTGTCTAATTTTATGATTATTATAATACTGATGGTGAATTCTAAAAATCTTTTTCCATGAATAGAGTTGTCCGATGAGAGGCTTCATTCTGATATTTAAAAAACAAATATATTTTAAGAGAAATCAGTGGATCACAATCAACACGAAATTTTGAATCTTGAAAATTATATGATATCATATTATACACAAAAAATTTCATCATTTCAAATCTGTCGGATCTGTTGTTTTATTCTGCTTGAATTTTTTATGGTTTTGATGACACAATCTACAAAAAATTTTGCATAAAGCTTCAAATTGTTATTTTATATATGCACACAAAATCTTGACTCGTTCGGATCTGTTTTTATCGAAATATGTAACATTATGTCTAAGCCTACCCTGAAAATTTCCAGGTTTTTCTGTTCAAGAATTTTCGTATTTACCGCTGGACCGAAACATATTTGACTATGAATTCGAAATGAGTCGAACCTTGTCGTTTGAGATCCATCCCAGCTCAAAATTCGAAAAATACAGACAGTGTGACGAAATATACATACAGGGTGGCCATTTGAAAACGAAACAGACGAAATAAAATTTTTCGATAGAAATGCTCGGACAGGTCGATTTCTGTTTCGTAGGGGACAACTTAAGATGTAGGTTACGGACGCATAGCGCTTCAACCCTTGCTACTACAACCCTCACCCCCAAATTTTGAATAGGGAAGATGGGGTGAGTGATACCTCATTTGAAAGGTATTTTTACACTGATTTCAGCACAGTAATTGTTTTTTCATTTTATGCATTAGTTCTCGAAATATTCTTAACTAAGTATTTGAAAATGAAGTGGTGTTTTCATGGCACTTGTAGTGTTTTGTGAAAAATCGACATTTTGAGCTTCAAAACAACCATGACTGTGGCTTCCTTCCTAACTAACTAACGCATGAATATTTCGAGAACTAATGCATAAAATGAAAAAACAATTACTGTGCTGAAATCAGTATAAAAATACCTTTAAATTGAGGTATCACTCACTCCATCTTCCCTATTCAAAAATTGGGGGTGGGGGTTGTAGCAGCAAGGGTTGAAGCGCTATGCGTCCGTAACCTACATCTTAAGTTGTCCCCCTCGAAACAGAAATCGACTTGTCCGAGCATTTCTATCGAAAAACTTTATTTCGTCTGTAATCTCGTCTGTTTCGTTTTCAAATGGCCACCCTGTATATATAGATTGTACAACGTATTCCCTACTGAATTGAAACAACTCAAAATTGATAAATTCAGAAAAAATATCAAGCATTACCTTTTCAACTGCCTCTAACTAAATTCAGAGAAAGTAGAATATTAAGTTTTTTTTTTATTTCATATGCTCCATTGTGTTTGTGCATCTAGTTTTACTTATAGGTATATTCTTTTTCATGTAATTCTGATTGTATTTTGCACTTGATATTTTTTTTGTAAAAAGGGTTGAGTTTTAAACACCTCTGGGTGAACTTCCCCTTGAGATTTCTAAATAAACACCTTTATTATTATTGTTATTACAAATGATATAGCACTCTGGTCAGGGAACAATCACTCATAAACAATATAATTCTTAAAACCTTATTTATTTATACATAATAATAGAGGGATACAATAATGAATGTTTTTTTAAGAAACATTATACAAACTAAAATAAATAAAAAGAGTGGAGTTTGATATATACAAATGAATATTCGTTTGGTACTTATTTCATCACATTGTTATAAAAAAATGTATAATCTTCATGATAATCTGGAAGATGCAATAAGTATTTTTTTTGCAATTGGAATTTTTATGAAATCCTCGTCTTCTAAATGAAGAATTAGATTAGAATGTATCTACCAACTCAAGAAGAGTGTCTACTTCCTTCCTAGTCTTTTCCATATCATCATTAATTTCCTTCGGAAGCATAGAAGAAAGTGGTAGATCGTTTGGATGAATTATATCACTATAGTCTCCGTTCTGAATAAATAATGAGCACATTTCACATGAACAATTATTGAGTGAGTCGTGTAGGAATGATTTGGTCACACAATGGAAATCTGAAAAAAGAATTATTGATTTATTCATTTATGAAATTCTACGCCATTAAACAACCTATTACAATTCAAAAAAATGAAAAAAGTTACAAAAATAAAGAATCCTAACTAGAAAAACATATTTAATTTGAGAAAAACAATATGTGATTGAAATTGTGCATGAGCTGAAATCAAATTCATGATGAAAAAAAAAATTTACACTCAACTTCAATAGACTCTACGAGTCCAGAACAGCCCTTTCTAAAATGGAAGGTGCAATAAAAAAATATTTTTAAATCGATATACCTGTTGTTCTAAGTTATCGTATACAGGCAATATCTAGCTTATTTGACAAGATAATAAAAAAAGAGAAAAATTGCTTTAAATAATATCAAAGTAGCTACCCAATAATGTTATTGGACAGCCCTGTGGTAGCTACCCCTCACTTTTTATTTTCGAATGGCACCCCCTGTATATTGTCAGTGAAAATTCTATTTGGAATGCAACGATAGCACATAGTTGGTAGTTTTTATTAATGACAACAGAAACATTAACATTTTGTGTAGTATGAATTGCAACTAAAATACCTACTATATCATATAGTTTATTGAAACTAATTAAATGTTAATTTAGTTTTTCAATTGTGTACCGTTTACTCAATTTTTACAGTTTTAATAATTTGGATTTTTTTTTTGGGAAAATTTTGATTTTGTCATTTTTAGAATTGGAATATTATTGCAAGACAAAAATAAAACATATATATCATAAAGATATATTATTGTGAAGAAAAAGACTCAAAATTGTCAATTTTTAATAATCATATTTTTTATGATTTCTCGCTTTTTTAAAACAATAAATTCATCTACGTCTCATGTGTGAAGTTTGTGGAGGCATTTCATTTTTATATGGATCATTGAATATCGTAAAAGACGTCACAAAAAATTATTGTTTTTGTTGTTAATAATAAAAAATATGTGCTATCATTGAATTCCAAATAGAATGACACTCAATTTCCACGGATAATATACAGGTGATGCCATTTGAAAATAAAAATTAGGGGAAGCTACCACAAGGCTGTCAAATGTAAGAACCTTCTTTATACATCATTGGTAAGGTACTTTGATCTTATTCAAAGCAATAATTTTATTATCTTTGATCTTTGCTTGAGGCTTAAACTAGCAAGGGGGGCTTCAAACCCTCAAACTTGAATAGGGGAGGGGGTTGAGTGATACTTCATTTGAAAGGTCTTAGAAGCCTCTTTACAACGCTGTACGAAAAACTTGATTTTGATGAACCCTTTTCACCTAAACTTTTTTTTTCTGGCAATTACAAAACATCAATATAATAGCAGTCAATGCAGTAGACAATTAGCGAATTAGGTCGGCAAAATTTTATTTTTCCGGGGCACCAAAATGTCTGGTTGCGGCCCTGGTATTAGTAAATACTTACCTTATACAGGGTGTCCCGTAAAGACCACGTCAAACCGAAGGAGAATGTAGATCTAAGGATAACCCACCTGCTATGACAAAATTCCCATTATAAAAGTCTTACCGTTTTCGAGATATTTTTTTTTTTTTGAAAATAATGAATTTTTTCCCCTTTCAATAGTTTTGCCCTTACAGTTGGTACAATTTTACATGTTTCTGGTTAATTTTTTCAGTAAAATATTGCTGAAGAATGATTTTAACGTTTACATTAAAAACATCCTCCGAAAATTTTGAAGGGAGACTCGTCGCTCCAAATGATCTTATTAAAAAAATCTGGATCTGCATTGATGTTATCCAAAATTTGCCGGCAAAATTGAATTTCGTTGAGGTGAATGATTATGCGAGTAATATTTTCGCACGTAAACAATTGCCATTGTTCACTAAATAATGCAGCTTCGAAGATTTCTTAAAAGAATTGACAAACTTGATTTTGTCAAAAACGTACCCATTTGGATAAAAACAGCCAGATCTTTTTTCTTTGAATAACAAATGACTTGTGTGATACCTCTTAGAAATCACTATAAAATAGACAATTTATTGGTGTAATGTGCAGCAGTAGCTCGGTACATTTTTTTTCCACTACGATGGGCTAAACTTCATGAACAAAATAATCCACTACCAAAATTTCCAATAAAAATATTTCTCATAGCCTCCCTTCAAAATTTTCGGAGGATGTTTTTAATGTAAACGTTAAAATCATTCTTCAGCAATATTTTACTGAAAAAATTAACCAGAAACATGTAAAATTGTACCAACCGTAAGGGCAAAACTATTGAAAAGGGCAAATATTCATTATTTTCAAAAAAAAAATATATCTCGAAAACGGTAAGACTTTTATAATGGGAATTTTGTCATAGTTGGTGGGTTATCCTTTGATCTACATTCTCCCTCGGTTTGACGTGGTCTTTACGGGACACCCTGTATAATTCACTATCTTGATCAATTGTAAACTTAACTAGATGAAAATGCAAAATATACATACCATCCGTATCAGAATTGTATTTTTCTTCCTCTTTGCATAATTCTTCGTCTTTGCATAATTCTTCATTCTCGACTCTCATGTTTGAATTTTTGATTTCCATTATCATACTATTTTCTTGCCATTCCCCCTCCTCCAATTGTGGAATGATTGTCTTCGAATCATTTGTGCAGTTAATTCCATCTCTTTGAGAGTATAAACTTTCGTTTATATGGTTTGGTTCACCCGAAAATGAAATATGCATTTGATGGAATCCTAAAAGAATGAACAATTTCAAAATTATGTTTCGATAAACTTGGTGTTAGTCGATGTTACCCTGTACTTTTGCGGAAAACGGAAGGTACAACTTTATTGAAAATTTGGTTTTTCGTGTAGAAATCACTGCTCTGACGAACTAAAATGTTTTCACCGCCAGGGTAATATCGACCGTGGCCCACCCTGTATAAAGTGAAGTAAGAACTCACTATTAGTCGCATTCAATAACTTTCGTTTATTTTTCTTTCGAAGACAATTTATATTTGCAATTTTATAAACTTTCTTCATCTTGTGTTTCTTTTTCTTTTTCATTTTCAAAGAAGAATAGTCGAGGTCTACTGAAACGGTCATATCACTGTAGTTTTCTTTATTAGGAATTTTTCTGAATTTAAGAATATCTCCTGAAAAATAACCATTTATTTTTTGGGAATTCTTTTCATCAATTTATCTACTAATAGAGTAAAAAGAATAAACGTAACTTAAAGCTAAAATAAACGCAATTCCATGGACAAGAGCTGTGTCGATTGATAAAATGAATTTAATTAATTATTGATGAAATATGTTTTGCACCAGACCGTAATTTTTTGTTAGCGAGCACGAAGCAATTCTCAATAGATATAACAATCTGATTCGAAATAAAACATTACCATTTCGCAATCCTTTGACATCGTGAAAAATTGAAAGAAGCTTTGAATACATAAGTGGCAAAAAATAATTCGAGTATAAAAAATTAAGAAGCATTGAAGTGAAGTCAGAATCTTTTGAGCACTCGTCCATTTATGCTCCCTTGAAGACCACATAATAGTATACGTTACAATGGTGTACATGACTACATGAGTATATGTACCTAATCTCCGACTACGCAAAACGACGTATAAACAAGCTTGAAATTGTTATTTCATCTGGACAGTGCGATCTGTTGTCATTGAAATATTAGGTTCTTCTCGATATTTGAAATTTCTATGATACTTGAATTTTCTATGATTCTGATGACGCTATCAAAAAGAACATTGTGGTGAATATTGAAAATCTTATATGATATTGATATAGGAAAGCGAAAGCAGGGTCGCCGCCAGGAGCGGCATACCGGACATTTTGCCGGGGCGCAAAATTGTAGGGGTGCACAGTTGATTAGTTGATGAAAAAAGACTTTTTGCACATTCAAGAACTATATCGCCTCTTTACTATAGACTTATAAATAGAGCGTCGTACTTTTGAACAATGCAGGACTTTTTTTGATGAAATCGACAAAAAATCATTTGATAAATTTGACAAGGTGATATTAAGTTAAAAATATGAAGAATAACAGAGGCTTCTTCAAAGAAAATTCATATGAATTAGAGACGGTGAACTTTTATTTTGCCGGGGTCTGGAGGCGGCCCTGGGCGAAAGGATATTACAGGATAATATAATGGCCGAGTTCGGAAAGTCAGCGCTGTTGAATGCGCTGAACCAGCAAAATGTCGGAGAAAAAACGCTGCATTCTATGCTGAATCATAGATTTACGTTAAATTTACGAACGCTAAGTCAACAATAGTTCAAATAAATAATTGAGTTAATCTGTTTTATTTCCTCACATATAAGTATATTTATTTATTGTCTCAGAAGAGCAAATACATAATTATTCAAAAAATATATTTTCTCTAATTCTGTGGTTATTCCGTTCATTCTTCCACATCTTGTAGAACAAAATCGTGCGAGAATATATCAGAAACGCACAGTTTTCATGGTTATATTTAATTATTCTATGTTGGTACTCCGAACTTTCCGCCACGGCTTTATCTGTCAATTCATCAATTTGCCTTGAAGAAATCAGTTCTGCCAACCAACATTTTTCAATGCAAAAATCACTAAATTATATTTATGGAAATATTTCATTAATTTCAATGAAAATGCAATGAATTAGAGAAAATAATGTATAATACTCGTACAGAAGGCTTATTTTACCACTCGTTCATTCCAAAACTCGCCACTTCGTGGCTCGTTTTTGAATTTTGAACTCGTGGAAGAATATCATTGCCTTCTGCACTTGTATCATAAATAACTATTCTCATTGTTTTCTGGAAACAATTCCCTTGAACAATTTTTTTACAACAATATTTATTCAGGAAAAATTTTTCAAAATAACTATTGATAATCAATAATAATGTACATTACTATTAATAATCAATTGATAATCTAACAATTCTGTTGATTAAATCATATCTTCTATCTATTACTTCCATACTTCGAGTAGAAAATATTCACCATAATTCAATACACAATTCATATACAGAACCGTTAAATGAAGAATAATCAATAATGACTAAAATATTAATAATAAACAAACCAAAATTAACTTGACAGAAGTGGTGACGCGAGGGGGGTCAGGGGGGCTCGGGCCATCCTCCAAAATTTTGCTGCCCCTTCTAAAATTTGACATACAAAGGCTATAATAATTACAAGATCAGCAGAACTATAGTTTTCGCGTATTATTTCTATTTACTTGCCCCTCCCCCAAAAAAAAAAAACCGGCTCCCTCTTGACCCCCCGCTGGCTTCGCCACTGCTTGACAGTGACAACTGACAAGACAACCCCTAGAAATGGCTGCATAAACATTATCTTTCTCTTTCATTCAGCAAAAACATAAGGAAGCAAATATTTTCGTAATAAGAAATCCGATTAGTTTGAAATTTATTTATTTTTAGATTAATGATCAATAAAGTGTATGACGAATTTCAAAATGGTATCATCAGATCTCCTGATCTATAATTAATAATAATAATAATTAATCAATGAAATTAGAGAATTTTTTTAAACTATTACGTGAAACGAACGATGAAAATCCTGTAAATAATATGTATCTTCAACGTCTCTCAGGGATCTGTAATATTCATTAGTACCTACCTATATCTAATATTCAATAGATTAGATTGGATATAATCAGAATTAATAGATATATGTTTTATTCTAATTTGAACAAATCTAAATTGAAATGAACTTACCTTTGGATTTCTCATAATTTGCGAAATAATTATGTTCAACGTGTATCATTTTTTCAGTTCCAATCATCAACATATTGTTTACACGAAAGAATGCACAACACGAAAACGAAAAAATATTCAAAACAATGATTGTATCTTCTTGTCCATAATTCTCGTCTGCACTATTATAACTATAAGTATATTCTTAGTAGAGGGGTATATTGTATTGCCAATAAAATCAAAGAATCACAAACGTTCTTCTTCTTCAAATAATTTGGTTGGTTTCGCCATTTCGTTGTAAAAGCAGGTACCTACCTGAGTAATATTGCGAATACAGAAGGTCCACATGTTTTAAATAATGGTATATTATCCTACAATGAAACAGAATACATCCAATAGAAACAACATAATAATATACATATATACAGATGGATTCTTTGACTTTTACATTTATATCAACCGGAGATTCCTGAGGTCAAAAAAAACATTTTTCTCTATTTTTTCTAATTCGATTTTTTTCTCACATTTATATTCGGAAAAGATTAATCACATCAATAAAAAACTATATTCCGAAAATTATTTCGTTCAATTCCATTCCATTCGCGAGATGAACTGAAAATTACATTTATTATGGATTTTCAACCGAGCCGAATCGGAAAAAATGGTGAAGGAAAAAAGAATATATAAACCAACTCGAGGATGCATCGATTGTTCATACAGACGATCAAAGCTCATTACAGAGAAAAATACTTCCTTGATTCCTGCACGCACATCAAAAGATATACAGTGTCCAAAGATATCAAGTTCTTCAGTGATTTTCAAAAAATCGAGCAGTGAACCTTCATTCATTTTCAGATATTTTTCTCTAAAATTGCGACATGCAAGAAGCAAAGCACATCAATGTTGACACTATGGTTTCTTATTCTGTCTATTGAGGCAAAATATCTAGACCTGTAGGATCATTTTAATGAATAAGCCATTTTAAGCATTTTCATGTTTCAATATTTAGGAAGATACGTTATGCTGAATTAATGAGAAGTCGACCACTTTCTACTTTTCAACAATTATAACTAAAATTAATTTTAAATTAATTAATTATCTCATTGAGACGACTTGAAGAACGAGTTCGGTATAGCCATTTAATAACTCTCTTTTGTATAGTTTAACAGGTACAAAATATTTTCAGAATAACGCATTATTTCTATCTTAGTACCCTTTTAGAACTCAGCACAATAGATGATGAGCAAAAGTGGTTGTATCTAATGTGTCATTATTTGTTAGAGAAAGTTCAGAGAACATAGAAATTTATGGTCACCTGCCATTTGTTCTCAACTGTCAAAAATTGGATAAAGCGATTTATTAGTTGGATATTGCTCAAGAAACATGGAAGACACGAAGTCTCTTCTGATGATGGTGTTGCAGAAAGTATTCCATAATAGACCGAAAATAGTTGAAGAAACCTTTCAACTCATTTATAACTATAACAACGGCAAAAGAGAGAAAATAGAATACGAGAAGGCAAGTGAGCATGTAATTCTAAGAAAAGTATGTTACTGACAGTTCGTTGAATTTTCAGACTTTAAAGACAATTTGTGATTTAATGAATGGAGAATTATCATCCCAAATATTAGTTTATCTTCTAACCATGGTTGATATGCCCAAAGAAGGTGGTTGTCAATTGCCCATCATGGAGAAGATGCAAAAAACCCATGGATGCCTGGCTGAAAGGTTTGTATGTTTCTTTTCTTTGTAATTATCATTCAAAACTGGTTTATCTTCAACATACCTCACAGCGAAAGTTAAAGAATGATTTGTGGGAATATTTAAATTTAATTTAGTGCAAAAATAATTTGCTCCAATTTGTTGATTTTCAATTTGGAAGGGTAAAAAGTAAGAAATCGAATTTGAAAATAATAGCCTTCGACTAGTTTATGACCAGAAATCGAAAACTTGGCAAATTTGTCTTCATAATTATTGCAAAAGAGTATTTTGTAATTTTCTTGTGAAGTGAAACAGCAATATTTTCTAAAGACATGGTCCAATATTTTTTCAGTGTTCGTCCTCATCTACTCGAATGTCTTAAGAATAAAAAAATAGATACTGATGAATCTGGAAAAACGCTCGACAATAATAAACAACTTGAAAAAAAGGTTGAGGAAAAAAAAGAACCCCGATGTCTAAAAAAAGAAGATACAGTTAAAAAATCATCAAATGAAGATGAATTTATAGTAAAGTCCGCTAAACGCACAAAAAGGGGAATTAAAGCAGCAGCCAAAAAAAATCAAAATAAATATCTTGAAGGTAAGAATCCTCATTTTGATTTTAACAGTTGTCCGAACAATACCTAACAAAATCTTCCAGGTAAAATTTGAAACATTTTGAAATCATTATTTAAGATTATAATAATTTCATGTTGTTATTGAAAGAGAAAGGTTGTCAAAGAATGATGCTAATGGAAAGTTGTTTAGTAGGTATGCTTTGTTATATTGATTCTTAAATTTAGGTACTATTCAGAATCTTTATATTTCTGAGGCCACAATCATACAATACTTTTTGTTTAAAATTTCTCTGAAATTTCTTTGGTTGATTAATTTCAAAATCGTAGCACGGGTAAGTTCTACGGAGTTTCGTCGTGGTACTACTGATACTGTGTATGTTTTTATTCTGTGAAAAAGACAATTATTCCAAAATCTTCCGTTTTCTATGATACAGATGAATATCATATTGAAGATTCCGAAGATGAAGTTGGGTAGTTCCATAGAGTAATAAACATAGATAGAGGAAGTATACGCAATTTTTACATGTCACCAACATGGTTACATTACGTTGTCGGATTGTGATATATTTTCAAATCCACAATTTTACTATATCATTATGAATGTACCTATATTATATTGAATGAAATTATATTTATTTGAATAATTCCCAAGTAAATATGCAAATTTGAATATTTGGAACCCGATATTTTCCTAATTGTCGAATTCATATAGTATGCAGAATATTGATTATTTATCTACCTGCTGAAATCCAAGGTTTGGCTCTCCTAGTGTCATCCGTTGTTTCACGTCGTTTGGCGCACTTGATGTTTGTTTTCTGAATTTCTGATATATTTAGGAATTTATTTCAATATATTTCGAGTTAATATGAAACGTTGATTCATTATGGGACATAAGAAGTGAGTTCTTTGTGGAGAAACTCGCGAATTGAGTGAAATATCGTATCACTGATATGTTTTCATTTTCGCGCGCTTCATATCAAATTTGATAGTTCATGTTGGGGACAAAATTTGCTTACTGAAAATGACATATGCTCTCTCTATGTTTATTTCTCTGAGGCAGTTCCATTCAAATATCCATAGTAATTCTAATTGAGTTACAGAATACCAATTCGAAACGATTCCGATGCATTTCTATTCGATCCATACTAACTCTATTCGATTTGAAGTTAGAGAATAGGGCTGAATATGAACTATATTTTAGAACTCCAGAGACTGGTGAAGCATTGCCACCGAAGTGTCTCCTTGGATCGGCCAGTTATTTCAACTCTTTTAAATGAAAGGTATCGTTGTGCAGGCGGAAATTAGAACTTATCAGGAAATATTAGAGTTACTAGACCGAAGAAATTGTAGAGTGGAAGGCAGACATTTCAGGATGGAAAGATTTTTTTTGTGCAATCTTAAATTTTCTAAAAATTCAGCTATGTTTATATTTCATGAGGAAAAATAATTGGGTTTTCCAATTTTCAGTCCAAACAATGTCTGGTTATCGGATCTATAGATTAGACAGATTCCCTCGTAACTTTCAACTTGAATGGGGATACCGGGTGATGTCACGAGTGGTTGACGCTCATTGGTTGAAAGTTGCGAGGCAACGTTTAATCTGGAGACCTTAGCCAATGGCGATATGGATACCGGATGACAATCTTTAACATAACCTAACCTAAGTTATGAGACAACCTGTGTAATCTATAGATCTAGGTGTACACCCTGAATACATAAAATTTGAGACAATTTTCATTCTCCATCTATATTTCTGGTACTCAACCAGAAAGGCCTGTACATATGATTATCAAATTATTTTCAGATCAGGGTGAACCAAAGACTGTGGAAACCTTGGCCCAGTTGAGTGCAAACTACTGCACAAGATATGAAGTCGAACTTAGAGAAATGTACAAAACTAAGCTGAGTACAGCTTGGGACATACTGTATACAAAATTGCTCGATAAATCAACGACAAAGGCAATCTATGAAGTTATCAAATATCTCAACAGAATGATGAAACTTGTGAGGATGGTGGAAAACACTGAAGTTACAACGGAGATAATCAAAGAAGAGTATCCATTAGATATTGAAGTTTTAGCAAGATTGAGGCATCAACAGGAGTTCCAGAATCCATTCGATAAAATAGACAAATATTTGAAAACACTGAATGATGATGATGTTCATTGTAGTTCTATATTTTGAATTTCGAATTGTTATTTTTTTTTAATGTATTCGTTTAGAAATAATTGTGAATATTATAGATTGAATTATGAAACGCAGAATTTGCTGCAGCATTTTTTTGTACTTTTATTCATTTTCGAACCATTTGGAGCAGAAAATATAGACGATTTATGTAGTATAGTTGTGTTATTATAATGATGATGAATTTATGAAGGTCGGTTTTTCAAAAATTATTTTTTTCAGTCTATTTTCTTGGGTATTAGCTTTTAGCCTTCAAAATTTATTGATTATTGGCCTCTCTAGCAAGGTGGATCAATGGAATATTGCAACATTTGAATGGATATATAATCAAGAAATGAGTTAATATTTTCTCGAGAAGAGTATATGTACAGCAGTTGGTGGATAGTTGAATTCGGCTCTGAACTTTCAATCTCTTGATTTTTAGTTCTGGAATTACGAAAGATATACAGGGTGAGTCAATAGTGCTCGATCGGTAGATAACTCCAGTAAATTTTGGGTTAGAGGAATGAAATTTGGGGAATCAACAACATTCAGCGCATAAGCTTAAGTTATTTTTTATTCTACTTGCTGTTCCGAAAGTGGTGAAACACCTTTGTTTCTAAATGGGAATGTCCATTTTCACATCATACTCATAATCTCCATAAAATTCTGATTTAGAAATACCCCACTTGTCATCATTTATTATCTCTGGTACTTTTTAACGAAGGTCACTTTTTTCGAAAAATTTCTTGGTTTTTATGGTTTGAACTAAAGATCATATCTTGAAAACTGTTCGAGATAATTGTTCAATTTATTTTGTATTAAATTCCCTAATAGTTTTCAAGTCTTCTGCAAATTTACGGATCACTCTGATGCAAGAGTGTTGGAGCGGTTTCTTTTCGAGCATCTTCATAAAGATACAGTAGTCCAGTCAATATGTGTTTTTCACAAGGAGGTTTTGGGGTGGTTATATGATTTCTTCGATTTTATATGTTTTTTGGAATGCTGAATCTGAATCTGTAGTTTTGCCACCAAAATTTCGTGCCGGTACATTGAATAAATTGCAAAACATTGTAAAAAAACTTCATTTTTTGGTGGATTTTCGCATATAACTCGGAAAATATTAAAATTATTCGTGAATGACCCTTCTCTACAAAAACAAAGTCAACAAAATTTCCTAAATTTTTTTTCTATTGAGATTTTCTGGCTCAAACTATAGTTGAAAATGTGCGTATTTTATATGTCTACAAAAACCCACTTTTTTCACTCCCAAATTTAATTAATTATCAATGGCATGTCTACTTCTACTCAATAATTTCTTCTTCCAATTCAATGCAGATGGATTTCAACTATAAAACCATCATTTTTTCAGAGAAAAGTATTTTCAAAATAATTTTTTGAAATTTAGTTTAATTCTTTATATTTATTTCAATGAAATAATACCGTCGCAGTATTTATACAACAGGGTGCTCAAATTCAAACTTTTGTATAGGGAGGTTATCCCCGAAAAAATGATATTTTCTATGCAAAAAAACCCCTAAAAATTAAATTTGTTACTATTATTTTTCATTTTTTTCGAAGTTGCGTCACAATATTTTGGTGGCAAACCTCAGATTCGGATGTTGAATCCTATAACACCCTTGGCTACGCTCTTGGTGGGTCCTATTGCAATTTATTTTTGCTCAAATATTAAACATTAATTTCATGAGTGATATACAGAGTAATATAAAACAGCTTGCTAACTATTGCAAATGAAAATTTGCAGAATTTTCCCTATTTCAAATTGAAACATCCTGTATATTATCGATTCGTAAGATTGATGCACAAACGAAGTCTCATCACTATATGGCGAAATCCATTAGTTTTCCTTTAAACAGCTATTTTGACGAAAAATACTTAATCCAGGAAAACCATACAACTTATACTAACATCGGCATCGGAAAAAAATGTCTTTTGCTTATTCTTATTAGTCGTATCTAGTGAAATTCGCTTCCAAAAGTGGTTCATTGAAATTATAGGGAAGAAATATGAATATTTTACATTAAAAAAAACGAGCTGTTTTAGCAAAAACCACATATTTTATACCGGGTGTTAAAAAACAACGTTTTTCCATTTTTTTTACGAGCTGATTTTAGACCTCAACATAAGTAAAAAGTTTCTATAAATATGGATCCGCAAGTTATTATTATTTCAAATAATTTGGTCTATAGTCCACTTATAACATTTTTTTTTTCATTCATTTGATCTCAAAGCGGAAGATAATAATGACTAATTTCGATAAATTTAGGGTTATTAATGATGTATTTTATTGGATAACTTAATTTCTATTTGCCACAGAAAATTTCAAATAATACCTTTATCGAGTTTTTCAAATGAACAATATAGGAATCTATCAAGGGAATCCACCAATTTATACTATTTTCAAGTCAATTTCTTTGAAAATTCAAGTCTTTGCGTTCATTCAATTGATTTCAATTCGACTACATTTATTTTCAAATAGAAATAGAATAGAAAATTAGAATAAAGGTATATGCAAAGAATCCTTTTAGTTACATTCATCTGTGTGTAGTACCAGAATTTGAAAATGTTTCAAACAAAAACTAAATGGAATTATTCATAAATATTATTCGGAAGCTGATCAAATATTCTTGATCATTTGAAATTCACTCTTTTTATTATCTGATGGTTATTGAATCTTCAATAGTCTATTAATCTAGTTTCCTTTGATTCATAATCGATTTAAATTGATCAAATTGGGTACAATAATCAATTGAAGGAATTATCAATTGAATTGATGAGCGAAATATATCCAATTTCTTCAGCGCAAAACACATATCGTAGTAATTTCGAATTGTAGTACTAGACATATCCAATACTTCATTATCACCAAGTAGTTCTAACGCATCTACAGTCATAGAATTGCATGATTTTTCGATTTCTTAGGTTGGCGAAATTATTTTCGTCTATTGATTACTGTTTTTATTGGTTGAAATGGCAAAACACTACGGCCAATAAACTCGCAGTGGTGGTTCGAAAAGATGGCTACGTTGCCGTCTCCTACACAGGTAAAATTTAATTAATTTCCGTGCAATTATAATCCAACAAGGAATACAATGAATGACTGAAATTATTGCTTTAAGTTTTGTTCCAAATTTCCAGTGCTGCCCATCCTCTGTATTTATATGATATCCAAATGACATTTCGATGGGCGGTGTTTAAGTAATTTAAATGTATTCAACTAAAATTCTGAATTTTCATTATTTTTCAACAACTTTATTCAAGTACAAATCATAAAATGTTTCATTCAAATGTTATAGGTTTGTAACATGACATTTTTTGACGTCTACTTTACATACAAACATATTGATCTGACACATATTTGAACTCTACTCCAAGTAATGATTAGTAATATTTTTAACATTACATTTCAAAATGTAAATAACATTTTTGAAATTTTTAGGTAGCTGGTCAGCATAGTGCCATATATGAAGCCTATTACAATGTGGTAAGCTAATATGATCTCTTGGATCCGGTTCTTGAATATTTAAAATTACATGCATCAATGAAGTCACTATATATGTTAATTTTGTAGGTTGATCCTAAGGGAGTTGGAAGTATTGGAGGAATGGAGGCCGCCAGATTCTTAAAGCGCTCTGGTCTTAGTGATGTGATTTTATCAAAAATATGGGATCTGTCGGATCCAGGTGGAAGAGGGTGTCTTGACAAATCAGGAATGTTTGTAGCATTGAAGCTTGTTGCTCTTGTCCAAAATGGAAAAGACCTCAGTGTAAACAGCATTCATCTTGATGTTTCTCCTCCAAAAATGGTAATGAAAGAATTTTATAGTAAAATATGAAAGAAATAACACACAATTTTAGGGTGATATTCCTCTGCCTAAACCACAAAAGCCTCCACCGCCATCTGCTACTCCATTAATCACTTCACTTCCTCCTACTGCAGTTGACTGGAGTGTAAAAGCAACTGAGAAGGAAAAATATGAAAAACTTTTTGATTCACTGCAACCGATAAATGGTCTCCTTGCAGGGAACAAGGTATGTTAATTTCAATGCATTATTGATTCCTGTAATTGCTGTTTAGCAACTTAATACATTAAAAGTGGGTATATAGAATTTGACTTCATATTAAAATTTTATGATTAAACAGCTAATTGGTGGTCATTTCTATCAATAAATATCAATTCCTTTTTGAGTAATGTGGTTTCCAAGAACAGAAAATTCTATTTGGTTCAAAGCTTATTGTTATTAAACGACTTTTATTCCAATATCATGTTTATTTGATTTTAGGTGAAAAATGTTTTACTGGAGTCAAAATTACCATTTGATACTTTAGGTAAAATTTGGGACTTGGCAGATCAAGATAAAGATGGTATGCTTGACCGCTATGAATTCATTGCAGTAAGTTGATGTAGATATTTATCCATTATAATTTAAAGTAGGTACAGTATTATTAGGGAGCTAATCTAACAATAATATTACAGGCCATGCATTTAGTCTACAAAGCACTGGACAAGTTTGCAATACCCAATTCTTTACCAATTGAACTAATGCCACCAACAAAAAGAAAAAACTCAGCATCACCAGCACCACCAATTCTTAATCGTGGAATGGATGGGGTTATAACTGATAAACCGTCTTCCCTTATTAATCAGTCTTTAATCTCCACCGCTCCAGTTAAACCTCCTGCCCCACCAGTGATCCAACAAACTGTTGTGCCATGGGTTGTTAATGTTGATGAAAAAGCAAAATCAGACGCTTTGTTCATCAAAAGCGATGTTGATAAAGATGGATTTGTATCCGGACAAGAGATTAAAGATGTATTTTTACAATCTGGGGTACCACAGGCAATGTTAGCTCATATCTGGTAAGTCTATGTATTTGTTAATCAATAAATACACATTTATTGTTTACCTTTTATAATCATAATATACAATGAAATATAAATACAGTTACATAGATGAAACTGAAAAAATTGTCCAAAATATGTAAAATAAAGATGATAGTCTACAATGAGTCATCAGGTGTTTTTGATTCTTTGAGGATGTAAATTTTGTGAAAAATTCATGAAAATTATACTACATGAATTCTACTTAGTAATCGCATCAATATGCCACTATGATAATAATTTTTTTCAGGGCATTATGTGATATAAAACAAAGTGGAAAGCTGAATAATGAGCAATTTGCTCTTGCCATGTGGTTTGTAGCGAGGTGCCTAAAAGGCATCGATCCACCGACCACACTAACACCAGAAATGGTTCCACCAAGTTTCAGATCTTTGAAGGCTGATGGACTAGTGGTAAGAACTGATTTACAAACCCTTTTATTATGAATTAGGTTTCCCCTGATATATCACTTTATCGTCATCGCCAATAATATATTCCAGAAATAAAAATCCTAATTGCCATCTTCAGTTCAAGTTTAACGTTGCATATCTTGGTTTAATGATAAAGAAGCGTAGTACATTTTTAACCAAAAAGTTTTGGATTTGAAAGGGTCATTTCAAAGTTCCATATATTCTCTCAAAATATTCCATTACTCAGTTGAAAAGTTCACTGCATTTTATGTTTAATAAATTTTGGCAATCTATATCTCAGTAGCGATTATCATTTATATAAGAGTCATGAGCAAATTTGAATTTTGATACAAGACTAAATTTCACTGATCTAAATTCAATTTGACAAAAAAAGTGGGTCTTTTGTTCAATGTTTTAATGAAAAATTTATATTAGTTTTGGGTTTAGTTGAGACATGAATATTTTATGATACTCATAAGACAGAGAGAAATAAGTAAAGATCTGGAATTCAAATTATAAACAATTGTGTCAGTCTTTAATTCTAGCATATTTTCTTCCAAAAAAAGCTTTAGTGAATACCCAAAAAAATGTGAACAGTATAACAATCATAGCAAGCATCATGAGATGATGATTAAAATGCAATTCCAATTTTTTCTCAACGACTAGCTTCACAATTCCAGCCAGTTCTTTGTGTTGCCAACAGCTAAAAATAAATATGATAAATTAAATCCTAAACCCAATTATCAAATTTCTCTCATCTTGTTCAAATAAGAAAATTCACCTGTAAATATTACTATCTGATACCAATGCTCGTTTGATATGAATTCTATCCGTTAAACCAACAAATATTCTACCATTTGATTCTTTTGATATTAGTTCAGGGATTATGATTTTCTGGCCGATTTGCCACTGTATAGGTGTCTCGGAATTTAAATTTCTGAAAAAATTATATTTTGTATTACTTACAAAAAATTAAGAGGCTTCAATATTCAATACCCAGGACAAGACAAAACTATGTCAGAATGAGCTTTCCTATATTCTAAGGATTTTTCGATATGTGGCTCTGCAGGTGGCATTCCTTGTAGCATGGAATAAATTCCTGCGGAATTATTTGCTTGCTCTAAAACATTACCATTTGCATCCTTCACTTCATAAACTGCCTCATCCTTGCATTTTTCCTGTAAATGTTTGGTTAGTGCCCTCAATATGCAAAGTAGAGTTTTTCGATTCTCAAGCCACTACTTTTTAGGCAAGTTTATATTATTGCTCAACAAAAAAAAATCACATCTTTTTCAGTTGCTATACCGGTTACTCTACTGCCTGAATTCTTCAATTTCTGAGTGCTTTTCTTCAAACCTTTTGTTCCACCAATGTCTGTAATTTTCGAATTTTGAGCCAGGGATGGTCTCAAATGATAAGGTTCCATCCTCAAATTCTATTCTGGATTAATGAGCAAAATATGACTAGAGGTTTCGTGAATTCAGGATGAATTTGGATGTAGAATGGCATTTTATAGCTTTGTGCGAAATTTCATGTTGATCTCTTAATGAAAACTATAGAAAATTCAAGAAGAATATTGGAAAGAAAACACCGAATATTTCCGTGACTACACCGATTACAGATTCATATATACCTGTATATATTTTACCTGTATATAAAGAGTACATTGACTTTCCATCAGTTATCACCTACTAACTGATTTGCAATACATATCAAACGTTTCTTTCAATAAAATACATAGAGTATAAAATGTTGAGGAAATTCGCTAATAAGACATCTATTTTTGGAGTTTCGAAAAGGTCAACAACTATTTTTGTGTATTACCTGACAGAAACCGATCATTATTTCGTCCTTTCTATTCCTTACATCTGGTAACGATTTTATATCTTCTGGTAATATATGGGACGTACATGGTATGCCTGCTGGAAATAGTTTCAGTAGTTCAAGGTGTTTGCTAGCAATTGATCTCGCCCTCCTCTTCTGTATACGTAAAAGTTGAAATATTAAAAAAAAAACGAGAAAATCATTCACTTAGCATCAGATGTTTTGAGCATTTGTTCATTCATGTCATTGTCTTTTTATCTAGTTTAGATCATACGATCCTCCTGAATTTCGCCATAAACATTCAAGTGATTAAGAGAATATATATGTATATTGGCATCAAAGACAATTTTTAATTCCGGAAAAAGAACATCCCCGAGCGGGAATCGAACCCGCAACCTCCGAATCACTAGTCCTGGGAGAAGCGGTTCCTCGATTTGCGGTTGGAACTATCAGCTTTCTCGGTAGCTCTGTTGGTGAGGGCTCTGGACTAGTGATTTGGAGGTTGCAAGTTCGATTCCTGCTCAAGGAGGTACTTTTTCCGGAATTAAAAATTGTCATGCCAATAAATGTATGTAAAAATTGGTTATACCTTATTTGACCCTCCTGAATAATATTGTACGACACAAAAGCCATAACGATGATGTTTTCCTATTTTTCCACATTCACTGCAAGGTGACCATGGGCCCCAACCTGTGGCCAGCCGTAGATTGTGTTGAGGTAATAGGAAGTCTTCTTTTGGATAAGGTCCGTGTTTGGCGGTTCTTGGATGTACCTTAAATAATAGCATCCATAATTCCAATAATTTGATCCAATTCATTTTTATGCTCATATGTTTGACTTTCCTTCAATTCTCACTTACTTCATCTATATTGCTTTCGAAACTCTTCACCACAGTGAGAAAATATGGCGACGTAAGACTTTGACCCAAAGAACACATATACTGCCCAGATTGTTCTAATCTTAAATTATACATCATTAAAGCCTTATCGACAGGTGATACCAATATGTGTTCATCTAATTCAACAGGTTGAAGCATCGTTTCATCCTTCAAACCTGAATGCCATTCAACTTTATGCATATCATTCACATCTTCTGGACTTAGACATATTCCACATTCTAATCTACAAATCATAGTATTTTAATTATATTGTTCCTGATTCATGTATTCACTCACTTCACCGAAGCTGATTCTAGTGCTGCAATAGCAATTGGATTTATGGACTGATGATGGCCTAAATTATTTTCTTGTGCTTTCAAACATTCATAATATAGATCCCACTTTTCTTTATTCAGTTTCCTGAAATGATCGTTTGTACCAGGGTATTCCGAAAGGTCATAACCAAGATAATTTTTCGTGCTTTGTTGATTTCTTAGTTTTTGCTTAGCCTTTTCTTTTATATCTTTTAAGACATCTCTCCATCCTTCATGAGAGGAATGAATTATTGAAATGAAAACAATTATACCAGATAATAACATGGAAAAAATTTGAAACTACCGTTTTAAACTGTAGAATAAAATCCTTTCTTTTTACCTGCAACAAAGAATATCAACAGTTTTGTCACATTGACATATATTTAAAATGATCAAAGCACTCGCATTCTTGTGCCAATTGCGCCCTTAAAAATCGTATAATGGCAATATACAGTTCTATGGTCTCCAAGCGCGCAATTTGCGCAAAAACGAAAGAACGCTCAAAAGTTTCTGAGTTCACGCTAGTGCTTTCTTCATTTTTTAATACATGTCAATGACTAGTCTTGGAGTTTTCCGAAAAAACTCATACCTACTTATCGAATATCCAGCTGGACTATTGCCTGTGATAACGGATTACTACTCTATTTAGATTGCCGTCTACCCATTAATTCACATTTTGAAGACAACTACATGGGTGCAAAAAAATTATATTTTTTTTTATATTGATCAAATTTCTTGCAATTATTGCTAATATTATGATTGAAGTGAAGACTATCTCATTGGCAAAAAAATAATTGCTTCTGATTTCAGTTTCTTATAGTTATGCTCCTACTCTGACCCCTTAGCCTGAAAAATTCATTTATCAAGTTTAATTTTTGTATCAATTTTCCATCATTCTATTTACTTTATTAAGTAAGTTTATTAGGAGAACGGCTAATATTCATTTTATGAATTCATCTCTAACCAAACCCAATAGATGAATATTTCAGAAAGGCATTGGAATCTCAATTCAAAAAACTTATAGTTTTAAAATATGAACGAAAAATTCAAAACGTGAATCCATCTATCTTGATATATTCAACAAAAGAAGTGTTATGTGAATGTAATAAAATATAATCAAGAAGAATAAAATTACAGTATTTGAATTATATACTTACAAATTACACAGCTTAAGTTGAGTTAGTAATAATAGTTATTCCTTCTTTATTGGAGCATGTGTAGTGAAATTACATAATATGATCTTTGATTTTAGGAAAATAATAATACCAAATATTCCAATCCAGAATTAGAAATGATCAGTAAGGATATAGAACAGTTGAGTAAAGAACGTTTGGGCTTGGAAGCGGAAATAACTCAGAAGGAGGCAGATATTCGAATAAAGAAGAGTGAAATAACAAGTTTGCAGGTACAAGAAAGTGAAAATTTTCTTTTATGACCTACATTTCAATTTCATAACAGAATTTCATGTTTTCTTCCCTTTCTTACAGAGTGAGCTGGACACATTAGCAGCAACTTTGAAGCAATTAGAAAATCAGAAAGGTGAAGCACAGAAAAGACTGAATGATCTCAAGGCACAGGTAAGTGTTTCGAAGAAAACCAAACAAAATTTCTGCACAGTTGCACTAACAAGTACCTGGAGCTTGCTAACTCACTTTTGCGCATGTATGTCTTCCTTGATCAGCTTCTACCTGTTATTTTTTTTTATAAAGCATGATTTTTGCATATAGTTTTTATTATTGTCAGAGTTCAGAGAATGACATTCAGTTAGAAGAGTTTACACAAGAAATCGAGGAGAAGGAGATGAGTGTAAGTAGTAAAAACTTGAGATTTAATTTCTTCTAGTCTGATTTTTTTTTTCTTTTATGAGAAATGATTGGATTTTTTTCTTCTTCAGATGTCCAACAAAACTTCGAATTTTTTTATTCAGTTACAAAATCATGCAGTTCAGTTCACACTTAGTATCTTTAAGAGAGTTGAAAAGGATATTTCTAATGATCATTTCTGATCAAGAAATAGAAAGACTCATTGCTTCAATGTTGTTTGTTGGTTGATTATGTATAATATATGTATATTGATATTGTATATGAGGCTTTAATTTATTTGAATATCAACCAAAAGCACATGCACAAGCACTTTGCTCTACCAAAATATTTTTAATATTGTTCATTTCATGATATAATTCTCTTTTATTATATTTTGCTTTTGCTATTGGTGGAGGAAATAGAATAGAGTATATTGCTCATTTAATTTTTGCATGACTTCAGTAAAATATATTTGATTTTCATCAGATCCTACTCATAATCTATTGAACACCCAGTAAAAAAAAATTAAAATAAAAAATTGTTTTATCAAAACATTTTTCTTGAAGCATATTTCTATAGGACGAATAAAATTTGTGAAATTATTCAGAGATCTAAGCTGGGTGTTCTTTTTTTTAATCATTTATCATTTTATAGTGTTGCTTACTATGTTGTACTTGCTTTTAGGTAGATAAATTGAGGACACAAGCTTCTGAGCAAGCTGCATTAGTGTCAGCACAAGAATCTGAATTGAATAGTAAGAAACAACAGCTAGAGGGTTTGAAACAAGAAGAAGAGCGTTTGGAAAATGAACTGACGGAAGCTACTAAAACTTTGGATAATTTAACCACATCAATGCAGGACTCTCAGTTGAATATTAGTCAGGTATTTTTGTTTGTACTATCATGCGTGATGTAACAGAAAAATTTTAAACTATAATAATTATATACCAATATGGGATTGCGATTTTGGTCCGAGTGAAAGACCAGCCGCCAAATGATTTCTAACTTTTTTCAGTTTGTTCCAATAGAACACCCTTAAAATGAGCTCAGTCGACCTGTGCAAACCGTGATGAGATCTGTTCAGTATTTTTTGGATATTAGTATACATATAAAGACAGATAAATAAAAAAAAAGTGTTATTTTGTGTTATGCTTGAACTTTCAAACGGCCAATATTTTTATTGATTCTATGACTGTGGAGATTCGGTAGATCCTTCTATTGGACGATAGCTCAGTGTGTAGTGTGAATTTTACTCTCCTTTTATCGCCCATACATATATTTTTTATGTATTCACTAACCGATCCAAGCAAGAAAAAACAATTTGGATCAATCCACAAATTAAACATAAAAATCACCAACTACATATTCAGCAAAACAAAAATCTACACTGGAAATCCACAACTCAATGAAACTAAAGCAAAAGAGAAATAAAAAATATTCAATAGAACAACGTTCTCAATCAATATCTCAAGTGACTGATGAGCGATACAGTGACTTAATAAAACATAGTGGCGACAATACGTTCAAATTGAGCCTAAAAATGGCGAATGGGGCGGGGTGTAACCACAGAATACGATTAACTGAACTGACTCTTCGTCAAAATTAAAATTATTGAGCCTGATAGATTTGTATATAGAACATATTTATTCAACTGAAGAATACCTACTACAGTGACTTAATAAAATGGGCCTTACATTTCCGGAAAAAAGCATCTTTTTTGTGTTCGCTTGAGTTTCCTATGGTTCTGATGAAATTAGGCATAAAGCTTAAAATTTTTATTTTATATTAATTTATCTGCAGGTACCTCAAAGCGGTCCTCTATGTTACAGAATTATTAGATAATTCTCATTTATCATCCACGATAATTTAGTAATTATGCAGACATACCAGTTTTTACTGCTTTATTTTATGTACAGTGCATCCCATTTTGGGTGAGACTGCCAGGTTCCTCGCTTGTTATTTAAGATAGAGCCTTGCGGTTTTCACGTTCCTGTCCTACTTTTTCGTGAAACTCAAGTTGGTCTAATCAGATTTTGCATAACTGTTTCCGTTCAAAAGATACAGGGCGATTTTGGAAATTGATACTTTTCGGACCCCTCCTTTATCTCCGAAGTTATTAGGAATAATGCTGAGGTAAAAACTACGTCTGATTCAGAATTCTGCGTAGAATCCAGTGGTGTACTCAATTTTTTTTGTCGGGGTATGGTTTTGAAGATTCAATACAAACCTATATTTTTTTCAATGGAACACCCTATATATCATTACTTCGTTGAATTCGTTATTTTTTCCTTTCAAAATGATATATGATACTATATAGGTGGGATGGTCAGAAATGTTAAAAAAATACTAAAACATCAAATAATGATTATTTTTTGTTAATGAGCAATGGATTTTCCATATAAAAAAGGATCAACTGGATAATTTTCATTTGTGATTTTCATTTATAGTAGACTAGGCAAACAAAAATAATACACTAATCACTAATATGAAAAACAAAACGTAAGTACCTACCTAATAGCAACAAATAAATAATACAAAAATTCATAAACATTGCATAATTGAAAATCTTACAGATTAAACTGTTCAAATTACTGTCCATTTTTCTCTAATACATAATTGACGAAATTTTTCAATACGCCTGAGTGCATTTAATATTATAAAAGGGCGGTTTCGTAAATCCTGGAAAACTGCCTCTGTTGATGCACGAAGTTATTCGGGACTGTTATGTCTTTTACTGTAGTATATTATATGTATTAGGGAAAATGGACAGCAATTTGAACAGTTTAATCTAAAAGATATTATGCAATGTTTATGAATTTTTGTATTATTCATTTGTTGCTATTAGGTAGGTACCTACGTTTTGTTTTTCATGTTAGTGATGAGTGTATTATCTTTGTTTGCTTACTCTACTACAAATAAAAATCACAAATGAAAATTATCCAATTGATCCTTTTTTTCATATGGGAAATCCATTGCTCATTAACAAAAAATCATCATTATTTGATGTTTTAGTATTTTTTAACATTTCTGACCATCCTACCTATATATCATTTTGAAGGGAAAAAAATAACGAATTCAACGAAGTAATGATATATAGGGTGTTCCATTAAAAAAAATATAGGTTTGTATTGAATCTTCAAAACCATACCCCGAAAAAAAAATTGAGTACGCCACTGGATTCTACGCAGAATTCTGATTCAGACGTAGTTTTTACCTCAGCATTATTTCTAATAACTTCGGAGATAAAGAAGAGGTCCGAAAAGTATCAATTTCCAAAATCACCCTGTATCTCTTGAACGGAGACAGTTATGCAAAATCTGATTAGACCAACTTGAGTTTCACGAAAAAGTAGGACAGGAACGTGAAAACCGCAAGGCTCTATCTTAAATAACAAGCGAGAAACATGGCAGTCTCACCCAAAATGGGATGCACTGTACAATAAAGGCGCTTAAGTTTTTATGTTTGTCTAATTTCTTGAAAAGTAATCAAAATTGGAACTAAATTTATACTTCACAAGGTTTTAAAAATTTCTGTACAGTTTTATTATACATCAAGGTATGTGTGCTACAACTTGATAACATTCTCTTCTTACCAATTATAGGCTAAAGCTCTTCAGACTCAATTGGAGGAGCAGACAAGACAACTAACAGACGCCATCAAGTCATGTGAGGCTGCTATAAATGCTAATGATGCTTCTCAAGTTCCAGATACCACACTCAGAATTAATCCAGATTTCAGAAATTCCAGAGAATCCAATCTAAGGTTGATGAATGGTCCGAATGGGGAGCATGTAAGTGTTCTTAAAAAATTAATTCCTCCACAGTTGCGTTTGTATGAAATTCATTCTTCTGTTCAGATAAATGTTAATTTACTTTCACTGGATAGTGTATTCAACTCTTTCCAACAAATGAGTTTGGGAAGCTGTATTATTAAATCTTCAAATCCATTCTTTCAACCAAATTATTCGTTGTGTCTCGATGATGTAAACACACAAATTTGGCAAAGTAATGTAAGTTGGTTGTGATGTGTGAATTTGAAATCGATTTGATTCCATACTTTATAATGATTTTGGCTTTCATGGTCGAAAGCAATCTTGTGAGTGTTAAATATTATCATCTAGTGATTATTTCTGGGTTTTCTTCTTGCTATAAACCTTTTATTCTACATCTAATATTTTATCTATAATTTTGATTGACATCTTCAATGAGGGTGGTTTTTATGAAGTGAGATTTATGAATTTTTTGAAGTTTTATTAGTTAATTTTTGCTAACAAATCTAACGAAAATATGCAGTAAATATGATGCAACCACCATTTTTTTTTATTATGAATGTTTTTATTATTGGCGAAACCAATTCATATAATATGTATATTCAAATTTTGATGTAAATTCATTTTCTCTTCTAGAGTATCAACGATACTCACAATGACCCTTTCTCGGAAAAAAGTAGAAGAACTTCAGGATTCGAAAAAGATCCTTTCAATAATGGTGAGTGAAATAAATTCAAAATCCACTATATTTAATGTATCAAATTCTTCAGATCCATTCAATAATTCAAAATCTTTCACCTCATCAGATGCCTTCAGTGCTGCTTTTGGATCTTCAGTACAGGTAAATTAATATTATCAAGTATTTCATTTACTTTGTAGTTGTAATATAATATATATTTTCGGCAACCGTCAAGCGTCCGGGAAGTGCTCACTTCCCGGACGCTTTTTCTCTGAGAAAGTAGCATTTCCCGGCCTAGTCCGGAAAGTACGTACTTCCCGGACTAGGCCGGAAAAGAATCATAAAATCCATAGCAACCGAGATAACGGCTGACAGTTCATATGAAATTAGTTGTCAAAAATTTGCATGTTTTTTTATCGCAATCGCAATAAAATATGGAAAGCAGCAGCGATAGTGTTATTTTACATGGTTGCCGAAAAAATATTGTACGCAACACGCCCGAAAATGGTTTTTTTGGACTCACAGATTTCCAGGACTCGCTTACGCTCGTCCTGGAATTTTGTCTATTCGTCCAAAAAAACGCTAATTTCCGGACTTGTTACGTAAATTACTATTCTTTCCTATCAAAATAATAATGTCGCTCAACTTATTACCATTTCAATTCATTGCCGATTGAATAATTTAATTAATAATTTAAAATATATTTAGTTTTCTTTTAATAATTTGGTAATAAAATTAAAATTCAGTACCTACAATTAATTATAAATGAATAAAGAATTTAAAACAATATTACTTTCTATTGTAAATTTTCATTCACGTTGTTGAAAGAGATTTAAGAGATAATTTTTAAAGATTGCAAACTTTATTTTTCAGGAAAGTTTCTCCTCAGATCCGTTTGGAGAAAATGAAAAACCATATTCTTTCGATGCATTCAGGGATTCAAAGAAAAATTCTGATGTAACTTCTCATTCCCAAATGGTGAGAACAACTTTTTCTATAAATTCACTATCGAATATTCTACTACTCTTCTTTTATCACCCATTCTTTTTTTTTGTGTGATTACTAACAAGTCCACCAAGCAAGAAAGAACAATCCACAAAATTAACAAAAAAATCACCTGAATAATTCAGTGATAATATTACAACTCAATACCTACAATTAATTATAAATGAATAAAGAATCTGAAACAATTTCACTTTCTTTGTTTCTAATTTTTCATGCATGTTTAAAGAATATTAATTCATTCAAGAGATGATTTTGGTATATTTTAAAGATTGTTCTTTTTTTTTCAGGAAAGTTTCTCCTCAGATCCGTTTGGAGAAAATGAAAAACAAGATCCTTTCGATGCATTCAGGGATTCAAGGAAAAATTCTGATGCTACTTCTCATACCCAAGAGGTGAGAACAACTTTTTCTATAAGTTCACTAGAATATTGTATAATGTATATTATACAACTTGTAGAGTCAAAAATAATTTAAGCTTATGATCCTAATGCTGTCCATTCCGTCAAAATTTGAATCATTCTGCTAACCTAAAATTTAGCGGAGTTATCGGCCGATATAAACCTATATTTATGTTCCAAGCTATGTTATCTGTGGTTTCAAGGTAGGTATCTTCTTGCCGCCTTGATGAAGCACGACGCCAAGCAATGATTGTTCAGTGCTTGGTGGTCAAGTAACGATTATGTTAAGTATCGACTATGAGTACGGCCATAAGTTTGTGTTGAAGGCAAAATTTGGGCATTGTAAGCGAAAAAAAATGAATCCTAGGTGCCTAACAAATCAGACGAAACAAAAAAAAAAGAAAATCCGAAGTGTTTCGGGCATGAATACTAATTTTAATTCATAATAATTTTAGCCTGATAAAGATCCATTTGGTTGTGATCCCTTTGCCATTCTTCATGCACCTACAAGAGATGGTTCGATTCCGACAAGGCCAACTAGTCCTAGTCCAGCTCTGCCCCCCAAAAAGAGTAAGCAACCACCTCCAAGACCGGCGCCGCCTAGACCGCAGCCTCCTAAAAAATCGTCACAAAATGATCCATTCGGAGGGGACTCTTTTGGGTCAAGCGGTAGTGGTTTTGCTGATTTTTCAGATTTTGATTCTAAGGTACGTTTATGATTTTTCATGACTATGTAGAAAATGTAGTGGTTGCAAAGCATGATTCACAGTTGATTGATGGTTTATTCATCTTTTTGAGACGTTACACAAGTTTGAGATATAAGAAAATACTTGTATCCATCTTGATAAAACTCTCAAAATATTGATGAAGATGAAGACATTTTTATCTGATTTGATTGATTGTTCATGAAGTGTACGTAAATATATAGGGAATTTGAACAACAGACTTCTTCGAACAGATTGCTCTATCATTTCGTCACGTCAGTAATTTTCGGATTTTGTGCAATGCTAACGTCGGATAGAACAACTTTTTTCATGAAAAAAAGTTCATATAAAGATATATTCTAACAAGTTTCATTTTCGAGATACAGGGTTCAAGATCAGTTTTTTATTTATAACTGTGATTATTATATTCATTGTTTTAATTTTTAGGTATTGAATTCTGGATAATGTAATGTTCCGAATTAGGTAAATGCCTCCTACCAAAATTATCCAGTGGCGTAGATATAGGGATGAGATGATCCTTTTTTTATTGAAAATCTACGCCACTGTATTTTTTGGAGAAAATTATTCCATTTCTGAAATCAACATGGTTCACCTGAAAAAAAGGTTTAAGTCTTCTTGTCAAATAGTTGTTTCCTGAAAGAAATAGAATAGTTATTTATAATACAAGTGCAGAAGGCATTGATATTCTTCCACGAGTTCAAAATTCAAAAACGAGCCACGAAGTGGCGAGTTTTGGAATGAACGAGTGGTAGAATGAGCCTTCTGTACGAGTATTATACATTACTTTCTCTAATTCATTGCATTTTCATTGAAATTAATGAAATATTTCCATAAATATAATTTAGTGATTTTTGCATTGAAAAATGTTGGTTGGCAGAACTGATTTCTTTAAGGCAAATTGATGAATTGACAGATAAAGCCGTGGCGGAAAGTTCGGAGTACCAACATAGAATAATAAAATATAACCATGAAAACTGTGCGTTTTTGATATATTCTTGCACGATTTTGTTCTACAAGATGTGGAAGAATGAACGGAATAACCACAGAATTAGAGAAAAAGCCTTTAAGCCATACTTCAAATTTGAGGACAGGACAAGTCATTTCCATGGAAAATCTCAATTGTCTTTCCTACCATCGGTGACTGATAAAATCAGATTACTTCTTAAAATGTATTAGGACAAAAATCTACTAGACCAAAGATATAAAGAGCGAAATTTCCTAACTGTGTTGAACAATCTGGCCATGAAAGCTTCGGCACTATACATTGTGTCAAGTTCAAAAGGTACCACCTTTAATATCTCGACCTCCATGCAATAAGAGGTCAAATTTGGTTCATAGGGTAGCATTTTATATTTCATGGTTCCAATCAATTTGTATCACTCTGTGAGCGTGATAACAACAATCTCGAATGGGAATGGGCTAGAGTGACACCTTGTTCTGAAGGTAATTCGATGGTATATTTAAAAATGCCGTACAATTGACCTTTTTTGTTAGTACGCCCGAAAAATCAACTTGACGACGATGGAAATATCATTTTAAATTTAGTGTGTCAATGGTTCACAGATCATTTTCAACAGAAATTGTTTAGAAGAGGGCTGATTTAATGGCCACCACCCTCTCCAGACTTGACACCTTTGGATTTTTTCCTCTAGTAACATTCAATGTCGGTTGTGTATAAAAAATATCCTTGAGATGTCGAAAAATTGAATGTACGAATACGCACAGCATGCCAAGAAAATCAGGTTAAAATATCCCAAAACGCAAGGGTCTAATTTGAAAATCAATCATATATTTTGTCTACAAAATAATGGACAATATCGTGAAAATCTTTCATAGTAAAAAATTTTTCATTATTTTTATGTTTCATAGAAACTCTTCTTATTGTAACTATTCTACTCATTTTTTTGTTGGTAACAAAAAAGGTCAAGATTTTTTAAAGGTTATAAAATCACCCTACAAAGTTCACCTACTTCTTTTTGCATTTTTTTCCGATTTTGCATTGGGGCCGAGATATTAAGGGTCGTATCTTTTCAAACTGAAACACTGTATATGTGAGATGGATTCAAAAATACGCAACGGAAGTTTTTGAAGAATGTTTCATTTGTAGGAAGGATCCATGAATATGATGAACAAACCATTCATTTCACTTCTAATTTTCAGTGCCTGCACTATAGTTTCCCCAAGGAAAGGTCCTTGTCTCCTGATCCTTTCACATCCTATAGAATCCCATATTGTCAATCAAGAATGTTTTTCCTGCAAAAATGTTCCCCGGTGTATTATAACTATATTTTGGTATGTTTGATTTATTTTATTAAACTCCTTATTCATAATTTCTTTTTTTTTTTTCAGATTTATTTTGAGTTTTTTTGCATATTCTATATTTATTTTTCTTCTAGTTGTTGGCCAACAAAGCACAACCTGCATGATTCCAGCACAGTTCAGATTAAATAGTTTCTTGTTGTATTATGTAAGACTAACTAAAATTTCAGGCTGGCCAGAGGGGATGATCGATACTAACCTAATAACACCTACCTTTACAGCCTTAATAACCGTGATGTATCCTCTTCAGTTTTCCAATAAGACATCACCATCCAGCAAGACGAGTCAGGTAGCCGTAGAAAAACCATCCAAAGAACTAGAATTCGTTGATGACCCCTTCAGAGACTACCGGTACGAAGACCCATTCAATATATCGTTTGAAGAAGATGAATCCCCGGATAGTTCTAAGAAATCGAAAAGTGTTGATGCTTTCAATACCCCAAAAAGTAATAATGGCAATAGCGTTGATGCTTTCAATACTCCCGAAAAAAATAGTGTTAATAGTTGGGATAATGAAGAAATCAATAGAAATAAGAAGGACTTTGAAATGGATAAATTTGACCCCTTCGGTTTGGATGGTCGACAATCTGTACCACTTCCGTCTAATGATTTATTTAATAATAATAGCGGCAGGGCTTCGGCCCCTATACAATCTAAGGTGCTTACTGAGGATCAGCAGCTTGCTTGGGCAGCTGCAGAAAGTCTCAGATTGGAAAAAGAAAGACAACAAAGACTTTTACAAGAGGAGGCTGATTTGAAATTGGCCTTAACCTTAAGCCAGTCAGATGTTCAAAAATAATTGTTTCCAATTATTATGTCCATTTCTCCTTAAGAATTTCTAGCATATATAAATAAGCTGAATTACAAGTCTATTATATCTGATGCCAACATTAGAGACACAAGTTTTTCTTTGATGTTTGAGAAGTAAAATTTCCCAAAATTATTCAGGTGTATTTTGTCGTGAACATATTTCCTCATATCAAATGCATTTTGAAAATGTATTAGTATTTATTCAATACAAAAAAAAAACAATTTTTTGGAAGAAATCCTATATTCTAATAGTTTTTGTCTTCGATGTTGGCCTCATTGGTGTTCAAACACATATCATTTAACTCAAAAGTAATATTAATTTTGCAGTGTACCTGGCAAATGTTACGTTCAGATATTGTATAGAACTTTATGCTTGAATCAATAATTTATCAAGTGCTTGATATTTTTATGAATGTTGCACATTTCAAAATTTAAAATATAGTTAACCTCAACATGTCATGATGTGTATCTTATTTATTATTGGATTGATAAATTCAAAATTTCGTTCAATAAATTATATTTTTATGAGAATGGTTTCGTATGAATCTAAAATGATTTGTTCCAATTGTTTCTTGTTATGTATAGCACAAAATTTGGCTGTAGGATCACTATAAAAAATAGGTTGATTCATTTTTAGTGTTTTTATTGAACGTCTGATGTTAGCAATATTAATGAAAGTGCGTAACATTGAATGACTCAGTTTTTTTTTATGTTGTTGAACTCATTTGATGTGATTATTATTGTCATGAAAGACCATTCATTATCAGTATTTGTATGATATATCTTATTCATGTTAACATTTTGATTATTCCATAGATTTTTCAGTCATGTATATATGTTTTCATTATTTAAGAATATTTACAATTTATGTTTTGTTTTTTTTTCATCCTTTTTCAATGATTTCCTATTCACAAGATGATATTTCCGTTTTCCATGATGCAAGGAAATAGTGATTCAATAGTTTTTTTTTAACTAAAGTCGAATTTTTTGTGACAAGGCTGCTTTATGAAATCAACGAAGACATTTCTGATTATATATGTATATTAATGTCGTATGAATTTCTATTCCTGTCTAGCCAATTCATTGTATGCGAAATAATCTGAAAAAAATTATAAAAAGTGTTTGAACATATGTCTAACATGAAAAGGATAATGTTAAAAAAATATACAAAGAGCTGTTGTGCGTTGTTACAGACGTTATTTCAACAGGAACTCCTTTATTTTTCCTGCTTCTAATTGAATCATCTGAAGGGACAAATGTTCTAAAGATAAATAAATGTGATTTTTTCTAAGCTACCAGCCACTTGCATATATTCTGAAAAAATAACATCATGTCGACCATTAATTGTTATTAACGAAATATCATTAGTAAACTCAGTAGAATTAGATAATACTTTTATATATAAAAGTAGGAAAAATCTCGATATATATATATATATGTTTGAAAGTTCACTTATAAGCTACTGTACAGTGTTATTACCTCTAATATAATTGTTATTTGGAGATTTCATCACATGTATTTAATTACACATTAGTATTAATTTGTTTCTCATAAATTCGAAAGCTGTTGATATTCTTTATGAACTTTTTTGTTTTTTCATGTACTGCTGATTTATCCATTATTGTATGATTAGGAATGATGGATTTAAATGTTTCACAGGAGGTGATGTATATGAGAAGGTAGTTTTGCACAGTACTGATCTTAAAAAGAGAGTCAAATCCAAAATAAAGCAAAGAAGAACAATTTTTTGGTACATACTCGAGTGTAATGACAATTTATGAAAAAAAATTTAAACTGATTCTGCTGAAAATTTGAATCAACAATATTCTAACCATATCTAATATGATGTCACCATATTTTCTGAATTATTTGTTTAAATATTAATTGAAGAGCCCTGGGAAAC
The DNA here is from genome assembly GCF_914767665.1 of Harmonia axyridis. Lineage (NCBI taxonomy): Eukaryota > Metazoa > Arthropoda > Insecta > Coleoptera > Coccinellidae > Harmonia > Harmonia axyridis. The sequence continues at coordinate 21,391,335 of NC_059501.1, forward strand.
TGAAATACAGAAAACAAACTTTTCTACAAACTCCTCCAATATAAAAAGGAAAAATATTTTCATTAAAAGGAAAATATGTGCCTTAACAACAGATCTAATCTTTGATTAGGATATAACATAATATTGTTCATAAAAAATTATTGTTTCACTTCTGAAGACTACACTAAGAAATGTGGAGGAGTAGTTTGAAATTGATTGAAAAGTAATTCATTAAGCTAGTCGTAAATGATTTTGATATAATTGGGAATCAGGGCATAAATGAAATCATCACAGGCAAAAATTTTCAGAATAAATTGTCGAACTCATAAGTATGTATTTCAATATTTAACTAATTCAAATCGTATATCATTCCAATAAAATAATTGATTGTATGTTCAAGCTTCATATTGTCAAATGTGATCTTCGATGCTTTCAACCTCTAATGAATAACTGATATGGTAGTTCAGTATAAACTGTATGTAAAGTTGATAATTATTAAATTACGTGACAATATATCAAGTTTTTGATTCTAGAACTGCTTAGTGCAATCTTGTGTATCGATATCCTCACTGATACCATTGATTGTATGCTTTTTAAATCTGTCTAAACTTATCCATGAATTTTATTTTTTAATTTTGCTCTCAAAGGAATCAGCTTTATAAATTCTGAAATTTTTCCAGAAGGGTCATCCCAGCAAACCATGTTGTTATATGCGCCTTCCCGTTACATAACATCCCTAAGAAATGAGGTATATACCTGATACATCTCAAAACTAATGTATCTGATACATAAAATTTCATATATCCATGAAATTATTTGACTTATTCATATATCATATATGTAACATTGTTATATTACTGAAGTTACGTATATGATACATCTTCCAGCATCCCTAAAAACAATATAACTCTGATATCTACTAGTGTGTAATATAGTTACATATCATATATGTAACATTCGCAATATATATTTTACATTGCTAATATTATGTAAAAGCTATGTAAATATAGCATATTCATGATATATTACTCAGATCTATACAAGTACTCTTATAATACATAACCTTTATTAAAGTTGAACTGTTTAGAGATTTTTGCCAGGACTAGTGCAGTGAAAAGTGATATGCATTTTCTAACTTTTGATTGTTAGTTAGAAGTGATGAACTATAATAATAATAATATTCAATATTCTTTGATTTTTCATCAATTCCGGATTACTTTCATCGTGGAAATATGTGAGATAAGAAGTGAAAAACTGTAATAATAATATTCAACATTCGATGATTTTTCACCAATTCCAGATTAGTTTCATAGTGAAAATATGTGAGGTAAGTGAATATAAGTATACTTCGACAACGTAACTACATTTAGATATATAAATGCTGTTGTATGTGCCTTTCATTTTGCTTTTGTACTTGCATGCCTGTTAATAGCATAGGTATATTTGCTGCATGTTTTTGTGGATCGTTAATGGAATGTGTGCATGGTTTCTGTCTTCTTCATTCAAATTATATGCATTTTGATATTTTTCCTTTTTATGGTAATTCGCATTTGGATGTATATAGTTCTGAAGTAATACCACAATTGTTTTATCATCTAAATAAGAAGTATCTGAATAGTGCGCTAGTTTTTACTACTTAGACTATTTTTCTGCTATACTTTATTTATGTTTGTGATGTTATACCTATGTTATTCTCTGCTATTCGTGAAATTAAAACATCTAGATTTCATATATGCACAATACACTTTTCTTCCATCATTATTAATGACCAATGTCAGATCACATAAGGATGCTTTTTGAGAAATAGATTCTGATAAGTTTAATCAAATGTTTTAGTATGATATAAATAATTTTGCTGTTTCAGAGTGAGGAATCACCTCCTGAAGTTTACTCATGTATTCAAAACTTTCATAACTTTATATTATGTAAGAAATTTGTTATTTATCCAATCAGGAAACCTCGTTACTGAGAATTTTAATTGTAAATACCATTTTTTAATAACATTCCAATATGTTTAGGTTTTGCATCTCAATCTTTTATCCAATGTGCAGACTTTGAGAAGATAGATATCAGCCGAGTGGATAAGGCTGGCCACATTGAGGATCAAGAGACAAAAATAAGTTTTGGTTGATGTAGGTACTTTGATTACATTAAAAATTTTCAATAATTCTATGATCTTTCATTTAACAAACACCCAATTGTTAAATTATTAAATCCTGTTTTACTATTCATAAATTATTTGTAATATTTCAAATGTGGTGCATAACAAACGTAGGAATCTGGTTTTTGTTGAATTTTCTAGGTTCAAAATAATAATATTGTTGACTAAAAAATATCTTTTTAGCAAAAAATGAAAGATGGAGTTTAAATATATATTTTTGGAATGCACCTTCATTCATAAGTATCTCTTTTTATGTAATTTATAAGTGATATATCTCTTATTAATTGATGTTGGCTAGATACCAGCAGTTTTAGTTTCAATTGGTATTGTGTATCATTTGTTATATTTTTGTTTGGAAGGTATTGAAAAAAATTCCAACAAATTCACTAAAACATAATTTGTGTGGTGTCGGCTTATTTAGATTTTTTATATGTAGTTTGATTAGTTTTTCCTCCAGAAAGAATTTTACAGGTATGTATTGTTTTTGAATTGCATAGAGAATTTACTTCTGAGTACCTATATGTAATATAAACATTCAGATAACTATTACATTTTTCTTATGTCTCTTGTTTGTAGCAGATATATTTCTTTTGGTTATATCACATAGAACGGATAAATTTTTTTATATTGCATGGTGAACTTTTTACTGAGTATATATTATGTAATATAACCATATATAGGTTGGCCCAGTTCTTGTAGAGTAACTTGGTGTATTCACTTTTAGGATGAAAGCGTCATAGTCACTTTATAGGTCAATAAATTCACAAAAACATAAGGAGGTTATTGACATCAGGTTGTTCAAAATTAAAGATTTTATTGATAAATCTGGTAACTTGAACAACCTCGATATAACTTCCTTATTATGAAATTACGACCCATATTCATATTATGTTTTCATCTTAAAAACTGAAAACTCTCACAACTGTTATTCTACAAAAAACTGAGCCAGCCTGTATATATTTATAATACATAAAAAGGATGTACCATAAATATTACAGATGTAATATACCAGCGATGTATCATGTATGTTACATGAAATGTAACAGCTACGTATATGATACATAAAGGATGTACCATAAATATTACAGATGTAATATACCAGCGATGTATCATGTATGTTACATGATCTGTACATGATACATGGCAATTTTGTTACATGTTATGTAACGGAAGGCGGACATAGAGCGGTCGTTGAGCGGTACTAGAAAGGCGCGTGTATGTTACATTGTTATGTAACATAGATCGTTGTAATATATATGTTATGTCTATGATACGTATTTGTGTTTGCTGGGATCTAACTCATTTATATAACAGGTGTCATACAATTCTAGCATAACCTTGTCAGGAACTCATCATGTCAATAAAGAACTCGAGCGGAATATTAAACATTTATTCAATATATAACAAGTAAAAATTAACAAATAATGTTAAACATGTCGCGAAGAAATAATACTGTGAATACAAAACAACAAAATACATTAAATAAGAATCTTTGGATGAAGCATTGAAAGAAATATACTCAAAAATAATACTAAGTAAAATGGGCTGGCTTCCCTTCTACAGGAATTGTTGCCTTTCATCAATTTCTGCTTCCCTAGAGAAAAAAATCTTGTGTTATATGTATATCTGTTTCCAATACAAATTATCTTCTTCTACACACAAAATTGGATATCTTAGCAATGAATTACTCACACAATTTCAAAACATATCTGTCACAGCAGCAAGATTTTATTCTATAGTATTCCTCACAATCTGCTGCAATTGTTCTGCAAAGTGTTGTGCCGGAGTAACAAGTATGTGGAATGAAGGGTAATGATTCTGAAAATAAATATATGAATAAATAGCATAACATATATTATATTCACTTATATGAATTTTGCTTTTTAGCCGTGGTGTGTTCTAGTCGGTTTAATATTAGATGCGCAACTAAGATCCCGCTGTTTGTCAATAGATGGCTTCAGGGTTAAGGTTAAGTGCTGTTTACAGTGACTCGATGAAACGCAGTGGCCACACGAACGGTCCTATTTTTGATTGGCTGCCGACTCAGCCGCCATTTTTAGGCTAAATTCTTTTGTTTACTTTTAGGGTTTACCGGTTATTGTTTTTTTCATAATATAAGACCAATTTTAGTGGAAAAGTAAGAAAATTTCATGGTATAGAAGTAAACTTGTTATCTGTTAATGAAATTTTTGGTCTAGAAGCCCTTCACTATATCAAACTTCTCTTGTTATTATTCAGCTAAGGCAGTAAGTGGTATTTTTAATATACAGGGTGGCCATTTGAAAACGAAACAGACGAGATTACAGACGAAATAAAGTTTTTCGATAGAAATGCTCGGACAGGTCGATTTCTGTTTCGAGGGGGACAACTTAAGATGTAGGTTACGGACGCATAGCGCTTCAACCCTTGCTGCTACAACCCCCACCCCTAATTTTTGAATAGGGAAGATGGGGTGAGTGATACCTCAATTTAAAGGTATTTTTATACTGATTTCAGCACAGTAATTGTTTTTTCATTTTATGCATTGGTTCTCGAAATATTCATGCGTTAGTTAGTTAGGAAGGAAGCCACAGTCATGGTTGTTTTGAAGCTCAAAATGTCGATTTTTCACAAAACACTACAAGTGCCATGAAAACACTACTTCATTTTCAAATACTTAGTTAAGAATATTTCGAGAACTAATGCATAAAATGAAAAAACAATTACTGTGCTGAAATCAGTATAAAAATACCTTTCAAATGAGGTATCACTCACCCCATCTTCCCTATTCAAAATTTGGGGGTGAGGGTTGTAGTAGCAAGGGTTGAAGCGCTATGCGTCCGTAACCTACATCTTAAGTTGTCCCCCTCGAAACAGAAATCGACCTGTCCGAGCATTTCTATCGAAAAACTTTATTTCGTCTGTAATCTCGTCTGTTTCGTTTTCAAATGGCCACCCTGTATGAGTATTTCTTATGTTTTCTTCTAGCATTTGTTATTTGAATTATTCTGAAATCTTCTGTTCTTTGCCTAGTCTATGCTATCGAAACCAAAATTTTGGGTAAATCACTTGCTGCCAACTTGTCAAGCGCACATTTTTCGAATAATATCAATTTCATAATTTTCAGTAAAATTTTAATTCAGCTGTTTCTAATGTGAATGTATCATTTATTAGAAGCTTACAATTTGTTTTTTTTTAATTGTAATTTTAACCTTTTAAGTAAATGTAAATGAATGTGAAATCTAAAAGATTCTTTTCATTGTACAATTGCAATATACTACTATACTATATAAAAAAAATATGATCTGAATAATACTTTCGTTTTTACAACGATTGATCAATAAGTATTAGGGAAAAATCATTTCACTCAATTATTATGGCCTTTTAATTCAAAACCTATGCTGAAGCTCCGCCTCTTTCGCCATTTTTAGGCTAAATTTGAATGTATTGTGGTCACTGTATTTATCAAGTCATTGTAGTGCTGGTCGGTTTCGACATATCCAAAACGTCATGAACCCAACCAAACTTAGACATATGGTAAACACACACACACATTAGTGATTTTGTTTTGAAGTAATATATTTTTGTTTGTTTGAATATGTTTGATTTTTGGCAAAATGATAGTCATTTGCGGGAAGTGTTGATTTTCTTTTTCCATTCGAGGAAAACGAAGGCTGAAGCGCATCGAGAGCTGCTAGAGGTTCACGAAGATGTTCTATAAGTGAAACAACTTGTGGTGATTGGTTCCAGCGCTTCAAAGACGATGATTTTGATATTGACAACAGTCCAGTTAAGGTGAAGGAAGCCCAAAAACCTTCGAAGACGCTGTATTGGAGGTGAGGATCCGTACCAAATGCAAGCAGAGCTTTCTTCAGCATTAGGAGTTGCCCGCCAAATTATTTCTAAGCGTTATAGGAATCATTCAACAACAGGGAACTTGGGTTCCTTCCGAGGTTCCTTCTGAATTGAAGCCAAGGGACTTTGAACGTCGTTTTTCGCCTGTGAATAACTGCTTCAACGGAAAAAAGAAAGAGTTTTCTTCATCGCATCGTGACGGATGATGAAAAATGGATCTATTACAGCAACCCAAAGTCATTCCCGGTCATGCTTTTCTACGTTTTCGACTTGACCGAGAAACCATGTGTCAAATTCATATACGAATTTGGGACACCCTGTATTTACCTAGTTACCTCTATTATATGTGAGCAAAAAATAATGGAGATCTCAAATTGAACAATATGCATTAGCATTGAAGATGATATTACATCACACCAAAAATCTCTCTCAAAATATTTAAGGAAATTCAATTTCATCGATCACAATTTCATGATTGAAAATACTTGGTCATTTTTATGGCTGGTATTCCTGCATGAAAAACCGTTAAGGAATCTCTCGTGACGATGTAGAACATAAAAATTTCTGAAACCAATTTGTATGCAATAGAGGAAACACAGATAGTGTAATTCAGATTACACTTCCTCTTACTCATCGTTAGGTAAACCACCTTCTGGAGTTTCACGACCTTTTTACAGATCCGACTTTCGATAATTCAAATTGTTTCAAATACCTACATGACGAAAGCTCCAAATTGAAGACAAAGAAGAATATGAATACGCTGACAAACGTTTCATGAATTATTGCCAAGAAAAAAAAGACGCGACCTCCCGATCTGAAAATGATTGCCAGGGCCGTCGTTAGGGATGAAACAGTGAAGCGACCATTTCTGGCGCGTATATATGAGGGGCGGCAATTCGGCCTAGTTTGCTAGTCACAAAGTATCGTAAGTTATTGTACAAAACTACCACAATGGCCATATAAATACTTATAGGTACAGAAAAAGGTATCATATATTATTTTACTCTTACCAGAAAAACGTTTATCACAGCAACAGTGGTCATTGATCAAGTCAGACCCTGTACAATAACGAAGTTCTTGATCAGTACAGTTCTGGCAGCCTGGAGGAATACGAACTGAAAATAAAAAGGAAAATAAGACTGAATAAAACTAGGCAACTGCCAACTACAATGCCAAATATACGAGAACAACAATAGACATTTCGTTAGTATTGCTTATAAGAAGGGATAGAAATAATACCTATCCCACAAATTTTCGGGCATTAGGTATACTTGAAAAAAATTTTTATTACATTTTCACTTTATTTTTCATCAGTATCCCCTCTACTGGAGTAGCTGACGTAAAAATCTGTTATGTTAAGTGGTGATATACCTTTTTAACATTTTCGTCGTTATGAAACGACTTCTCAAAAGGTAGCGTCATCTCTCCTACTATTTGTGAATGTATCTACAGTATGTTTTTACAGTTGTTGATGAAACGCAGCGAACAAGATAAAACTTGCCATGGTTATTGCCAACGTCCGAAACGGATATGGCACGCCAAGAAGAAGAAGATGGAAATATTCCACCGTAGAATTCGTTTTATCGCAAACGAAGTTGTGTACCAAAAGGCACTGAGAAGTACCATTAAGCTTAAGGTGAATCAACTTTAGCAAAAACTTATCAACAGTGTGTTAATTTAATACATTCAATATCCGGTCCCATGAAAAATCAGAAAAAATAGATTGTTAGAAGAAGGCCGATTGAATGGCCACCACGCTTCCCAGATTTCATGAAAAAAACTCATGGGTTTGACATGACGACATGAGTAACGCATCACAAACCATTTTCTGACCTAACACTGCAATATTGCAGTGACAACTAAACAACAAACAAAAGTCATTATCAAAACCATGGGTGATTCAAGCAGAATATTACAAAAAAAAACTGATATTTGAGTGAGAACGATGCAATTGGTGAATGAATGAACGAGCGCTCAAAAGCATCGAATTTTCTTTTAGTGGCTTAGTACTAGGAGTTCAATAAGTCGAAATAAATCATGTGGATACTTTTTCAAATTGAAATAATTATTGTGAATGTAAAATCTTTAAACCATATTTAGTGTTATGCAAGATGCATTTCTAACAAATGAGGAACAAAATCGGAGAATTTGGTAAAAAATAATTGTAAACACTCACTACTTTCCACAGTTTTTACCAAATCAATATAATTTTCCACCAAGTAAGGACTGAATCAATTAAATAAAAAATCGGAGAAATTGGATATGCTGCTCCATCATTCACATGAAAAAGCACGTTCGCCAAACTGCAGAACGTATTTACGCAGTTGGGTTGAAAAATGTTCATGAATGTTAAGAATCTAAATTCTATTTCTAAATTCACCACAAGTGTCTAGTATTCAGCAAGCTATAAAAACATACGCTTAATTAACAGCTCGCTAATGATGCTTGTCATCGTAGTCTCTATTACAATTAACTGTAGTTATTCAATTTGAGTTGCCGAAAGTCGTGAGTAATCGATCAGAATACTTGGAGAATTTCATAATATGATATATGGTGATTAATTTTGCTACATATACAGCAATAACAGATAAATAAATACCTCAAAACACTGCAAATCTTATTTTTTTCTTTTGAGTGGGGGCAAGTTATTTTCAATTTTCTATATTTTTCTTGATTATTCAAATGAAAACAGGAAACTTCTGTTTTGTTCGGATTTGGTAGGTAGATATAACACATAACGCAGATCGAACTGCTTCCTCAATGTCAATTGGTTCGTCGTTCTCTAAAGTGAATATTGCCGAATATATATTGCTTTATAAAAAAAATGGGTAATTAATATTATAAACGAGAAAAACTACGATTATTATTTTCCAATTCTTTTGACAATCAAAATCACGAAACATATGACACTTAAAAATACTGGCTTCCATAGCAACGAAGTTACCAATAAATATCTCCGAATACTAAACGATTTGAAAGGAATCTATACGAGAGACCTTCATTGGGGCCTTTTCTTTTAATTTGGATTTATATAGTCACATCCTATTCAACATCAGAAAAAAATAAATACAGTACAATCCCGATTATCCGAATCGTGATTTTCCGAAATCCGGTTTATCCGAAACGAACTATTTAATAAGAAAAATCCCAATTAACCGAAAAAATTCGCATTATACGAAACGCGTCTAGGATTCACCTATAATGCTAGGTGGTTCCCCTTGGGGCTTCACCTAGTAATACGACGCGTCTATTTGCATTTTAGACCGTCGCGACGGTCTAAAATGCAAATAGTTTCGGTTAGCCGACAGAATGTAGCAAGTACATGTATATTATCCCAAAAACAGTAGTTTTATTCTCGAATATTTTACAAAATGAAGTGTCAGAGCAATAAATGTAAACTGTATAAGAATAGTGAACATTCCTCAAGGAAAAGAGCTAACCGTAAACACGTGTTTCGGACTAAGTATCGGCCCTCATCAATACGGTGAAAAAGTGTTAGGATGAACAACACTGGGAGGAAAACAACAAATAAACGGAGTCAACAACAGGATCCAGCTGCCCATTTCTGTTTTCCATAGTCACAACCAATAGGGCAACAACCAACTTCAACACCTAGACAGCTATGGCTATCTGCGTGACAATGGTCCTATCCAACTCAAAAAAAAGTTATATGGATGTAGAAAGATTCAAAAACAAACAGGGAGTTCGTCAAGGACATCATCTGTCTCCAGATTTGTTTATTCTCTTTATCGAGACCGTTATCATCGAAATGAACGATAATACAGTGTAGCAGAGTGAATGATCGTAAAATTGGCATATCAATGATGACTGAATATAAAGAAGATATAACACAAATGCTGAATAGTTTCGATGATAATTTAATAAAATACAGATTCGAGAATAATAGTTATAAAAAATGATAGTAACGATAAAAAAGAAAAAAAAAATACAGCCAACAAAAAAGTAGAACAAAGGTCTAATAGAAGTTCAGTAAGGTGAGGAAGAGGAGGCTGTCGAACTTGGCCGAAATGCTGCCTCCAACAAAGTCCCAACTTGATGTTTGAAATTACAGACATCGTTACGAAATGATTTATTCAGAAAACAATCGCTCAAAAACCAGAGTCCTTCCTAAACCATCATTTTATTCAAATGAAAAAACTTAAATGCTAAACTGAATATACATCGTCGAAAGTCTTGCCCACCCCTATCAACTCTCAACATGTCGAATGTGAAATATTCACACTTATTATCACTTAAATGAAAACAATAAATCTGGGTCGACCCAGAGTAACATCTGTAAGGAAAGACTATTATATCGCAAATCTTACTCTTACTCGGAGGAATCGAACGGTATCTGTAACAGCCCTTCGAAGTCATTTTTTGAGAACCTATAAACGAGTAGTCTCAGCCAGTACCATGAGGAGAAAGAGAGGGTTGCATTCCTCAAATTTGAGGGCAACAAGACCTCCAAGAGTACCTCGGCTATAACCTGGCAATGGGCAGAACACCAGAAGACTGGCTTTTACCACAATGACTTTTACCACAAGTCACGATTCGGTTTAGAAAGTGGTAATCAACGAGAAAGGGTTTGGAGAGGTCCAGGCAGACTAGAGCGACTCAATTTCGCCCGGAAAGTTCTGCCCTTTCAAGGCGAATCAATAATGTGCTGACGGGGTATCTTATTATCGTTGAACAATGTATGGTGCCATTTACGTAGAAAATATCATTGAACCAATCATTGTTCCCCTTTGTAACGGAATTGGGGATATTTTAATTTATCAGGATGATAACGCCCCACCACACCCCACATGAAGGGTTCAAAACATTCTTCAAGAGATCAATATCCAGAGAATGAACTGGCCAGCAAACTCACAAGACACGAATCCAATTGAGCACTTATAGGATTACTTAGGGAGAGCAATATCCAATCGCCAAAAACCCGCCTTCAGGAATTGAGTTTAGCCCTTCAGGAAAAATGAAACGATATTCCTGAAAATTCAATTAATGACTTAATTCGTGGGATGCCTAGGCATATTGGGCAGTTGATTGAAAGAAGAGGTTGTAATACGGACTATTGAATTTGGATTCAGTTGTGGAATAACTATAATTAATCAATAATGAATTGTGTCTCATCCCGCATAAAGCAAAGAGAAACAAACAAATTTTTTTTTGTCAAATATATTGTATTTGAAATAGAGGAAAATATTGATCACATTTCCACAATAAAGATTGTTTATTTATTGAAAAACCAAAATAAACAGTAAATAAATCTTATTCTCCAATGCAACATTCAAGGGCGATCATTTCTGGATTGAAAAACTTGAAACCATGCAATCAGATAACATTACTTCAAGAATAAGTTTTTTTTTCAAATAGTCTATATCATATTTCTGTGGGTGGTGGTTGTATATCAATAACCTCGTTCGAACTCAAACGGATATTAATTATTTAACCTTTCTTAGTATTTAGTGAACCCAGATGGAAATGAAACGTTTCGATTTCAAGATACCCTATACCCTATTATACCTAATAGTTATAAATAAACCACACTGAGGTGAAACACGAAAATGATATCGATTGAAAGTCAACGACTTTAGCTTCTTGTAAGACGCAAAAAATCCATTGAATAAGGAAATACTCTCCCATATTCAAGATATTTCAATATGCTTTTTCCGTTCTGAAATATAGTTTTGAATCAGGAATATTTATAGTCATGAATGAAGCTTCAAATATTGAAGAATTAGGACAGATCAGTGCAGATCCATAATTAAGCACAAAAAAAAAATTGCTCTCATTATCATTCCCAATTCATCGGAATCTCAAAAAATTCGAAGTTTTTCCATATAAAATCAAATTCACACAGGAAATGAAAGAACTCAAAGAACTGAAAGAGGTTGATAATGACCACCGGGCACCGGTTGTAATTTTATTAAGGTTTTACTGAAAGAATATATAAAGACCAATTTCAATTCAACATTTGCTTCTTTGATGAATGGTCTTTTTTCTGAATGGCACAGTGTACTGTCATAACAGTCGTTACTGGTCAGATGAAAGTCGTATATTTTTCATGAAACTCACTCACAAACACCACAAAATTTATGTCTGGGTGGGCATTTTTGATAACAGCATCATGGGACACAATTTGACAGGCAAACGCTACCTTTAAATACTAGAAGAATTAATTTCCCTCTATTTATTGACATCTTTGAGAATGATAATCGCCACTTGGAACTACGTCTGTTTTTCCAGCAAGATTAAGCTTCGCCTCAGTATGTCATCGGCTGGTTCAGAAGATTTTTAGATATGAATTTCCTCAACCAGTGGATCGGTCGGAGGGGCCCTATAGAATGGTCAGTCAGACTTCCAGATCTGTCCCCCCTAGTTTTTTTTTGTAGGGTTGAAATCGAAAATGTGGAGCAGACGTTTTTCATCATATTTTACCCACCTGTCTTGACTCGTTGAAATTGGTAGGTAATCATTTTATGATTCAGATGAATTTCACTGCCATTCAGGAAGAAAGGTGTTTTCAAATTTGAGGAGTTGGGGTTGCCGTGTATAGGGATGGTTTTTTCCTTCTCAAGGATAAAGTTAACAGGTCCAAGAGATTTTTCAAATTTTTAAAACATTGAATGTTCTACTCGAAAAGACTTTTTTAATGTGGCACAGGTATATAACGAAACAGGTAGATAGGTTGAGTATATCAAGAACGTATGTGGGAGAGAAATTGACATAATTTATAATTATGTGTTTTTACAAAGCCATTCGCATAGCAACTGGATGAGCAAGCATGCCAGCCCTCTTGATTTTGCTACAGTATATTACTTGGATTTTTTAAATAGCAATTATCAAACGATTCGATGAATACTCAAATATGAAGACTTCAACTCAAGTATTATTTGCGTCATCGGCGTCATCTGTAAATATGTGAGAAGGAGAAATTGATTCATTTGGAATAATTAGGCTTTATACATAGTGCATCAGGAACAATGGACCAAACTCCTAGAGTATATTTTGATAATGAATAGAGCATTCGAATGTTATCAGCTTTTGAATTGTTTTTGATCAGAAGGAAGCGCAATTAAAAATTACTGAAATTAAATAACTCAACGTGTTAATCATTTTAGCATTTTTGCGCGTTTATTCCAGAGGAACAGCAGGCACAAAATTCCTGTAATTTTTAATTTTTGAGCCTTGAATAAAGAACTTGTAGTCCAAAATAATTATGTTTGTCCATCCAGCTAGTTGTTGTTTACAAAATAACTCTCAAATGGAAGGTGCTAAAAACTTTAAATTTTGTAGACAAAACTAGTTTACAAAATAGTGAAGAAATAGAGGTTCATTCTGAATTTTGTAGGATATAATTGGGAAATTAAGAAGAATTTCATTTGTGAAATTTCGATATCTCAAAGTATATGAAATTTCCAGTTCTCGAAATATATGAAATTTGTGTGTATATAAAGTGAGTTGTCAGCTTTTCAGCTAAGGTAACACATCTGACGCACACATGGGACTACCAGTGTCATACCCCTTTTTTTTCGTTAATACCAAGCTACAAAAATGTGTCAACATTTCGAAAGATAGAGTTAAGTCTATATCTATATCAAAATTTCGGGTATTCTCAATTCTACTTGTTGAAAAACAACGATAAACATGATCCAAATTGAACGAATTGTGCTTCCAATTACTTGACCATCCAGATTAGCATCCAGATCTGGAAATCCCAGTGATTACTGGCTTTCTTCAGGTCACAAAAGAATTCTCCAGGCAAATAAATTCGGCTCTAGTGAAGGCAAACACGAATCTTCCACAAAAAAGGTATTGAAACATTATAGAAACGTTAGAGTACGTGTCTCAATCTTAAGGGTGAGTCATCTTCAATTGAAAATGACTGACGAATAAAGTCAAATTTTTAATTGAAAATGGATTTTTACCAAAGGGTGTTTTTTTTTAGAGCTATAGAACTTTAAATTGCAATAAAACAACGATGGATTTTCGATTGAATTTTATTTATCCGCAAGATAATCTTGTGGCATTACATTTTAAATATGATTTCTGGATTATGACCGCCACGGCTGGCTCGGATATAGTCCAATCTGGACGTCCAATTTTCGATGACTTTTTCCAACATTTGTGGCCGTATATCGGCAATAACACGGCGAATGTTGTCTTCCAAATGGTCAAGGGTTTGTGGCTTATCCGCATAGACTTTACATAGCCCCACAGAAAGTAGTCTAGCGGTGTTAAATCACAAGATCTTGTGGGCCAATTCACAGGTCCAAAACGTGAAATTGGGCGGTCACCAAACGTGTCTTTCAATAAATCGATTGTGGCACGAGCTGCGTGACATGTTGCGCCGTCTTGTTGGAACCACAGCTCCTGGACATCATGGTTGTTCAATTCAGGAATGAAAAGGTTAGTAATCATGGCTCTATACCGATCACCATTGACTGTAACGTTATGGCCATCATCGTTTTTGAAGAAGTACGGACCAATGATTCCACCAGCCCATAAAGCGCACCAAACAGTCAGTTTTTCTGTATGTTTCGACATACACTTAAGGATTAGCTTCACTCCAAATGCGGCAGTTTTGTTTGTTGACGTAGCCATTCAACCAGAATTGCGCTTCATCGCTAAACAAAATAAAATGGACGTAGTGCGCGATACGTATTCCGCACAGAATCATTATGTTCGAGATGAAATTGGACTATTTGCAAGCGCTGTTCAGGCGTGAGTCTATTCATGATGAATTGCCAAACAAAACTGAGAATAAATCACTCGACAGCTGTTAAATCGGTAGCCATCTTGAACTGTAATGCCAACTTAAAGAAAGTTATATACCTCGAAAAAAAAACACCCGTTAGTTAGTACTGGGACTTGTCGAGTTAAGTGTTATGGTAAATACTATCATGATGATAAAGATACCTTGTTCTCCCCATGAAACGTACCTATGTAGGTACTTGCGTAGGAACAATCGAGCATATATGTCCAGCATCTGAATTTCTCAAGAAATTGGCAGTACGGATAGCACAATTAGATATATTTTGTATTATACATGGGTCTAAATCCTATGAATTGAAAAATATTCAAGAAATTTTCCCAGTAAATTGAAGCAGGCGAATGGAATTTTGTGAGATTATGATGAATTGAAATTGTAGAAAAATTATGATTTTTTTAGAATAACAATTTCCATTTCGTTTTTATACCTCAGACCAATTAGATTAAAATCTTGCTGAATCGTATCCTAACATCACCGTGAAAATATCGCAAAATCAAAAAACGATAAACATCATTCTTGTTTCCTACAAGATACCTATACTAACTCAGATCAAAATTCAGATACTCTAGACCTAATGATTTAGAACACGCCGTATTTTTATTCAATTGATATGTTTCTCTCATTAAATATTCACAATATCGAGACATAATATTTCCAAAACGATATACCTATACCCATTCATTACTCAAAAACATTGAAAAAGAGTATATTCCCAACTGGAATGAAAAAAAAAACGAATTTTGAGAAAAATAATGGCTTTTAGAAGTACGGTAAAATACAATTATCCACATCAAATAGTAATTTGAAAGGTATTACATACAATAAGTTATTTAAAACGAAAGTGTTCAAAGCAAGTGATAAAATAAAAAAGTTAATTTTCTAACGCAATATTCAATAATTAATTATCAAAATCAATTAACATTGAGAAAGGCCGGAAATACTTTCTACGAGGAACAATTCAAGTGATACTTCAACATTAATGTTAAAATTAAAACAACTTAGGCAAACAAATTTTAATTCGATAAATACGAAGAAATACCAATATAATCTTTTTTAGACTCCATCCCAAATTCCATCCCAATCATTTATAATCACGTATAAAAGCTATCGATTAGCCTAAAATTAAACTTCCACTTACATGAAGAAACTGCGATCGTTAAAGCTGAATTCTTCGCTTGCGTTGCCGAGATTTCGTGCTCTATGATGTATTCTTCATAACGCACTTTCCTATCGTTCTCTATCATCGGTGATGAATCTCCCAAATGCCATACTATGGCGATGATAAGGCAAGTTAACATTTTCAGCATGGTTCATTTTCATGAAATGACTGCTATCAGTCTTCAAGAACATTTCATTCTCTTCGTGGTTTCCTGAAAAAAAAATCTGTTATATTTTCCGATTTTCAATATACTCTACTTATTTTACTTTTATTCTATATCTACATATACTGAAGCAGTCGAAACTGACGTATCATTACATTTTATGAATTCACGAAAACCTATTCGAATCAAATATTTTCAAATTTTTGTCTTTCTGTACACGCTTACCTCTGAAACTAAGGCACAAATTTATTGGAATATAGTCTTTCGCGCAGGCGATCTTTTCTATTGAAAAGATCAGATGAGTCTAGAATTAATTTGAAAAACAAAAGTCGATATCAACTTCATTATATTATCTAATAATATCATTTTCTGCATTCAAACATGCATGACGATAGTTATGAAACAATAAGAATTTTAAATAAGAAACAACAATTGCTTTTTTTTCGTTGAAAATATTCAAAGTTCGAGAATAATTGAAGTTAACTAGCATAAAAAAGAATAATTGGGTATGTGATTTATTGTTATAATTTAGCAATATTGAATATAATAGACATAATTTAAAATGAAACGTTGTATTATGTTGGGACGTATTATTTCTTCATTGCATTTTATTTAGTTCAATAAATTTATTACTTGGTGGCGAAATGATTATCCTTTGTAGTTTTTCTGAAATTCACATTTTGAGAGAAGAGATTCTTAATTCTTACCGATCTCTTCAAGAGGATTGACCTCAAAAACAAAAAGGTTTTTTAATTCTATTTCCTTTTGGTCTCTTCACTAAAACCGTCGAAAAATTGAGCAAAGCTTGAAAAGAAAATTTGAAAAAAAAAAATTTTTTTCAAAGTACTTTACGAAACTTGAAATTCATATATATTATTCTAAACATTTGAAAACTACAATTTTTTTTCCAGCAATTTGCATTTTTATCGACACAGTCGTTGTGAAAACTTTGGCTTAACAAATCCAATTTATTTTGCAGTGTTCTAGTTATCCCAGCAACGGAGTGGGTAATTTTTTGGGAACATCCTTTATACCTAATCGGAAACTTGAGAATCATTCCAAAATAGATAGGCAATTCTGAGTGTGATGTATTGCAATAATTCGATGTAATTGTGCACGGCATCTGAAAGGAAGATTGATGGATGTTCTTTTTTAAACACTATTAATGGACTCCATTCCACAAAAGCTATTCATGTGGATAATTACTCAGTAGCAGGTCTCTCTTATTGTGTTGTAGTAGTGTGGGTGTGGTATGTTTATAGGTTGGTTATTCACTGTTAAAAAAGTCTTCGCTTCTCGCTTCTGTTTCAAACAGTCGAATAAGCGGCAATAATTGATTCTGTGTTCTGAATTGTAGAAGAAATTTTTGCTGGTTCGGTGATCTTCTTTTAATAATAATAACTTCTCCTATTCTTTCATGTATTTTTTTTAATAGCTACATTTATGCATTTATGATTTTCTTATAATTCTAAAAGTTACTTGGAAATGAATCCAGTAATTTCTCTGAAACTAGTAAAATTTCGTACGAGTATCTTCAAGAAAAAGAAGGAAATGAAGAATCCGATAAATGTTTGCGAAGTCGGTCCCTCGTATTTTTCATTTTTTTTTTAATTTTCATTGAAAATAACCATTCTAGAATGATTCTTGATGGTTTTCAATCAGTGGCGACGCTAGAGGGTGTCCTGGAGGCACGCCCCCCCCCCCTAAAATTCTGTTGCCACCCCCCCCCCTAAAATTGGACATACTAAGGCTAAAAGATTGGCAGAACTATAATTTCGCCTCACTTTGGACCCCCAAAAAAATCCGGCCCCCTCTTGGTTACCTCTGCTTTTGAAAGCTGGCGTCGCCACTGTTTTAAATGATGGAAAACTAATATTTAAAAAAAAAATTCTGAAGAAGAATCATGGAAATCTGCATAAAAACTAGTTAAATCATTAAAAACCATCAAATATCATTCCTAACTGAACAAATAATAGGTTATATTAGGTCAGTAATGATTTTTGATAGTTTTTAATGATGTAGAACTAGTTTTTAAGCAGATTTTCACAATTTTTCTTCAAATCAAAAAAAAAACTATTGTTCGCACTGTCCCTGTTTTCGGCGGTCATCGTCTACTTTCCTCACGAATTTTGAAGATGTCGTTGTGAAATCTTGAAGATGATTCACTGTTAATTAAACAGCAATGAGAATGGAATTCTGGTGCAGTTGCTGAGGGTTATGTGGAGAATTCCATAATTAATAAACAAAAGATTGCAACAAATATCCTTGGAGAAAATTACATGGAAAATACGCAAATTAATTATTAACAGAAACCAATGTCTACTGGGTCAACATCACTAATTGTTCAAATTAAATATATTAATATTTATAAATTATTTTTTTATTCGTGTTATAAAATTGAATAATTTTATAGGTATCTTCATATCTAATATCTGGTAGGTGAGTAGGTACATCGAATTGATTGAAAATGAAGAGATAATTGTTCTGGTTAAGTCTTACAATCGTTCTGTATTTTTTGCAATTAATTGCGAAATATACTTTTCATCGACAGTTGCGAAAATTTTACTTTTCGGCAACCGTCCGGGAAGTGCTCACTTCCCGGACGCTTTTTCTCTGAGAAAGTAGCATTTCTTGGCCTAGTCCGGAAAGTACGTACTTCCCGGACTAGGCCGGAATAGTTATTTATAATACAAGTGCAGAAGGCATTGATATTCTTCCACGAGTTCAAAATTCAAAAACGAGCCACGAAGTGGCGAGTTTTGGAATGAACGAGTGGTAGAATGAGCCTTCTGTACGAGTATTATACATTATTTTCTCTAATTCATTGCATTTTCATTGAAATTAATGAAATATTTCCATAAATATAATTTAGTGATTTTTGCATTGAAAAATGTTGGTTGGCAGAACTGATTTCTTTAAGGCAATTTGATGAATTGACAGATAAAGCCGTAGCGGAAAGTTCTGAGTGCCAACATAGAATAATAAAATATAACCATGAAAACTGTGCGTTTCTGATATATTCTCGCACGATTTTGTTCTACAAGATGTGGAAGAATGAACGAAATAACCACAGAATTAGAGAAAAGAATCATAGAATTCATAGCAACCGAAATAACGGCTGACAGTTCATATGAAATTAGTTGTCAAAAATTTGCATGATTTTTTATCGCAATCTCAATAAAATATGGAAAGCAGTAGCGATAGTGTTATTTTACATGGTTGCCGAAAAAATATTATACAGTGCATCCCATTTTGGGTGAGACAGCCAGGTTTCTCGCTTGTTATTTGAGATAGAGCCTTGCGGTTTTCACGTTCCGGTCCTACTTTTTCGTGAAACTCAAGTTGGTCTAATCAGATTTTGCATAACTGTTTCCGTTCAAGAGATACAGGGCGATTTTGGAAATTGATACTTTTCGGAACCCTCCTTTATCTCCGAAGTTAGTAAAAATAATGCTGAGGTAAAAACCATATCTGAATCAGAATTCTGCGTAGAATCCAGTGGCGTACTCAATTTTTTTTTCGGGGTATGGTTTTGAAGATTCAACACAAACCTATATTTTTTTCAATGCAACACCCTGTATATTATTACTTCGTTGGATTCGTAATTTTTTTTCCTTCAAAATGATGTATGATACTATGTAGGTAGGATGTTCAGAAATATAAAAAAACACTAAAACATCAAATAATGATGGTTTTTTGTTAATGGGCAATGGATTTCCCATATAAAAAAAGAATCAATAATAATAATAATAATTCATTGCGATGACAGCTAGATCAGATTGGTTTTTTCTTGCCAATGCTTGCTTGATAAAACAATGCTGCCAAATGCATAGTAGCCATAATAACAACAAGAATGTTCGTATCATCAATGACCTACTACTTTTTAAAAATCAAAAGTAATAATCCTGTTATTGAAACTTAGGAAATTCATGACCCATTAACAAAAAAAGCATCATTATCAGATGTTTTAGTGTTTTTTTATATTTCTGAACATCCTACCTACATAGTATCATTCATCATTTTGAAGGAAAAAAATTACGAATCCAACGAAGTAATAATATACAGGGTGTTCCATTGAAAAAAATATAGGTTTGTGTTGAATCTTCAAAACCATACCCCGAAAAAAAAATTGAGTACGCCACTGGATTCTACGCAGAATTCTGATTCAGATGTAGTTTTTACCTCAGCATTATTTCTACTAACTTCGGAGATAAAGGAGGGGTCCGAAAAGTATCAATTTCCAAAATCGCCCGGTATCTCTTGAACGGAAACAGTTATGCAAAATCTGATTAGACCAACTTGAGTTTCACGAAAAAGTAGGACAGGAACATGAAAACCGCAAGGCTCTATCTTAAATAACAAGCGAGAAACCTGGCTGTCTCACCCAAAATGGGATGCACTGTACGCAACACGCCCGAAAATGGTTTTTTTGGACTTACAGACTTCCAGGACTCGCTTACGCTCGTCCTGGAATTTTGTCTATTCGTCCAAAAACACCCTATTTTCCGGACTTGTTACGTAAATTACTATTTTCGGAGCTAGTTACGAAAAGTAAAACGTTTCAAAACGTCAATGAGTTTCGAAAAGTGTCACGTAAATTAAAGAATAATCAACATGTTCGAATTTGTTTCATGAATCAATTGCACAAGATTTTATTCCTTTTAGGAACTTTGAGATAAATGGAATTTTTCCAGGAAGATCTCCTTAGTTCAACATGAACGGATATCACAACTGATTTTGTAATAACTTCGTTGATATTCAGATTGCATTCTGACGCTTTATCGTCAGATATCCGGTTATTGTCAATTTCTTTGAACTCCCTC
This sequence comes from Harmonia axyridis, assembly GCF_914767665.1. Lineage (NCBI taxonomy): Eukaryota > Metazoa > Arthropoda > Insecta > Coleoptera > Coccinellidae > Harmonia > Harmonia axyridis. Next base: position 21,412,230 of record NC_059501.1, read on the forward strand.
TTTTCATGAGTATCTTAGGATTGAATGGGATTCATAGTCATCCCAGAGTAGGTACGTCAACATGCCTTTTTAGGACAGTAATGTTTTATTTCATATTTCCTAGTATGAAAGTTTGGAAATACGATGATTTTTTATTTCCTTCTTCCTAATAGAAATTCTTCCACGGAGTTAAGATTTTGCGGTAAAATTTTATTTATTTTATTTCCAACCTTTGTAAATTGTGGAACTTAATAAAATAGGCAACTTATTTTTGCAGCAAATTGGTCCAACAATCTATTCCAAAATGTAATCAGTAGAATTTGGGAGTTCCAAATCTTAGTTCGACATACAATGTTCTGAACATATGTGAACGATAATAGATCAAATAAATCTGAAATTTCATCCAATCTTTATAAAGCATACCATAGCATCCTAAAAAATTTCTTCTGAACTTTCAAACAAGTGCACCTTTGAAAATCACAGAAATGTAGGTAATAGTTCTGAGTCATATCCTGACTTCACGTCAGTGCTTCATTTATTTATTTTCAATATTCTGTTCGATTTGATTTTGCATGGACTTGACATTGTTATTTATAAAAAAGAGCAAAATTTCAACCGATCGGATATACTGACAGGGAAATAGTGGTTATTTCTTTTCTGCTAAATAACTTCTACACGAAAACAGGAAATGTCGAAGAAATGCCAAGAAGACGCAAAAAGAGATTTTCATGGCAGCATTTATTTTCAAGAATTCTGTTGTTATTTCAATAAGAACTCCGCGAATTAATTGATTATCTATAATAACATATAATTTTTGTTTTCAGAAGTTTTGACTTCAGTTTAGATGGATAAATTATAATATAGAAAGTTATGCAAAATGTAGCGACAAAAAAGAATATGAATATCAACAAACGTACAAAGGATACTTACATCCCTTAATATTTGCATTACCTACATCAGAAATTGTTGGAAATAAAATACCTGTTTCTAACTTGAATGAATTTTTCTCAATTAAATGCTGAATCATTCCTTTTCAAGATTACTCCTTCAAATTTTACTCAATAAATGAAAATTTGAATATAAAATCGATAAAATACATCTACATATATGGAATCAACGTAGGTATATATATTATAAAAAAAGGTCTGAAAATTGAGCGAATAAATTTGGCAATATTCGTATGAATATCTTTCATGTTATTCCTTCCAAATCTCATTTCGAATTAATTCAAATCCGATATACTTACATCTTTTATCATTTTCATAACATCAAAAATTGAGGAAAATGAAATATACCTGTCTTTAACTTGAATGAATTTTTCAGTTAAATGCCAAATCATTACTTTTCGAGATTACTTCTTCAAATTTCACTGAATAAATAAAAATTTGAATTGTAAAAACGATAAAATACACCTCCATAAAATTTACGTATATAGGTATTATGAAAAAGTTCGAAAAATTAAGCGAATAAATTTGGCAATATGCTTATGAATATCTTTCATGTTATTCTTCCCAAATTTCATTTCGCATTGATTCAAATCCAATATACTTAACATTCAGTAAAGAACACGTGAAATTTAAAATCAAAATCATCACAATCTTACGGAAAAACGTGGAAAATTCACTCCAGATAACTCGAATATGAAACATTCTGAAAAAATTAACATGTATTGTGAAAACTCACGAAAAATCCCAGATCGAAGAAGGCTTCCGACAGGCGGGAAAAATCCGACGTGAAAAACCAACCCGAGATAATCCAACGATTCAACACCAATAACAAACGCAGTTAACTGTGGATGAAGTCGCCGGCTACGTTCATTTGATTCAACACCATGCGCGCTAGTTCTCGCTCACAAACGCACTCAAAATGAAATTCTTGACGGCAAAGTACCAGAGTACTGAAAGAGTCATGTAATGCACCCGACAGTCGAGCCTTTAGCATATTGATTAACATCAATTAAAAACTATCATCTACTAGCGCTGCCTGACTCACTGAAAACGTAATTGTGTTACTTGCAGGGAACCTTCAACTGTAAGAAATAGTTATTGGTTTTTCAGGCGAACAACCTGAACTTTGTTGTTGTTTTTTGAATCAGGGTTATGATTTTTTTTTTCAATGCTGTTTATGTATAATTCATCGACCTTGTTGAATGTATTCGATCTAATTCAACTCAGTCGGAAAATGTATCAGGAAATACGAACTCTTAGCTGTTTAAAGAAAAATATTGATTTTTTTTATGAATTCGGTCCTTACTTGGTGGAAATTTATCATCAAATGAAATGAAATTAAATTGACTTCCGCCAATTGCAATAATTCTAACACTATTGGGTTGTGTTGCTTCTTCAAGTAAATTTTTCATTTCGACTGATACAAAAAAAAGCATGTAGGCCAACTGAGGTATAGGTTCTTATAGATACAAAATGTGAAAGATTACCAAAAATTCATGAAAACTAATAAGGACTTAATAAGCTTAACATTACACTTTTGCTGCCTGAGTTCCAATATATCAATAGATATTCAATATCTTATACAGGGTGATTCACCGGGTTGGCCTATTAGACGTTTATGAAAAACTCATCATAATTTTGAGCTGAAAATTCGCATTCCGCATATTGTGGTTTGGGACAATGATCTTTCTCCCTAAAATATTTTCAGCTCTCTACAACTAACGGTTATACCGGAAACAGACTATAGGTACTACTTCCTTATTTCAAATGGCACACCCAGTATATTATTGCATCATTAGATAGCTTTTTTGATGACAATTTCGGCAATATCCCATACCTTGGGTAAAAACTCAAAGGTTCATGAGTTAATGGGATTCTTATTAAAAAATGGTGGCGATGAGGACTCACATTTTTTCAAATTTTCCAGTAACAGTATAGTGTTGATGAAAACCCAGGTTTGTTAATTCCTCCTATATCTTGGGAATTAGTCATTCCTGCATCTCCACAAATGACATTACACCGTATTTTACTAATCTGCGTGAGATCTGGAGTCTTAAGGCTTTTTAAGCCCAGTTAACACAGGAACTCAAGCAGGTCAATCACCAGCAACGCTGTTTCTTCATTAATTGGGTCTTTGAAATGCATCAAAATGATTTGCAAAAATCATTTTTAATGTTAAGGCCCATTTTAACCTCGGATGCTACATTAATAAGCAGAATTGTAGCAATTGCGACTCGGAAAACTCAAGATGATTGTTGAAAAATAGTCAGTTTTTGAGTGGGTGGTGTGATTGAACCTTACTTATTCGAAAATGAGGCTGGTGCAACTATTAGGGTGAATGGATTGCACTACCGAGCTATGATTGATGATTTCTTATGGCTGTGATTGGAGGATATTGATGTGGACGAGGTTTATTTTCAACAAGACGCCGCTATGTGCCACATAAGCAACGAAGCTATCTCAATTTTGCAAGAAAAGTTTTCTGACCCTGTTATTTCTCGATGGAGGGAACTTGTTATTTAGACCTTGTGATTTAACAGCTTCAGACTTTTTTCTTTGAGGCACGTGAAAGATAAGGTCTAGGTCAATACTGCACAATGCATTCAACACCCTAAAGATGGAATTCGTTATGAAGGACATGCAGCTGCAAATGTACGACTTAGTCAAGGAAAATTCATGAAAACGGTGGTGCCATTAGGCTGACGTCGTTTTCCATCGTTAATGGCATACCTTCCTCTTTACAATGAAATAAACATCCATTGATTTCTCTTAAAATATACTCATTTTTTTATATCAGAAAGAAACCTTTTGGAAAACCCCATATTCTATTATTTGTATGGAGAATTTGGAAAATATTTTCAGAGGTAAGGCCCCAATCTTTTGAATAGTTTCAATATATTCAAGTGAACATCACTTATTACAAGAATAACTCCTTTGGTGTTCATGTTTATCCTCTTCTTGAATGATCTTTTTATTATCTATTACAATATGCACAAACTATTGACTTATATAGGACATTAAGTTATTAGGCATTATGTAGGGTAATCATTGGAAATCAACTTGTAGACTTCGAATTTATTTTTTCAAATGATTGTTAATAAAAAATTTCTAGAAATTCTTTTTGTTCTATTTCATATTGAGTTTCAGCGATAGGTAATCTCCTCATCGAAATATAGAAGTTACAGCTTACATGCGGTACTCTATCGTATAGGAAAGTGAAACATGTTCACTCGAATTTTACGTAGCACTGTTTTCCATATAAAAAAAATTAAAGAATATAGAATAGTAAAATTTTGTGATAATAGCGTGGTCAGAACTAGTACTAGAGAAATATCAATCAGAATATCGGAAGAAAATTAAGAAAGCACTGACGTGAAATCTTGAGCTTTCGAGCGCTCGTCTAGTCCGGTACAGCAGTAAACATCATGACCCTCTTAAAAGAAAAGACCTAGAAACTTGAAAATTTCAGGATAGGTTCGATTGAGAGGTTTCGTGAATATGGTGGTTCGGGATTTTGTTAGGTAAATAATTTCAAAACTACTGGTACAACCCGAATTAGAAAACTTTCCATTCAGAAGTAAATACTAGATTTCAATTTTCCTGCCAAATTTCGTGTTGATAACTTGATAGCATCATCAGAAATCATAAGAGAACTATCAAAAATTCAATTAGAATATCGAATTTATCATATTCCGCAAAATGATATTCTGAAGGTCTATAAAATAAATCATTCAAATTGAAATATGATAGATACGTTTTATTTTGAGGAATATGACGATTTTATCTCAAATTGCCGTTTTCAAGTTGTTTCTCCGAAATTCCACAACTATAAATTCCTCGTCAGGAAACAAACCCTGTTTTCTTACAAATTTACCATTAATGAGGTAAATAAGCATTTCACAACCCAAGTTTAATATTATCAATTGTCCGCTTGGTATCAAAATACAGGAAGGTAATCTCTTTTTTGTCTACTTTGTCAGAAGAAGAATGCAAAAAGATAGGGATAACAAAAACTAGTTTATGATGAACGATTTTACATGAAAGTATTTAAATGCCTGAGAATGTTTCCAGGTGTTGAAAACTAACACAATGGTTCTTGTGAAGGGTTGTTTTCTCTTATGTTTTGTATCTGTTTTATCGATGGCAGTAGCTTTCCCAAGTGAAGACATGACAGAGCTAAACAAAATGGCTAGAAGAGGTAATACTTTCAATAATTTTTATTAGTATTTTGTACTTTTTAATATTTCACTTTTCACTTACTCACTTCATGTTTTTTGAGAGCTCGTTCGCCGAACAGGTCGATCTATCATCAGTTCATAAAGTCAAACCAAAATATCGAAAAAAAAATCCAATAATTTCGTTACAACAGATCCGATCGTTGTAAAGTTCATTGTTCTTCAAAATTTCCTTGCGATTTTGCTTGTATGTATATATTTTTTTCGATATTCTTCTGGAATTTTTCATATATAGGTATCTTGAATTCATCTGAAGAATTTGATTATTGTTTTTCTCTTCCTTATATTATGAAACATAAAATTAAGCTTATAAAGACGTTCAACGTTCATATTATTTTTACAGAATTTGTTGAACGTATCTTTGAAATTCCAATTTTATCAAAATGTTGAAGTTCTTTGGAAAAGGATATCTACCTATTTTAATTCTGATATTTTGAGATTTTGTGTTGTGATGGTGAACACCTAATCTTTCAGAAAATAATATCAATATACCTACCTTGTTACTTGAGGAATGTTATTGATATCATATTTAATGGCGCACTGCACAAAATCAAGGAGAGTACGATATTTCCATCGTATTGGCCTTACTAACCTTCACTTTTTATCTCACTGGTAATATCCGATATTTCATTACATAGAAGTGAGTTTTTACTAATGGTATGATATACTATTAGGTATGATAGTCTTGAAGTCATTTTGACAAAAAAAATATTGATGATAATAAACTTTTGTCATTATTATATTGTTCAAAAAGATATACAATTTAAAGTGAGTTGGTCGACAAAGTAGGTAATCGAAAGTTATTTAATTACCTACAAGTAATAACTTGTGAACTCACTTGTAACTCACCCCGTATAAATATATACAGGATGAGTCAAAAATGTTTACCGAGCTTTCTGGCATATTGAGGGAGATAGGTATATCCTTCCAAAGCTGACAAAATTAAAAAAAAATTCTCTGCATAACTTCTAAACGGTGAATGCCACCAGATTTTAATTTCGTGCATGAATATATGTTGTTAAAATACATTTTTTTATTACACTTCTATATTTCTGATATTGTTATAAAGGGTGTTTTTAGAGGGTGAGTCATGATGTTTTTGGAACAACTTCTATGGTTATCCATGAATCTCTCGATGAATGAATTTGCTGACATCATCTGACTGCAAAAACTCAAATATCTCGAAAACGGTTCAACTTTTTGTATTTGGTAAGGGCACCTTTTTCATGTACATAATGATGAGTGATAAAAAAAAGGATTTTAACAACATCCATTAATGCTCGAAGTTTCAATCTGGTTGCATTCACCGTTTTAGAAGTTATGCGGAGATTTTTTTTTTAATTTTATCAACTTTGGAAGGATATATCTCCCTCAATTTTGGGTCATTTGTTTATTCATCAAACCATACTTATTTTTCAATGAAAAACACGGTACACATTTTTGACTCACCCTGTATATACAAAATCCACATTTATCAGGGGATTCTTTTCAATAAACTAACTGAAAATATCAAATATTGCAATAATTAAGTATAAAGAATTTAAAAAGTGTTTAATAAGCTACATTTATGAAGAATTTAATTGAGTTAAATGGATTAAATTTATATTGTTTTCAATAGCCGAATTCTAAATAGAGCTTATTTATTTAAATTTTGTTGAATATCAGTATTTTCGAGAAATTGTACTTGATTCGTGTATTCGTGAAAGGATTTCAAATTTTGCAGTAAATTTATTTTGTATTTTTATCTGTTTTAGTTCACATTCCATTCTTAGGTTTGGGTCCAGTTTGCAATGGATGTCCTGACCATTATTGTGATGATGATCCAGCGATAATTCATGGTTACTGCTGTGGGTGTGCTCGATTTTATGGTAAGAGAAAATCACAGCAAATTTTACACTATGGAGTATGGTTATTTATTATTTCCTTCTATCTGAGAATATTCCAATAATTGAAAAAAAGTCATAGAGTAAAAAACATATTCACCCAGGACCTATCTCTAGTCTCTCTATACCTAATCTAACGCGCTAATGATGCACTAAATATCAATGTACAGGGTGTTCCAAATCCATAGGTTTTATGATTTTACTCCAAAAATATTTGCTTGGTCTGCTATAGTTTATGTACTATAGAGTTATTTGCAAATGCTGTTTTTGAGACATATAGGACTATATAGATCGCTTATTTATTTATTTATTTATTTATTCATCCTCCTAATAAATACATGGAAGATTATTTTAACCCATCAAAAGTACATGGGGAGTCAACATCTGATGTAGAAACAATATATAAAAAAACATGAATAACATAAATAGCAAATAACATAATTAGCAAACAAAAATTTCCAAAATATAATAAAATGAAACGAACATTATAAATATTTAACGTAGAATCCAGTGGCATAGAGATTTTATTACTGATATTGGAGTTTTTGAGATATTAATAACGGGTTTTCCAATAGGAATTAAACAATTTGAAATAGTTATAATGTCAACACTGTATATTGTTTTTCGATATGTTTCATGTAATTTGTTTTGAGTAGGTTATGCCATCATGTAAATATACATTCTTCAACAACGTTTAGAAATTGTTGAATTGTTTTATCGAAATCAGTTATCATGTGTAAAAACTGAGAGAAATTTAAGAATAATTCATGTACATCATTATTCAGTTAATAGACTCACAAATCTTCGTATTGTAGCTAAATTAAACATAAATAACTTTGAAAGAAACCAACACTCGACATCTCTTCCCTATTCAAAAAATGTTGGGGTGTAATGCCACCTTTATGGTGGTGGTTTTTTTCGGAACGAACTCATGATGGAAATTCATCACACTCAAAACAGTGTCTTTTTGTAAATCTTCGAAAACTCTTCGTTCCTGAGTTCTGGTGAAGGTCAAATTCTCGCTGAGACACCCTGTATTTTAAAGAGATGGTTGCCATGGCTTTCCAGGTGACTAGAAAAGAGTACCTAGTAAATTTATATTTGTCATTTTTTGAGGAAATTGATATGGACTGCTGTGGATGTTTGAATGTCTTTTTTTTCCAGATGCCCTTCCAATACAATGTAGTACAAGAATCCAATGCCCTATGAATGGTTACGGACTATGCCAAGATTACGAGTACATGATGCATTGTTGCTGTTAAAACGAATGCTCATTTTGCTAGGAAATTAAATGTGTAAATTCTCTGATCAAAAGTGTAATAATATCATGTGCAAGTGCAGTGAATGATACATTATTACTAACTTCCGTCTGTAATATATTTTTATTTTGAAATGTTGTAATAAATTACATGATACATATGCATATACCTACTTTACCCTCTTAGGTGTTTGAAATTTATTTGATATTGATTTCTTCTTGAAGTTTTATTATATCAATATGGCGAGATATGCCTGTGGCGGCATATCAACTGATTTTGAATTTTCCGCCGAGGCTGAAAAACAACAATGATAACACAGGGGAACAGCTGTTGTGGTGTCGAGGTTTTTTGAGCTGATTCTATATCAATTTTGATGTTCTGAATTCGAATAACGAATTTATGCGCGCTTTCTCATATTCATTTCTTCGTATTCACGATGTTATAATCTTATCTTAGTATTAGTAAACATGAAAATTAAAAATTGTTTCATCCAATACACCAAATGAATGTTATTAGGAAATTTCTTCAAACTACCTACATTTTTATATCGATATAGGTATGTTGTCTTACAACTTATCTTAACTTATTTTCAAGTGACCTAGGGCTTGTGTTCAAATAAGTATGTATGTATGTTATGCGATAATTTCAATTGATTCTACTTCATCATTTTCTTCATTATTGAGTATAATGATCAAAGCAGTGATGACGCCAGCTTTCTGAAAAAAGGGTGGACAATGGATCCGGATTTTTTTGAGGGGGGCAAAGTAAATCGAAATAATACGCGAAAATTATAATTCTGCTCATTTTGTAATTATCTAAGCCTTAGCTTGCCAAATTTTATGGGGTGCCCGGGAACCCCTGGCCTCTCCCTAGAGTGGCCACTGGATTGTAGAAAATCCGATTGAATAATTAATTCCTCAAAGTTAGATTTTAGAACTGATTCAAAGTTAATGAAATTCAATTGTGTATGTTTCACTTAAGAAATACCTTCACGTCCTCCTTCGATACAAACGGATTAATAGACAGGTGTGCTTTTGGATCGTAGTAGGTACCCAATAAATGAATATATCGACACATACTCTTATCGTTTCCATCGGTCAATAAAGTTATGCATCGAACTATTATTAAGTACGAAAATGTCCGATATAGGTCTCGTTCAATATTTGAACAACACGATTAGATAATGAAAATGGAAATCCGGTATACTATGTCAATAAAGTTCCGAGAATGGATCATTTACAAACCCTGATCGAAAAAGTTGTTTTTCTTTTGTTAATTCAATAATTAATAGTATTTCATATGCTGAAGCATTGAAGATGTAACATATATTCATATACAACAACTGTTAACTTCGAACTGTAGTTATCTTACAAAACAGCGCATCTTTGATCTAAATTGGATCATTCTAACTATAGTAATTGTAGACTTGTTCTTCATACAAAAATAAAGGATTTCTTTGTATTACACCTTATACATTCTTATGAAATGAATCTACATATATTTATGAAATATGTGAAGGTTTTTGAACTTGTTTTTGTCCCCTGGAAATAATGTGGATGACATGGAAATAAATTATTAAAAAAATGGCTTCTTAAAAAACTTTCGAACTTTCCTATTCCAATAAAACATTAAAAAGGAAAAAATATGTGCACAAAAAAAAAATTTGATTACAATGACTTTGTGCTGAAAAGTTAAAAAAATAATTTATTATTTTACTTGAGTATTGAATATATTGTTGGTAGAAAATGCAAACAAAAACTTTTTCCTATTCTACTCAACATAAGCGAAGCATATAATAGTCTCGATAATTTATAATAATTTAGTGTCCCACCCAAAATGTAGAATCGTGTATTTAAGGTTGCCTATAAATTTATAAGATATTGTGGAAACAGATTTCTTCATTTATTCTGAGAATAACTGTAATTGAATTTCGATTCGAATGAATTATCATCATGTCAAGAACGACTCAATCCAATAATTAAAATTATTGTTAATTTTTTTACTGTTGACAACATCGACGACCTTGAAATCATATGTTTGGAATTTAATTCTGACGGATGTCAATATTGTCAATGTCACTGTTCAAAGTTTGAGGATATTCAAGTCTTTTGACTTTTATTTGTACATAGTACATTTGTGATTTAAAAACGATAACATGTAGTTCGAAAATGTTCTAATTATATTTTGCATTGCTCAAGTTTTGAAGCAATATAATCTGAGTTAGTGGCAATTGATAATTATTTCCTGATTCCTTTCATACTATCTTGATTTTAGATATTCGAACGAAAAATTCCATGTCAAATATTTCCTGAATTCTACCTGAATACATTGGATAGATTTGACTGTTTCATGATGTCAGCAACTAGTAATACCACTACAGGAAAAACTCAAAAAACTAAGAGAAATGTTCTCAGTCGACCGGCTAGTAGTAGTATCCTAGAAGGAGAATATTTTCTCTCATCCAGAATAGAGGTGGAAAACGATGGTATCACCCCAGCTTACAAAACCAAATTGCTTGCTTTATTCAAACAAATAGAAAAGGAATTCGATGTATTATATCAAGAAAATCAAACATGTAAGTAGATTATTATATATATGAAACATTACCTTTATAAATCTGTGTTGGGCTGTATTCTTCAATTTCTGTATAACATACCTACTTATAATTGACGAAACAGAATCGTCTCAGATTGAATAAATATTCATCATTTTTCGGTTCTATCAACTGAATCTATATCTTCTTCTTGGCGTGCCCTATCCGTTCCGGACGTTGGCAATCAACATGGCAAGTTTTATCTTGTTCGCTGCGTTTCTAAAAAGTTGTATGGATGTCTGGCCAAACCACTTCCTGAGATTGTGCAACCATGAATGTCTTCTTCTACCCGGTCCCCTTCTGCCTTCCACTTTTCCCTGTATTATCAACTGCAGTACTTGGTATTTGCTGTTCCTCATGACGTGTCCGAAGTATTGAAGCTTTCGTTGTTTGATGGTGAACACAACTTCCTTGTTCTTTTTCATTCTTCTCAATACTTCTTCATTGAATCTATATACCCAACTATTTTACCTTATCGATTTGTTTCTACAATGGAATTGTAATATTGTGATAAATCTATGTTATTCAGTATTTATTTCACGAGTTCCTTTGAAATTTAGAATATTGAATTGAAACAAAATGTACTCTACATAATACATGAATAATATAATGTCGAGGGAGTTAGACATAAGTATGTTTTATTTGTTATGTACACCTTGAATTTTTTGTATTTTCTAGATAAATGTTTTTCAAATGACATTTAAATAAATAGATAATTTTTTTTATGAAAAATTAAACATAATTACTTCTCTTACCTCACCGAGCAAAAAATGATTTTACCAACAGTAGTTTGAAATAATGAGGTATTAACTGATGACAAGAACAAAGGTCAATTTCTGCATTTATAATTGACTTTCCTGTAGTCATTTATAATTCATGAATTACCTTATTTTTATCAAAAATTGTTATTCACTATTTGATGATAACGATTCACTAATCAAATCAAAGTAGTTAATCAACAGCTTTGAGGTTTCTTGAAGTAAACTCTCATTGATAGCATAAATGCGTGTTAGAATTTTGAGGACGTTTTTCTATTGTTTCTGGATTCAATGAACAAATTTCAAATTCAACAGATGGCATTTCAAATATTTCATACAGAAGACTTCTGTTAGCTTGATTTGCTCTTGAAAGAACACCGCTGTTCTGGAGTGGTCGATTTTTATAAACAAGTTGATTTCGAATCCATTTATCTCATTTCCAAATGATACAAACAGTAAGCAATTGTTTGTCTTCGATAATTCTCAAACTCTTAGCTTTAGACTCACAAACTACCTCACACACTTTAGGGGCATTCCACTAAGTGATTACCACCTTCTATTTCTATTTCTCAACTCTTTGAAATATTGATAATTTGAAAGATGTGTGGAATTCGCAATTTTTCTCAGGTTGGTAGTGGAAAAGTTGGAGAATATTAACAGTATCATTCGAATATTTCTCCAGCATTATGAATAAAATAAGACGAAAAATAACCGTTTTCATGATTGCTTTAATAGATCTATGTTTATGTTTATTTATATTCAAATAAACATGAACAAGCCACAGATATGATAATTTTCTGTATGTGACTAAAACTAAAAACTACTTAAAAGGAGATCTACATTGATAGGCCTCTAGAATTGAATTTTAAATCGGAAATTATTAGTATAGGATGATTAAATGTTTCAATTGTTTCATTTGTAGTCCAATATGAACATTCTAGGTTTAGGACGGAGTTTAGTCTAAGACTAACCCCGTTTGGTTGTTCGTTTTAAAATAATTTAGATAGGATACAACAACACTTCATCGAAACAATAAACGGAAAACGGAAATAATTAAATTAATAATTTGAGAGGGAGCTCCCCATCTGACTTTTGAACTGTGCATATCAAAAACATTTCAATCCACACTGTTCAAAAATTTCACCGCGTTGTCGTGAAACACTTCTGAAACATAGCAGTACGATGCTCAGGAATTGTGAAGGAAAAGGTACGTCTAAGATTAACTGAACGCACTGAGCTCCTAGGGATGAGCCTTCCAAAAAGATCAGAACAGAGTTTTGAAAAGCCTTTAGACAAAACAGATATAGATATCTACTCTGTTCATTCTACAGCGCCGTATCTAGGTACTATTGCGCCAGTGGCAATATATTAGACAACGCCCCCATTTTCCAAGATTTTTTTTCATCCATTATATTTTCTTATGGTACTTTTTTGTTCATAACTTAATTCATATATTTTCGTTAAAGTTTTGAAATATTACACAATATTATACAGGGTGTATATGAATAGTTGCGAAAAAATTCAGGGAGCGATTCCTTTTCAAAAACTAGGGTCGGTCTTTCATATAAACTTTTTTTTGAGCTTCCCTCTGCTTAGTTGCAGCCCCCTGAAGACGGCGCCCGAAAAGTAGTTTTTAATTTGTGAAAAGTTTATAATTGCTTTTTTTTTGTTACATTTATTTTCTCTTTGTAGCAGTTATCAATTAAAATATCGTTTTGACATCCGCCTATTTGAGGTCGAAAATAATTCTAACCTCTACAACTCAGACGTATTATCTGTTGATATTTTTTTCTCAGAAGCCGTGAATTTCAACAAAAAATCACAAGAGACCTTATTTGTTTAGAATGGAGCAGTCTATCCAAAATTAATTTTCTTATTGTAAAATATGAATGAAGAAAAATTAATTGCGAAACAAGTTGGAGGGGTGCTTTTTTTTCCCTTTGGAATCATTTCTATAACGCTCTAGGTATTTTGATTTATTGCTTCGACGCCGATAAACAATGCGTAAGTAATGTATCTGATTTTCACATTCACAAGACACAGCTTACTATCGATGAAAGATTACCTACCTATCACACCACAAGATACAAAGGGCGGTAGGACATGCAAAGCTTCGAAAATAATTGGCATTATAAACATATTGTGTTCCGCTGAAAACATTTGGCATTTCACAGAAACTAGTTCTGAAAGAAAAATCGTAGGAATTTTCCATTTGTTGAATGTGTATACAACTTCCACATAATTCGAAAGCGAGGGTAGTGTTGTTTTTCGTCTTTGTGAAATACATTTCATCCCTCTTTCTAATAGGGTAATAGGCAATGCTGTATATGTATATTGGTTGGGTTGCCATGTGTTATTCATTAAACAGGCGGTTTAGTAAAGACGGTTTGGAGATTTTTATTGCAGGGAATACGCTCTATTAGTGTGACGTCACACACCGCCATTTTTGGTTCTCCTGTCAGTGTTCGTAATCCAAACAAATAATTTGTCATTCAAGTTAGTACAGTTTCGTTGAAGGAATTGGCTTATTTTCATAAATAGGAGTATTTGAGGAACGATTTCAGTATTAATTGATAGACATAAGGAACGAGGTTAAAACCAGTAGGTTTGAATCCTGTATCCTTCCCCAGATTTTGTAAAAGGCCGTGTTTATTAGTTGAACTTCAAGTTCGAACTTACTGGCATTAATCTCGTTCCCTCTGTCTATCAATTAATAGTAAAATCGTTCCTTAAATAATCTTTTTTATCAAAATAAGCCAATTTCTTCAACGACAACCTACTAATTTGAATGACAATTTGTTTGTTTGGATTCCGAACACTGACAGAAGAACTAAAATGGCGGTGTGTGACGTCATCACTAATAGAGCGTATATTGATAAACGCAGCGGGGCGGACCAACCTCATGTTTTTAAGAATCAGGACTTTTTTTAGAAATATGAAAAGGCGGCCACTAACTGGGCTAATTTGCATTTTTGCAATTTGGGAGTGCTGCTCAGAAAATGAATGGAAAAGACGTATTTTCTTATATCTCTCGAACAGTGCCTGGACAAAAAAAAAAGGTGGACAAACGATCCCGAAATTTTGATCCCAAAATTCGCATTTGGGGGTCCCAGCTTCACACGGCTTATATTCAGTTCTGTGGTGTTAACAGACGCATGATCTCCTTTCCATTTTTTGTTTATTCGGGTTGTCGCTGTGATTGAAATGAGAGCTGAATGAATTGAGAATCTCTGTATGAATAAGCGTTATTCTTCAATTGGAAAATATTGTATGCTTTCCGATTCAGTAACAGCGATCTTGGCCAAGAAATTAGCTACTGTATACTTTGAACATTTCGCCCTCCAAACCTTGTCACACTTCTAGTTCCTCAAATTACTCGCCGAAAATTCAGTACTGGGATAGATACGACGACATAATCAATGTCATTAAACTCAGCATCATTGCAAATTACTAAGTGCAAAGGTAACTTCGAATCGCATTTTAATGATCTTATATTTTGAATAAAATCTTACTCGCAGTTCATGAAGTATTACTGTAGAAAACACTATCATCTCCCATAAACATATTTAATCGTTTATTTTATTTCTAATGGGTTGCGGATTTGCAAGGTTCATAAACAATTGGCGAAAATATTCGAGAAATCGAAACGTTGATGGTTATAGCAATAATTCGAAAACTAAATCCAAGAAATATGTTCAGTTTGTGGGAGTTGACAATATTAAAGGTTTAACATTGAAGTAAGCCAACTGATTCAGTTTACAACTTCTTATTTTCCAGTGCACGACAAAATTGACTTGTTGAACGAAAAGTTGGAAAAGGACTCTTATGATAAACCAGATGGTATTGACTTTGAAAATAACATATCGAAAGTTCTGACTAAGAAGTGTAAGTAAAGATGCTTCTATTGATTTACTGTTTGCTTTACTTGTTACGATGTTTCAGTGAGTGTCGCCTCACAGAAATCGAAAACTGCTCATAAATTGAAAGCTCAAACCAGTAAGATAGTATCTAGTTTCAAGACTCCTAGTTTTAATTGTACATTGGTGAAGGACTATTCTGGACACAAGGACGGAGTATGGGAGGTGTCAGTTGCAAGGCCTGGTGTCCCGGTTATAGGGACAGCATCTGCAGGTTAGTAAAGAGTTTTTTAATCGATTTAAACGTTTGAATATGACCTTATTAATGTTGATAGTTATTTACCATTTCATGAACTTCACTCAGCGATGTGTTACTTCCTGTTTTTTTTTTAATAAGATTTGTTTGAGAGTACCTACAATTTTTTGTTTTGAATATTATTTATTTATATTGTTCAATATGAATCGAAATGATGAATTGAGAATCGTCAGCGTATCATTTATAATAATAAACCATTCAAGGAAAGGAGTTTAACTGACAAATTTTAATAGATTTCTTTTGATATCTGAGTAAAATTTAAGAGTTTTCATCTAATAGTTTATGTTCATTATCAATTCCTCCTTCATTTATGGTGAATCCTTTTAATTGGGTTATTCCTGTTAGGATTCCAGTTTATTTTAAATAAATAAAAACATCTGATTCTGTCATTCGGAGATTTTCTTTGCAAACAAAAACTGTGGGTATAAAGTACAAAACTTGGGAATTAATTTCTTAAAAATAATGTCGTCCAATCGTCTAACTAGCGTTCCCAACACTCATTCAATTCATCATTCCAGATGACGGCTAGGCAAGTATGCTCCGTGATGGCTCCCATTTCATGACTAATATTTGGTTGATCTAATGTTGAATTGGCCTCCTCAAATTATATCACCCATTTCTGAATGATAGGAATGCTTGGCGTATCATTAAAGTGACGAAAACCTCGAATTGGTAACATTTTTCGCGATATAATCGCAGAATTAGCATTTTTGTAAAATTCGCGTACGCACAACGCAAGATCCGCTTCCGAGAAACGCTCAATAGCAACTTAATTCCCACAAGCCACGTTACCGATTGACATATTCCCCAAGTCCCTCCAAATCGAGATCGTCGAGATGATATTAATTCCAAATAATTAAAAGTAATTGACCTACTGAACCTGTTTCTCATAGTTCTGACCTTGGACAGTCATTATTTTATATATTTTTCATAGTAACAAAATACCAACCTGGATCTTGCGATTATTCACTGTATACGGATTATTTAAAAATATATAAAAACTTACCAAGTCTCGGTACCTTTTTTCAAGTGACATGATTTTGTTGGAAGAAATAAATCCAACTATGTGTATTGTTATGTTATTACCGGAAGAAAAATAAATATTGTTACCACTTTCACTAGGTTGTGTTTTGGACGGTATTGACCATGTTAGGAGTTCGAGAAAAATGATTAATCATAATTATAATTATGTCAATAGTGTCCCAATACAATTCATAATGATTTCACATTTTTAGACTCAACAATATGAACCGAAATCCATAATTGCAGGGAATTTTATAATTGATAATGTTCGTTCTTCCCAGACCATACCGCACATATCTGGGGAATAGAATCGACAAGGTGCTTGCTTCAATATCAGGGCCACTCGGGCTCTGTTAATTCTATAAGGTTTCATCCTTCCAAGGATTTGGTACTTACCGGTAGCGGAGACTGTTCAGCGCACATCTGGCAGGCTGCTCTAAATTGGGATCTGCCAGTAAGTATATTTCAATTTTGCCTTTTCATTTCACGGATTCGAGTCAGAAGTCAGCCGTTCATTTGTGGTTACAGCAGCAACTGACCTTGTGTGATCCTCAGTGCTAGTACCAATCGGAAGAGTACTTGCGGAGATTCAGGTCATTTTGTGTCAAAATCGAATATTTTTTTCTATGGTTGTGATGCAACTACAGAAATGAAACTTTCCACAACTCTCCGTTCAAGGACTGTGATCCTCAGTGCAAAGTTTCATCACAATCGGAAGAGTTCTTGCGGAGATTCAGTCATTTTGTTTCGAAATCGAGTAATTTTTTTCTATGGTTGTGATGCAACAACAGAAATAAATTCGGCACAAGTCTCCATTCAAGGACTCCGTTCATTTCTGCGGTTGCATCACAAGCATAGAAAAAAATTACTCGATTTTGACACAAGATGACCTGAATCTCCACAAGTACTCTTCCGATTGTGATGAAACTTTGCACTGAGGATCACAGTCCTTGAACGGAGAGTTGTTCCAAATTTCATTTCTGTGGTTGCATCACAACCATAGAAAAAAATTACTCGATTTTGACACAAAATGACCTGAATCTCCGCAAGTACTCTTTCGATTGCGATGAAACTTTGCACTGAGGACCACAGTCTTTGAACGGAGACTTGTGACAAATTTCATTTCTGTGCTTGGCACAACTCCCCGTTCAAGAACTGTGATCTCTAGTGCAAATTTTCATTACAATCGGATGAGTACTTGCAGAGATTCAGATCATTTTGTGTCAAAATCGAGTAATATTTTTCTATGGTTCTGATGAAACCACAGAAATGAAATTGGACACAACTCTCCGTTCTAGGACTGTGATCTCTAGTGCAAATTTTCATTACAATCGGATGAGTACTTGCAGAGATTCAGATAATTTTGTGTCAAAATCAAGTGATTTTTCCTATGATTGTGATGCAAACACAGAAAATAAATTTGCCACAACTCTCCGTTCAAGGACTGTGATCCTCAGTGCAAAGTTTCATCACAATCGGAAGAGTACTCGCGGAGATTCAGGTCATTTTGTGTCAAAATCGAGTAGTTTTTTCTATGGTTGGGATGCTGCAAAGAGGCACAGACGTTAAGTTGAGAGCTTTTGAGCGCTCTTTCATTCATGGTGCAATGGCGCCCTTTGAGATCGCATTTATCTATATGTTATTATGTGGCGCAACTATCCCATGAATGAACAATCACACAAAAATTTCTGATTTTACGTCAGTGCTGCCCTACAGTTTTTTTGGTTCATATCTATATTGTAGTAGAATATTATTAAACTTATTTAAAGTGTTTTCCAATAAGAGGTTTCATTTTATATTGAAAAACATCAGTATATTTTAGGAGAAATGAATGAATGTTCATTTCATTGTAAAGAGGTCAAGGTCAAATGGTCGTCACGGTTACGGTTGCAACACCATATTCTTCTCATGAAATGTTTCATGACCAATTCGCACATTTGCGACTGTTTTTTCCCGATAACTTCACGAATTCCACATTTAAGGCCTTGAGTTGATTATGGAGCATTGGCGTAGACCTTGTCTTTCACGAGGCATAAAAATGTCTAAAGGTGCTCAATCTCAAGATCTCGGTGGCCAATTGTGATCATTGTGACCATTTTCAGATAATGGATTGATTGCGAATGCTGACAAAACTAATGTCATCCTGTTTCGAACTAAACAGCAACAGATTGAGACCCCTAACAATATCACACTATCACATCAAGACAGATAAAACCAAAACATTCTATACAATTCCTAGGAATCACTATACAAGAAAATCTAGTTTGGGCTGAACACATCGAAAAACTGGGGAATAAACTTAACTCAGTAGCATACTCCATGAGAGTTATACAAAAATATGTAAATGAAGAATCAATGAAAATAATGTATTTTGCCAACTTTGAAAGCCTCAAGATATTTGGTATTATTGTATGGGGTAGGACACTATGACACATTGAAACTGTTCGGAATTCAAAAGTGTGATGAGAGCGATGTTCAGATTGAAATGTACCCAAAGTTGCAGAGGCATCTTAAAAAAAATGGTATATTAACAATATATGATAAAATAATGAACATTCACAAAAACAAAAACTTGATCCCAGAAGTGGGCTCTTTTCACAATTATTATACCAGAAAAGTTAACATCAGTTATCTCAAACATAGACTACACATAACAGAAACTCATCCAAATTGTGCAGGTATAAGATTTTTCAACAAACTTGATACATTGCTCAACTATGAGCTTGTTCATGAAGAGGGTCAAGAATTTGCTGGTTGAGATGGAACTCTACTGTCTGAACGACTATTTTGATGGATAGTCCAAATTTGACTCGACGATATTTCATCTTATGCTCATGATTGTTCTAAGGACAGTTTATGATATATACTTTGAAATAAATTTTATTATTATTTTCATTATCTCTTATTAATGTAGCCTCCGGATCATTTTGATGCATTTTTAGGACCTAACCACCGAAGATACAACGTTGCTCATGGTTGCTTTGGTCGGCAAAATGCGGTTAATGTCGTTTTCGGAATGCCCAATTTCCAAGATCGACGCGCAATCGACAAACCTGAGTTCTCGTCAACACTTCGGGCTACAGCTAAATATTCTCAGTTCTTGAGCAACGCAAAGGGTTTCGATTCTTCACATCACTAACTTGTCCTAACAGCTCAAAATTTTTCCACAGTTCCACTATTGTCGGCCGAAAAGGTGCTTCACGCCGACCCAAAAGTGCTTTAGCCCCGGTGCACACATCCGACATTTACAGTTGCGACATCGTTGCGGTGTCGTACGCTAGTGTGCATGCTCCCATTTGATTCTTTGTACCACAGCCCGTATGATGGCAGTTACGATGTCGCAACGGCACGGCGGGTAGTGTGCATGCTCCCATTTGATTCTTTGTACCACAGGCCGCAAGTACGACACAGCAACGGTGTCGTAACTACAAAAGTCGGATGTGTGCACCGGGGCTTAGTTGTGCAAACTATAATTTTCAATTTTAACAATTTCAATTCGTTGTCGAAGCGTTTATCGTTTTTTAAAATAATGGCGTAGTTGTAACTTGTCAAACGTCAAAAGATGACAGCTCTCCAGATTGCGATTTATCCAAAATGAAACCTCTTATTGGAAAACTCTCCTAAATGATATTATTCACTCAATAATTGGTAAAATTGGGTATCGAACAGGATAGAAATTTTCGGACAAAGCATGACCATTTCCACTATCCCTTGAACCGATAAACCCTTGTTCAGTATAGGTGAAACTGCTTTGGAAGTCATGTGAACGTAGTTATGCCGATTTCTGCTCATTTAATGTGTTCCAAATTTCCAGAAGGGTCATTCATCCGAGGAAGAATTGGAAGATGAAATGGAGGACAAAATAGACTCTAAGATACCGGCACTGAGAACGCCTGTGAGAGAGTTATTCGGACACACCGGAGCTATTTCTGGGGCAGAATGGATAGCAGGCGGTGAACAAATAATAACAGCTTCTTGGGATCGTCTCGCAATATTACATGACATTGAAACTGGAAGTGCTTTAGTGCAACTTGTTGGTAAGTGTGTTCTTACCTCAGAGGAAAGAAAAGATAGAGGTGCCTTATAGCATTTGTTGACATCGCATTTTTGTTTACAAACAATTATAATGTACTGCGTTGCCATTCTGAGGAAGAAGTAAACTTTTCTCCGTTCTGTGGCATAGATGTTTTGCGAATATTCTGTGGATTTGGCAACACGGTTCTGTTGTTGTTATTGCACGTGACAACTAGAGGTGCGTTAAGGGTTAACTGTTCATTTTAATTTCACGTTTGTAATCGGCGTTATTTCATACAAGTTTGTGAATTTTAAGTTACATATTGTTAATTTTAATCATGGTAAATACTCGAAAAATATGTATAGTGTGTAAAACATCGGAAATGAAAACCTAACCTATCATAGGTAAGTTCACGTTTTGAATCCATAGGCGTAGAATATATCTCGTCTATGGCGTAGTATTTGTGAGATTTCGAAAACTTAATTCAATGCTAACATTTGTAGGTTTCCTTCGAATAGAGAATTTAGCAAAATATGGTGCCACGCGTTAAGATTGCAAATGAACAATTTGCCGAAATATGCATATGTTTGTTCCAAACATTTCAGCACCGAAAACTTAATAAGAGGCAGTAAGAGAACCATTGACTACGCCACTGAAATGTTTACCGTCCCTCTAGTTGTCAATTTTGCAGGTTTGTTGTTGTCCTATCTCACTTTATCATCATACTGTTGCAATTGATTACAATACAACGCTATTTACTTCTAATGGCACCTCTATCTTTTCTTTCCTCTGAGGTTCTTACTCTCGTTTCTTCACAGATGTGTCTTCTTTCGATTTTGTTTTTCGAAATTGTTAGTTCTTTCTATGGCGTCGAAGCGAATATGTCATAGACATAAGGTAACTCCTTGGCGAGATGGGAATACTGTAAATGTTATTCGGATAACTACCAAAATATGTTTTCCCAAATACTTTGCTTGGTGGAAATTTCCCGAAAGACAATGTTGAAGTTCAGCCGTGTGAGCGCAAACATAATATGCATATTATAGTGGAATATCTCAGGGTAACAACAATTGTTATGTTCTGATTAATATGCTGGATGTGTACATACATAAAAACTTTCCAACAAACAATGTTTTCTTGAATTCAGATCCCTGATTTACATATTATACAGGGTGATTTATTAGCTCACCGACAAACTTTGCCATTTGAAAGGTCCTGTACTCTATTACCCTATCGTGCGTACATTTTTCACAAGTTGGTCCTCCCCACGTAGTTCATTTAATCCATATGAACTTTTTCCTCTGAAGTGATCTCAGATGAGAAGTTTACGTCAATAAATCTGCATTACGTATTTCTGCATTTTCAGGACACGATCAAGAACTCACCTACACTGCCTCTCATCCATCACAAAAGTTGGCAGTAACCTCATCAAGGGACACAACGTTTCGTTTGTGGGATTTCAGGGAATCAGTCCACTCCGTTTCAGTTTTTCAAGGCCATGCCGAGTAAGTTTGAATCTTATAAATAGAATTCTTGTTGTACAATAAGTCGATAATTAAAGTACCGGGAATTGATAATTCAACCAGCTTAGAGTACTTGTTGAAGTTCTTTTTTTGTCGCTATGTTGGCACGGCTATGTTAACAACCAAAACACGAGTGTATCCAATGTATTTGTCGTCCCAAATGTAAACTTTTCCACAATCACATAGCATCTTTTATATGCTAGCTTCAGAAATCGGATCAATTTCATCTTTAACACTTTTTCAACTTGTCCCAGTTTTTGTGTTTTATGTCTTATAAGAAAAACTATGAGCTTGCCGAATCATCAGGAAAGCCTTCGAATGAAGATGCTGTTGAAACTTTCGATTATCATGTTATTCACTCGTCTTCTCTGCCAAAAAAATAAATAAAGAAAGAGCAAATTCGAAAAGGTGACTCTTTGCTGGCGCCGTACGCTGTGCAAGCACCACTTGATTCGCTATGCAGATGGAAGGTGTATATGTCAGGTACCACTGAGTTGCCATACTGATAATTGTTCCATCACTAGTCCTGGGATGAAAAGCCTTCCATAACTTTCATTTACCACTTCAAAGCACACGTTTTTATTGGATCAAGACCTAAAAGAGAGTCGAGTATTGCAATCGATTTCTAATAATTTGTTGAAAATGTTTTGATGATTCGTTGATGCAAGTGTACCATTCCGGCCTTGCATTAAGGCGATAGTTTCTTTGACCAATATTCCCGGTACTTCTTTGACATAATATGTTTATAGCAATAACCTTTATATTCTAGGAGCGTAACTTCTGTAGTATTTACAAAGGAGGAAAAGTTAGTATCGAGCTCTGATGACAGAAGTGTTAAAGTATGGGATTTGAAAAATATGCGATCCCCTGTAGCAACCATAAGACTGGATTCTGCCGTAAACAGGTTGAGTGTGTCATCGAATGGCATCATTGCCATACCTCACGATAACAGAAACATTCGTTTGTATGATTTGAATGGTCAGAGAATGGCAAGACTGCCTAGATCGAGTAGACAGGGTCATAACAGGATGGTTGCATGTGCTGCCTGGGCGGACGAAGTAATAAATGGTATCAATTTGTTTACTTGTGGGTTCGACAGGAGGGTATTGGGTTGGTCGATTTTGTCCATGAAAGATCTGTAATTCAGCATTTTTAAATAAGTTATAAAATGTTTTGTGATAGGTATTTATTTTTGTTTATAATAAATATTATTGTTTTCCAAGGACTGTATAATTCATTTATTTTAATCCCTTTAAGAGTAACACAGGAATTGAAAATACAGATTAATTTCTAAAAGAAGTTTTGATTCGAGGGTGGTCTCAAACGATAATGTTCTACTCACTGATGTCGAATCCGTCTTCAAATTCTTTTCTGTCCGACCATATTGTCCGGTTGGACGTTAAAAACGAAGAGACCTAAAAACTATAGGAAGTTCAAGAAGAATAAAAAAAAAAACTCTAATATTTCAGAATCTACTGAGTTTGCGGTAAATATAAAATAACAATTTATTTTAAAGAGTAATGTAGAATATCGACGAGAAAATCACCAAAGCGTTGGCGTGAAGTCAGAAATTTTTGAGCTCTCGTTCATGCTCCAATTGAACACTTTAGAATAAGTATATACAATTATGTGGTCTTCCAGGGCGCAATTTGCGCTTGAATGAACAAGCGCATAAAAATTACTAACTTCCTCACAAATATGATAAACATTATACACGACTACAAGTTATTGTGGAGACAAACAATCTTACTTGGACGACTCCAGGGCCCCCGCAAGGGTCATCAACGCCCGCGTGCCGAAAATATTTTGGCGCCCCTTAAGGGGGGAAAGTGGAGAAAAACGTCGCAGGATAATCGGCAAAAAATGTGTGAGTTTTTGTTAGGAATTTATTTGTAGAAGGGTTAAAAAAACTATCAGCAACCTTTATTGAATGCCTTAAGAACTTTATGCTGTCAGTTGTTGCAAAATACATTTTTTAAATGTTTCATTATTTTATTCAAGCATTCGATCAAAACCGCATTTTATTTTAATTTTGTAATGAAACTGCAGAGTTTTCAAAACCTGAGCTTTATTCTTCATTAAATTATTCATAATATTATATTAAAATATTAATATTATTATTAATAATTATAAAATATTATTCCATACTCCCAGCCATCTTCTCCCTTTGTTGAAGTCTAGCTTTTTTTTGCTCTCGAAATTTTGCATCAGAAGGTCGTTTTCTCTTGTATGGCTCCTAGAATTTAAGGAAAACTTGATCCAAAATTGGTAAGGACATTCACCCATGATTTACTTTGCGCCATCCCTTTGAGAATAACCCGTATGTTTTCATTTTTATGAATTTAAACCTTAAATCCGAGCCTTTAAACCTAAATGGAGTTAATATTAATAATAATAATAAGTTAAGACCGATCTGAAGCACATACCCTGTTCCTGTTATAATAATTAATTTTTGGCAAAGGTGAAATATAATATGATGGTGGCCCCAGGAAACAAATTCAAAATATCAAAGTCGATTCAATTTTTTCACAATTACAAACAATACTTCCCTATTTGAAGCAAATAAAATAGTAATTTACGTAACAAGTCCGGAAAATAGGGTTTTTTTCGGACGAATAGACAAAATTCCAGGACGAGCGTAAGCGAGTCCTGGAAGTCTGTGAGTCCAAAAAAACCATTTTCGGGCGTGTTGCGTACAATATTTTTTCGGCAACCATGTAAAATAACACTATCGCTGCTGCTTTCCATATTTTATTGCGATTGCGATAAAAAAACATGCAAATTTTTGACAACTAATTTCATATGAACTGTCAGCCGTTATCTCGGTTGCTATGGATTCTATGATTCTTTTCCGGCCTAGTCCGGGAAGTACGTACTTTCCGGACTAGGCCGGGAAATGCTACTTTCTCAGAGAAAAAGCGTCCGGGAAGTGAGCACTTCCCGGACGGTTGCCGAAAAATAATATTATAGTATATAGGTATGGGCTAATTTAGGATGTGCACCATTTTAAACAGAAAAAAAAAAATATCGAATTGTATAGACTAATAGAAATGCTAATACTGTATGTGGATAGGTACTTACCATTTCATAAAATTTAATTTAATCACAACAAGAAACAGTAAAACAAACCATAATTACACAAAATACAAATTTTTCCAATTATCTGAGTATTTTAATTTTTTGCGTCTTGACCTCAACCCCTAAACGTTTCGAAACAAAATAACTATTCTTTGGATAGGTTTCTGCTGTTATAGCATAGCAAGCAGATTTTGGTAGTTTCAGAAATTCTCTGTAACATGTAGTATTTTTCCTACAGATGGTGGCGAAAGTTTCCCCTGGCTAAAAGCTATCGCTTCGGTATTTATGATTGTTTATGTGTACCATATGCGTTTTAGTGATGATCGAAGAAATGGTGCCCGCCGTCCGGTGCAAGGTGGTCCATAAAGAAATCACGTACCGACAAAGGGATGATTATTTATGATTTGTTTACTCGAAAAGAATCGTATAATTGCAATCTGTGGCCGAGGTTATTTTATAGGGATTGTGACGTTCGGGAACTTGTTTGGATGTGTAAAAGATGTCTTAGCACGTTTAAAATTGTTGAAAAAATAAAAAAAATCTTTTTCAAAAATCTTTGGTCTTTCGGATTTTCATGCGGTCTATAAGAGATTTTGGCGCCCCTTAAGAGTGGCGCCCGCGTGCGGTGCACGCGTTGAACGCGCGGTTGCGGGGGCCCTGGACGACTCTGTAAAAACGCTTGTCCAGTTTTCATTGGAAGTCACACCATGGGCGCTCGATTTAAAACCCTATATTTGAAAATAATATTGATTGTATTGAATTCTGATGTCGATTCATTCAGATAGTTTGCGATGTGAATAGCTCTTTTGACACATTAATGCTACTTTATTATTCTACTGTGTTACAATTTAGTTATTCTATATTTTCGACCTATAATATACTAGCAAGGAACATTATCAATTATGATGACATGATCTTTACATGAAATCATAAGCTCACAATGATCTTGGATATGTTTTGTATGAAGGTGAGGCAAACTAGTAATAACATTGATAAAATTTATCGAAAAATGTAGTGGATATTTTATTGGTTAATCCCACCTAGTATTTCTCGTAGTCTACCAAAAATCTTTTTTTCTGTGGTATGAGGGTCTTTAGGATGCGAAATCGTTTTCTCCAGAACTTGACGTATCCCTACCGACTTTGAAAGTAACTAGAAGAATATATTTGATCTTAAAATATTCATGTTCAATTCTCAAGAACGTGTGTCGCAGAATTTTGCCAAACATAATCGTCGAAATCATTAAAAACCTCTCTCATTTTCTCGATGACTATAGAATCCTTCTTCGGTGTTTGATGAAATTTTCTTTAACGACTCTCAAGAACCCATTTATAATGATAAGATGAGGAACATGAGCACTACTCCCACCAATAACAGCGATCAAATTGCCACTTGAAGGCACTCCTATTATATCGGGCAATGAAAGTGACCAAATCGAGCAATCGACAGATACTATTTCATATGACGATCAACTAGTTTACTGGGATCTATTCAAGAGGACTAGTAAGACAATAAATTGCCAGCTGGTCCTGCTTCTTGATCAATTTCTTGTGAATTGGAAAACTCTCGAATATTAGAAATATTCTGGTCTATTCAAGTGAGTTTAGATATACTTAATCCTACTAAAAAGAAAAAATCTGGGTAAAATGCTCGTTTTATTATTTTTTTATTAATCCACCTACGGACCGCACTGGTCTATGCGTATCATTAGAAAGATTATGAAGAAGTGGGCTGCAGCCAATGAAAGTAACCAAATCGGCATGTGGTGAAATGTAGGCTATATTAGATAATAGAAACAAACAAATCTACACATTCTGTTTCCAGAGACGAGTCGATAGAATACTAGGGTATATTTGAAAGTTCTGTTAGGTAGTAAATACCCTGACTCCTAATGAATTGCTGGAAATTTTGACAACCCCTATATAATCAAAACATTCTGGCTCCATCCAAGTGACTGGATATACTATTTCTACATCTCGGTCAGAGAAAAAGTGAATGTAATAAGATGTACTTAAGATCTGTAGTATGTTTGTTCAAAACCATACGGTCCATTCCTTCACCTCAGGAATACGCTATACATTTTTCATTTCACTTCAGTTGTTCTTTCTTAAAGTCCGGGATATAGACATACTTTAGCGCCATTTTTATGATTGCGCGAATGAGTAAGACTTTGGTGACCGTTTTCCAATAATTCTCTGTAAAAATAAAATGATCAAGAGAAAATACGAAACAGGAATGTTAGCGACCGCTGCAATGTACTCGAGTTCAAAATATATTTCAGTCTTGCGCTCTTCACAAAATGATGAAAACGCGACGAAAGTTGAAAATGTTTGCTACCTTTCATTCGGTCAGATGTGTCAGGCCACTTTCGGCGAATGAGTTACAACTGTTCATATGGGTATAGCAATGCCAATAGCGAACGAATAGGCAACGTTTGTCAGCTGTATACTCGGATTGAGATTGTATTAATGGTTCTTTGCTAACTCGAAAGATGGCTACTCAATTCTCGGAAAATCGGCACTCTTAGAGACATAAGCCTAACCGTTTTACGGAAAATTCACCACGCTCTGCTATTTATATGGAAGGTGTATAGGGCAGGGAACACTGAGTGCAATACTGGTGATTCCATCGGAGTGTTTCCGGGATCAAAACCAAAATCATCTGAGAGAGAACGCTCCTTAAAAATTAGTTTGTATATATACGAACAAACTTTCAATTGCCAATTATAAAGATTCGTAAAGATGGTATTTTGAATTCTTTTCATTTATGGTTTTGTCGATTAGTTTATGTAGATATCTAATTAGGGTAACGTTCACTCTCTAGCAGAATTTATTAATAGGTATCAACTCTGACGAATGGGTTATTCCTGGAAATATAACCAAACAAGTTTATTGCACAGATGATAACTTATTAGAATTGAACTGTAACCTTGTGATATACTGGAGAGACTATATCTTATTCAAGACAACTCTTCTTTGTTTACTTACACCGAATTGTGAATGTGAACAGTGAAAAGAAATGTAAGTAAAAATTTTATATTTTATAATCCCCTCGTTGAAAATATTCCTTTGTGTCTGTGTATATGAATATGTACACATATTGAGTTTGGTAATGCAATAACCGGCTGTATTTAATACAATATTCTTCTAAATTTCCACAAGAATCTCTCTAGTTAATAACATGCAATTGAAGCAATTTAGGTTCCCATAATCTGAATTTAGAGATTTCTGTGAAAATTTAAATTTTTTTATTGGGAATTATATTAAATTCCTAGTAGGTATCATATGTCAAATAAAAATTGCAGTAAAGCTGTTGTAAGGAGCTTTTAGTGCTGGTTCATTCATACCTATTAGACGTTTATGGAATACTAATCATAAATTTGAGCTGAAAATTTGCATGTTTGAGACATTGATCTTTCTTCATAAAATATTTTCAGATCTCTACCACTTCCGGTTATACCGAAAACAGACTACTGTTTCCTTATTTCAAATGGCACACCCAGTATATTATTGCATCATTTGATGTCGATTTCCGAAATATGCCATATCTTGAATAAAAACTCAGAGGTTCATGAGTTGATGGGATTGTTATGAAAAAAATGGTGGCTACGATGACTCAATTTTTTTTTTAAATTTCTGCAGTAAATTTTTTTTTTAAAAACCTTTTCCATTTTCGATTCTGCAAATACGTAGTATAATAAGTGTACGAGTTGCCATACAAAAGAATGTGAAATACTTACTGTCAATAATAAGGCCATTGCCCGTTGCTAGTTGCATATTGCTCCGGTGTGCGACCCTACTTATGTGTAAATAAATATTTTGCAAGATAGAACGACTTTTGATAGTTATCGCGTTTGTTACTAGATTGGTTGATTATTTTCATTGGTTGCTAAGATAAACAGAACAGTAAGTGATTGACTAAATATTCATTGAAATAATGAAATAATTCACAAACAAATTGAATTTAATTCATTTAATATTGAAAGTCAAAGTACAATTATTACAATTGCTGATAGAAATACCGCTGCTGGCTTCAGAAGTAGCTGAATTCACAGAAAATGTTGCTGAATTCAACATTTGTTGTCTCAACTCGTTACTTTCCTTAGTTTGCAAAATTTTTTCATCAAAGTCGCCAACTATTACATTCCTACACAGCATTGAAAATCTAGCTACGAAAGACTATTTTAATTTTTTGGAATTTGTTTTTTAGTTTGAGTAAGAAGTGTGTCTTTTTTGCGAAAAACGCCATAATTATCTCGAACGTTAAGAACCACCGACAATAATTGGAGTCATCGCTGCGCTCATCTTTCAAACTATTGTCTTCAATCGGTAAAATGTCCTTATCGACCTCGATACTTAATATAATATTTCTGCTGAGATGCTTTATATATTTTATTTGTAGATATTAATAAATTGTACAAACTGTACGATTATCTGAAATATCATTTGTTCGACTCTAGACGGACACTACCTTTTCTTAGTCGAAGACCAACCTATTTCTGCGCTTTATATTGCTCCGTCTTATATTTGAACCTACCATAGGCACCTATACAAAACTAGTACCTGCATTCTAATGAAAACTTTTTTAGGAAATGACGAAGGAATTTGGCAAGTTTTTAAAATGATTTTGTCATACATGAATTTAGAAATTTACTATTCTTTCCTTCATATACCAATTTTCAAATCATACTAATTTTTATTCAACATCTAATATGATGATAACTAATATATGATATAATAGCTATAATAGATATAATAGAACGTAGAAAAAATTGACAAAAAATGAAGTAAGATGAGAAATTTTTGGAAATTTGGAAACACCTTGTGTTCTGTATAATAAATAACGATCCACATATACTTAGAGTTTGTTGTCTCTAACCAGATGTTGTATGGTATTACAGCACTCCAAAGCACTTTGCTTTGCTGACCTGAGAAAGCGTAGAATCATAGAACAAAGCTAAATGTTCTAAAAGCAAAAAATTCCGATATGTGTGCCAGGGCTGCGTGGTATGGAATACAATGAACTCGTTGGACGTGAAATGTTCTATGGGTTTAAAAAGAACACTACAGGACAGTAGTCCAGCAGAGGTCTACCATATTGATACAACGATCCCCTTGGTACTATACCAAGGGGTAAGCAGTGTATAGAGCAACATATCAAATTGTACAAAGTGTAGAAAGCTATCTGATCTGATATGATACGATGTGTTTCTCAAATTAAAATTTGAACTGTTTTTGAAATTCCCATTTAGTTAAAATACCTACTTCCGTTAATGATCATCTTTTTTGTGCTGACAAAAACTAAATAGATTTTCTTCTAATTTCTTTCAGGTTGGTTCTATTTCTTTTCGTCGCCTTGCTGGCCTGTGGACAAGCAACTCATTTCATCACCAAAGTGAATGAAACAGTTCATCACAACGTCATTCTACAAAACAACGAACCATGGAACCCTGAAATGTATGCGAAAAAAATCATTCTCAGGAATTTGACAGGAGCAATTACTTCCCAGAGTTTCTCATTGCTAACAGAAGTGGAGGAGATATACTTTGCTTATAGCAGTATAGAAGCCGTTCTTGATGATGCATTCAAATATAATACAAAATTAAAAATTCTCCAATTCTCGTACAATACCCATCTTCCTGTGATAACAAACGAAATGTTGAAAAGCTGCAAACATCTGAGCAAATTTATAATGGGTCATAACAAGAAGGTTGATGGTATAAGCAAAAATTTATTCAGCAATCTTCTCAATCTCACACATATCGAAGTGACAAAACAAAGAGAGATTCCAAATATATTAACAGAAAACTTTTTCCGCAATTCAAGGTCATTAAAATCCATTAAGATTCATTTCTCGAATGTAACAGTGGTTGATTCAGGAGCTTTCGAAGATTTGTACCAACTAGAGTTTTTGAGCTTGGTAGAGAATGAAATAGTTGATATCGGTGTGGGTGCTTTTAAGAGCCCGAAACTAGTTGATGTCTACCTTGGATGGAACAAACTCACTTCCTTCTCTGGAGAGGAGCTATCCCATTTGAGAAGACTAAGAAATTTGGACATTTCTTTCAACCCGTTGAAGGTGATAGACTTGATAGGAATCAGAAGAAGTGCTCCAAACTTGTCGGTTCTGTCCCTCGTGAAAACTTCTCTAAGTTGCGATGAGAAAAAGAGTATCAAAATGCAGGAGAGCTCCGATTTTCAGATACGAATGGATTTGATGGAAATTGAAAAATGTGAAGCATGAAGATGGAAATATTTTCTTTACTGATGATATTATTAATATGTGATATTTACGGATAACGAAGAAATATAAATAACGTATAAGACAAAAATGAATAAAGGATTGCAAATATGTTTTCTGTTATTTGAAACTATGTTAAACATTTCAATAGTTTGAATAAAACCCCATCAAATGATACGTAGAACTTGGATGTAATTGAAAAAATATTTTATAGAAAATCAAGACAACGTTTCTTCAATTATATGTTAATTCTTATAGCTCAGCATATATGATTATCACAAATATTATCAATTACCAGACTCTGAGCTAAGTATTTTCACAAATTCATATATTTCTCTCCAAGTACACTCAGTGACATTTCGAATGTAACACCTAAAAGAGATAAATTCTTCAAATTCAATACTCTGTTATACTTAAAGCATGCTATGTTTACAAAGTTATCATTTGATATGTTAATATTTACTAGCAAATAATATTTAACCTTTTTTTGTACACGATTCTTCCCTCTCTGTTATTGATCTTTTATTAACCAGCGTAACGAAATACATATATCAAGTTCTAAAACGATGATAGAATTGTGCGTATCAAGATGTTGATTTGTCCTTTGGCAAGGTGTTCTCAATCAACGTTTATGGTGAACCCCCTCTCTCGGGGGATTGCAGTTTTTCATACCGGGACCACTGATGGAATCATGAGTATAGCAACTCAGTGGACCCTGCCATATACACCTTCCACTCGTTATGCATCTTCTCTCTCGCGGAATTGCAGTTTTTCATACCGGGACCACTGATGGAATCATCAGTATAGCAACTCAGTGGACCCTGCCTTAAACACCCATCTCTTGGGCAAAGAGCATCTACAGTACTATCCAGGAATAAGTTCATTATGCCACAATTACGATGATGTGTATGATTCATATATGAACAGAAGAAGGTACTGAAACTCTAAAAACCAAATGTCATTTCTAGACTTGCCCGAAGGATGAATGGATTCTTGTACCTTCTTCTTATAATTGCTTCTTCCTAAGAATAATTGTTTGCTGTACCATCTTCGAGGGCAGCGATTTTTCTTCTTCCATTTCTTGCTCAAAAATAGCATTGATATTATAGAAAACGTGGCTGGAGGAAAAAAATAAGTTTGTATATTTATTGTTAAACTACAACTGAAGGCTGCTCGCTTGGGGGCTCGCCCCAGTTGCGCAATTTTTCGCTCTGAATTGCGCGCTGTTTTGGGTAGTGCGAAATCCCACTCAAAGTGAGTACATTGCGCAAGGAATTTTCGCAATTTCGCCATTTTTTCTAACGCAGCTTCAGTTACTCGTTAGATCGTAAATTAATAGTTAGAATGAGAAATACATAATCTTGTGCTGGATATGAAATTGAACTCGGTGTCCGTCAGGGTTCTGTAGTCTGTACTGGGACCATGTTTTTTATTTTATTTGTTGATTTACCGGAGTAGGTATATAGAAGTTTCATCTTTCATCATTAGACGAATTATAGTTAAATAAAACATGCTAGAGTATAAATTCTAACGTGAAATTATGGATATTTTTCGCTAAAACAAAATTTAATATGTACTTAGTTTTTGTGAAAAAACCAGTTCAACAATCCATATCATACTAGAACTGATAAGTACGGGTGGTTCTAATAGTTAATTTCCCATGTGTCAGAATTTAAGTTGTTAAAATATCTAGAGTTCATGGTCGTTAAAATTTTGGCGTGGCATTCTTAGTCAATTTTGAAGGTGCGCCATCTCCCAAGGAATTGAGGTTTTTCATCCCGGGATCAATCATCACTTTGGCACTCAGTGATCCCTGTCAAATACACCTATCATCACCATAGCGGAGCATGGTGACTTTGCGGTAGAACATTCGCGTTTATATCCGAAACGGTTTCGATTTGCCGATATATGCGCAGCCCACGACGCCATCTCTCGGGCAAGCAAATAGTCACTATTGAATTATCACCTATAACAAAGTGACTTCTACACTCAACAGAAAACCTCGCCATTACAGGCCTATGCAAATAATTCACTGGACGAGAACTTCTAGGAGCGTGCAAGTAACTTCTTGTAAGCCAAACGAGACTAGCTCCTAATGATTGGGCAATATACCTTAAGGTCGATGTGCAATGTATCTCTTAACAGTAATCAGTGACTTTCAACGTCAGTAAGGCTTTGGAAAGGATAGCATTTCTGGCCATTCTGTCAGTCGAATCGGAATGGACACAAGACCTGGAAGAGTCAAGAAAAAAGGGTATTGGATTAAAGAGGAATAACTATGTAAACTCAACTATATTTTCTATGATTCAAATCGTAGAAGAGACCTCAGATTCCATGAAAAAGAGGAAAGAACTTCCATCAAAACCTTTCGACACAATCTCCATTTTGATCGGGAACTGTACCATCTGGACACCTGCTAGGAGCATCCACGATATTTCTACTCTTCTTCGGTGTGCCGTCTTCGTAAGACAACGTTCCTGCAACTATGTTATTTAAACATTTGTAGATGACTCCGTTAAAGGTCACTGTTAACTCCTTGTTTTCATCTGATGTGTTGCTTTCCTTTTCGTCTTCGACAGGACAACAAACTAGTTCATTTTTTTCCTTCGCAAATTTAATGTCGAGAAATTCGCACTGATTCTCGGCCGAATGTGCAAAATTTAACAATAAAAACAACAAGAACACGGGCACACCAGCAGATATCATTATCGATCAATGTTTGACTCAGTGAACAATGTGGGTTCTCAACGATATTTATATTTTTTGTCAAGTATTATCTTTATGAGCATTATATTATTTGACTCCCTACAGTGAGGTGCCTATAATTCATTTTTCGAAGTTCATATACTTAATTATCGCAATTATCACAATTATTTCTATACAGGTGGTTTTAAAATATCCAATATAAAAATAGTATATTGTGCAACAAGTGGGGAAAGTTCAACTTTTCTCGCGAATGTGTAAGTTCGTTCACTAGCCTGAAAGGCGAGTGCCGCAAACACACGAGCGAGAAAAGGACTTTCTCCACATGTTGCACACTATACTTTTCCCACAACTGCACAAATTTCAATAATTCAAGTAATGGACTTGATTCAAATCAAAATGTGCTAATTTATTGCGTTTCCATAGAAACGACTCAAAAGCCCAATTTCATTGGTCTAACAAGCGAGGTGTGGGCAAAGTGCCGTGAGAAATAATATTTTCCACAGTATGAGCAATACATAGTTTGGAAATTCAGTAAGCTATGAAGAATACGCTACTTCTCATAACAGTTAGCAGTTGTAGGAAAATATACTTTTTCACTAAACAGCCTTCTGGATTATTATTGTTATTTCGCTTAATCGGGGTCGTTACGGCTCTGTTAGCCTACCAGTAACTGCGACCAAATTGATCTTTTGTTCTTAACCCTACCTATTCATACGAACCCAGGGAGGCCGTCGATGCTGTTAACGAAACTGACGACATCGTTAGGAGTCTTGGCTATGACTTCGTGAGTATCTAGAATTGACTTTCCCCTTTCTTCTTTCTGCAGATCTCATCTGCTGACTTAGACATGCGATATAACAGGTATTTGCATCGACAGTATCCTGTCAGCACCATCATCCGAAGCTCAGCTCGTGGAAGCTCCAGGAGCTTTCTGGTATAGGTCGGTGAAAGCACCACAAATTTAATTGCCCGAGCAAGACCAGTCGTATTGTTCCAGAGAGTTTTCCTATTGTCCCACTCCAATTATTGGACTGCTGTTTTGTATTGGTATTTTCTAAACCTACAAGGGCTCAGTACCAACAGGTGTCAGCCTTGGCGCCCTTTCTGCAAGTTCATCAGCTTTTTCATTTCCTCAATACCACAATGACTCGGTACCCATAATAGAGTTACTTCATTGACTCTAGTTAGTTTCTTGACTCCCATGTCAATAGAAAACCCTTGACTGTATAATTCCAGGGACCTCAGCGTGGCTTGGTTGTCCGTAGGGATGTACACTTAGAACCGTTTTTTTCACAAACAAATAACTGAATTTATTACTAGAGCGCACGTTTTATGTACGCATAAAGCACTCTAGGAATAAATGTATTCATTCGCATGTGAAGAAAACGGCCCTTAAGAGGGAACACCACCACGTGTCGCTCAGTTCAAAATGAAATTAGGGACAATAATAAACAATAATTCACATTGTAGAAAGTGAATATTTTCAATTTGCGAATGAAAATAAAACAAATTTTTCGTAACTCAGCAAAAATATATTTAATTCAACAAAAACAAAAAAATTTCGATATATCAAAACACCAAGCTACTCAGAGACATTAAATATACTTAATCGTATGGTTGGTACAAATAATGTTTATTGCTTGATGCTTTAGTGGAAATTCGTATTAAAATTCCATACTGTCCGGCCATAAACAGTTAAGATTTCGAATGGTAAGACCTAGAAACTTAAATTTTCAGAGGAGGTTCGAATATCGAAGGCCCCAGTGGAGTTCATGGAAGGGCAAAATTCAAGGTTTAGATGAATACCTATGGCCGTTTTAGATAATTTCGAAACTACAGATTCAATGATATTTATAGTATAAAAGCTCTTTAATTTATTAAAATAGTCCATATTTTCGAAGGGAATCCCTGTATATAACTCATTACCAATAATTAGGAAAGCTGCTGCAATTTTCCGTTAACGATCATCATTCTCACTTATCAGCATTTATTGAGGAAAATTATCTTTCAGAATAATAACGAATCGGTCTGATGAGCAAGCATGCATTTTCGAAGAAAAAAATTATTTAGTATAGTATAATCCAAAAACTTCGAATGGGTATTTAAAATATCACAAATAATTCTAAATATGTGTAAGAAAATGGTCAACTATCCCAATGCTAATCCTGATCTTTACGAAAACTGATACTAACGCTATTCGCTGGAAATTTTGAACAAATGATATAAATGTCAAATATAAAAAATTATGGTTATCATCTTGTCCAAATATCTTGAAATATCTGTAATTTTTGAATTTTGATCTATTCCAGGTTAAAATCATTAACGTTTTTCCAACCGCTGGCTGTGAAGATACTCAATACATAGCTCTAGAGATGGCATATACTAGAGACTTGATATTTTCAGGGTAAGTTAAAGGTCGGAATATATCGGTAAAGTTCGTTGATGGACAAAATCTGTTGTTATTTTCTTATATCTCCATATTTCAGAAGTCAACAGTCAGATTTTACTTATGTATAAATTTTGGTTTGAAACCATCCCTGGCTCAATATTCGAAACACCTTTATACAGACATTGTAAAGAAATGATACAGCTCTCTGTTCGGTCAACGAACGCTCAAAACAGAATCTTGAATTACACAGAAACTTTGAAAACATTCAAAAAAACATTGAAAACATTGGAATGGTGATATGTTATACTTATATATGATTTCATGTGAAACAGGAAAAAAATTTCATTTCTACTCTAGACACAACTAAGCATAGTACCGTCTGGGCACTTGTCAGCAGTATTTATGATATTATTAATTCTCAAGGCTGGTGGTGGTGGTGGTAGCCGTGGTAGCCCACTCTTGGTACTTTTTCTCTCTTCTTCGTCATACAAACATCTGTAGACTATCCCTTTGAAATGTATCTTCAACTCTTCCTCACTGGCTTCGACGGGGCAACAATTGAAATCAACTTTTTCTTTCGATAATTCGATACGAACAATTTCACACTGATCATCTGCCGAATGTACCATACTAACCAACGGCAAGAGAAACAATAAGGCTAGATCAGCAGATACCATAATCGACCAACGGATTTACTTTTCTGAACGATTCTCTTCGAATGTGTTATATTACCTCCTTTTATTGGTATTTCGATAATTTATGATTCGAAATTAATTTACTTGATTATCGTAATTAATGTCTTACTGTAATACAGGTGGTTTCAAATTATGCTCAATATGGACATATATTCAGCCACCTATTTGGTTGATTATTTTACTAATATGGAACTTTTGGAATCGGACAATGGAAATGATCTTCAAACAGTTCAACCTTGAAAATTTCACCACCAGAAGGGTGGTAATGGCCGAAAAGTTGCTCCAGATAGCGGTGAGGAACTTATTTTCTTCAATAAAATACTGGGGACAGATGAAGTCTCATTCCAGCTCAGTGGTCGTTCAAACCTACACAATAATGTTCATTGGGCTGTACTTACAATTGGATCTAAGAGAATATGCCAGCGAGGTATCATGGTATGGGCTGGTATCTCCGAGTTTTGAGGCTTAGTAGGCCCATTTTTCATCGAGGGCCGGATAAATGGTTGACAGTACCTTGACCATTTGCCTGATAACGTGATACCAGCATTAGAACTGTGACATGTACTGGTTCATGTAGGATGTTGCGCCGACCATACTTCCAGGAATACTTCAGAGATGTATTCGATTAAAGAGTCATAGGTATTGGCTTGGAATCTCAATGGGCACCAAGATCTCCAGACTTGTGAACACTACTTCAGGCATAGAGTCGAAGACATGGTATTTTAAGAATGAAGCGCTGGCTTGACCGAGTTGAAAGTAAGGGTTAAAGAAGTCTTCGGAAGACTCGACACAGTCGAGATATCAGATGGAAGCTCAAGTCCAAAGAAAGATTTCAAAACGTCGTGAGAATCGGTGGAGAGAGTGTCCAATATGAAAGAAGTCATTAATGTAAATAAACAGTAATAATTGTTAATAAAGTAAGGAGCTTTTGATCGCGTGTTCATTCATGCGCCTATTGTACTCATAAACACCACAGATACAATTTTGTAGTCTCCAGGGATACCTATGGGAATATGTTGACTAAAAGGGTGCAAACGACCCATGAATGATCGAGCTTTTAAAAGTTCCTGACCTATGTTAGAATTTTCATCATCATCTACATCACCACGGACAGCCAGATCATGCTGAGAATCCTGGAATCATATTGTTGACCTGAGAGTGCCGTATCACCATAAAGCAACTGGCCAGAGGCAATAAAGTGACTCTACTATGTTTACCAGGGCACTGTGGTGTTGAAGGAAATGAAAAAGCCGAAGAACTTGCAAAAAGTGCATCAAGGTAAACACCTGCTGGACCTAAGCCTTTCTATGAGCTAGGAAAAGACCAATATAAGGCAGTGGTTCAGCAATGGAAGTTGAATAACCTATGCCAGAAAACTCTTGAAGCTGTCACGAGCCGAGCTTCGGGTGATGGTGGGACTGCTGACGGGACACTGTCGGTACAAACATCATTTGTACCGTATGGGAAAGACAGCAGATGAGATTTTGAGGCTCTGTGGATTAGAAGCAGAAACAGCCGAACACATGGTATGCAAGTGTCCAGAGCTGGCTGGCCTAAGAACCAATCATATGGGGAAGCAGGTCCTGGATACCCGAGAGGTAACGGCCAATGCCCTTAAGGAAATTGTCAGTTTTATCATCGTCCTTAACGACCTCCTTGGGTTTCTATGAATGAGTAGGGTAGAGAACAAAAGATCTACATGGTCGCAGTTCCCGGAAGGCTTACTGAACCACAACGACCCCAGTTCAAATAATAATAAAAATATAGAATTTTCAATGGTTCTTATGATGAAATCAACAAGAAATTTTGCAAGAAGCTTAACATTCATTGTTATTTCAATGTATATACGTAAAACCTCAACTCATCGGATTCATTGTGATGGAAATATTGGAAATTTCTTTTAAAATAATCAATTTTGTATGCTTCTGATGATGATGATTCAGATCTACAAGAAATTTACATATTATTTATTTCATATCAACACCAAAAACCTCTACTCTGTCGGTTTTTTGGTTACGGAGAAATATTGGCCAATTTTTTCTCGAAATTCTTCGGGAATATTCTATGTTTATGATTATTCGATGAATATGGAGCATAAAGTTGTGATCAAATCAGCAGTTTTGAAATTCACTTAGTGGAATTGTGCCTACCTACTCGAGATCGCGTTCAAGATCCGAACCTATCCTGAAAATTTCAATTATTATATCTTGGTCCTTCCGTTCGAAAGTTATCATGGATACGACCGTATGGACAGAACTGTTGAGAACGGGTTTTGGCAGCGGTGAGTCGAATTTTATTGCTCCAAATTCGAAAATTACGAACATTGTGATCAAATGATACTAGTTCTTTCGTTCTCAAAGAAATGCATTTTTTGAGGAAATCCCTGTATATATGTCATTACCTATTAAGAGAGCTGTTTCAATTTCCTTTAATAATCAACCTTATCATTTATCAGATTCATTCATTAGAATTGTCCTTGAAATATAATAACCACACATCCTAATGAGCAGGCCAGCATTTTCGAAAATTTTCTAAACTTTTTCTTTCTTACGAATCTATTTTCTTTAAGAATTCGTGAATCTAAATACGTAGTTCAAGATGCAGGCCCATGGGCGCCCGCAGGGGGGGAGGCAGGGGGGGCCATGGCCCCCCCTGAGATTTTGATTGCCGCATTTTTCAGCACAACTTCCTCAATATTACTTTCTCAATCCAAAGGGCAAGGAAAAAAGGAAGGTGATGGATTCACAACAATTTTCCGGTTTTCAATAGAATTACTATACATATAGTAGAGCATATAGCAGAGGTATTTTTTTAATTGAAAACTTTTTTAGACGCATCGAGCACTTTTTGGGTGAAGAAAAATCATGGAACCGAACGCACTCCATGCGTGTCAATTTTTTTATAAATTCATCTTATATAATTGTCTTTAATAGATGAAGGTAAGAAAAAAAGTGTTGCAGAAAATAGAAAAAAAAATTTACCGATTATAAAAACAATAGTTTTTTGCTGAACTCACGATATGCCTATACGAGAGAGCACCAAGAACTCTGGCAATTTTAGTGATCTTTTGAAATTCAGAGTAGACGCTGTTGATACAGATTTAGAGATCCATTTATTCAACGCAGCTGGTAACTCGAAATATACTTCTCACAGAATTCAAAATGAGATCATTCCGATAGCTGGGCATGGTAATAATGACAAATATTGTAGAAGAAGCAAATTCTTCGAAGTATTTCAGTGTAATGGCTGACGAGTCTGCTGATATTTCTGGACATGAGCAGTTCATTGGAATACGATATGTACATAAGCAAAATGAAAATTTTACAGTGAATGAAGAGTTTCTTGAATTCGTACAATTGAACAAATTGAATGCTGATTGCATACCTACTCCAATCCTTGAGTTTATAGAAAAATCTGGTTTGAATTTGGACAAACTTGTAGCACAAGGTTATGATGGATGCTCAACAATGGCTGGTGAAATTCACGGGGTTTAAAAGATCATAAGAGATAAGTATAAGAAAGTAATTTATTTCCATTGTGCCTACCATAGGTTGAATTTAGTAATAAATGACATCAGTAAAATTAATAAAATTCGTAATAGCATTGGCACCGTTAAGGACATTATAGTCTTTTTTCGAGAGAGTACTTTAAGAAGAAATCTGATTCCAAATATTCCTTTGTTTTGTGAAACTCGTTGGTCAGCTGAATATAAATCTTTGCTAGTTTTCTCTGAAAACTACATTCAAAACTCTTTCTGCTATAAAATCTGGAGAAATTTCAATGAATTCTTCACCAACAAAAAGAGCTGCTCAGTTATGGGCTGCAATAAACTCTTTCACTTTTGTGGTTTGTTTGACGGTAGCAAGTAAATATTCAAATATATTGGAACAATAGCAAATACACTACAAGGTGTTTCTATTAATTTTGTGGATGTTCACCGTCATATAAATTTAAGATCATTTGATTTCTTCCCTTGAAACGAGATTCTCGAAAGAACATGTAATGCTTTTTTCTTTGTTCAATTTTTTGCCAAAGAATTCAATTAGTAGATATTGAATCTTTTTTTTTTATTTTGCATAGCCCTCCCCCCCTCTTATGAATATAAATACAGAAAAAGAAAAAAACGGAATACTGATGTCGCCTACTACAATCATGGACGTTTTTCAATAATTTTCATTTTGCCCCCCCTGAGAAAAATTTCTGCGGGCGCCCATGTGCAGGCCCATGAAAGACATCACATGATGGTTAAATCATTTTTGGCTACATAAGTACAACCTACTGACATATTTCCTGTCCAACCAGCTGTACCACCATCATCCGAAGCTCAGCTCGTGGAAGCTTCAGGAGCTTTCTGGTATAGGTCGGTGAAAGCACCACAAATTTAATTGCCCGAGCAAGACCAGTCGTATTATTCCAGAGGGTTTTCCTATTGTCCCACATCAATTGTTGGACTGCTGTTTTGTATTGGTATTTTCTAAACCAACAAGGGCTCAGTACAAACAGGTGTTAACCTTGACGCCCTTTCTGCAAGTTCATCAGCCCCATACCCATAATAGAGTTACTTTATCGACTCTAGTTAGTTTCTTGATTCCCATGTCAATAGAAAACCCTTGGTGTATGATTCCAGGGACCTCAGCGTGGCTCGGCTGTCTGTAGGGATGTACACTTAGAACAGTTTTTTTCACATGCAAATAACTGAATTTATTACCTTCTAGAGCGCACGTTTTATGTACGTATTAAGCACTCTACAAATAAATCTATTTATTCGCATGTGAAGAAAACGGCCCTTAACAGGGAACATCACCACGTGGCTGCTCAGTTCAAAAACGAAATTCTTCTTGAAAATCACCGGGGAGAGGTTTTCAGATACTTTCCCTAAACAATAATCTACATTGTAGAAAGTGAATATTTTCAATTTGCGAATGAAAATAAAACTCAGCATTAATATATTAAATTCAACAAAAACAAGAAAATTTCGATATATCAAAGCACCAACCTAATGGTATTCAAATTCCATTCTGTCTGGCCGTAAACAGTTAAGCTTTCTACTGGTAAGACCTAGAAACTAGGAGGTTCGAATATCGAATGCCTCAGTGGAGTTCGTGCAAGGGCAAAATTCAGGGTTTAGATAAATACATATGGCCGTTTTAGATAATTTCAAAACTACAGATTCAATGAAATTTATAAAAGCTTTTTAATTTATTAAAATAGTCCATATTTTCAAAAGGAATCCCTGTATATAACTCATTACCAATAATTAGGAAAGCTGCTGCAATTTTTCGTTAACGATCATCATTCTCACTTATCAACATTTATTGGGGAAAAGTATCTTTCAGAATAATAACGAATCGGTTTGATGAGCAGGCATGCATTTTCGAAGAAAAAAAAATATTTAGTATAGTATAATCCAAAAACTTTGGATGGGTATTGAAAATATCACAAAGAATTCTAAATATGTGTAAGAAAATGGTCAACTATCCCAATGCTAATCCTGATCTTTACGAAAACTGATACTAACGCTATTCGCTGGAAATTTTAAACGAATAATATAAATGTCAAACATAAAAAATTATGGTTATTCATCTCTTGAAATATCTGTAATTTTTGAATTTTGACCCATTCCAGGTTAAAATCATTAACATTTTTCCAACCGCTGGCTGTGAAGATACTTAATGCATCCAGAGATGGCATATACTAGAGACTTGATATTTTCAGGGTAAGTTAAAGGTCGGAATATATCGGTAAAGTTCGTTGATACACAAAATCTGTTGTTATTTTCTTATATCTCGATATTTAAGAAGTCAATAGTCAGATTTTACTTATGATTACCCTTGTTGTTTGAAACCATCCCTGGCTCAGTATTCGAAACACCTTTATACAGGCATCGTAAAGAAATGATATAGCTCTCTGTTCGGTGAATGAACGCTCAAAACAGAATCTTGAATTACACAGAAACTTTGAAAACATTCAAATGGTGATATGTTATACTTATATATGATTTCATGTGAAACAGGAAACAAATTCCATTTCTACTCATATACACAACTAAGCATAGTACCCTCTGGACACTTGTCAGCAGTATTTATGATATTAACTGTTGCTCCTATCAGTTCGAGAAAAGTGAAATTCACGCGTGAAGAATCGGTTTCAACGATTCATAATGTACATAGGGAAAAACTACCCAAGCAGTTGAGCAGTTCCAGTTCTGATGCTGATACAAGAGTTGAAACCAATGAAAATAGAGGCTCTGAATGGAAAGTGGTAAACCTAAAAAGACCCATTCGTGAAACTCGAAAATCCCTGGTTACGGGCAGCTATACAGGAGCAGCTGAGGTTGAAGGATTGGACAAGATTGTAGCCCTTCATGTCTCAAATTTGAAGCCGGAAACTTCTGTAGAAAATTTAGAACATTTTCTAAAGCGCAATTTCACCTATGTAAAATGCGAGAAGTTAACATCTAGATACCCTGTTTCATATTCCTCGTTCAAGGTACTTATATCGAGTAATGACTATGAAAAAGCACTGAATGGTGCAATTGGCCCAACAAAGTAAACGTACATCGTTTTTTTCATCAAAGAAGGGTGACTCAACATCCAGTAGGTTAAACTTCAGTTCAAGTTGTTTAGGTGTAGAAATTTTTAATATTCTTCAGTTGAACATACAATGTATTTACAATAAATTGGAAAGTTTGGAGGTACTATTGAGTGAGATAAAACCTAATGTATTGAGTTTGGTGGAACGTGGAACACTGGTGCAGCGTGGATAGTGTGAATTTTGTGGCTATTCCAGGGCATGTAAGGGCTGACTTTTTTTGCCGCGTCTTCAGACTGCATATAACATCGAGCCATTGCTCGATGTTATTCACCAAATCGGGTCTAAGAGTGAAAAAGTTGCCAGTTTCGAAATATTCTCTTGACATGCATGTTGAAATTTCTGGATAATAGTTTCATTAAATGATAAACATCTAGGTATAATAAGCGTTTACAGGCCTTGTTCTGGTAATTTTGAAATATTTTTTGAAAGACTGTTTTGTGCCCTTCAGACTTGTTTCAACGATTCTGATTATGTTTTCCTTTGCGGAGATCTCAATATCGATTACTTTGATAATAATAGTTATAAGTCAAAATTGTTAGTTGAACTACTAGATTGCTTTAACTTAACTGTTACTTCTACGGAGGCTACCAGGGTTTTTACTAACATTAGAGGTAATACTTCCATTTCTAAAGTGGACTATATAATAACTAATTCAGAAACAGGCGCGGATCCAC
Source organism: Harmonia axyridis (assembly GCF_914767665.1). Taxonomy (NCBI): domain Eukaryota; kingdom Metazoa; phylum Arthropoda; class Insecta; order Coleoptera; family Coccinellidae; genus Harmonia; species Harmonia axyridis. The sequence goes on from NC_059501.1 coordinate 21,456,994, forward strand.
GGGGGGGGGAACTGGGGGAACGTTCCCCCCCCAAATGGCCCGGGCACCTCTTAAATTTTGCCGGCCCTTCTAGAATTTGACATACTAAGGCTCAAATAATTACAAGATCAGCAAAAATTTGGCGCAATTTCTGAAACAAAGATGTTGAAAGTACGGATACGGAATGGAAATGCAGTAAGGTTAGAAATAATATGAATATGGACCAATATATAGGTTCAAACGTTCCGCAATAAAAACGTTCAAAGATGCCGCAATTGGGTCATAAATATTACTGTCGCGCGTCGGCATGTGATTCTCTGCTTACCCCGATTTCCAAGAGTTTTTTTGCGCTTCATAAATCTTGTCGGTATCTCTTTGACAAACCATCAATTTTTGTGTGAAGTGTGGCTTCTTTGATGGGTATAGATCTTCAGGCGTTATCTCTGATATTTCAGCAATTGTTTTTAATTTCAATTCACCAATCAGAATTATGAACCCCAAGAAGAGGGAGAGGGAAAAATATATGAATACTAGGAGTGTAGACGTCCATAATAAGCAGTTGTTTTCTATTTATTAATTTGTATATTGTGAAATTTTTTTGTGACCCCAAAATATAATTGTTGTATTGTACTAGGACAAATTTAGTCTCAACAAGTCTTTGATGTTCTTATTTTTGTTCACCTGCCCAATATATATAAACCTCTGTTTGTATAATGGTAAAGATCAAAATATTTCATTGGTATTCCACTAATGTTAAATGAATATAATTTGAGTACGCATTCTACCAATGCAACAATTTTTGACATGGTGCTGTAGTAACATCTGGAATCGAACAAATTTTTATTATAAATATACCTCAAACTTCGACTTTTTGCATTTCAAATCACGTTGAATCCAAATCTGCAATAAAAAATTAGTTAATCCGCCTTACGCAGCTAAACAGACCATTTTAAGAAATAATCGTGAAACACGTCGATTTTTTATTTTAATTTACCGTATTTTAAAATGATAATCTAATATACAGGGTGAATTACTTTCGAGTAATTACGTCACCGTCATTTATTTTAAATGGAACACCCCCATTTTGTCTCAATTTTCCGATTACTTTATCTGAGCTGATTCCAAAAATGTATCACATGTTGATTCCAATTGGTCCTATACCAATTGAAATCAATATGTGATACAAATTTTGGAATACAAAACATATGTATTTTTGTCCATCCTGTACCAATTGGAATCAAAATGTGATACATTTTTGGAATCAGCTCAGCTAGAGTAATCGGAAAATTGAGACAAAATGGGGGTGTTCCATTTGAAAAAAGAGACGGTGACGTCATTACTCGAAAGTAATTAACGCTGTATATTAGATTATTATTTTAAAATACAGTAAACTGAAATGAAAAATTGACGTGTTTCACGATTATTTCTTAAAATGGTCTGTTTTTAGCTAAAAATGAATTTGTTCCATACTTTACGGACACAATGTATAATTTGAAAATACAAGTAAATGTATGGGGACATTTTTATTCTATTCATTTCATCTTCAATACATTTTTTGAAAACCCATATTAATGCAACGGCAAAAAAAATGACGTCCCAAAATGGCGGAAGTATCGAAAAGTTCCCCCCCCAAAAGTGGGTCCTGGATCCGCGCCTGTTCAGAAATAGTCCGAAACTGTGAATCTGCTGTTTTTGATCCTGATATAAGTGATCATAGAGCAATATCACTCGAATTAAAGACCGATCTTGTTCAGAACCAAAAATCAAATGTCCAAACAATTAGGGAATTGAGGGAAAACAATCTGATCAATTTAATGAACTCTTTATATGCGTGTGATTTTTCTGAAATAATGCTTGAGACGAACGTGAGGGAATGCTTTGAAACCTTTAGCAACATACTGCAATATTATTTAGATTTATATTGCGTACCAAAAAAAAAAAATAAATGGATTACTCCCGGAGTTATTAAAAGTAAAAAG